>NC_135572.1:273757630-274382630 GCF_965152235.1 Eretmochelys imbricata | reverse complement strand
CAGCCAGGATTCCTCATTGAGGGCTCCCACAGTCCTTCCCCTCCAAAGCCAGCTGTCTCTCTAAGTCACACCCCGTCCCTTAGAAGGCATGATAAGCAAGTTTTAATGGTAGGATTTAGGGAAATATTTAACTGCACAGTGTAAACTAGGACAGGAAACTAGCACTAAAAAAGAACTTAGGATGGAATAGCACTTATTGACTCAGTTCATTCCTGTCAGATGGATCACAGAGAATGAGCGCTGCCACTCCAAGAGCTCTCATGTGTGGGCTTCTGCAAAGGTCAAGATCATTCCCTCTCTTTTTAGCATATTCTTGAGACCACTTGGAGAGCCAGACACATCAATGGATTCAAATGTCAACAACTCAGGGATGTCAGTGGAAGAGGGAACACTGTTCTTCTTTCCTGTCTTTTCCCCAAACTTGCCAGTTGTGAGGGAGGCAACTCAAGTGCACGTCCAACATATCTTTGTCTCCCTTATGCAGACCTGGGTTCAGGATCCTCCCTGCCAGTGGTATCATGCTGGAGAGGGAGAGAGGGCTGTGATTGAGGTACCCCCGGTTGTTATTGCATGGAACTGCTCGTGCTAATTAAAGAAAAATTGCTCTGGGAGCCTAGTAGAAGAGATAGCCTGAGACAATATTTCCACTTGCCCTCCCTTGGTGACAGCCCTGTCCATCTGGCTGAGAAGGATGCTTCACTCACACTCACCCCTAATAGAACGCATGAAAGAAAAATGAAGAGATGTGCCCAGAATGCTCACTGTCTTCCTGGGGGGTTGGGGGGAACTCTCCTAACCTGGTGACCCTGGTGACCACTATTTTGCATTTTGAGAACAAGAGAGGCATGGGTATATTGCTATGTTTGGTTGTCTTTAATTGTTTTGCAGTGCTTAAATATCACTGCAATAGGCACCTCAGAAAAACATATAGATTAGATACCTACCAACTTGAGCTGAGAAACTCTTTGAAACAATGGCACCCTCCTGGAAAGGGTCTAATGTTGAGGATTAGTCCAATGTTGAGGATATACATGAAGATAAAACTAACTTTCACGTCATAAAATGCAAGCAGGTTACCTTGGAAGAGAAGGTGCATGTGTAACCCATGCCTGCTTAGTTTGGTGCTCTGTCCCCCTTTAGTGGCATCTAGACCATCTAGAGATTAATGAGTCTGCTACCGTTCTAGCTAAGCATGTGGCTTTTAGCTCATGCAGTACAGGCTCATTCACTAAGCTTCAGAGGTCCCGGATTCAATGACTGTCAGAGACTGTTGGCCTTACACATAGATTTGAGCACTATCTGAAAACTCTGAAGCAGATGAGGAAGTCAGAAGAAGGTATTGACAAATTACCATAAGAGACACCATCTAAGACAGGTAGAGACCACAGTGACAGAGCAGTAAACAGAAGGGAACAACATGATTTTTAAGAAATAGGGAGTGCACATACTTCTTGTATTTTGACACTTCAGCAAGGCTCCTGATCCTGGATCATCTTGAAAACAAGAAATTGGACAAGAGATTTACTCTCTGAGAGGCTAGCTAGCAACTGGATGAGACAGGAATCTAATGAATGCAAACCAGTTTAACCTGAGTGGGAATTAGGTGCTGAGAAGTGAACTGAGATAATGTCATGATTAGCATATATGGGAGCAGAGCTGGTGCTGGCCCACTGAGGACCCTAAACTGGAATACTTTTGCCCCCCCCCCAATACTAAAACAGGCAAGTTCTTATAATTAAAAGCAAATAGGAGGCCCGTTTGAGCTGCTGGAGGCCCTAAGCAATTGCTTAGTCATCTTATGCCTAGCACTGGCTTTGTATGGGAGCTAAAAACATAGAACATTCAAAAAGTTATCCTAGCAATGAACAGGAGACTGTACATGGCATTTTTTTCTTTTTTTACATTAACATGTTCCAGCAAGTGAGGAAGTATCCTGAAATCCAAGCAAAAGCTGCTGCAAAGATGACTTCTAAAGGACCCTAGGTAATCTGATGTGAAGGCTATGCAACATTTCTGTTTATGAATGAAGACTATGAGGTCTACATAGGTATGAAGTATAAGACAGTTTCTACTCTGGAGGAAAAAGCAGAACTTGAATGGCTGCTGAAATCTCTAAAAGAAACAAAGAACTGCGGACAGAGAACAAAGAACAAAGAGAACAAAGAACAAACAGTCATTAAATGAGACAAAGTATGATAAGTCCCTGAATTGGAGAGAAGTATGATGTAGACATGTGGCATCAATAAAGTTAGAAGCGGTGTGAAGAACAAAGGGAAAAATGCATGATAGAGCCATTTAACCTTTTCTAATGATAGGTATTCCACCTTTTGACAAAACAGAGGAGAATTAAACAAAGAGACCAAGGGAGCTCAGTAGTCTAATCAGTGATCAAGAGGTAAGCACTGAAAGAGAGCCACCAAAAAGATTGAGGCCCTAGTTAATCTTGATTAGTGAATACATAGTGTGGAACATGGCCTGAGAACTGCAGGACAGTATATTGCTTCCAAGTAAGTTTAACTTAAATACCTGGAATATTGCTCAAATAAGCAGTCAATGTGAGCACCTACAGGAAAATAATGTTATAAATATTATCGTCATTGGGACCAATCTTGCATGGACTGAGTTGGTCAGCAATTTTCTATTGGAATGGTTTTCTGATAGAAAATGCAGTTTTCACAAAATCAACATTTTCCATGGGAAAATTTCAATTTTGTGCCAAAAAATTTCAGTTTTCCACTGGGAAAATCTAAATGAAAGTATTTCCTTTTCCATTGGTTTGACCAAAATCAGAATGTTTTGTTTTGTTGAACTGATCCACAGTGTTTTATTTAAAACCAGTTCAATTAAATATCACATTGCATTTCCCTATGACCGCATTGCTGCGTGGGAATTTTTGTCTACTATGGTCCAGGCTTTCTGGACGACTACATCTCACTTAATGTAAAGTGGATTCCACTCTGACCAAACTGCATGGTGCATAATAGGAGACACATGACTATGGGTGCATCATGCGAGAAGTAGTCTGGCCAAGGAGCATGGCACATAGGAGAGGACAGCAGCATCAGGCTCTCAAAGTACAACTTCCGTGAGGCAATGTGCCACAAATGGAGAAATGCAGTTTAATGTTAAACTGATTTGAAACAAACTGAAACCAAAAATTTCAATACTGGGAATGCCAAAATGTTTCGTTCTGATTGAAAATTTTTGAAGAGAGACATTTCAGCATTTTTATATTGAATTTTTTATATATTTTATTTCTTGAAAAAATTCAAAATTTCAAATTTTTGTCCCAATTTGGGACAAAACCAAATGTTGAAATATTAGAATTTTCTGTGGATCAGAAATTTTGCATTTTGCTCAGCTCTAGTGAAATCAATACAATGAGAATCAGTTAAAAATGTAAAGTACTTTACAGAGTGAGGAATAATTAAAGACATAAATATAAACTGGAAAAATAGAGGGTGGTAGTATTACCTCAGAGAATCCATACATTTTAAGGCCAGAAGGGACCATTATGATCCCCTAGTCTGACCTCTTGCATAGTACAGGCCAAAATTAAAGATCCAACAATTCTCACTTCTTCCGCATCCTGGAATACATATAAACTGAATCTAAGGCCTGGTCTACACTAAAAAGTTAGGTCGAAGGAAGCCGCCATAAGTCGACCTGTTAATGTATGTGTCTACACTACTGGGTCCTTTACGCTGACCTAAATTGCCTCTAATGTTGACTTCTGTAATCCACTTCTGCAAGAGATGTAGTGCTTAATTCGATTTTAATGGTTTGACTGCAAGATAGCGCAGACGCAGTGTTGTGTAATTCGACTTAATAGGCCTCCAGGTGGTGTCCCACAATGCTCATCTGTGACCTCTCTGGAAATCATTCTCAACTCTGTGGCACTGCAGCCAGGTACACATTAAACAGCTCCTCTCCTGGAATTTTTCATTTCCCATTTCCTGTTTGATCAGCATTGGGAAAATGCCAGCTTGAGCACAGCTGATCATGGAGAGTACATGCCCCAAAAGTGCTCCAGCCTGGTCTGCACAGGAGGTGGTAGATTTCATCTCTGTGTGGGAAGAAGAGTCTGTACAGGCAGAACTCCGATCCAGCAGAAGAAACGCTGACATCTATGCAAAGATCGCTCATGGAATGGGGAAGAAGGGCTACATGATGGACACACAGCAGTGCCGTGTGAAAATAAAAGAACTTCGCCAAGCATACCAGAAGGCAAGGGAGGCGAACAGTTGTTCCGGTGCTGAACCCCTTACATGCCGGTTCTACAATGAGCTGCATGCGATTCTCGGTGGTGAGCCTACCAGCACCCCCACAAGCAACGTAGGTGTGTGAGTCTAGGGACAACAAGTAGGATGATATGGTGGATGAGGAAGAGGAGGAGGAGGAGAATGGGAGACAGGTGAGCGGTGGATCCATTCTCCCCGAGAGCCAGGAAATATTTTTAACCCTGGAGCCCTGTGGGTTGCAGGACATCACGGTGGCCGACCGTGATGTCGAGGAAGGCACCTCTAGTGAGTATACAGTTACAATCAAAGTCCAGTTAAACTTTAGCGGGCACACACATTCGGTGGTATTGCATGATTACTGTGAAGAAAAAGCGAGATGCTGTGGGTCTCTGCTTACAAGAGGCTACTCCAGCAACGCAGAGGGTAGTCCCCGGAAAAGACTGTTTAGGTGGACTGGGATAGCCTGGGAATCCTCTATGGATATCTCTAGGGAATTTCATGGAGGTATTCTGCAATCCTTTGCAGAAGGTGTGTGGGCAGGGCAGTCTTATTTCTTCCACCATGGTAGGACACTTTCCCATGCAACTCCTGAATTAATTCTTCTGGCATCATTGCAGTACACAGCATAGCAGCCTAAGGACCGAGTCTATACCCAGATGCTTGCAGCTTCTCCTTCATTTCTGCCTCTGTTACCCTCAGGAGACTGATATCGCATAGGGTTGCCTAGGGGAAATGGGGGAAGTTCTCATTAAAAGTGCTCCTACAAGGAAAAAAAAGGGCATGTAGACCCCCCCACCCCCCCACCCCATTCTGGATCACCAACCACATGGCCGCTAATGTGCCTTTGCTGTGCTCCGCATGGGTCAGCAAGTAGCTTATAGTGGCTGATAGGGGACTGGGGCACTACATGAGAGATTCTCAATTTGGGAGTGAAAACATTCTCCCCTGCCCCATTCGTAAACAGCTTCCCGTGGTGCTATGGGGAAGAGCCATTGTTCGACTAGCTACCTCTACTCCCGACATGAGCCAGGAGGGCCTACTCACCCTGGCTGGAGCAGCAAAACAGCACAGTGAATGGTTACAGATTCTGATTATGTTATGGCTTGCACCTAGTGTAATAAGGGTGGTTTTTTAATGTAAACAGCCTTGCTATGGAAACATTTTATTCATGTACAATGGCTCCTTTATTTTTTCCCATGACTGACAGCTGGAAATGTGTCCTTCGGCATGTCATCAACACCTGAAAGCAGACTTTCACTGATTAGAAGGAGAAAGAGAATACAGAAGGACATGTTCACCGAGATAATTAACGCCTCCAGAACAGCTGACATAGAGGTGAAAGCGTGGAGGATTTCACTGTCCAAGAAGTTAGACATGGACATGGAGAGCAGGAAAGTTTCCAATGAGCAAGAGTGTGCGGTGCAGATTGAGATGCTCCGGTTATGAGGGACCAAGCAGACATGTTGAGGCGTCTGGTTGAACTGCAGGAACGGAAGCAGGAGGGTAGAGTCCCTCTGCAGACCCTGGTAGTTGGCCAGCCAGCATTGCCTGGCACAGAATCACCCTCCACCAAGCATTCCCTGAGGTGTGGGTGAAAAATCCGTTATCCCTTTCACTTAACTCAGTGGGAGGGTACAAGGAACAGACCTTTGATGGTCTGGAATGCGGTATTATGTTACACAGCCGAAAATGTTTCTCCTGTTCCAACTTTACAACCCCTTTTCCCCAAGGTTACCTTTTTCCCCCTGTTCTCCCTCTTTACTTATGTTTGTTAAAAAAAGTAAATGGATTTGAGAAATAAATGTTTTTATTGAGTAGAAGCAGTGGGCTTGGGTGGGGGGTTGGCTTTACAGGGATGATGATACAAGGCAGGCGAAGTTTTGGGAAAGCACAATGCAGACAAGCGGCTCACATTACTGTGACTCATTAATGAAACAGCTTTTCAAAGCCTCGTGGATATGCAGCACCTTTTGCTATGCTCTTCTTATTGCTGTGGTGTCTGGCTGCTCAAAAATGGCTGCCATGCGATCTGTCTCAACTGCCCACCCCTGTGGAAAATCTCCCCCTTTTTTCCCACAGATATTATGGAGCGACAGCAGGCAACTATAACCATGGGGATGTTCTCTTCACTAAGGTCCAACTTTGTTAGTAAACTTCCCCAGCGCCCTTTCAAATGACCAAAGGCACATTCAACCACCATTCTGCACTTGCTGAGCCTATAGTTGAAATGTTCCTTACTGCTGTCCAGACAGCCAGCGTATTGTTTCATGAGTCATGGGAGTAAGGGGTAGGCTGGGTCCCCCAGGATAACAAGAGGCATCTCAATGTTGCCAATGTTCAGTTTGTGGTCTGGAAAGAAAGTGCCAGATTGCAGCTTTTTGAACAGACCCGAGTTTCTAAAGATGAGCGCATCATGAACCTTTCCTGACCATCCTACGTTGATGTCGGTGAAATGCCCCCTGTGATCCACCAGCACTTGCAACACCATTGAAAAATATCCCTTTCAGTTTGTGTACTCTTTGTGAAGGTGGTCTGATGCCAAGATGGGGATATGCGTGCCATCTATCACCCCACTGCAATTAGGAAACCCCATCATGGCAAAACCATCCACTAAGTCTTGCACATTTCCCAGACTCACTACCCTTTGTAGCAGAAGTCAATTAATGGCCGTGCACACTTGGAGCACAGCAGCTCCCATGGTTGATTTACCTACTCCAAATTGATTCCCCACTGACTGGTAACTGTCTGGCATTGCAAGCTTCCAAATAGCGATCGCCACTGTCAGAGCAGCTCTCATTTTTGTGTTGCTGAACTGCAGAGCAGTGGAAAGCTCTGCAGAAAGTTCCTGGAAGGTGCCCTTCTGCATTCGAAAGTTCTGCAGCAACTGCTCGTCGTCCCATACCTGCAAAACGATGTAGTTCCACCAGTCAGTGCTTGTTTCATGGGACCAGAAACGGCACTGAACAGAGTGCAGCTGCTCTGTGACTGCCAGCAGCAACTGTGAACTGTTTTTTTCAATTGCTTGCAGCAGGGCTGCTTGCAGGACATCGCTACATTCCATGCGGTGGACCCTACTTCGGCTCTGGAAATACTGCAGGAGAAGGCATGAGGTGTTTGAGATGCTCACAGCAAGAGTGCACAAATGAGCAGGCTCCATGCTTCTGGGGCTATGGCATATGCACAGCGGTTTTAAGGCATGAAAACCACTGGATTGTTTGACGTTGAGCACAGTGTATCACAGGATGCCAACACAATGATCCCATTCTCCCCTGCGACAATGTTTTGGTCCCATTGCACAGACTTCCCAAAACACACTGCGGCAAGTTGCACTTTGGGATAGCTACCCACTATTCACTACTTTGTGCATTGATGCACTGCTAGTGAGGACGCACTTCATTGAGACAATGACCACAGTGTGGACACCCAAAATTGACTTAATTAACTCGGAGGCTCGAGGTTGAATTAGATAAAATTGACTTAATTTTGTAGTGTACACAAGCCCTAAGTAAAGAGTTCAAAGCTGATATAGAAGAGAGCAATGCTATATTTAATTGTTTTAAGTAATAGGAATATCACATATATAACAAACTAAGGCATGGCTCGGCTTAAGGCTTAAGTGCACAAAATACCCCTCTTCCAGGGATTCCATAACATACATATCACTAATGTGCCAGCCAGACTATCACCACCTATTCCTTGTGTGTCGTTCCACTGGACTCTGGTGCCAGTAGGCAATGGCAAGGAATTCCCAGGCTGCTCTTCCAACTGCTATCCCTCACTTCATTATCCTCCCCATGATTTGCACTTTGGCCTCTTTCTCCATGCTCACTGGGTTCCGTAAGCCTCAGATACCACTTCCTATAGGCCCCTGAAAAATCTATCACGAATACTGAGCAATACGGGGACCACACTTTTGAAAAGATGCATTCAAGTTGGAGAAAGCTTGTCAGAAAGCAATACAAATGAAAATGTTTGGAGAACAAGACCTATGAGGGACTGTTAACAGAGTTAAATAGATTCATTCTAGCCAAAAGAGACATATCAGTAGCTATTTACAAAAAATTAAAGGGATGTCATAAAGTGGGTCAATTTTTCTGATTAATCAAAGAATGAACAATTAATTTTACATAGAATCATAGAATATCAGGGTTGGAAGGGACCTCAGGAGGTCATCTAGTCCAACCCCCTGCTCAAAAGCAGGACCAATCCCCAATTAAATCATCCCAGGCAGGGCTTTGTCAAGCCTGACCTTAAAAACTTCTAAGGAAGGAGATTCTACCACCTCCCTAGGTAACTCATTCCAGTGTTTTACCACCCTCCTAGTGAAAAAGTTTTTCCTAATATCCAACCTAAACCTCCCCCACTGCAACTTGAGACCATTACTCCTTGTCCTGTCCTCTTCTACCACTGAGAATAGTCTAGAACCATCCTCTCTGGAACCACCTCTCAGGTAGTTGAAAGCAGCTTTCAAATCCCCCCTCATTCTTCTCTTCTGCAGACTAAACAATCCCAGTTCCCTCAGCCTCTCCTCATAAGTCATGTGTTCCAGACCCCTAATCATTTTTGCTGCCCTTCGCTGGACTCCTTCCAATTTATCCACATCCTTCTTGTAGTGTGGGGCCCAAAACTGGACACAGTACTCCAGATGAGGCCTCACCAATGTCGAATAGAGGGGGACGATCACGTCCCTCGATCTGCTCGCTATGCCCCTACTTACACATCCCAAAATGCCATTGGCCTTCTTGGCAACAAGGGCACACTGCTGACTCATATCCAGCTTCTCGTCCACTGTCACCCCTAGGTCTTTTTCTGCAGAACTGCTGCCTAACCATTCGGTCCCTAGTCTGTAGCTGTGCATTGCGTTCTTCCGTCCTAAGTGCAGGACCCTGCACTTATCCTTATTGAACCTCATCAGATTTCTTTTGGCCCAATCCTCCAATTTGTCTAGGTCCCTCTGTATCCTATCCCTGCCCTCCAGTGTATCTACCACTCCTCCCAGTTTAGTGTCATCTGCAAATTTGCTGAGAGTGCAATCCTCACCATCCTCCAGATCATTTATGAAGATATTGAACAAAACCGGCCCCAGGACCAACCCCTGGGTCACTCCACTTGACACCGGCTGCCAACTAGACATGGAGCCATTGATCACTACCCGTTGAGCCCGACAATCTAGCCAACTTTCTATCCACCTTATAGTCCATTCATCCAGCCCATACTTCTTTAACTTGCTGACAAGAATACTGTGGGAGACCGTGTCAAAAGCTTTGCTAAAGTCAAGAAACAATACATCCACTGCTTTCCCTTCATCCACAGAACCAGTTATCTCATCATAGAAGGCAATTAGATTAGTCAGGCATGACCTTCCCTTGGTGAATCCATGCTGACTGTTCCTGATCACTTTCCTCTCATGTAAGTGCTTCAGGATTGATTCTTTGAGGACCTGCTCCATGATTTTTCCGGGGACTGAGGTGAGGCTAATTGGCCTGTAGTTCCCAGGATCCTCCTTCTTCCCTTTTTTAAAGATTGGCACTACATTAGCCTTTTTCCAGTCATCCGGGACTTCCCCCTTTCGCCATGATTTTTCAAAGATAATGGCCAATGGCTCTGCAATCACAGCCGCCAATTCATGTAGATGGGAAACATGTAGATGGGAAAATGTAGGTTAAACAGTAGGAAAGATTGTATAACTATACAAACAGTGAGGTGATGGTACAACCCAGGGAGGTTTTGACATTGCCATTTTAGACTGAACTATTGTATAAGAAGTCCATTTATTATTCTTGGGGATGGTTTATAAATAACTAAATCAGTTCTGCATGTTACAAGAGGATGTATCAGATGACCCCATAGAAGTCACCTCCAGCCAAAATGATTCTATAGGTATATTAATCTAAAGCTTTTGTTCAAAGGCAGCAAAATATGAGACAAATTCCTCATTTCATAATAGCTACAATAATAAATTACTACTGTACTTTAAAAAAACAGGTATTTTATTCTTTTCCATTACATAAGCAAGCCAGTCATTAATTTTGTTAAATGTTTTGCTTCAAAAATTGTTACATTAAGAACATTAATGTGTCTGTGATATAAATGGAGAATAATGAACATGGGCTTGATTAAATGAAAAATAGGCTACAGAGCCAGATGTAAAACCTATATCTGATTTTGGAGACAGAATCCTTTTTTGCTGGGCTAATATTATAATGTAAAAAAGTCAGTACCAGTCCACAGATGACATTGACCACTTATGTCCCAGTCCTGTAAAGAGCTCTATGTGAGCAGTCTCTTGGAACCTGCATAATAACATTGTACCAGCACTTCCCCTCTCAAGTATTCTCTCCTCTTGAATATATTCAGCTATTAAAAGTTTTTACACTTTTCTTTAAATTTTAGGGCCATATTCTTCCTTGATGTAACTCAATCGATGTCAATGGAATTACATCAGGTCAGAATTTGTCTTTTAATTATTAATGGAACAAGAATTACTTGAACATCTTTGGAGAAACTTTGAATTAAAACACACAAACAAGCAACTTTTGTTACTTCATATCTTCATCCTTTCATCAGTCTGGAATTAGAACCATTCATAATTTGGCTTCTTTCTCTCATGATGCATGAACACTATCCCTAAATATCTTTCCTTTGCTATCCAATTAGCTGAACAATTATAATAATTCAATCTATAGATTAATAGTGTAAGCAATAGATTGCTTTCAGATAAAAGAAGAAATTCCAATACTGTAATGTCTTTTAATGTGCCGTACAACAGAAGACATACCAAGAGGCATTAAATGGACACTCTTCTCATCTCTTGAAGACCTGGACTTCGCAGATGATGTCGCTCTCCTATCACATACCCAACACCATACACAAGAAAAAACAATTCGACTCAATGCATTCAGCCAGTAAATTGGACTGAAAATCAACAGCAATAAGACAGATATCATGATCTTTAATATTGCCTCACTATCACCAGTACAGATAGAGGATTTTGTTCTCACCAATGTAGAAACATTCACATACATGGGCAGCACCATCAGCCAGGACGGTGGAACAAGTTAGGACATCCAGAACAAAATCAGTAAAGCCAGGAACACCTTCAGGAGCTTAAATACAGTCTGGAAATCATCAAAATACAACACCAAAACCAAACTCAAGATTTATCAGAGCTGCGTACTTTCAACACTACTTTATAGTGCAGAATGCCAGGAAATGAGAAAGTATGACATGTCCGAACTGCCTTCATTCCATACAACCTGCCTCAAAAAAATCCTCCGTATCTTTTGGTCCAGAACAATCTCAAACCAAGATCTATTGACACAGTGTAGCCAAGAGGATCTGAGCACCATCATTGCCAGGAGGCGTTGGAGATGGATCGGTCATATGCTTTGGATGGAAACTGATTCCATCACCAGCGTAGCAATAAGATGGACACCTGAAGGCAAGCGAAAATGAGGCCACCCAAAAACAACATGGTGAAGAGCTGTGGAAGCCAACCTGAAAAACCTGGGGCACAGCTGGGGAACCATTGAAAGACTTGCCAGAAACAGACAGGAGTGGAGGAGCTTTGTCACTGCCCTAAAAGCCAGAGGCGTAATAGGAACATGATGATGATGATGACGAATGTCTTTTAACCCTTTCAGCAGTAAATAAAACAAAGAAACATGTTTATTGACCTTGCTATGCTGTGATCAATATTCAGTAGGTTTATAAAACCTAATTCTCAGTTAAAAATTTGTTTTGGATATAATTTAAATTAATTGCCTTAAAAACTCACTAACTCATTAATGGTTGCATTGAATTCCTGAGCAGGCCCAGGACCTTATTAACAGGGGTTGGGACCTGTAAACCAGAGCAAAGGTTATTGATAGGCTTGGCAGCATGTGATTTTTATTTTTTAAATAATTTTTGACAGATAATATCAATATTTATTTGAAACTTTTTTTAGATTTTTATTGATTAGATTTTTTACTGTTGCAGGAAATTATGGGGGTGGGGCAGACAATAATTATTTAATGATAGTAGCAGTTGAGATTCAAAATGTTAAAGCTTTATAAACAGTTAAACCGCAAATTGTCAACATCACATATCAAATATACAAAGTAAATATCCTTAAATCAACAAATCATACCTGTTTTTAGTATTCATTTGCTAGTCCATTTGTAACAAGCCTAATTAAAAAATCTAAATCACCGGATTTTGACTCTAAAGTTCTCAAGCAGCATTTTTCTTACTGTGCTTATCTGTAAATTTCAATTATTTATCAGTGGAAATATTTTTTGTCTGTTTGTGTGCGACTTTTACTGATATTTACCAATAAATATCTAATCCTTCCAAGTCTAGTTATTGAACAAGAAGACAGAAAGCAGAAGGGGAATTCTCTACACTAGTCCCTTGCAAGTTAGTATGGCTGGTGCCTCGATTTCTCATTTCCATGCTAATTGCTAGGCATTTTGAGATGCCTCACATAGTTGAAAAAACTTCAGTTTAAAGCTGCAATACTTATCTATAAAATGAAATTTGATCGGATATTCAAGTTAAGATGTGAAACAGCCAAGTTTGCACCTCCTTCATTTCCTTTTTAGTGTTGTCATCTTAGATTTTATTTCAGAATGGCAGCACTATGATTAAAGGCAAATTGCTAAGTGGCAATGACTAGGTAGTTGGCCAGCAGAGACTTCTGTTTATGATATTTATCTTAACTATTTGTTTATACCTTAATTTGCATTTTAAATATTTCTCAGAACTATCTAGTTGCACACTTACTTGGCTTATATAAATGCATTTATTTATTAATGCTTTCCTTCTCCTGCTGCATTCCCTCTGGTGGTTTGCTACACCTTTTGGGGTGGCTTTCAACTGCCTTATCCAAAAGACTGTCCTTGCTCTTTTCTCATCACTCCACACCTTCCAGTTACTGCAATGAATGAGGAAGGAGGCCCACAGACAAGACTTTCATTACTGCACAACCCTAATTTATTCACTAGCCACCGTCCAAATTGTGCATTGAATGAGGCAGGGACACTGCGGAAAAAATAGTAAGTCATCATGTAAATTAAGACTGTGGGTATGTCTACACTGCAGCTGGGAGAATGCTTTCTAGCTTAGGTAGCCAGACATGCACAAGGTCTCTTTAAGCTAGCAAGCTAAAAAATAGAAGTGTAACCGGTGGTAGCACTGGTGGTGGCTCTAGCTAGCTGCTCAAGTACGTACCCATGGAGATATACCATGCATCCATCTATCCATCTACTTTAGGATTTTATACTAAAAACGCCATTACCATAGTATCTGAGTGCCTTCCACGTAAAATTGATAATGAAGTCCCTAGTGGTCTTCCATCAAGTCTCTGGCACAGTATCTCTCATATCATAACATAGATGCACAAGGATGCCAAATAATGGTTGCACTGGCGATCTTAATTCTAGGATTTCCCAGCTTTTGGAGTGATTGACTGTGCAATCTAAATAACATTCTTTTAACAGAGCTTTTTGGATGTAATTTCCTAGTTTTTTTTTAAAAAAGCAAAAGCAAATTCTAGTATGTGCTACCACTCTCCTTATAATAATAGTAGCTAGAGTGAGAGCCAACTTTGTCTCTTCATGGAGAGGATTTGCTAACTATTTGGTTTCATACAGGGCTCAAGTCATGCTGAAATGCTCCAGAACAGTGTTCCAGGACTTCTTTTGGGGAGTTGGAACAGTGTCTTGTGGTACTTCTGGTGCTGCAGTTTGAGCATTTCTCATCCCCTGGTTTCATATCATTTCCTTGGGAAATCTCATAAATCTCTCTATCTTTTCTGATGGGCTTTTTGTGACCACTTGTGGAAATCACACTCCTCATTTTAGTCAAGTTCATCTTAAAGAATTCAGTGTCATCATTTAAGTAGTTCATACTATCACAGATTCTAGCTCTGCAATTTTTGAAGCATTTCTTTGTGATAGTCTTCATCATTGTTATCTATCAAACATACTTCCAAAAGCAATGTTTTACTAATTACAAAGCCCAATCAGATTATTTACAAACAGTGAATTAAGCCTAGTTCTAACAGTTCTTACATTTCTGATTCAGGCAGTACGAAGTGGTGTTTTTGCTTTATAACGATTTTTCAAACCAATGCAACATGGAACACACAAAATGAAGATATATAGGGCCAGATTCACCCCAGAGTCGACACTGAGGAAAAACAGTGTAAGCCTTGAGATAGGCCCCAGACGGAAGTCTGTTAGGGCATGAGGGCAGGCAGCACAAAGTAGCTACCTTTGCTTGTGTTGGGGGAATGGGCATAGAAGAAGCCAGCACATCTCAAAAAACTAGTTTCACTGGCTGGAGGGGGCATAATTAGGGCTGTCAGGGAGGACACTGTTTCAGCCATTCTCCATTGCTCCCACTGACAGAGTTCTGTGGCTTTCTAGAAAGAGATAAAGCTTTTACTTCCCATCAGAACCAGCATGCACAGCAACGATCTGCTGGGTGAATCCCACCTCCAGACAAGGGAGTTTAGTTGGATCAGGGAAGGTCTGATTTACACTTCTCTGTGCCAGGTTTTCTGAATCTTGTCCACAATATTTTAATGATGCAATTTCTTTATTATCAATGATAAAGCATAACAGATTGAAAACTCCAACTATAAAAACAATGTTTGGTAATGAATCAGCAGAAAAGTATTCAGATATTGCTTCTGCAAACCAGTAGGAAAATGCTGACTAAAATAATAAAGTTACAAATAAAAACAATACTTTATAATAGCTGAGATATTACTTTAATACATGTTGAAATTAAGCACGTAACTGTTTGGCTGTATATAGTTCTGGACATTTAAAACTGGGAAATTTCTGACCAAACACACTTTGAAACCAGAATTGTACGTTCCTCAATGGTCCCTCTTACAGGAGCCACTTGTTCTTTCAAGCCCGTGTCTTTTTTTGCTAAATACTTTTACAAGGCCACAGAGTCAAATATAGGGGCAGATTCTCTGCCCCATTCTACTTCCTTTGCACTGCTCAAGGTGGGATAAGGTAGAGACTCAGCAAGCCATAACCTGATGGTCCCCCTTCTGAGATAACCAGCAGAAGCTGGACACAGCTGATAATCTAGTCCTTGTTTAATGGCCTTTTGCTTAAGTAGTTTCTATCTTTGGTAGATACATATCTCTCTGATATAGTGCAGGAAGATCCAACTTGCACCATTGTCTGAGAATGTGCAGTGGCACTGACAGTTGATAATTATGCAACAGCCGTTTTTAGGATATCATAAAAAGTAGCTTTAGAATAATCAACATTTTGAAGACGCTTGCCTAGACTGGAGTGTGAAATCAACCTGATTCTGTCCATCATTGATACAGGCAGTTTTGTTGTTGATGAATACAGTATAAAGTGTATAATTTCTCATTGCATGGTGTATACCCCATTTTAAAGTATTAGGGTCTTATCAAATAAATTATAACTATAGAGGTCAAAGCACTGAGGACAATGGTAACAAAAATAAATTTTGATAATTTGTTTACTTCAGATAAGAAAAACTGAAGGAACAAAAGACTAACAATTAAATGTACTGGGTAGGAAACAAAACCTGAATTAAGTTTTTTGATGTAAACAATGTAGTACCTTTAAAATTTCAATTAATTTTGTTTATCTTTCCTTTTCTGTCTAGACTACTGTCCTTTTACCATATATACATCTTTGTAGGTTTTAGCTAGTGCAGTGAAATGGAATGACACACACAAATTTCTCTCTATCAGTAAGGAGTATGGTTTAGTGATTAAAGTGAAGGGCTGAGAATTTGGGGTTCAGATTTAAGTTGAGTCACTTACAATGTGTGATATCGGGCACATCACTTGAGCTTCTACTTCAGTCAGCACAATTGTGACGTTAGTCAAAAGCAAAGGACACGACTGAAATCACATGCTACATCTGACTAAAGAAAGAAGAAGAAGAAAAAAAGAACAAAACAAAACCCTCAGCTAATATTTTGGTAAATATACCCAAGCCCTTTGTGGCAGACAATTAACAGGAGGAAAACCTGTACCTGCAAAACAATGTGGAGTATTGTTTTCTGCTTTACTTTAAGGTTGGCTGTTCTTTTTTGGTTTCTATCATAAGGAAATTTAATTACTTTGGACTATTTTTATAAAAGATTTGAGAATACAACTTGCTGTGCAACTGGACTTCATTTTTTTTCAATCTGCAGAGTAAGAATCAAGAGCAGCCAAACCAGCATCTTTGTGTTTTCTTTTCCCCATATTAGTAGTTGTTGGAATAAGTATGTATGGACTGGAGTATCATACCATATTGGTAGGCTTGTAATTTAGATCAAATTCTGTCTCCACTCTCTTTGGATCTAGCTATAATAATTTGGTTTTGGACCAAAAAAGCAGTAGAACCTCAGAGGTACAAACCCCTCGGGAATGCAGGTTGTTCCTAACTCTGAAATGTTCATAATCCTGAACAAAACATTATAGTTGTTCTTTCTAAGGTTTACAACTGAACATTGACTTAATACAGCTTTGAAACCTTACTATGCAGAAGAAAAATGCTGCTTTTCCTTTATTTTTTAGTAGTTTATGTTTAACACAGTATTGTACTGTATTGCTTTTTGTGTGTGTGTCTCTGCTGCTGCCAGATTGCATACTTCTGGTTCCAAATGAGGTGTGTGGTTGACTGGTCAGTTCATAACTCTGGTGTTCATAACTCTGAGGTTCTACTGTATTTCTAGTCTCTCTCATATCTTTTTTCAATACATACATTGTTAAAAAACCTAATAAAATTCACATTTCCTTGTTTTCTTTCCATTGAATGGGAATCCAGTACTCTGTCAGGCTTGGAAAACATCTCAGTTGCATCTCAGAAACAAAACAACAGAATTCCTTTGCAGTTTTGCAGCTCATGAAAACTTATGCTCAAATAAATTTGTTAGTCTCTAAGGTGCCACAAGTCCTCCTGTTCTTTTAGCGGATACAGACTAACATGGCTGCTGCTCTAAATCCCTCTATAGTGTCTCTTTAGTATCCTCTAGTGGCACTGTTGTGGAACTGCGGATACATCTTCGTCAGGTCATATTGCCAAATATACAGAAACAAAGGCCTCGATTTTGCAAACCTCGATGAACAAATTTAACTTTAAGCACGAGTAGTATTACTGCGTTCAGTGGTCCTGTACTATGTAGGTGCTTGAAGTCATACATGTGCATAAGTGTTGCAGCTTAAAATGAAACAAAACCAGATAAAATATTGAAGCTTCAGGATAAAATGGTTACGTAACCGTTGTTGTTCAAGATATGTTGCTCATGTCCATTCCATGTTAGGTGTGTGTGCTCTCCTCATGCACTGGTGCTGGAAGTTTTTCCTCAGTGGTATCTGTAGGGGACTGGTTCTGGCGCCCTCTGGAGTGGCCCTCATATGCACTGATATAATGGGCACTGATGGCCCCCTCCCTTCATCAGTTCCTTGTTGCCAGAACTCTGACAGTAGGGAAGGAGGGTGGGTCATGGAATGTACATGAGCAACACATCTCGAAGAACGACAGTTACGAAAGGTTAGTAACCATTTTTTCTTCTTCGAGTGATTGCTCATGTCCATTCCATGTTAGGTGACTCCCAAGCACCACTGGAGGCGGGTAGGAGTTCATGGATGTGTCGATTGCAACACAGCTCTGCCGAACCCAGTGTAATCTGTGGCTTGCTGGGTGATGGCATAGTGCATTGTGAATGTGTGTACTGAAGACCATGTTACAGCCCAGCAGATGTCCTGAACAGGGACATGCACCAGGAAGGCAGACGAAGATGCCTGAGCCCTAGTAGAGTGAGCCTTCACTATCGGTGGAGGCACGGCCCATGCCAACTTGTGCAACTCGTGCAACAAGTGCAGATGCAGGTGGTGATCCAATTTGAAATCCTCTGAGAGGACACTGGGAGGCCCTTCATTCTGTCAGCAGTCTCAATAAAGAGTTGAGTTGATCTGTGGAGGGGCTTGGTGCGTTCCATGTAGAAAGCTACGGCGCACCTGACATCTAGAGCCTGCAGGCGTCTCTCCTCATTGATCTTGTGGGGCTTCGGTCTGAACACTGGAAGGAAGATATCCTGGTTGACATGGCAGTATGACACCACCTTTGTCAGGAAGGCCGGATGTGGCTGCAGCTGCACCTTATCCTTGTCGTACATTGTATATGGGGCCTCTGAAGTGAAGGCTCTAATCTCAGAGACTTGACTCACTGATATAATGGCTAGGAGGAATGTGACCTTGCACAACAGGTGTGAGAAAGAACAGGAGGCTAGTGGCTTGGAAGGGGGACCTGTAAGCCTGGAAAGGACCAGGTTGAGGTCTCATTGGAGAATAGGATTCCAGACCAGAGGAAACAGCCTCTCGAGGCCTTTGAGGAACCTTATTGTCATCTTATGGTAGAATACTGATCTTCCCTCAATGTATGAGTGAAAAGTGGTTATGGCCGCAAGTGCACATTGATTGATGAGGCCCTGGTGCTGTAGGTGCAGGAGGCAGTCCAGAATGGCTTGTAAAGAAGCACCAACTGGGGAGATATTGTGCTCTGAAGCCCAGCAAGAGAAGTGCTTCCACTTTCCAAGATAGATAGCTCTAGTGGAAGGCTTTCTGCTTTCCAGAAGAACCTGCTGGACCTGAGCGGAGCAGGCCTGCTCCTCGGAGCTCAGTCACATAGCATTCACACCATGAGGTGGAGAGAGGCGAGGTTCGGGTGCAGCAATTGCCTATGATCCTGAGAGAGCAGGTCCAGGTAGTTGGGCAGGATCCCTGGGGGTGCCACTGCCAAGTTCATGAGAATGCTGAACCAATGCTGGTGAGGCCAGGTCGGCACGATCATGATGACTCATGCCTTGTCCCTCTTGATCTTGGAGAGGAGGCTGCTGATTAGCGGGATCGGCGGAAAGGTGTACATGAGATCATCTGACCATGATCAAAGGAAAGCATCCAACAGCGAACCAGTGTTAAGGCCCTGTAGCGAACAGAATTTGTGGCATTTCCTGTTCTGCCTGGTAGTGAATAGGTCTACTTGGGGAAGAGCATTCAGGCAATCTCTGAGTGGAGGGACCGCTCATGGTGAGAAAAGAAAGACCTGCTGAGGTGATCCATGTTCCGGATGTCAGGGAGATGCGAGGCTTCCAGGCAGATAGCGTGCTGGATGCAGAAGTCCCACAGGTGAAGGACTTCCTGCAGGGCCATCCTTACCCATATGCAAAGTACGCAGCTACATAGGGCACCAGAAAATGTGGGGCACCAAATTGCCCCAAATTTCCTGGTGCCCTACGCAGCTGCATGCTGCTCCAGTGGCTAGCCTGATCCCCCAGCTGGCTGAGCCACCCAGGAAAGCTGCCCATGCCCCTGCTCTGCCTCTTCCCCCTGGCCCCCTTTGCTTTGCCCCAGCCCTGCCTCTTCCCATCCCTGATCCGCCCCAACCCCCGCCCCAACTCCACCCTTTCCCCTGAGCAACGTCCTGGGGGACTGCAGCAGGGGTCGGGCGCACCCTGCACTCACCAGGCAGCAGGAAGTGGAGTGACCTGGCCCCAGCCTGCTCCGCACCACCAGTGAGTGCTGTGGGGAGGTTTCTCCATGCCCCCCAAGTCCCAAGGCTGGGACCCAGGGGACCAGAGTGGAGTGGGCTGGGCCTGGGTCACTCCACTTCCCGCTGCCCCGTGAGTGTGGGGTTGGGCCCGCCCTGCCATCACCAGGCAGCAGGAAGTGACGCGACCCAGCCACAACTGCCCGCTCATGCTGGGGAGCGGTTTTCCCCCTACCCCCCAAGCCTGCTTCTGCCCTCCCGCGGAGGCTTGGGGCCAGCCCCTTCCCCCCCCACAGAGGCCTGGGGCCACCCCCTCCACCACTGGAGGGCTGCGTAGGGCACCAAAATGTCTAGGGACGGCCCTGACTTCCAGACACAGGGCTGACGACTGGGATCCCCCTTGTCCGTTGACGTAGAACATGGAGGCCGTGTTGTCTGTCAGAACCTGCACCACCCGACCAGACAGATGAGGCAGGAACACCTCGGATGCTAGGCAAATGGCCCTGAACTCTCTTAAGTTTATGTGAAGTGATAGCTCCTCCCGCAACCACAACCCTTGAGTTTTGAGGGTACCAAAGTGTGCTCCCCCGCCGAGGTCGGACACATCTGACACCAGGGACATCGTGGGCCATGGAGTCGCAAACAGAACCCCTTCCATCACTGGGTTTGGGTTGCACCACCATTGTAGGGTGGTGAGTACTTGGGGTGGGATCATAAGCAGCCTGTCCAAGGAGTGCCTGGCTGGAGAGTAGACCGATGACAGCCACATTTGGAGGGGCCTCAGCCACAGTCTTGTGTGTTGGACTACATATGTGCATGTGGCCATGTGCCCTAGGAGTCGGAGGCAGACCCGAGCTGTGGTGAGAGGGTATGTGGTGACCTGGGCAATCAGATCTGACATGGCCGTGAACCTGGTTTGTGGAAGAAATGCTCTGGCTTGAGTAGAATCGAGGACTGCTCCAATGAACTCTATCCTCTGAATGGGACCCAATGTTGATTTTTGTTTATCAACAGGCCCAGGATGTGACAAGTGGCTCGCAACATCTCGATACTGTGCTGTACCTGTGTCTCAGAGTGGCCCTTGATAAGCCAGTCGTCCAGGTAGGAATAGATCTGGACCCCCTCACACCTGAGGTAGGCTGCGACTACCGCCATGCATTTTGTAAACACCCTCAGCGCTGTTGCTAGGCCAAATGGGTGCACTGCGAATTGGTAATGTGTTTGCCCAACCACACACAGTAGAAATCTCTTGTGTTCCAATATTGATATGTGGAAGCAAGTGTCCTTTAAGTCGAGGGCAGTGTACCAGTCTCCAAGATCCAAGGAGGGGATAATGGAGGCCAGGGAGACCATGTGGAGCTTCAACTTCTTGAGATATCTGTTGAGGTCTCGCAGGTCCAGGATGGGGCATAGGCCCCCTTTGGCCTTTGGAATGAGAAAGTACCTTGAGTATGAGTAAAAACCTTTCTCTCTTCATTCTGTGTGAACTTTCTCCATGGCCCCCAGCGGCAGAAGGGCTTGCACCTCCTGGGCGAGTAGTTGCTCATCAGAAGGGTCCCTGAAGAGGGACACGGAGTGGGGGGTTGGTTGAGGGGATAGAACAAAATTGGAGGGTATAACCCGCTGCCACCGTATTGAGGACCCAATGATCATAGTTATGGTGGTCCAAGCAGGGAGGTAAGGCAACAAACAGTGGGAAAATAAGGGACAAGACAGATCCTGGTTGTAGACTGGGAGGTCGCCCTTGAGCGTCCCTTCAGAATGACTGCCTGTTCTTAGGAGGGGCGCAACTCAAGCCTGAATGTGCTCCCGCTGCTGCTGGCTGACCTTGGCGGTGCCTATAGCCCTTGTTTCTCTTGTGGTATCGTTCTGCTCTGGCCTGGCTCAGGAACCTCTGGGTGTATTGAGGCTTAAATTGTGTTCTGGCATGGACAGGGGTGTATAGGCCCAGCAGGCGAAGAGTGGCTCTGGAGTCTTTCAGGCCATGTAACCCTGCTGTCCGTTTGTTCAGCAAACAGGGCCGAGCCCTCAAACGGGAGTTCCAGGATTGATTGCTGGACTTCCACTGAGAGGCCAGATGACTGCAGCCACGACACCTGTCTCATTGAGACCACCGATGCCATGGGTCAACTGCATCTGAGGCAGGCTGGAGGGAGGCCCTCACAATCGCCCTGCCCTCATCCAGCATGGCACTGAACTCCTGCTTAACATCCTGCGGGAGCAAATCAGCAAATTTGGCTGTGGATTGCCACACATTAAAATGATATCTGCAGAGCAGGGCCTGGTCATAGAATCATAGAAGATTAGGGTTGGAAGAGACCTCAGGAGGTCATCTAGTCCAACCCCCTGCTCAAAGCAGGACCAATTCCAGCTAAATCATCCCAGTCAGGACTTTGTCCAGCAAGGCCTTAAAAACGTCTATAAGGTGGTTAGCTATACGACACTGTAGGCTGGCTGTCAAATAAACTTTCCTGCCGTACAGATCTAGCCACTTGGTGTCTTTATTCTTAAGGGGTCGAGCTAGGTTGACCGTATCTGTCATGCTCATTGGCAGCTGCGACGACTAGAGACCTGGGGGAAGGGTGCGCATACAAGTACTTGAACCCTTTTGCAGGAACACAGTACTTATGCTCTGCTCTTTTGAACCTAGGTGGCAAGAATGACAGGGTCTGCCACAGGGCCTTTACGATTTTGACCACCCCATTGTGGACTGGCAGGGCCACCTTTGCTGGTGCTGCTGTAGCCAGCATATCAAACAGGGAATCAGCTGGTTCGGACATCTCTTCTGCCTTTAGTCCCAGGTTTGCTACGACGTGTATAAGCACCTCCTGGTGGGCTTTTACATCATCCTGGGACACTGTCTGCGAGGGGCCTGCAACTGTCTCATCAAGCGATGATGATGATGAGGCCAGCCCTGAGGAAGGATAGGTTGTGCGTCTTGTGCCTGAGGCGCCACCTGTCCTGGAGGGGTTGGTCCTGGGCCCCTTGGGCCAACCTGATTTGTGAGCCTAGGGGGGAGGGGCGAGATGCTGATGCTGAAGGTCCTTCTGATTCTGACTGCCGAGTCTGAGGTCCCACAGCTTGTGGACATGACCATGGGTTATATCACTGCCAGGGCCCCGACCATTGACCTTGTGGCCACACACTCGTAGGCTGGCCTGCTGGCTGCACTGGTGATGGCAGGTCTGTGGGGGCCAGCAACTCCTCACTCTCCAGCTTGAGGAGGAATATTCTTCCTCTGGTGACCATGTTGTCGCCACCATAGGGTAGGCTTTCCCACTGTATCCAGCAGCCTCTCGCCTACCGTTTGGGGAGCAGTACCAGGAGCCCACTGAGCCATGCTGTGCTTCTGACAACCGTCAGCGATGTGTATCAGCCTGGTAATAGTCTGGGGAGCGATGGCACCTGCTTCAGGCATGGTGCGCTGGCTCTGGTGACCATGATGCTGTGGTGATTGGTATGATGCTCGGCAACCGGCATTGAGGCTCCGACAGACGGCATCACAGCTCTGGAGACCAATGTTGTGGCTCTGGCGATCGGTGCTGGGACTCATGAGAGCACCGAAGGGACTCTAGCAACTGGCTCCGGGGCTCCAGGGACCGACGATATGTGTTTGCAGCCCGGTACTGTGGGTCCAGTGACTGGTGTTGGGCCCTGGTGATCGGTGCCTGGAGTTCAGCGATCTGTGCCTGGAACTTGCCTGGTCTTGGATCTGTGGTCTGGGATGCAGTTCCGGAGGTTGTTGGCACAGTCCTGGGGACCTTCGGGGCGACTTGTGCAGAGACACCTTTGACGGCTTTCTCCTTGAAGCAGGTGGTAGGGCACGGTCCTTGGGCTTCTCTTCCCGCGGAGTTGGTGGTACTGGGAGAGAGAAAATGTCTCTTGCCGCATGCAAGGCTTCCAGGCTGGATGGTAGCATAAGGCACTGTGTGCCTGTAGCACCTACAGGAGTGGGGGGCAGCTTGTGGGGTGGACTGGGTCCCGTTGGCAAGGCTGCTGCCTGAGCTCCGGGGGCAGTGAGATAGCCCGAGTCTGTCTGGACTCCATCTTTGCCCTGTCCTGGGTCTTATGAGTACCAGGGGGAGTGTCCCCTTTCCACGTGCTTCCTATGCCTTTTGGCTGGTAATGGAGACATGGAACAGCGCCAAGAGGAACTCAGTGCCGGTGCGCTTCTCGTCAGTACTGACGTCCTCAGTACCAAGGCCGAATGTACCAGCTCCAAGGCCGGTGCCAGCACTGACTCCAATAGGAGTGCGTGAAGTCTAATGTCTCTCTTCCTTTTTGTCTGGGGCTGGAATCCCTTAGAAAGGAGGCACTTTTTGTGATTCTGGGACTCACCCAGACACTTCAAACAGCGTAGGTGCGGCATGATTGGCATGGGCTTACAGCGATCGCACAGCTTGAAGCCCAGGGAATGGGGCATGCCCTGCCCCTGGGCTAAGTCTCTTGGGGGACTATGCGCTAAGATCCACTAGCTATTAAGAACTGTTAACTATCTACTAACTAACAACTATTTACACAAAAGTTCAAAGAACCACTGAACAGAAACTGCTTGCTAGAGCAAGGGGAGTATTCCAGCAGCAACACTGGTGGTAAGAAGGAACTGAGGGAGGGAGGCAGGGGGCCAGCAGCAGCTCTTATAATGGTGCATAGGCATGCCACTCCAGAGGGCACCAGAGCTGGTCCCCTATGGATACCAGTGAGGAAAAACTGGTGGAGCACACACCCCTAACATGGAATGGACATGAGCAATCACTCGAAGAAGAAAGAATAGTTTCTCAATGAAAAATGGGTAGCAAGCAGGATATATTGGATATTCCCTTCTCTCTACAACCAAAAATCTTCTGATGAGAATGACATTGATCAACACTATGAAACTGAACAAAGAGTTGCCAAGAGCAACCAGCGCAGGGTAGGTCCTGGTGGAGCATCAGATTACTATTCCAGGGTGACAAAACTGTAGTTAAGGAAACAAATTTTATTGCTCTGTTATAGATCATTTTATTATTCATCATGGAAATCTGTTGGTCTGTCAGGCTTGGAAAACTGAGGGTCATTGCATAGAACCTGAGTTGCCCTTATCTTCATATATATGCTGCTTGATAGAAAAATGTTACAAGATCACTACCTATCCTTGCTGATATGATCACCAAGTGAAAGGTGAACTTTAAGATTAATAAGCACAAAGAAACTTCCCACATGAAGGAACTTTCAGTGAGAACTTTTGTTGGAGAAAAAATTCCTGATCGCAAAAGGACTGATAGCTCAGGTGTTGCTGTAAGCTGTTGTTGTGGCAAAATGACCTGACACCCTGCTAAGCATATCTACATGAGGGTTGGCTAAGCATAATTTTATTCATATCTGGTGTTCATTGTGTGAAGAAGTACTTCCTTTTGTTTGTTTTAAACATGTTGCCTATTAATTTCATTGGGTGACCCCTGGGTCTTGTGTTATGGGAAGGAGTAAACACTTCCTTATTCACTTTTTCCATGCCATTCATGATTTTATAGACCTTTATCATATCCCTCCTTTGTTGTTGCATTTCCAAGCTGAAAAGTCCCAGTGTTTTTAACCTCTCCTCATATGTAAGTTGTTCTACACCCTTACTCATTTCTGTTGCTCTTCTCTGTACCTTTCCCAATTCTATTATCTTTTTTTGTGGTGGGGCAACCAGAACTGCACATAGTATTCAAGATGTGGGAGTGCCATGGATTTATAAATTGGCATTATGATACTTTGTCTTATTGCCTATCTCTTTCCTAACGGTTCCCAACATTCTGTTAGCTTTTTTGATGGCCACTGAACGTTGAGTAGATGTTTTCAGAGAAATATCTACAATGACTCTGAGATCTCTTTGTTGAGTGGTAACAACTAATTTAGACCCCAGCATTTTATATGCATAGTTGGGATCATGTTTTCTAATGTGCATTACTTTGGATTTATCAACATTGAATTTCAATTGCCATTTTGTTGTCCAGTCATCCAGTCTTGTGAGATCCCTTTGTAACTCTTTGTAATCTTCTCTGGACTTAACTATCTTGTATCATCTGCAGATTTTTCCACCTCACAGTTTACTATCTTTGGTGCCTGGGGGAATCCCTGGAAGAAGGGACTGGCTTGCTTCCCGTGGAATACTATTTGTGTCCCTGCTTAAGGAAGACTAGAGAAGGCATGGAGATTCCCATGGACACCATTTAGAAAAGGCTAGAGGTGGTGGTTTGGATCAGAGTGAGCTATTGAAGGAGACTGGGAGTACTTGAAACCAGAAGCATTTACATGATTAACTTTGCATGGAGAGGGCTGAAGAGACTGCTAAGTCTCACAAGGACATCTAGAAGAGATGGAGTTCTTAAGGAATTTCAAAAGAGTGAGAACCCACAAATTTCCTCTGATTCAAAAGGGACATTACGATTTTGGAGATAGGAGAGCCAGTGAAGGGCTGACTCTGGGAAGAGACATCCTCAGGGAGACTTGAAGGGAGGGAGACAAACTGGAGGATGAACGTCAAGAGATTGAGATAAGGAAAGAGCAGGAGCACTAGAGGCAGTAGGAGCCCACCAGTATAGCGGTTGATGGGGTGCGAGAGGTGCAGGTGCACAGTCCACATTTCCTTCCTTTCTGAATGACCCATCCTGTGCTGGCTGTCAGGTATAGGGAATAAAGGTCAGAAATAAAGTAGGTTCTTGGCAAAATTTTGCCAAGAAGCAAGGTACCTGCTGAAACAAAACCCTCCCCAGACACTGATCAGCAAACTGAGATGTGTGGGGGCACACAGCACAAAGACTTGAGTGTGGGAGCCAGAGCCCTGTAAAGTTGTTGTTGGGCCATCTTAACAGCTGTTGGTGCTGATAAGAAGTCTGGGTTTTACAGCTAGGTTAGGGAAGTCATCAGGTCGGCCCTAGTGGTTCTGTAAATACCCTATCCCTACTAGATGGGGTCAAACTGGAGGGAGAGGGAGAACATTTAAAGATAATTGCCTGAAAAGAGTTCAGAGGAGCCACTGGCTTTGAGTATTGAGCAGGACACTGAGGAGCTGTACAAACAGTTTTATATATGTGGCACCAAAGGACAGTGTAAAGAAGGCTGATAAAAGAAATAAAAGCTTCACGTGTTTGGACACTGTAGAAAAACCCAGCTGTTTTCCAAGCCTGATGGAGCAGTGGGTTCACAAAAGAAACAGATTAGATTGCACAGAAGTTCATTGACTGTGGAAGCGCTGGTTAGCCATTTATCCTAGTTTAACACTGGCAGGCCAAAGTCATTGTTCGTGTAAAGTGGTGCCGCTCTATTGAAGTCAATTGAGTTGCACCAAGTTACACCAGCAGTGAATTTGGCCCATATCATTCCAAGTACTTTTTGTTTTTAGAGTTGCAACTACATGTGAATAAAAAGTGGTGTCTGTGTGTGTGAGAGAGAAAAGCACAAGAATAGAAGAAACTAAGGGGGGGTGGGGGGAAATCAACATCATGGGGGGAAATCAACAAGATAGTAAAAAGGGCATGTCCCCTTTATTCTCCCCATGGTTGCATGAGTGATGCAACTCTTTAAAACCCATGAATGAAACCCTGGCCTTGTTGAAGTTAAGAGGAATTTTGTCCTTGATTTCAATAGGCCAAGATTTCACCCATGTGTTTACCTGATCTGGAATTGCTCCTTTATTCCTTAGTAGTTGTGTTTTTGTTTTGTTGTGCTTTGTAAATCTTACAGCAGCTGTCTGTTAGAAGAAGCATTGAAGGGACACTGTCAACCTGAAATCCAGTCAGTTTGAAGAAATGAGTTAAAAGTAGTTTCAGGTATGAAAGCTATCCTTGAGCTCCCTAAGCAACCCTTGGAGTTTTAGAACCTTCTTTTCTTATTTTTAAAATAATGTTTTTCTCTCCCACTGCTAAGTGAAAGGACCCATAATAAAACCAGGGAATACTGAATGACTGCACTGATTATTTTGACTGCAAGCTCTTCAGGGCAGGCACCATTTTTACATTGTGTGTGTTCAGGGCCTAGCACAATAGGCCATCAACTGGACATCAACTGCAATATAAATAACACATAGGAAAAACAATGAAAGTGACTATACACAGTGCCCTGAAGTGCACAAAGTAAACAAAGTGGGAAACATTAATGTTTTTCTCTAATCTTTTCTGATTAGTATATAATAGTGAGAAACAATTTTCAGATTTTTAAAAATCCTGAAAATCCAAAAGAATTCAAACTTGTCTATGCAGGACCACAGTCTTGAATGAAGCACTTTATATTTTGTTGACTATTGCAGATCTTAGTCTGCTGGAACTGTCCTTTTACAGCTTGAAACTTTATCATCTTGGACTGTGATCTTGTCAGATCTCATATGCTACTAAAAGAGTATCAGGCCTCTGTATCTGGATGGAAATTCTGTAAAGAAAACCCAGAGAATTGTTTTGGTTGCTCAGTGAGTTCTGTTCTTTCTTATGAGTAAGTAACAAACCAGTGCAATTTCCATATTCCATATTATACAAATCATTGGCTCTGATTAGTTGAATACTTTAAAATTCTTGCCCAGAAAATTTCTGTAATTGATTCATATTTTGGATAATTGGATGAATACATTTTATTATATAACTTATTGTCTCCATTTGATATACACCACCAATTCCTTAATCATTACCAAATGTCTTCTTTCTGTTCTTTTCTTCTCTTTTTTTTGCCTACTCTTCACGTTCCCATTCTCTGCACCTAGCCTTACTTGTTTTAAAGAATTTTTTTAAATCACTATTTTAGTCCCATAAAGTTTTCAGCAATAACTCTTAAATACCCATGGAGTGATTATATTCCAGATGACTGATTAAAACATTGGGTCTTTGTTTCAAATTAGCATATATGCAAAGACCCAATCTGTTATCAAACAGACAAAAAAAAATATTTCTGCTAATTCACCAGTATTTTGATTCTTTCAGTTCCACAATAGCATTTCAGTGAAGGATACACAGGCACTTACAGAAACTAGGCAACCATCCAATCCATTTATCAAAGTGTTTGTAGTTTCAATTTCAGAACAGGTGAAATATTAATGAACACAGTTTAATGAAAGTAAATCAGAGATTTAAATAAGTTACAAAAGAATCAGAGCATGCATACAGCCCCATCTCGCAAAACATTTATACTTTTGAGTAACCCACTGAAATCAATGGGATTACTCATATGTGTAGGTGTTTGCAGGATCAGGGTTTAGCATTATGAACCATTCTAAAGAGGATACATATAAAGTGCTACTGAGAAGTCTGTGTAAGTAAATAAATGCTCAAAGTTATTTGGATGTGTCCTTCTACTGAAGGCTTCTAAACTGTTGGAAGGCTTAAACCCCTCAGGAAGTTTTCATGAGTCGCTGTAGAAAACATTGCTACCAACCTGCTGCTACTTTGCATTAGGAGTCAGGGATGTAGAATATCCCCTTAATGATTTCTCTTCAGGAACAGGGAACCACTCTTTTCTTTTGCTTTTTGAGCATGGTATTCTCTCTCAAATAGTTTGCTGACATTCACTTGATGATAAAAATAATTTAATTGCCAAAGAAGTATTCACCCCCAACAAATTTCTTGAGTTTCTGGACGTTATTAAAAACTTGATACAATATAAGATGATTAAAAAAATGCACCACTAAAATCTGAAATGAATAAAGCAACCAAGAAAATTCACTACAAAATAAAGGAACAAAAAAGGAGAACGGAGAAAAGTGTAATAAAAGTAATATTTCAGCTAGCCATGGTCATATTAAAAATACCATTTGAAAAAAGCATTTCGAGGTATTTTTAGGAGTGCAAAAAGATAAAATGGGAAGGCTGCCATGGGGGAGGAAATACAGCATCCTAGAGCCCACCATATCAAAGGTACAATCACATGCTTACTGAAACTTGGTGGCGTGAATCCTAAATGGCAGGTGGTGTGGAAGCACAGACATCCGTCAGGATGAGGCTCACAGAGGAGAGACCTGAATGGAGTCCAGGCTACTGAAGTTAAGGGCTTTAACAACCAGATTTTGTATCTCAGAATTGCATAAACCTCAGTTTTATCATCAGAATTTTATAATAATGAGCCATTTTAATTTTTTTCCAGTGAACACAAATTTAACTTCGCTAATATTTCTCCATAAGTACAGCCATCAAGACACTTATCTTTACCAGTTTAATTTTTGTACTATCCTTCCTACAAAATTGTGCACAATACTTTATGATTGGTCTCGCCAACTCTTTGTATGGTAATTGCTTCTGATTTTAGCTCTGCTTCTCTGTTGACACATCCTTATATTTTGTTTGCGTTCCTAAACACTGCTGGATATTGAGGTGATGGCTATAAAATTCAGTCTATTATTATGTCCATATCTTTTTTCCTATCAGTGCCCAGAGCTGTGACCATTTAAACTTTAAACTTGAAATTTTAAAGCATAATATCTTTTGTCATTTTCCAACCTTCACTTTATTTCACACTTTTCTATATTAAATTGATTTATAGAAGTTAGAGGTGCAGAAGGTCTCTTGGATCATCCCATTCAACTCTCTGCAAATACAAGATTATTCCCTGCAATATTTTTTCCAGTGTTTGTCCCATCTAGTTTAAAAGGTCCCAACAGATGGGGCTTCTATAATTTCCAACGGGAAGCAGTGCCACCGCCTAATGCATCTTTACAACACAATTTCCCCCCCGATATTCAACCTACATTTTTCCTGTATTAATTTAATCCCTTTACTCCTTATAACTTTGTGTAGCACACTAAATCATCCTTATTCCTCCTTGGTGTTTTATGCCCTACAGCTATTTGCAGACTCTTATGTTTCCACTTAGGCCTGATCCTGCAAATACTTAAGCAAGTATGCAGGTTAATATATGTGAGTGAAGTTACACACGTTAAGTACTCACAGTGTTTGGGACTTAGTCAAACTATACATATTTAGTTTTTAATCTTTCCTCATAAATCAGTCCTTCAAGCTCTACGTTTATTTGTTTCCCTCCAATTTGTCAATATATTTCTGGTCAAAAATGGGGAAATGTCCCCCTAAAATTCTAGTAAGTTTTAAAATGGATTCAGCTAAACCAATTTTAAAACTGATGGACAGCTATCTTTTATTAGGATCACCAACACAAAGACCTTTGGACAGAAGGACAAAACTCTAGTGCCAACATCTAACCAGCTGCTTGAGCCAAAGAGAGTTAACTATGAAGTAGATAAAAACAACTATAGTCTAAGAAACTAGAGCAAAAGATACCCTACAGCAAGAATGTCAACCAGTTACTGCCAACGCTAATGGGGAAGAATGTTAGATTTCAAATAGAAAGAGGTTGGCAACAAGGACTAACAGCCATGCCGTGCACACCATGATCATTTGCCAAAATTATCCCGGAGGTTCATTCCTACAGCAGGAACAGAGGACATATAAACAAAGTCAAGTTGGACACTAGCTCTGTGTTTCCTGAGGATATTCAGAATGTCACTGACAGAGCTCTGCCATGCCCCTCCCCACCCCCTCTGTTCCTTATCCCGGGAGGGAGGTTTCAGTGTAGGAGACAGTGGAGGTGGGCAGGGAGTTGCTCTCATCAGCTCTACACTGGCAAAGATTCTCTTTACTCTGTGGGAATTCTCCAGGGGCAATCTCCAGCTGCTTTAAGTTCATTAAGTGGTACGAAGCGAACTTGACAAACCAAAGAATTCAGCCCAATATATTTAAAGTGCAACAGACTACTCTGTATCCTGAAAAAGAAAACAAGAAACCAAAATTGTCCAAGTCAGCTATTTCAATGTTTAAGTTATTAAAGGAATTAGCAAATGATCTTACTGAAACACTAGCAATTATTTTTGAAAAATCCTGGACAATTGAGAAGAAAAGGAAATGTGCTACTGATCTTTCAAACAGAAAAGAAGAACTAACCTGGACAATGCCTCTAATTATTATCCCTAATAATATTTCTATCCTTAGCTTCCTTCTTGACAGCATAGCGAGGAGTCACCCTGCCACTCCTGCCAGAGACTGAAGTTTGATTACCCTACAGGAGTCTTGTGATTAAGGTGCAGAACCAGTAGCTAGGAAACCTGAGTTCTATATTCCCAGCTTTGCCACAGGCTCACTGCATAAACTTGAACAAGTCACATCACCTCTCTGTCCCTTTGTTTCCCTACCTGCAAAAGGGGAATGTAAATATTTACTTATCTTACATAGGTGTTATGAGACTTAATTCATTAATGTTTGTAAAGTGCTTTGATTTTCTTAGCTCTAAGAGGCTATAGAAATCCTAAGTCTTATTAGAAATTTTAACAGAAAAAATCACAAAACATTCACGAATAACAGCTTGGGTTAACAAATGATACATTTTTGCCAACATAACTCATTTCTTGATACAATTACAAAAGTAATAGATGAAGGGACAGCAGTAGCTGAAGTGTACTTAGACACCTGAAAAAACATTTTTAATTGGCTTTGATAGGAGCAAAAAAACTTGTCACCATTATTGCAGAGCCCTTCTCAAAACCAATCTTGCAGCACTATTTGCCCCTCAATAGTTGGGGCCAGATCAAGGTGCAGTGGTGCAAGTTTTCCACAATCCCAGTTGTGGGCCTCAACCTACCCAGTGTAGGCTCAAAATTGGGTGAGGTAGCAGAGCAGTCTCCACCAGCAGACATCTATGGGGTCCTGACCAGACTGTAGAGCTGCCCTTCCCCAGCAAATACTGCCCAGAATATACTCACTGCCTCTCCTGGGTGGCTGGCCCCATCCCTTCCTGGACTGGTCTCATCTATTTGCAAATTGCAATTCCCTGTACTTGCAGGGTGCTCAATGTGGTTCTAGAGCCATACGTAACCCACTTAAGGACTGGCCTGAATTTGGTATCTTAACAAGTATTTTATGGAAATTGTTATTTTACTTAATGCATATTAGTTCCCAAATATAAATAACATCCTAGTATAATTGGTTGGAAATATCATAAGACTTTCATCCTTAGAGAAAGATAGAATCTCAGAATTTCCTGTACTAATATCCTTATATGATAAGAGAAAGCCAGTCACCAAGAAACGGTACCACTGATCAAGAAAATCTTGTCTTGCTGAGATCTATTGTGATTTTCAAGGCATTTTAAAATTAAAGTGCAAGTCTACACTGAAAAGAGGCTATAAAAATGGCACCTTCTTAGTGAACTGACCTTAGCAAACAAAATGTGTGTTTTACTAGTTCCTTTTCCTCTTCATCATGTAGAACCAATGTGACCAAGAGAGTGCAAGCTGGATTCTGTTCATTCTTATGCACCATTAACACAGTTGTTTATTAAGTGCCAATCAGTTACCCAGGCAAACCCTACTGACAGTACTAGAATGGTACAGGAGTCACTGAGGGCATAACAGAACCTGCAGAACCTTTATTGCTGGTGACGATATGTAAAAAAAGAACATCTCCAGTTTGAGTTTGCGGGGCTGGCACTTAGAAAACCTTATCTGTAAATTAAGCACAATTATGGAAATCACTGAAACATGGTGGGCCAAATTCTACCCTACATTACACTGGTGCCACCCCACTGACTTCCTATGGCAATGGTACTTGCTTAAACCAGGACACAATGTGGTTGCAAGGATAGGTTCCTGGGTGAGTGTTTTTGTTGTGTGGTGTGTGGCTGCTGGTGGCTATTTGCTTCAAGTTGGGGGGCTGTCTGTAAGCAAGGACTGGCCTGTCTCCCAAGATCTGTGAGAGTGATGGGTCATCCTTCAGGATAGGTTGTAGATCCTTGATGATGTGTTGGAGAGGTTTTAGTTGGGGGCTGAAGGTGATGGCTAGTGGCGTTCTGGTATTTTCTTTGTTGGGTCTGTCCTGTAGTAGGTGACTTCTGGGTACTCTTCTGGCTCTGTCAATCTGTTTCTTCACTTCAGCAGGTGGGTATTGTAGTTGTAAGAATGCTTGATAGAGATCTTGTAGGTGTTTGTCTCTGTCTGAGGGGTTGGACCAAATGCGGTTGTATCTTAGAGCTTGGTTGTAGACAATGGATCGTGTGGTGTGGTCTGGATGAAAGCTGGAGGCATGTAGGTAAGTATAGCGGTCAGTAGGTTTCTGGTTTTGGGTGGTGTTTATGTGACCATCGCTTATTAGCACCGTAGTGTCCAGGAAGTGGATCTCTTGTGTGGACTGGTCCAGGCTGAGGCTGATCGTGGGATGGAAACTGTTGAAATCATGGTGGTATTCCTCAAGGGCTTCTTTTCCATGGCTCCAGATGATGAAGATGTCATCAATGTAGCACAAGTAGAGTAGCCAGGACCCTATCCTTGCAACAAAGCCCGTTGCCAACTGTGTCCACATATCTATTCAGGGGACACCATCATAGGGCCTAATCACATCAGTCATACTATCAGAGGCTCATTCACCTGCACATCTACCAATGTGATATACGCCATCATGTGCCAACAATGCCCCTCTGCCATGTACATTGGCCAAACTGGACAGTCTCTACGCAAAAGAATAAATGTACACAAATCCGACGTCAAGAATTATAACATTCAAAAACCAGTCGGAGAACACTTCAATCTCTCTGGTCACTCGATTACAGACCTAAAAGTGGCAATTCTTCAACAAAAAAACTTCAAAAACAGACTCCAACCAGAGACTGCTGAATTGGAATTAATTTGCAAACTGGATACAATTAACTTAGGCTTGAATAAAGACTGGGAGTGGATGGGTCATTACACAAAGTAAAACTATTTCCCCTTGTTTATTTCTCCCCCTACTGTTCTTGTCAACTGCTGGAAATGGCCCACCTTGATTATCACTACAAAAGGTTCCCCCCGGCCCACTCCGCTCTCCTGCTGGTAATAGCTCATCTTTCCTGAAAAAGGAAAAGGAGTACCTGTGGCACCTTAGAGACTAACCAATTTATTTGAGCATAAGCTTTTATGAGCTACAGCTCACTTCATCGGATGCATACTGTGGAAAGTGTAGAAGATCTTTTTATACACACAAAGCATGAAAAAATGGGTATTTACCACTACAAAAGGTTTTCTCTCCCCCCACCCCACTCTCCTGCTGGTAATAGCTTATCTAAAGTGATCACTCTCCTTACAATGTGTATGATAATCAAGGTGGGCCATTTCCAGCACAAATCCAGAGTTTAACAAGAACGTTTGAGGAGGGTGGGGGGTAGGAAAAAACAAGGGGAAATAGGTTACCTTGCATAATGACTTAGCCACTCCCAGTCTCGAATACAGACTAACACGGCTGTTACTCTGAAACCTGTCATTATGCAACTCACCTTTCCTGATCACTCTTGTTACAGTCTGTATGGTAACACCCATTATTTCATGTTCTCTGTGTATATAAAATCTCCCCACTGTATTTTCCACTGCATGCATCCGATGAAGTGAGCTGTAGCTCACGAAAACTTATGCTCTAATAAATTTGTTAGTCTCTAAGGTGCCACAAGTCCTCCTGTTGTTTTTGCAGATACAGACTAACATGGCTGCTACTGTGAAACCTTTACTTCATTAGTAAGTGTTCAACCATTAATCTCGTGGCTCTCAAAATGTATTCCTTAGAAGTATCTGCAAGTTACATTTTAGCACCATATGGTTGTCTTATGTTTACTATCTTCATATCATTCCTATATGAACATGCCCGGGCCTAGGTAATATTTCATTTGAAGGGATGCCTATCAATGAATTATAAAGTGTTAAGCAAGCTAGAGAGTACAGTTATACATAAATAACTTATATATGAAATATTTGTCACACCGAATAGTTACAGTACAACAGCTGCTGCATATTAATTTTAATGGCTACCCATTTCATTATAAAGCATTTAAAGGATGATTAGAGAACATTTCCAGTCTACACACTTTCTATGATGCTTTACTCGAGGATTCCTTGGCTTCTGCTGGCCCTGGGGCAACTGTTTGTAACCCACACACCTCCTGGGCATGGTGCTCTGTCCCATGTAGTGGCATCGAGACCACTTAAAGATAAATGAGTCTACTATAGCCTTAGCTAACAGCCATGTGGCTTTTAGCTCATGCAATAGAGGCTCATGCACTAAGCTTCAGAGGCCCAAGGTTCGATCCCACTGATGACTAGGGTCTGTCGGTGTTACATGTGCTCCAAGGAGAATCACCTCAAGGGAGCGTGGGTGGGGTAGACATTGCTATCATCCCCTCTGGGTTCTGCTGGGCAGGACAGCTTTAATTTATGGCTCAGGCCCCACAGGAGACCTATCAGTGGAGACTGTATGGATTGTGCACTAAACTAACACATCATCCAGGCACCCGGTCAATGTGCCCTGCCTCTAGCCAGCACTGCCCACTATAGAGGCTGAGTGGCCAGCTCTAGGGTCCCCATAGAGTGAAGACCGTCAGCACTTTGCACCACTGTGACCCCCACCTCCTAGCGGATTGGGTACTGTTTGGGGCCTACAAGCCCTAGGATACACCGACGCAATTGTTACTGGTCAGTTGCTCCTGTTTACACGTTAACTTTATTTTTTCTCATTTCACTATTCTATAGATAGTGTTGCAAACATACTTGGCCAAATTCTACCATTGGGCATATAACTAGTAATACTTGCATAGAAGTCAGAGGTTGAATTGGTGGTGGGGGAGGCAGGAGAAGTAGTGGCTCTTTTCCAAGCACCATCTACAAAATAAGCAGCTCCTATGTGGTGCCAAAAATGATATGCTCAACAGATTGTACTGGTATTCAAATTATGATCTTGTGTGCTCCCTGGGTCTGCTAAGCTCCTCTGGCTTGGCTCCCCCTTGGCGATGCTCAAATGCCCTGCTGGCTCTGCTTAGCTCCTCCTGGATTGGGGATAAAAATAAGTGAAGGTATTTCTCATGTCTACCCACTTGTGTATCACAATGAGCTGTCACTCAGAGTAGATTGTGTAGCTCTTCATAATGTAAGTCTTCATTTCCTTTCTACTTGCTCTGATGAGCAGTTAAACAGTTAACAGTGTTAACATTTAAAATACAGACGTGCCAGTAAAACATACCACCATGTACCGCCTCCAATTCAAGCCCTGATGGAAGTCAATGGGAGCCATGCTCTTATACCTGATGACACAATCTGGCAATTTATATGCAAACTCTGAAAATAAAGCAAATGCACTTTATGCATTGCAGATGTATGAGAACCAGTGGGCTATAATTACAGCACTTTATAAATGATGAGTAAGTTATTATAAATTAATCCTTCTGCTCATCAGTGAAAGGGTTAATCGACAATACCTTATATATAATCAGAAAATAGCTGCCATTTTCTCTTCCAAATGCATGGCGCGGGAGGGGGAAGGGAAGATAACGGATGTTCTTTCTCCATGCAAGCAATTAAAATACAAACAAATATCAGAAATATCAAATAGCTTTAGGACCATATCAACTCCTGTTCAATCTACTTTCCAGACTGTTTCTTATTAAATAATTTTTTCTTCCCCATCCCTGTCTTTCAGTTTCCCACTGTCAATAGGGCAAGCGTATCACTCCTTGGTTTCAGCTCTCAGAGAACTTGAACACGTAAGGAACTGAGCAAGTCAATGGGAGCCGAGGGTGCTGCAGGAGTTGCTCAGCACTTTGCAGGACGAACCCACAAAGAAGGTCAAGGCAAGCACTTTGACAGTGAGAAGTAGAAAGTGGTCATTAGCCCATGCCTACACCACCACCATCAACCACAGGGCTAACATGCACACCCGAAACCATCCTGCTCCCTGATACTTTGTTTTTCATTGAAACTTGTTTCCCGTGTCTACTAGATGAAAGTCTACCGTGTTTTTTAAAAGGTACTAAAAAGAAAAAAAGCAAGATTTAAAAAAAAATGTTTAAACAATGATTTAACTGCTGAGGGCATCCATTCTCCCTCAAGGTGGGATAGAGGGTCCAATCCTCCTCCTGTGAACTGCAGTGGGAGAAGGCAACTGTGTTGAATTCTCCCCTATTTGCCAGTTTTCCTAACTATTATAGTTAAATTATTTCATTAGTGGAAAAAAAAGGATGTTGTTTAATGAATGATAATCTCTTTGGATGACAAAGTTAATTAACTACTGAGCTGTGTTTTAATGACTCCTAATAATAACTGGCTTGGATGTCCTGAGAACAATGCAGCGCTAATAATTGTTGAAATTGAGCAACAGGACTCCAAAATAAGAACAGGTCACCTAAGACTGATAACACTTTAGAATAAAATTAAGGCTGTATCCTACTGTTTAATATTTTCCTAAAACCAAGTACATGCCATCAATCTTTGAGGCTAAAGCTGGCACAATGGCCATCTGATCAGTGCTCTGCATTACCATAAATGAGACCTGGAATCAATTTCATGGCCTGGTCTCTCATTCCAGGCTGGAAACACTGTGCAGACAGCATGAGTTGGCCTTTAAGGATAAAAAATGCCTCATGTCACACAATAGTAATTCTTTTGGCTGATTAAGTAGTAATCTTAATGGTCTCTGAAGGGAGTCCTGTTTTTCCTGGGCCAGAAGTCAATAACCCGCTCTGAAGTGTTATTCAGGGCCTTGTCCTGGAAACACTCTTAGAAAGAGACAAAGTGGCAATTTGAAATTGGGAAACTGAGATGTGGCTCTGAGCCACACTTTATTACACAAGTACTGTGCCCATGTTTGCCTTGTATGTCACAGGGATATAATGAATCAGAAGTGAAACAAAACTCCTGATTCAGCTGTTTTTAGAGATAAGAATGTAAGCCAAAGTCTCATTTAAGGGATGGCTAAGCCTTGGGGTGCTGGTGCATTTGGGGAGGGGGAAGGGCTGTCCATAGCAGGAAAACAATAACCTAAAAATAAGAAAAAAAAAAAAAAGAAAAGAAAAGTTAGTAAAAACAAACAAGTATTTTACTCATTTGATTTTTAACTTTCATTTTAGTCTTAGAAACTGTTTTTAGCTATATAATAATTATTTTATATAACAATTTCTTTTTTGTTTGTATTAGTTTAGAATAATAGTAAGATTTATATAGGGTCTTTTTCTAATCTCAGTAAGACATTCCAGGGCGTGCACTAGGCAAAATGTCACCACATATGACTTGAATGGTAGCAACACTCAGACAACGGATCTTGGCATAGCAGCGTCTCAGCACAACATACACCCTGCCACGCCATGTTGCACTAACTTGAGCAGGAAGAAGAGAATTCACAAACAAATGCCCAGATACAAACAAAGGCCGGATCACAAACTAGACAGATAGACACATACCAACAAAGTCATTGCTATATGATAAACTGGATAGCGTATAAAGAATATACATAATTTTTTTCTCAAGGAAGCTTTTCTAATTACAAATATTAAGGTAAACAATGTATATCTCACAAAACAGACCAATTTCTTATACTTGCTACATTTTTTTAGGAGACTATCAAAGACACTTTAGGATGGATCCAGGGAACTTTCAGTAGAGGAGGATTCAAATGTCATCTTCAAAGAGACTAAATACATAATAATCTAATGAAGTTTAAGGAGCTAATATTACTTTTCTTACTGTTGCCATGGGCTTTAGATGAAACCCATATGGAATTAAAGAAAAAACGTAGTTATTGCTTACAATTTTTCTTATTGGATTAGAGCCTGATATAAAAAACTACTGATAACGCTGTTTTCTTTTTTATTAAGGAGATGGTATATTCAGTGTCAGAAAGTAAGAGCTATTTTGAAAAATGCTATTAAGGAACAAATTATTTTCTATTTGAATTCTGGTTTTACTTTGAATATTATTGGCTTGATTTACCCTCTCTGGTAGCCACCTACTCCAGACTTTGTAGAGATTTTCTGTTTTAATTTGGAGGTGTTGCTGGTGACTCCATATCAAAAGTTGTATTGAGAAGTTTTAGAGGGGATTAAACCTCTGTTATGCAGAAAAATAATAATGTGCAAATTGGTGATGCTACAACATGCTTAGCGCGTTAGTTTTCTGAAAAGGTACAAGTAAACCTTTTCAGTAATTAAAAATGTCTTCTTTTTGAAATTTAGGCCTTGTCTCCTGGGGAAAGTTTTTTAGAATACACTGCCTGGCATCCACACACAAATAATCTGTTGTTTTGCTTTCTGTTGCATCTTATCTCACTCTAATTAACCCACTATGGGAGCACTATAACTATTTCAGAATGAGTTATAGCACAATAAGGTTTGTGTGGATGCATCCCCATTTCAAATACTACTTCAGGTAGTCCTCCCACTGCTATCCCACACTCCATTGCTTGGCATCTGGATGGCCTGTCTGGTTACCTATGCACTCTCCACAGTCTGGGGTCATCTTGACCCATCTCTCTTTAAATGCTGGCACATATCTGAGTGTGTCTGTGAGCGATTCCATCTTGTGGGAAGTCCACAGCCCCTGAGTCCATTACAGTCACAATGCCGCTTCTGTGTGGTCTCATCTGGAGATTCTGGACTTCCTTGCCTTTGGGGAGAGGCACATGATCAGTCTCATCTTTCTTGTAGTCACCAGAACCCAAGATCTGCTAGCAGCTATTGGAGCAAATGCAGGAGACAAGGTAATTCTAAGACATGAGTCAGTGCTGTGCCAAAGCCAAGGAGCTGAGGCAGAATTACAAAAACACCAAAGACAAAACTAAGACCTCTGATAACAATCCCAGTATCTGTGCATACTAGCAGGAGCTGGACCGGATTTTGGCTGAAATGCCACCACAGAACCCCAATATACGATGAACATTTTGCCAATGGCCTGCAGCACTGAAAGCACACAGGCAGCCACAGAGTCAAACAGGAGGAAATTTCCTTAATTAGCCAAGATCTCTTCAGTATGTTGTAGAGCCAGCTAGGCACCAGCTGCAGATGCCCCCCGAGACCCAGAGTGACAGCACAGCTGAGGAGACCACATAAAGGGCTGTATTACAACTATCTATTCCATTTGTGTCTGCTTATGGGCATCTGGAAACCTTTCTTCTGGTACTGGCTACATGTTGCCATGGCTGGTGGATATTGCTAAGGCAGAAGGCAGATGTGTGCATCCCTGTGCAGTGCCCGTAGCCTCAACATGGTGCCCAAGCCAGAAAATGTAACAGTTAAAAGTGGCTTTTTTCCAATAAATATTTAATCTCACACCCAAGCATACTGGCCCTCTACCCTTCCCCATGCTGCATGAAGTTCCCTACCCATCAACTGCCTCTGCCTCCCCTTTCCCTGCCTCCGGCTATATGGGAATATATATATATATATATAAACCATACAAGTTTGGCAGCCACACAACAGAGATAAAAAATTAAAAGACAAATTCACTGCATCCAAGGAAATTTTATTGTAGCAAAAGAAAAAGCAAGAAATACAACAGTAGAAAATTCACTTATGACCACAATTTGGTCATTGCCCTGAACTTTTATAAATATTAAGATTTTCGTACATGTAAAAGTTAAACAAGGTAAACTGGGCACTTGAGATTAAAAAGATTCTTTTAAGCATTTCATGTTCCATAGATTCTATAAGGCATTCGCAGTTGCAAGGGTTAAAAAGGCTTTTCGACAAGCACTCATTTGTTGCAGTACATTACATTAGTAAACTCATTACAGGCCATGCATCGCAGCTGCAAAAATCTATTTATTTGTAGCACACTTTGTGCTGATCAGCTGGTATTATAAACTAGAATGCTAGTCAAAGATAGCAATCGAGTTTGGCATGCACATTACAAGGCAATGTTGCCTTCATGGGGCTGTCCATATAGGTAGCATTTGCCTTCCATTCCAGCAACAGCTTGAGGGGCACCATTCTGACATGTACCAAGGCATCACATTGTGACGGGGTTGGACCCCCCTTTCACGGCACCACCTGATGTACTGGAGTTTCACCGAGCCTGCCTGCTCCACTAGCCTGGGCTCCCCTGCCCTGTTTTGCTGAATCAGGCTCCCCAGCCTCTGGCAGCACACACACACAGGTAGGGACGCACCAGCTGCAGAATCACACAGAGTCTGAAAGCAGCTCTCTGTGGGAAGACTCTGCTAAGAAATCGCCCAGCACTCAAATGTAGCTGCCCTCTGGAAAGCACACCCAAAATAATATTGTCTTGTGCTGTAGAGAAATCTATACGACGTACACGCATATATTCACCCTCAATGTGGAGGAAGATATGCACAACTTCTTGCCCCCCCCCCAGTTATAAATTGCACAAACTCGGTTTTATAATAAACAAAAACAAGTTTATTAACTACAAAAGGCAGAATTTATGCAAACAGAACAAATCAGATTACTAAGCAAATAAAACAAAACACACATACTAAGCTTAAGATCTTAAAGAGACTGGTTTCAAGAAGTAATTTCTCACCCTAAATGCTGCTTTTGGGCAGGATGCAGAAATTCTTGAAGGTTAGCTACCCTGCTTGCAGCTTAAATCTTCAGACACCATATTCACTGACCAGATCCCTCTTCCAGCCTGGAATCCAACACCATTAATGTCCATATTGGTTTTGGAAGCAAATGTTCCATTTTTCATTGCATAAAAGAGCCTGGCATCATGGAATATTTCAGACCACCCACATTCATGTTAATGTTAGTGAACTTGCCCCAGTGATCAACCAGAACTTGCAGCACTCTGGAGAAATACTCCTTTTCTGTTTATGAACTCTGAAGCCTGCTGGGGAAGAGAGGACAAATAATAGGCACATGCATCCTATCAATGGCCCCTTTACAATCTGGGAAGTATTCAAAGCTGTTAACAACCCCCTGTACATTGCCAAGATTTATGAAGTGGAGCAGCAGCAGCCTCTCAATAATAGTGCACACTTCCAAGACAACAGCTCCAACAGTTGATTTACCAAGACTACGTTGGTTAGCTACTGGCTCATGGAAATCAGGGCTGGCAATCTTCCAGATAGCAATGACCTCTTGTTTCTTCACATGTTAGTGGGTTGACTCTGTAGCTCTGGTGGAGCTCTGTGCAGATTTCCAGTGGCCTTCAGCATCTTGAAGTTCTGCAACCACTACTAATCATCCCAGGTCTGCAGCACTATCCTGTCCAGTTGTTGCTGGTTGACCAGGCCCCCTGCTGACGGTGCTCCACTGAGTGAAGTCAGTTCAGGAAAATATCATGCAGAAATAACTTCTCAGTTTCTTCCTCCTTCCTTAGCAATGTCCATGTAGCATCATGACAGCAGTGATCTTCCATTTCCTTCAAAGCCACCGAATTGTGTGATTGCCAATATATCTGGAGCAGCCTATTCATATTAATGATGGTCAGGAATCTAGTGTTCAGCAGTGCTTCCTCTATTCTGCCTGACAGCAGTTTTAAAATTTATTTGAAATGGAAACAGTTTGGAAATACTTGCTGGCTAGCAAAACCCAGACAAATTATGGGAAACCATGGAAGGAATCTTCAGATTTCAACTCCAAGTCCCAATATTCCAGTAAGTTATGGAGAGAATCTAAGAATCCACCATGATAAATAACCCATAATACATTCAGCCTAGCAGCAGAACATTGCACCCTGGGATACTTGCCCAGAATGCTGTGCGCATAAGATTCACCAGGAAAGTAGCTTAAGCCACATTAGACAAAACAATGTGGACTTACTCGTTTGGTTTGGTTATATCTGTATAATTACAAGTAAAACTATGTAAAAAACCCTTTCCTGTGTAAACAAGGCTTTAGATTTAAATTTTTCCTTCAGATTCCTCTAGTTAAAAATGTCTTGGTTCAAGCTAATGAATAGGGAAGGTATGGCAGTGTGGCTCTAACTAGATACCTTAATTACTGATATCCAAACTTTCTGATATTTAAATATTAAATATTTGAAAACTTATGTTTCTTTCATTGGAGAGTGCTTTCCTTTGGATTGATGGCAATAGAGAATGTAGACACCCTTTCAAACCTAACAGAGCTTTTCATTTGGCATTACAGAGTCTTTTGAGTGTGTTTTTTGTAACTTGTAGAACAGTTTCTATGCATGTTTCCACATTTACTGGTCATAGTCATGGACTCAAGCTGACCAGTTTTTAACGTAAATATGCCTGTGTTGCTCAGGAGGTCTGGTGTAGCAAAGTTCCCCTCTTGTGTATCTCTACAGGTGCACAAAATTATCAGAAGAGAAGCTCCTTCCCCTTTAGGAGGTGCACAGGAGTGGAGCTCCAGTGTAATGAACCATCTAAAGTTTGTACAGATGGAGCTCTCCATCAGCATTTCTCTAAAGGAGAGCAAAAAAATTTCAGGAAAAGTTCAAACCCGGAACACTTATGACATTAATACATTCAAGGCATCTTGATGGATTTCACCTACTTTTATACAAAAATGTGTATTATATAATGTTGTGGCCTACTAAATATCAAATAGTTCGGTTTCTGTTTTGAAAAGTTAGAGCAAAAATGTGCGTATGCATGTGAAAGGTGGCTTTATAATGGGATCCTTACTTCATCCTTAATGATGGAGAGAATAGTGTTCTCCATCATATTTGAATCTTTTTTTTCCAAATCACTGTGATGGGTTTGGTCACAGAAAGCACCTTGGGACTGTCACCTGATGTGCTGATACTACTTCCGAGCCAATTTTCTCTGCCACTTTGGGCCTCCAAACCCTGCCTTGTTGAGCCAGACACGCCAGTCTCCTCCAACACAGACCCAGGATCTGAATCACGCGACCCAAAACTGCAGAATTAACTGAAAACAGCTTAAGAAGTGCTCCTGTCTCCAGCACCCAACACCCAGCTCCCAATGGGATCCAAACCCCAAATGAATCTGTTTTACTCTGTATAAAGCTTATACAGGGTAAACTCATAAATTGTTCGCCCTCTATAGCACTGATAGAGAGATATGCACAGCTGTTTGCTCCCCCAGGTATTAATTACTTACTCTGGGTTAATTAATAAGCAAAAGTGATTTTATTAAGTGTAAAAAGTAGGATTTAAGTGGTTCCAAGTAATGACAGACAGAACAAAGTAAGTTACCAAGCAAAATAAAACAAAACACGCAAGTCTAAGCCTAATACATGTAAGAAACTGAAAACAGGTAAATCTCACCCTCTGAGATGTTCCAATAAGCTTCTTTCACAGACTAGACTCCTTCCAAGTTTTGGCCCAGTCCTTTTACCTGGTACAGTCCTTGTTCCAGCTCAGGTGGTAGCTAGGGGATTTCTCATGACTGCAGCCTCCTTTGTTCTGTTCCACCCCCTTATATAGCTTTGGCACAAGATGGGAATCTTTTGTCTCTCTGGGTCCCCACCCCCCTTCTAAATGGAAAAGAACCAGGTTTAAGATGGATTCCAGTGCCAAGTGACATGGTCACATGTCCTGTGAGACCCCAAGCCTTCATTCTTCCTGGCCTCACTCACAGGAAGGCTTGCAAGTAACCAGAGCCATTTACAACCAGTTGTCCTAGTTGATGGGAGCCATCAAGATTCCAAACCACCATTAATGGCCCACACTTTGCATAATTACGATAGGAACTCAGAGTTATATTTCATATTTCTAGTTTCAGATACAAGAATGATACATTTATACAAATCAGATAACCACACTCAGTAGATTATAAGCTTTGTAATGATACCTTACAAGAGACCTTTTGCATGAAGCATATTCCAGTTACATTATGTTCACACTTATTAGCATATTTTAATAAAATCAAATGGAGTGCATTGTCACACTCACTAATAAAAAAAATAAAGGTTTTTTTTCATATTCAGCAGAAGATGAATTTTTCAGTTATCAAATGTGGAAAGAGATGTTCATTTTTTCATACCTATAAATACACTCCAAATTCTTTGCCAAATATCATAAAACTCCAAATATGATTTAGCAACCCAGATGTACAGTGCTTGTGAATAACTTGTTTAGAGAAAATAAGAATGGATAAAAACAAAGATTTATTCTCAGGAGTGTAAACAGCCATTTGAAATGCATCCACACATCAGATGATATGCTCCCTGGCCATTGCATGAGTACCTTATTCAGTCTTTTCACACTCTTGTTTTCCCTCATATTTTTATGTTTAATACATTTTACAGTGTCCCTCAGTTTCTTTTATCTCATACAATTTTTCATTTCTTTTTTAGACTATTTCCCCTTTTGATGCAATTCATTATTTAGTTTCCTATTAATAGTTCTTTTCCTATATTTTTTCCTTCAGAAGCTTTCCTTCAATTTAATATTGTATTTGCATTTTTTTAAATTCAGTTTCATGCTTACCTCAGCTATCCCACCTCTCTTTTAACCACTGCCCACTGTATCAGTATCTCTTAACGTCTTCCCTGGCTTTTTTTTCATTCTCCCGTCCTAATGTTTCTTCACAGAACAGGCACAGCACGAGCAGTGGACCTGCCAGCGTACCAACAGGCCTAACAAAGTGGTTCAACTCATTTCTGGAGGAATCATCTCAAGGGACATGAGAAAATTTTGCCTCTGTAGCCATTCAATCCCTGGTCTTACATTTGGATTTCCAGGAAGACTGGCAATTTGTGCCCTATGTGGAAACTGGAACTGAGACCATAAAACTCATTCACACAAACCACCAAACAGCCATTACACAACAACTTTGGGTATTAACAACCTGTGTCAGACTAGAAGCATTCACCCAGAAGTAGAAGAAAAAGGCTGTGTGCTACTGTTAGTACTCTGAGCTACCTGATCAGCAAACATTAAAGGGTATCTTATGATCTGCAAGATGTGCTGATACTTCTGTCCCTCCACGTTAGTATAAGTGGTGGTATGCTCGTGGCGTACCTCTCATCTGCTAAGCTCATTCTGTTGTGTTCTCTGATCCATTTTCTCAATTTACATATCAAATGTTACACTACAGATTGTAGTGAGGGTGGGGAGCAGATGAAGGTGACCAGGTGTTCAAGTAGCTCTTAAAAGAGAATCATCTGAATCTCCTGCCCCAAAGGTTAACATTGAAAGGTGCAAGAAGGAGAGGGAACACTCTAATGTTGAGCAATGGTTATTTTTAGTTTTTGTAAGTAAAAATTGAGAATGCCAGCACCTAAGCAAAAGGCTGCTGAGTCCCTCAGGGCTTTAATTTTAATTGCATTTGAAGTGGGAGAGGACCTCCACCTATATTATTCCAGATGAAGGCTTTACTAAAGATGTTTTGTTTAACATCTGGTGCAATTGCTGTTAGCAACCTCCTCTTCCCCCCTCTTAAATCTTATTTCCTTATTTCTGACTATCTTTTACATTTTCCTCACTTTTCTCTCTTTCCTTCTATTTCTCTGTTGCTCACTGCTTTCCTATTCTTTCACTTTCCAAAATCTCAAGGAAGTGTTCAGTTACACAAGCCTATCTGGGCTATGCTCCTGTACAGCCGTACATTTCCTCTGGGAAACAGACAGTAAAGTGGAAGGACTACATGATTCTTGTTGGTTTCACAGCATTGCCACTGTTATTGTGGGATCAGGTGCCACTTTTGAAGGCTTAGCTGGGTTTGACAAATAGTGTATGTCATAGTATATGCTTGTCTGCTCTCATGGCTTATTCTACTCCTCTCTGTAAACCCCTTTTTAACGGATAAAAGTCAAAATAGTATAATTTCTCTCTTAAATGGGGAGCAAACTGAGCTGTGTCCCATTCCTTTCTAATGGATTTCTTGAAGTTTGCATTTAACTCTGTTTTCTATCCTTATAACTCTCAAATAGAAGGAGTGGAGGGAGTGGTCCATGGGATTTCCTAGTGATCCAATCTATGTGGAGCAATGTTTCTCAAGCTTCTCTTCCTGCTTTCAAGGGATGACTGTTGTTCATCAATGCCAATATCTTTGTAATGTGAGGCTGCCAAAATTACTACTACTCTTTAATTGTTGAAAACCATAGCATGTGGGATCATCATTCATGTATTCATCACAGATATTTATTTTTGAGTCATCTGGGAAGAATGTCACTACAGAACCTAAAAATACCGATTTTACTCTTAGGTAGCCTTGATATGGTTGCCCATCACTGTCAATGAGATATTTTTGTTGTAGATGCAGTTTTGTTTTCTCATAGTACTTTATATACTAATTTGGATGCATCGGTACTATATTGTCCCACCCACAGAGGTGGTCCATAGTATGCTCATGGGATGTATTCCAGTCTCATGAAGTGCACAAAGACTGCATCCCACTACCCTCTTTGGAGACTATTTCCAAAGAGAATGAATGTAGCTCAGATGGAGAATATGATCCATACAAATAAGAGACAAACAATAAAAAAAGTGAGAGGCATGGATCCTCAAGATTGCCCAGGTAAAGTAGGGAGGCCCCATTGCTATTCTGGTCAAAACTCTAGGTAATTTAAGGTAGAGAAAATCCTGTCTTGTCTCTAATTTCTATAATACCGTCTGCTGGTTGCACCCACTCTGACAAGATCCATTTATAGGTAGATAAAGTTGTCTCATTCCCTGTTGGGGAACCCCCACCAGATGAGAGATAGTGGTATTTCTTGAGAAAGGAAGATCTTCAGTGGATTCTAGGACTGTCTATTTGTCCACCAGTATAAGGAAGGGAGTACTCTGCAGAGTGGGGGAAGGACTATGTTCTGGTGTAAATTTTCTTCCCAAATAACTCATTGAGAAAATAAAAAAGTCTTGTAGATGTCTCATAATGAACTATTATTATTATTACAAATGAATTAATATCACATTAGTGCCCAAAGACCCAAAACAGGATCCAGGGTCCCCTTGTGCTGAGTGCTCTACAAATGTCCCCACTGTGCAAGAGACCAGTTGATCCAACATTTGAAGAACTGGTAATATGGGGATCTAGAAATTCAGTTGAGAAACCTGATTTGAAGGAGAATTGAATCCTTCCAGGTAAGGTATTACACTTCTTGGTGTAGGATGTTTTGAATAAGAACAAGAAAGCTCTTTTGGAAATTTATCACAAAGCCATGGATTGTAAGGCATGAAGTCCTGGAGTCTGCGGCAACTTCTAGAATACTGTTGTCAGACACTGTACCTCAAAGTAGCATCCTGTAATCTCCATATTCATAATTTGTACATGGTTGTGATATTTCATACAAAGCATGCCATATAAGATACCATATAAATAAAGGTCATGATCTGCTGAAACTCATTGTTCTGTCAAAATATGTATATTGTTAGTGTGTCTGAATTTGTGAGATTTATGCTACATGGTTGTTATTGAACTATGATGTGAGTTTGGGAGATGCTCACTGCTAGCTCTCCAGGGACTAAAAGGGCGGTGACCCACACCAAGGCAGATATTAAATAACCATTGATCAGCAAGGGAATTGTAAATAAGAGATTTACAATTTTGTAAGAGACAGTCCTGCAAGCCCCACACAATGGGGATTGCTCAACTCTGTGACTCAACAAGGCCTACCAGGACATGCCTGGACCAGTATCTGTCCAGAGACATGAACTGAGAATATAAAATAAGGGACAGTGGCATCATGAGACCACCTCTCTCCTCCCCCACCTACGTTGAAGGCAACAAGAATGCTGGGAAGACAAAGACTTTGAACTGAGGAAACTGGTTTCAGGCTGAGAAGGAAATTCAACCTGTGTATTAACAATTGTGAGATGTTCTTCCAGTGGGGTGAGAAATACTGTTTGATTAAAATCTTGCTTAGTCTGAAAATTCAGGATTTAGAATGCATGTTTGCTTTTTATTTTCTTAGGTAATTATCTCTGATCTTTATGCCTACCCTTAAAATCACTAAAATCTATCTTTTGTAGTTAATAAACTTATTTTAATGTTTTATCTTTACCAGTGAATTTGTCTGAAGTTCTTGGAGAATCTACTCAGATTACAAAGCTGGAGCACGTCCATTATCCTTTGACGAAGTGACGAACTAATTAATGAGCTTGTATTGTTCAAGGGAAGGTCTTGAGCAGAGTAAGACAATATATTTCTGGAGTGCAAGGCTGGGGGTTTGGGGGATTTGTTGGTGTTTCCCTCTATATAGTTCATGAGTGACTTGGAGAGCATTCATGCAATTTAGCTGGGTGTGTCTCTGTATGCTGGTGGCTGAGTGATAACAGGTCCAGGTTGTACCCCGAAAATCCCATCACAGCTGTATAAATAGTAAAACACACGAATGCCCTCCAACCAGAAGGAATATATTGTATGAGGCTTACCATGAGCTTGGAAAAATCTGATAATATTCCAAATGGAGGAAATGATGACTACATGACCAGGTGATGTAAGGAGAGGGAATGGAGGGAAGAGACTAGAAAGAAGGCCATCTTCAGCTCTTATGAATAGAAGAAATGCTCGGCTGAAACATCTTGCATGAGAAAAGGAAATGTGTTCCATCTGGAAGTGAAGCCTCAGAACATATTTGATTAAATCATCCAGGTTTAAGATCCTCTTGAAGGATAGACAGTGTCTTGAATAACCCTTACGTGACATGTTTTGAGAATGGATCAGAACAAAAGCTACTTGGGATAGGAGATTCTGGATCCTCTTTAAAAAGGCTAATCTCTTGTTTGCGCTGAACAGTTGAACAGAGCTTACAAAATAAGGGGAAAGGAGAGAGAAAACGTTAATGGAGTAGGCATCTTGAATAATCTACAGTTGGCTGTTGATTTGAGTAATAGCAGTACAGGTGTGAGAAAACAGTTTTCAATCTGCACCCTATGTAGGGCTAACAATGCTGGGCTGGCAACTTAATTTTTATTTTTTATACATCTGACTAGAAGAGAAGAATGCTCTAAGTCTGTCCCTTTGTAACTCTTCTCCTTGGGCTCCTCAGAAAGTTGTCCTTTCTTGCATTCTTCTTGGCATTTTCCAAATAATCTCTAAAAACTTTCTAGCTATAAAAGGGAGTTTTAGAAAAATGACTTTTGATGATTGAGTCTTTTCCCCAGGCTTTTAATCAGAATTTCCTTCTTTGTGAGACTGGAATAAACAAGACTATAGGATGTAAAACAGGTAATATCACTTACAAAATCATACATGGAAAAAAAGATGATTCAAAACACTTTTGTACTTGCTTATCCTAAAGTTTGAATGTGACAGAAAAGAAAATTTCAGATTCAGAATAAGGAAGTTCTTACTGAGACTGTAGCAGACTTGGATTCACCAAAACATCACATAGGCACTTTTGAGATTAAACACCATTATTAACTGTTTTTTTGATTAGCTGAGCAATAGAAGCATCTACCTTAGGGAAAGTTGAATATTATTCTATGGTATCTTTTTAGATTTTATAACAGCTTTTGCCAAGTATTGTAGGTAGTTATTTTTTGCCGGTGCTGAGACCATTCCCCGGCCACAATTTGGAAAACCAAGTGTATCTTTGAGAGTTTTATTTAAAATGCCCATTAGAAGATTCCTTACAGTAATTCTTTATATATGTTTTTGGTAATATTTTCGATTAAACTGACATTTGTCTTCCTAAACAGTCTTGATGTACTGTCAAAATCAGAACCTGATAGGAAAGAGGATGAAGATGAGGCACAAGAGGTGGGTTGTTCACGTCTACAGAAAAAAATAGGGTAGATTTCTTTTAATGTTTTGTAACTAGTTTCTTGGATTTTTTAGAGGCTGTAGTATGCTCACTTTTAGCCTTGCATTTGTGAAGAGTAGACAAGGTCTGAAGAATAATAAACTTTAGGAGGGACAGCAGAGGGGGATTGTAATGCTAGAATTGATAGTCAAAGGGACAACCTTGGTTAAAGTAATGGAGATCTATTGAGATAGTCCAATATTCCAGGTCTGAGATGTATGAAGGAATTATCAGGTAAAGTGTCTGAATGAAAATCACAGGGGGGCCAGATCCAGAAATTGTAACAGAGAGGCCTGGATAGATTAACGAACAGAGGTAGGTAACATTTTTCAGTGAATAGTTAGTTTACCAAAGTATGTGGGTTTGGTCAACTGAAACAGTTTGTGAATCTAGACAGACAAAGTTAATAGATTTGGGTGGAAAAATGGTGGTGGTGGTATGGGAAAGATTTAATTTCAATATTTTCTAAATGTAACATTTCAACTTTTCATTTTGAAATTAGTTTTCATTTCAAATTTTGTCAAGATTTAACTATAAGACACAAAAAAGGTTAACATCACCCCCAAAATGAAACATTTGAGACGATGGAATGAAATAAAAAATTTCATTTGACCTGAAACAATTTTTTTTTGTTTTTAACTTCAGCAAGAAAAAACTAAAAATTGTTATTTCAGGTTGACCAGGAGCAATTTTTTTCAGATTTTTTTTTTGGTTTGGTCTCTGAACAGAAAGCTCACTTACACAGCTCTATTAGTGAGCACAAACACTGAATCAGGCAGTCTGGTGAGAAGGTTTTACAGAGATTTCTTGAACAGATCAAGCTCTGCCTTGAAAAATATTAGCAACATTTTGTTCAATCATGATGTGGAAGATTTTTTGCTACTGTGGAGAATTGGTCAAAATGCTCTGATTTACTACAGAACAGCTGGCTGCAGGAGGCAGTTTGCTTAAGTCCTGCTGCAGGTGTTTCACAGAGCTGCTTTCATGCTTTACATATATGAATGCAACCCAGTATGGTAGCTGCTACCTCGAGATTGGTGGATACACCATGACAGAAAGTGCTATTTTTAATCACTCTTTCAATGATGATTACAGGCTTCTCAGAGTGTTTCTTCTAACAGCAGTCATTCATCCCACTTTCTTCCCTTTCACAAGCCACTCAGATGCTGTCTAATGTGACCTTTCTACTCTCATTTCATCTTGCTTTTTGGAAGCACATTTTAAAAATGTATCAGGTGCTTCATAACAAATGTGACCTGTCTTGTGAATACTTTGGTACAGGTAGTGTTGCTCTTAGTATCTATAAGAGTTTATTTCCAGTAGTACTGTGAAAACAACTGCACAGTCATTTAATTCTGCCTCAAGTCAGTCTTGGTATGTTTTTCAGTTTGCTTTAATAAAGGGAGGAATGGTAGTTGGGCTCTTAGGTTTGTTCTTTTTGATTTCCAGAAGGATGGGAACGTTTGTCAACACTTTTTATTATTCAAGAGGTCTTTTAGGGATACTAGATTTTGGTTTATCTACTCATTGAAGGAATAGCTTTTATATTTGTTTTATATTACTAAGTTTTTTATGTTGATAGATAATAATCTTTGGCAATTGTCTGAAGAGATGAGACTCATAAATGCAAAAATGTTTTCAGTTGGTGGTATTTAGTTTATTATTACATTTTAACTTAGTAACATCACATAATGATGATCACATGCTAGTGATCCCAGAGGGCCTCAGGTAAGCCAACAACATCTTTTCATAAAAGTTATGTTAAAGAGGCTTACCCAAAATTAAAATGGAAGGCTGTGTGTATCTTCTGTTCTTTATAGAAAGTATAGCAGACGTGATGGATCATTAACATCTACATATCTGAGGGCTCCCATTCTGCTATGATCCAACAGGTGGCAGTGCTTCCAGGAATTTCTAGAGATTTTCCTTCAGGGGTCCTATGTTAGGTATGGTTGTCCCTCTGCCTGAAAAAAAGGCAGAAGAACAAGCCATCATAAAACATAAGAGATTTCTTAGTGTTTATTTTCATTAAATTAATTTGTAAAGAGAAAATGGCAATTTTCCTTTTGGTTGTCAAATGGGATTGCTATCTGAAGTATTTTTTTTAGCAAATATGCATAGATGCAATATCTCTAAAATCAGAGTGCACTTTTTAAGTGCATCCACCATACACTCTAGACATCAATTTGTTTATAGGGAATGCCTTAAATAGTTTTGCATACAGTTGCCAGAAACAGCATCCGCTAGCTTCAGAAATTAAAACCCGCAATGAAGATATATGAGCAGAAGAAGGGCAGTCAATGATGGAATTTATGGCCCACATTCTGCCCTCAGTTATATTTCTGTAATTCCAGAATGAAGTCGACAGTTACTTTGGAATCAATTCAGTATAAGAAAGAGCAGAATTTGTCCAGATATGTTTAAAACTTTTAAACTTTTAGTTAATCTGCATCTTAGAATATAAGTGTTAATGATAATGGAATGTAAATGATACCAATTTTGGTATATCTGACTGAATAAAAGGTGTTACTTAATATATCACTATTTCACTATACAAGATTCTTGCTGATGATAGGAGGCTCAGAAATGCCAACATAAAAAGAAATACTTCTAAAATATAACTGGCAGTTTATACGTATCAAGAAATGGTTCTTACCCTGCAAGATTTCAGAATGCTGCATTGAGCAGAATAAACAAAGCATTCTTCCAAAACAATAATGTTTATTAGGTACTTTTTACTAAATTTATTAAAGCTTGCTGTAAAAAATATCATTGCCTCTGATTAGATTGGCACAAGCATTTATCTCTAGCTACTCCAGTTCCAGAGTGGCCAAAATGAAAATCTGGGCTGTTACACTGTCTTCTTACGCTCATAGGCCCCAATCCAGCAAATCAGTTAAGCTTTGAGTAGTTCCACTCAAGTCTATTTAATAAGTGGAACTACTCACGTTTAAAGATAAATAGGTGCTTAAGTGCTTTTAAGGTCCATCAATAGCTATCAGCCAGGATGGGCAGGGATGGTGTCCCTAGCCTCTGTTTGCCGGAAGCTGGGAATGGGCAACAGGGATAGAGCACTTGATGATTACCTGTTCTGTTCACTCCCTCTGAAGCACCTGGCATTGACCACGGTCAGAAGACAGGATACTGGGCTAGATGGACCTTTGGTCTTACCTGGTATGGCCGTTCTCATGTTCTTTTCAGGATGGGGCCCTAACGGAGGTTGGGAAAATATTCTGTAATGATCAATATTTTTACATACATGGCTCTTTTCATACCAGGTGCACCATGGTGGGGAGCACAATCACCTATTTCTGTTTATTTCTATCTTTGCTGCATATTTTTAGGGGTAGAGGCAGGGTAACCAATATATAACGAAGTGTTTTATATCAAATGGTACAGTGGAGTCATGGGCAAGCAGGCAAAAAGTCACAGGCCTGAGGCAATCCGATGTATCAGCAAAACAGAGAGCAGACTTTACATAGTAGTGGCCCAGAATGTAAATTTTAATTGCTGTATGTAGTTACTCACATATCAAAAATATTATCTTTGAATTAATTGTGGTCTTGTAGGACAAGGAACGGTGATAGATGTCTTAATTTTATCCTGCAGTCAGTCTTAGAGTCTGTCTTAGAGTCAGTCTTAGAGGGCGCTCCGCATGAACTGAGCTAATTCCCAGAGTGAACGGCAGGAGGTGCTGCGGTGGTGAGTCCCAACCCCGTCACAAGTGGTGGAGAATGTGGGCACGAGCGGTCCGCCCCTGATAAAAGGGGCAAAGCATGGACTGTGGGACAGTTGCCCAGAACAGATAAAGGAGAAAATGGTGGACAAAAGGGACCGTTATGGGAGGGCCTGGGTGGCCCAGCTTGCCGAGCAGCAGACTGGGTTGCTCTGGCAGCTGCAGGGGTGGGCACCCAGACTCTATAAGAGACCAGGTGCCAAAGGCGGGAGGCCAGGGCCTGGGCTCGAGAACTGTTTCACCTGCGGGTGACTGGGACACTTCAGGAGGGAGTGTCCCCACTGGGAGGGAGCAAGGGGGCCCCACCCAGCACCAGCACCCCCTGTGTGGTCAACAGGGGGGCCCCAAACTTGTTGGGCCTGTGGAGAGCCTGCGCACATAAAAAGGGAGTGCCCTTACAGGACTCACAGGGCCCAAGCTAGCTCTGAGGGAAGGGCTAAGCCCAAAACTAGTTGTGGGAGGGCCGTGGCGAAGGGAAGACACAAGAGGTGCTTCCAGTACCACAAAGAGGGCTATTTAAAAAGACACTGCCCCCTTAGGAGAAGGGGAGCGTCGATCAAGGGTCCCAGCCCAAACCTGACCAGGTTGACGGGACAGGGAAGGCAGGGACCCCAACCAAGGAACGGTCAGGGGCAGAGAGACCCCAGACCAAACTGGGAACCCACATAAGAGCTAGGGGGGCTACAGTGGTGACCCAAACTGAGAGGGGAACCCACGTAGGACCAAAGCGGTCTATGGTGGGAACCCAGACCCTAGAAGAGGGAAGCAGGTGGCTCCAGAGTGTGGGCCCAGCTGCGAAGGAAGCTGGGGCGATTGGGATCCCCTTCCTTCCCGTCCCCACCATGAGAATAGCCTTAAGGGGGGAGGTGTGTGGTGGGGCGGTGCCCCACCCCCATGCCAGATTGGGCTACAACAGGCCAGAGCGGCTGTGCAAGATGGCAGCCAATCAGGGAGGACCTGTTAGAGAGCCAGTCAGGACCAGTATTACAACTGGCCAATCAGGGCTAGGCTAGGCCCTATATAAAGGCTGCCCAGGAAGGGAGCAGGCAGTCTCTCCCAGACCTTCAAGGGAGAAGGTCTGTCTCTGTTCCGCATGCTTGGGGGAGCTGAGGAGAGCTCCAGCCCAATACCTACCAGGCTGCAGGCCCTGATAGAAGGGTCCACAAGGTGCAAGGGGGCTGAAGGAGAGGTGGACAAGGGGAGCGAAGGAGGGCAGGGAAGCTGCCACCAGGGTGTCCCTGGGCTGGGACCCAGAGTATAGGGCGGACCTGAGTTCCCCCTTGTGCTACACCAGGCCATTAGAAGTGGCCATAGCAGACTGCACCTGATGCCTGACAGAAGGGGTTAGACTTTGGGGATGTGGTTGGCCACTGTGGCTGGAGTGAAGAGAAAAGACTGCTGTTAACCTCCCCAGAAGCGGGCGAGTGAGGACTTGGGGGCAGTGTCCTGAACAGGACACTGGGAGTGGGTCGAGATGCCAACAGAGGGCAAGAGATGGATGGGACACCACCAGCGGAGGATGCTCTGCATGAACTGAGCTAATTCCCAGAGTGAATGGCAGGAGGTGCTGTGGTGGTGAGTCCCAACCCTGTCACAGACCCCTATATTGTTTAGAATTTGCAAATGATTGTTACTGGTAAAACGTTTTACCAACAAGGTTTAGCACTAGTATCAGTCAGGAAGGGTGAAGCCAGTCTATAAACTCATTTGGAAAAAAATCAGAAAATTATCTGAACTGCATTGCTCTGCTCATCTGAAAAGTCTACATATACCCTGTCTTCCCTAGTCCTCTAATGTTTTCTTCATCAAGTGGTACCTGAGACAAGACTGCACGTGAAAGGCATCTCCTGTGGTAATAGCTGATAAATATCTAGTTCAAATTTAGCAAAGAAATGAATCAAGCGAAACATCTGCTTTGCCTATAATCTGCTAGGCGTTACAAAATTATAGCCATGCAAATTATTTTTTCTCTACATCTTTTCCATTAACTGTAGTCTGTTGGGATTAGTGTGTAATTTTCACACTAACAACATCACCTTTGCCTAGTTACCAATGTAGCTTAAGTCCATACATGTTTAAGCTAATTGCTTTATAAAATTCTATGAAGGCTTCCTGAAAAGTAATATTAAATAGATAAATAAAAAATCCAGGCTAGATCCTTTGCTGGTGTACATCTGTGTAGTGCCATTGAAGTCAGTAAAATTTCTAGCAGGAAAGAATATTTACTGACAGCTAAATGCTTTGGGCTAGTATGTAAAGTTGGCTGCACACATGCTCAGAGTCACAAGGGGGACTAAGACCTGCACTTAACCCAGCACAAGCTATCTAGAACTCATAAATTATCTCCTCTATTTCAAAGGGTCCATAGATTTCAGGATCTAGGTGATCCCATTTTCCAGGTAGAGAAAATGAGGTCATCTCTTCCCTGGCAGCTCAGAGAAACCTCCAGGTGAGCATGCCCAAGGAAATCTGGGTTGACCAGTGGGTCATAACTAGATCTCATAGGATAGCTCAACATTTCCATTAAGATTTGCTTGAATAACACAGTGAATCTACTTTGGCTGGGTTTTCAGTCCTTTGTGTTTACTATCTGTGCATATTGCAGTGAATGAGATTAATAGTAGGATTTTTTGCAGAAACAGATCATTTTAAGCATTTATTAGAGAACGTTCACATGAAGCAAATTTTGAACTTGAAAATATGGATAGTCACAATAAACATCTGATTTTAAGTGTTTCTTTCAACTAGTCCTGGAACAGAAACATACTATTTCCAATTGTATGTCTCTAAAACAGCTCAATATTTGAATTTTGAATACCTGCAATTGTGAACAATCTGTAGACCTAGAGTTATTCAGAGAAATTATTCCATGAAATATTTTGAATAGTGAATACAAGTGAGAAAATAGAAAGATTCTCCTGACTAATTCACATACAGAAACTGAGGTAAAATTAATTGAATACATTATTCACTATGGGTTATTTGCAAAGCTTTAGTCACAATCACCACCCGTTAAATTAACAGTACATTACAGCTAAAGTAGTTTTATTCAGAATAGAAAATGCACATACATTTCCTCAAATTCAGATTACTTATTTTTTAGAGCTGTCTGAATATTAATTGGCCATTTTTGGTGGGTTTTTTCTTTTTTGTTGTGTTTGACCAGCTCATTATTGTTGCCACTGGCAAAAGTGTGCTGAATGATGTGCAGTACAAACAGAAACACAAAAACCTGGCTCCAAAGAATTTATTGCTGAAAATCTAACAAATATTCTTACAACTGCTCATAAAAATATAAATGACAAGGTGATCATTTATAGACAATATGACCATTGTTGCCTACCCAAACAAACTGGGACAAAGGAGAAGCAGTAACGTATTTGTTTTGTCAGTGGGCAGAACAACTTTTCTTGGAAAGTTGTTCATTTAGCAAGAAGCCTTAATTTATAACCTACAAGACTGAGCAGAAGTGCTTCTGGAGATGGATCACTTAATTTCCAGTAAAGCTAATAAGCTTCTGGTGTTGGGCAGACGCTACAGATAGAAAGAACCTTTAGTGAGGCAGGCAGCCTCTATTCTGGGGATGCATTAGTTTCACTATAGCTTTCCTCCTCATTCCTCACATTTAATTAATGAAAATGTGAAAGCCCAAACTACAGAGTTGTGAATCCCACCATACACTTTGTCCCACATGAAAGAATGCCTTGTGCACTACTTGTTTTAAGATATGCTCAGAAGGAAGGAGGAAACTTGCTTTTAGCAATGGGAGCTCAGTTTGGACTTTAGTACAGAGTTATGCCTCTTAAGGAACTGTGAGAAAGAAGATCCTCCTTATTTCTGTGACGTGTGTCGGGAGTTGCAAGTCAGTACACCTGGGTTGCAAAGCATTAAAAAAGAATATACATGAGCAGTTTGTACTTCAGTGCTTGTTTTTTTTTCTCGTATTCAGAGTTCAAGTAGATGCCTCTGAAGATGGCCTGGGAGAGGCATTGTTACAGGAAAAGGAGGACAATGCCAGGTAGCTTATATGTGGGGAAAGCTTTTTCAGAGAGAAACAATATAGGCCAGTTTAGAAAGAGAATGGGCAGTGCAGTGGATCAATTTTTTCCATGGGTGACATTTTATTTTCAAAATGAATAGTAAAAGGATTACAGTGGTTGCAAAACATGAAAGCTCACAACTCATATGAAAATAGGTGGTACCTTCTAATGCGGACACAGAATTTTGCTATTTGAAATGAGCAGGAGCATAAAAATGTGCTCAAAGATTGTGTCTCCTGGTTTACCTCTGATTTTGCTCCAGAGAAGGCAGAAGGGAGAATGTGACAGGACAAGCTGTCGGGGCGGGAGGGTAAAGAAAGGGTCTCCGAAAGAAATCGGTGCTCACTAACAACTGCACTTTATATCCCTGTTCATATTTTGTTAGGGCCCTGTGATGGGCTGTTCACCCCATATCAGAAAGGAAGGGGTTAAAAGCAGCCTAGGGAGACTGCACAGGGAGCAGCCAATCAGGGCCCAATAGGGTCACATAAAAGGGAGCTGCAGGGCCAGAGACAGTCAGTTGTTGCAGGGAGCCCAAGGAGAGAGGACTGTGTTCCTAGCAGGCTGCAGGAAAGAAGCACCTTGGACAGGGCAGTTGCTGGCAAGGAGGGAGGGAGCAAGCAAGCAAGCAAGCAAGCGGGAGCTCCTGGCTGGCTGCAACTTGCTGGCTGAAAGCCCTGAGAAGGTGAAGTGCTGTGACCGCAGGGAATTGAAGCAGCAGAGATGGAGGTTAAAGAGGTGCAGCAGAAGGCTGCTATCCACAGGGTCTCTGGGCTGGGACGCGGAGTAGCGGGTGGGCCCGGGTCCTCCCCCACTCACCACTGGGGACGTGGCAGGATTTGGACTGCAATACTAATTCCCCCCTCAGAAGGGGGAAGATGCATATGGTGGCACAGCTGGAGGGCTGAGTCATGAAAAGGATGCTGCGGTTCCAGGGCTGAGTTGGGTCTGCAGGCGGACAGGGCAGCAGGAGAGACATCACCATAAGAGGGCATGCCAGCTGAGAGAGCTAATCCTCAAGACAACGAGCAGGAAGTGCCACTCTGGTGAGCAAACTCCGTCATAGGTCCCAAGACTGTAGGTCTGAGAAAAGGGTGGATTAGTGCTTCCCTTTCGTCCAGTGACAGAAAACATGGTTACCCAGTTCCAGGGGTTGAAAGACAGGAAGCTAGCCCTGAAAAGTTTATCCCTCTCTTACCTGAAGGGTGGATTCAACACCTGATTCAGAGAAGACTGGCTCTGCAACAGTGAGGAAGGAGTATGCCATTTCAGGAGTGAGGGGAGAAGGTCTGAATGTCTGTCTTTTAATGGCTAAGCATGCTAGGATTGCTTGAAAGTCCTTAAAATATAGACTGTTCTGCCTCTCAGGGCAGCTGGAGGAAAGACAGTGCGGAGGAAGGAAATTGTTTGTTTGAGAATGCTCCAGAGGAAGCAGAGCCAGTGAAGAGAGCTTGTAGAGGCTTGGAGTTTGTTTCCCATATGGTTTTTGATCTCTAACAACCACGGTATTGTGGATACTCTTGGGATATGTTACTTTGCAGTTTGGAGGATGGGTCAGTATGTTAGTTATTTGTGTCTTGCGGCCTAATAAATGCTTTGGGTTTAATGAAAATCTCCTTTCACCTTTGTTCTTTATCTCACCACTTCTGTGGTGGGCAGAGGCATCCTGTCTCGCTGCTCTGGTCCTGCAGGAGGAGGCCTGAGAGCAAATGCTGGAGTTAGGCAATGCTGTTGGCATGTTACATCTGAGCTTTTTGGTGCACAGATTTGACATAAGTCTTCAATCATCTGATGGTTGACCACAGAGTCTAAACTATAATTCAATTTTCATCCATCCCACTTTCTCCTCGTGTTGCGTAGATTTCTGCAGTCTCCATTCTTCCTTCTCTATTTGCAGTGCTATCCTGGGTGCACTTAACATTTAACACTTTGGGGTGGGGAAAGGTTCAGTCTTGGGTCTTACATATACTCATCCCTCGGACCAAATATTAACTAAGAGCTGGTAGATACTGATCTCAATAGGCAACCAGAGAGGATCCTCCTCCTCCTCCTCCTTGCTTATTCCTCTTCCTCTCCCTTGCTCCAGAGCCTTTAACAAATCAGATGGCCTCCTTGGCCCCCTATGTAAAACAAGGAAGATGCCATCTTCTAGTCTTCTGTTCTTTTTATGAAGCTTGCAGCGCTGTTCTGCAGCTGATGCTTATTTTGGCCTCTTTTTACTGGTGTGTGGCCTTTGTCTTGTGCTGTCTTCTCCCTTCTGACAGCAGCATCTGGAACAGAAGTGAAAAGCATGAAGAATATTCAGTGCAATACATTTCCTGACTGTGTTTCAGATATGAAATACATGAAGGATATGTGGGTACAGGAGCTATACTGATTTACCTCATCTGAAGATTTGGCTCTTAATATTTACCACTTTTTTGGAGTGGGGTTTAGCCTGGGGCCTTACATAAACATTCCTATGGGACCAGATGTTAAATGAGAGCACACTAGACACTGAAGCCCTGGATGTTCCAGCACCAGTCTAAGATCTGTTTGTATTGGACAAATCTGCCCTGTTCAATTTATAATTGAGTTACCATCAACTTATGTAAGTGCTGACACTCTGGTGATGTGGACATGCCTTATCAGCTACAACAGAGGAAAAGGCTATTTTGCCTTGCAAACTCAGTACTATCTTGGCAGAATGGATGTTTAAGTGGCTTACTGATCTGAAACCTGGTAAACAGAGAAGTTAAAACAAAGATAAATTGTTACCTGTAGTAGACAGCTGCCCAGTCCCAGCACCTAAGTGCAACTGGGCTGATTCATTAATGGCAAGTACAAATGGCCTAACTGGTAATTGCTAAGTAGCCTAGTGTGATAGGCTTTAATGATGGCTGCGTCTATTCTGAAACTTTTAAATTGTGCCATTCTAGTGCCATTTTGGTATCAGTAACTGTGCAATTCAATTACCAGTGGGGAAGCCTATGTACTTCTAGACTCAGAAGAAATAACACAGTTGAAAAAACAGCAGTTGCCTAGAGTCAGATTCATAACAAAGGTGGGAAACTGAGAACAAGGTTGGTAGTGGTCCTGCGAGGGGCTGAGATGGTTCCTTTATGTAAGCAGTTGGTTTTCTAGGCGTTAATTAACAACACACTGGGATTCCTATGCCCTGGCTGTTTGCCATAGGGTAAAAGCACATAAGACCAGATTTCAGTCCGTGACATGTTTTTCATGGCTGTGAATTTGGTAGGGCCCTACTGATGACTTATAAATGGATGGGCAGGGCAGGGCAACTTTCTTTCATGCAGGAGGCCATATCCACACTTAAAATGACAAAAGGTATGCACAGTGCATCAATGAATTTGGTGGCTGGCCCCACAAACACACACAAGAAAATCATTTTAATAATGAGCAAAATACCTTGTCTGGAGGGTCCTTCTCCTTAGTTCTCTCTTCCATTTCCCAGTGGTGAGCTTTGATAGTCAGTCCCTAGAATCTGGAGCATTCAGAGTCCCCATCCCTGTCATAGTCCCCACCTTTGTGCTGCTCCTGCTGCCAACTTCTGCCCCTCCACCACACGCCACCAGATTGTTCCTGGATGCTGTTCAATAGCATGGGAGGCTCAGTGGATGCAATACGCTTCAGAATCTGCTTCAACTCTTTTAGGAAGGAGCAGATGTGCCTTCCCAGCCTGGAGGTTTGGTTGTTGTCCAAGACCTTGTTAAAGTGCACTTGAAAGGCTTTATCTTTTGTCCTAGCACTGATTAGTTCTGTGGTCAAGCTCTGGCCAGCCTCTGAGCAATTTTCACATACACCAGTGTTCTGGAGTGGAGCTTGGACTGACAGTGGAAAAACTAAGAAGTTGTCATAACCATGAAATCTTACTTAGAACTGGAAGAGCCAATAAATGTGAGTCATTCAATCATACTTTCATTTGATGGTTAAAACTAAAATGTACTTTACATCTGAAAGTTGTATTTTCACAATAAAGAGATTGCACTACAGTACTTGTATGAGGTGAACTGAAAAATACTGTTTCTTTTGTTTATCTTTGTTACAATGCAAATATTTGTAATCCAAAATAATATAAAGTGAGCACTGTACACTTTGTATTCTGTTTTGTAACTGAAATCAATATATTTGAAAATGTAAAAAAAATATTTATAATAAATTTAAGTAGGCATTCTGTTATTGTTTAACTGTGCGTTTAAAACTGTGATTAATTGCAATTAATTTTTTAATCTAGTTAATTTGTTTTGTGTTAATTGCTTGAGTTAACTGAGATTAATTGACAACCCTAATTTAAACAGCATTTTCTGTATTATGTAATTTGTGACAGTGTTCAGACAAATTTTTATTAATATTTTACATACACAAAGAACAAACATATGATACTCTCAGTTAGGAATGACCTTTATAGTATAACAAGAGTAAAATAAAATTAGAACAAAAATTGGATCTTCATGAGAGAGTACACAGAGCAGCTGGGAACAGGAAAAAACAAAACTCAAGCTTCAGTGTCAGAAGCACACTTTGCTATCAAGAAATACAGAGCAAAGAATTTCTACAAACTTTCTTTATTGCCATGAAAGAAGGAGAGCACCCAAACCTCTTTTCTGCTACAGAGACAGCACAGTCAAGACCCCCAGAATTTTTCTGGACTGTAAAATTATTTTTAAACCTAGATTAGGCCCACTCAACTACAGAACATACCATTGACTGCTGAGGGGAATTATTGTCGGTTCATATGGAAGATCAGTTACATCTAGATAGCTTCCTATGAAGCTATCCAGAACAACAAGCAGAGACCAAATCCAGAAACACAACAGTCTTCTTCCTTTTGCTAATTACCTTCTTTTTTGTGGGGAAACAAGGAAAACACATCCGTACTCAGCCTGTATAGCCTCTCTACAGTATAGATACTTCGCTCACCCAATACTCCTGTTCTACCTCCAAACGGTCACAGGGATGATCAGAAATGGCCTGATATGGTTCATGTCTTCCCTGTCAGATCAAACCCAGAGGGTCATTAGGGGCAACTGTTCCTCCACCTCCAAACCATTCACTTGTTGAGACCCACAAAACTCAGTCCTTTTCTCCCACATTATTCCATACCTATAAAAATTGTTGCCAGATACCATAGAAATAGGGGCTATATAGCAGATGCCAGGGCCACATGGGTCAGTTTCCTCTTTTGAGGAGAAATAAGTGACATGGAGTCTAGCAGGGCATTGCTTAATGCAATTTGTTCATTTTAAATTGTAGATCAGCCTTTGACTAGAGGGGGTCCCAAACAGCACACAGGCAATCCCCCTTTCAGGAATCTCAGTCCAAAATCCAATGCCCAGTTCCCAAGAAGCAATTACACAACAAGCATGTATTCATATAGAGAGATTAACAAATTCTTTAGCTATTTGCCATAACACTCCCCACAAAAAAAACCCTGTAACCACAAAACAAACTAACAACAATACAGTATTTCTTCAAAAAACTACAACACATAAGAAAAAGAACTTGTAAGACTCCATGTAACAGTGACGTCTGATGATTTGTGCCATAAGAAGTATCTTATGGGTGAGTCGGTGAGCCAACGCAGGCTGAAGTGCCAGAATGCAGACAACTTGCAGCTCTGCATGTCCTTTATTGCCATATGTAAACAGCACTATGTCCCAGCGTTCCCGAACCTAGCTGAAATCAGCAAATGGTAAAGATTTGGCAAGACTAAGGTGAAACTGGTGGGAAAAGAAAAGCACTTGGAAGAACTAGCCTCATCTGTCACATCTCTCACTGTTGTGGGCATTTTCCCTCAGACTGTTAAATCAGGCCACAGCCTTGGGATATTTTTGGTCTCCTCAGTACTATTGGATGCCCAAATAGCCATGGCTCACTTCCATCTGTATTCCATCCTACTGAACATAAATCTGGCCATGGGGATCCACACATTTGTGATCTCCAGCTTTGATTATTACAATTTATGGTGCTTAGAATAAGTCACACATACTTTGTTTAGCAGTAAAAGCTGTTGTGAACTCATAATCCCAGTGCTTTGCTCTCTGCACTGGCTCCCCAATGAATACAGACTCCAATTCAAGTTCTCCATCCTGACAGTCAATGCTCCCCCATGATTGTCCCTAGCTATCCAAGAAATCAACTCTGTCTGACCATGCCCAGGCCCGTGCCCCTGTAAAATTCAGCTACATTCCATTGAAACAATGAAACCTATCAACAGACAGAACCTTCACAGGACCGGGGCCTAGACTATGGACTCAGTCTGACAAAAGATACTGAATACCAAACTCATTACTTCCAGAACTAAATGAAAAACTCTTTTCTTTGCTTTAGCTTTCCTTCAGTTTAACAAGGACAGCATGCACACAAAATTACATTAATGGAGTTATTTCTCTTATAGTCTGAGAAGAAAGAGAGAGAGAACTAATTATTGTTATATCTATTTCAAATACCTAGGAGATGCTCAAATATTAAAATGATGGGGTCATATAAGTACTTAGATCCATCCCATAAATATGCAAAGGTGCAAGGTACAAAAGCCAAGTTATAACACATTTATTTGCTATGAGACAAAACTTTCCTGAGCTTTCTGATATCCCAGATTTTGCCTTCATAAGACCATTGCTTAATGGGAGCACAATAAACTAATACACCTAGATCAACCCCTTCACATGTAAATGATTTCACGTCTGACTCACCTGAACTCAAATCTCTGACGTTATTACATTAGTAACCATTAAAAAGTCCTGATTCATTAACAATTAACACATACTTTCATTGGGGATAACCCAGATTTTCCCTCCTGAAACTGAATGGGAAATAATTGTGGTAACGGTGTGATATCTGTTGGTAAGTGTTGGCTTTCTAATGGCAACCACAGTGCAATCACAGATGGACAGACATCCATTAACCCATGTTTAAGTTTTAAAATACATTGAAAAGATTCAGACAACCAGATAAAGATATTACCATACTTCATAAAGCTCTGAATAGAGCTGAAATAGTTAAGTTACCACACACAGTGAAATGAAAGGAAAAATGAAATGCCGAATTTCAAGGTACTCTAAAATGACATTTGGGCAGATATACTTCAAAAATATGAATCACTACCTCCATCATGTAGAGATTCTCAATAGAAAATGACTACATGCTACATCTATATTCCAGTAATCACCAACCAAATGATGTCTAACATTCCTAACGTTTGCTGGAGAGGATATGGACAAATAGGTCACTGCACACTCATATAGGAAACTACGCAAAGATCCAAATATTTTGGTCACTGATACAAAAATGTGTACAGAAAATGGTCAACATACTTGTATAAAAATCCAGCTAATTATATTCTGGGAGAACTTTCCCCAACCCTATAAAACAACAATGGATTTTAACAAAAGCAACAGGAAATACTTCACTGCGCTTTGCCTCATAAGAAAAACCCTAGCATCATATTCTGACTAAACAACACATGAGGGATATAACAAATTACTGTTTGGATTAGACAATCTGAGGGACTTTGGGTTTTAGCCAATGAGCTAATTGTAAAAAACAAAGACAAAGAATGACCTTGACCTAAAACCAAATTGTAGTATATCTAAGGAGATGTCAATCTTTCACCCCATGCCCTGTTTACCCAGGATCACAAACATGGTGTCATATATCATTCATTTCCCTTCATATTTCCAGGTTGTTGCTAAATCTTGCTGTTTCTCCCTCTATCGCCAAAAATCCATTATTTTCTCTTCTTTGCTTCCGCTAAAATACTGTTCCATGCCATCCGCAAAACAGCTCCATAAGAGTGGTTCATGGATTTCTGTGTCTTTCATACTGACTTAGTTTGCAATTTCAAAAATTATTTTTCTAAATGACAGTACTGAAAACCCAGCCTGGCAACTGAAAGTCAAGTTGACTTCTTTCTGGCTCATGCATCATCAACAGTAGCAAAGATTCTGCAATTATAACTTAATGACTCTGCTAATGTGCAAACCAGAAAGAATTTAATTCATTCTTCCGTGACTGGGTTGGCTCTACAGAGCTGACAGAAGTAAAAAGTAGCAGACTTTTTCTTACAAAATCAATGTAAACTTATCAAATGAAGTTATTGTTTGCTACTGAAGCAAGCAAATACCCATAGGGAGCAAATCGTGGTATCTCAGAATATGTGCTTGTTGGGAAACAGAAGACTGATGGACTGTAAATTGGTAATGAGATACACCACTTTAACAAATTATTTCAAATAATCTAAGTTTTCTGTGTGTGTGTCCCAAGCATCTAGACCAGAGGTCCCCAAAGTGAGGGGTTGGCCCCCTTATGGGGCCGTGGAGGAATGTCCAGGAGGGTTTGGCAGGGCCTGGGCCAGCCCCCACAGAGGTGGGAAGGGAGCGGCACCAAGCTCCTCCTCAGCTCTGCTCTGGTCCAGCCACATCCCAGCTCCCGACCTTGCGCCTGGCCCCGTCCTCAGCCTTGGCACGGCTCCACCGATGGCCCCGCACCAGCCCCCAGCCTCGCTGCTGGCTACGGATCTGTTCCCGGCCCAGGGCCAAGGCTGGGGGCAAGGCTAGAGCGGAGCCGCACCCGGCCAAGGGCCTGGCTGCCGGCCTCCGGCCCCCACCGCAGCCTGGCTGTGGTTCCACCGCCGCACCTCCACAGCCCTCCTGGCTCCAGGGGAGCGGGGACAAGGGTAAGTGGGGGGCGCAATACTCAAAAGTTTGGGGACCGCTGATCTAGATACTACCATATCCTTGCTTTGCCCAAGTTTTTAAAAGTTCAGCTTTTAAGAGGAATATACAGTAATAAAGTAAATCACTATAATATGCTAACGTGGTATTTACAGCACAATGTCAAAAGGGTACGTTAGAGTCCAAATTAAAATATAAACCTTTCGAACTGCTGCTTATAAAACTGAATTGGGAGAAACAAAAATGGAATATTTTTCACACTAATTAAAATTCCCTCTTAAGAATAAAGAAAAGGAGTACTTGTGGCACCTTAGAGACTAACAAATTTATTTGAGCATAAGCTTTCGTGAGCTACAGCTCACTTCATCGGAATGTAAGGATTGCTGTACTGGGTCAGACCAATGTGCCATCTAGCCCAGTATCCTGTCTTCCAAGACTGGCCAGAACCAGATGCTTCAGAAGGGGCGGAAAGACTAATTAAGGCCTGGGCTGTAGCTGGGGGACTCTTTTTCATCTGACTGTTTCTCTTCAGTTCCTATCTATGCTTTATAAACTTCTATCCTGTCTTCTTTACTAGGATCTAGAGAATCTCTTTTAATTACTCCTCCCCTAAGGGATGTGTCTGTCTGAACCATGTGCTCCTCCACCCCGTCAGCTTTCCCTTAGTTTAAAACGCCTCTACAACCTTTTTAATTTTATAGGCTCCTCCTTTGTCAAAAGGTTCCCCAGTTCCTAATAAACCTAAATCCCTCTTCCAAACACCATCGTTTCATCTATGCATTGAGACGCTGCAGTTCTCCCTGTCTACCTGCCCCTGTGTGTAGTACTGGAAGCATTTCAGAAAATGCTACCATTCAGGTCCTGAACTTTAACCTAGCAGCCTAAATTTGGCCTCCAGGACCTCTCTCTTACATTTTTCCCTATGTCATTGGTACTTACATGTACCATGCCCACTGGCTTCTCCCCATCACTGCACATAAATCTAACTAGATGTTTGTAATTTTCACACTTGTCAGGCAATTCACCATGCTATTCTCCCCATCATCACAGACCCAACTATCTATATTTCTAATAATCAGATCCCCCATTACTACAACCTGTCTCTTCCTAATAACTGGGGTACCCTCAGTGTGAAAGATTCCCGTGACATCATCTGGAAGGAGGCTCCCAACTATGGGATTGTTTCCCTCCATTCCAGCTTTATGTTCTCTTTCCCTGAGACTTTCCTCCTCCTCAACAGCACAGAGGCTGTCAGCCTGGGGAGGTGAAACCAGAACCGCTTTATTGTGTCACAGAAAGTCTTGTCTATGTTTCTCCCTGTCTCCCTTAACTCCTTCTGTTCAGCCATACTAGTATCAAGAACTCATACTGACTCAGTCTCTGATGGCCATGAGTTGCTTGCACACATACACCATCTGCCTACAAGGCAGGTAATCATACATGCTCCCTTCAGTGCAATAAACTAGATAACCTCCACTCTGCTGCCAGACTTCAGCCTCCTAAATCCCTGATCCAGGCATTTGGATTTTCATAATGAACTGTTCCAGCAAGACAGTGATTATGATGGAATTTTAATAAAATTGAGGGGGAAAATGCCCATAGTTAAGTATGTATGTTGGTCGCTGTTGATTTTTAAGGTATACATGTAAATATGTGAACATAAAGTTCAGATTGATGTCACAAACCATCCCTACTAGACTATCAGGACAGAAGACAGTGATCAGAACGTGGGGAAGAAACAAAAATAAAATGTACTTTTTTTTTAAAGCACCTATTCTTTAAAAAAGAAATCTAAAAGGGACTGGACTTGAAAAGAAACTCTGAAGGGAGGAATGGGGCAAAAGGGGGGCATCAATGTAGAGTTTCCCTCCATCAACTAATAAACAATTACATGCATGTTCCTAGATTGGTGTTTGTTGAGATACATACTCCAGTTTAGGAAAATGTAAAGGCCACCAAAAAAAGGTTGCAAAATAAAACACTGCTAACTATAGACAAACAGATTAGTAAAAGGACAAATATTCTAAAAATAAATGGTTGAAAAATATGATTTTCAAATTTACAATGTTTACTTAATCTGATAACGAGGTCAGTGTTCAGATTCTTTCCACAACTGAAGAGTCTGAGAGAGTCTGACATTGTCAAGTCTCAACTCAGACAATTATCATCAATTGGGGGGAATCTGAGGACGACCTGCATAGTATCTATTGCTAATCTGCCAGCAAAGTCACAGAAGTTTGCTTGTAGTTTACAACACACTATGCTGCATGGGCCTGATTCCAGTCCAAGTTATACTTGTGTAAACCTGGAGAAGTGTCACTGAAATGAATGAATGAAGGAGTTACGACTTTGAAAAACAGGTATGGGATCAGAATCCAGACTGAAGCTACTCTTTAAAGACTTTTAGTGGCACACTAAGATCGTTTCTAACACTGTATTATCAAGAGAAGGTAAAATTTGCCAGTTTTGGCAGTGACATTTTATATGCTCTCATTGGAAACTACATACAATAGGTTGGTACTCTAGTAATAATAGTACACAATGACAGACATTATTAAAGATAGAATAGAAGCATTGCATTGAGCATACCAGAAGAAAAGAACAGAAAATCTTTCAGTTTACTATGATTCCAGTTATGAAAGTGCAGATGGTAAAGTCACAATGAAAGGGTTGTGTATTTTAACACTTCTATTGTTTTTATTCCCAGAAGTGAGACACACTCTAAATGCCAAGTGTTGGCTGAAAATTATTTTGCTTTCACACATCATGTGGGTTTTTTATAATATGGCTATTGGAATTCTAGTATTCTGTACCACTCATTTGTCTAACGGATGACATGTGGTCTAAAGTGAAGAATGGTGGCTCAGGCTTGCTGGTCTTCACACCATGTACTGCCCTTCACTGGTTCCCCATACTTCCCCATATATTAGCATTGGTCATAATGATACTCCGCAGTTGCCAATAATGTACAACAATAGTGATCAAATTATCTTTAAAGTAGTAACATCCAATTCTCATTTAACTCATCAGATCCCTGGGCATATGTTGATGTTTGAAGCACAAAGATCAAAGTTTTCAGGGAGATCGATTTATCTATCACCAATGCCCTCCTCAGTTGCCACATGTTGCACTGGTAAGTGCATGGACTTTCAACATTATGTGTTTAAAACTGGTTATCGGGGGATTAATTGCAGGACACATAAGGCTTGGCTATGGGAGAATTAATCTCTCTGCATTAATCTCTCTCCATCTAAGTGGTCTTATTGTCCCTCTAAAATAACACAAACCACAAAGGTATTTCAGTCAAGCTGTCTGGAGTGGCTCATGACCATGAGTGCCAACACAGACCCCAAACTGGTTGTGTGTTCTATACGTAGATTTCTTCAACCAAGTATCAAGCGTGAATTCCTCAAGCCCTATAACAGCCTAAACATGGAGTCACAGACAGTCCCCTTGGGCACTCCGGCCTATCTTGTCACCCAGGCAAGCCTGTCTCTGTGACAGATGCCCCCTTGCACCAAAAATCACAACAATATTCATGCTACTCCCAGTCCCAAAGGACCAATCACCCCAGATTAATTGCACCGCAGATCTTCCACCAAAGACAATACTTGTAGCTAATCCTATAATAACTAACTAAAGATTTATTGATTAGGAAGAAGAAATAAGAGTTATTTACAAGCTTAAAGCTTAAAACATACACACACAAATGAGTTACAGTTTTAGGTTTCAAAAAGTAATAGAAGTTTCTGTAATGTGCAAGCTTTACAATAATTAATGCTTCTTTCCTGGTGAGTTGCACAGTTACAGAGGTTTACAATGTAAACACTCAATATAACTTTATACCCTGGGTTACGGCTGTTCTAAGAGAGATCAATAGATGCAAAGTCCTACAAGCATTTAATCAAGTCTAAACACATTTTTTTATCACTCTAAAATCTATTTTAACAGTACTATCACACAGGTGAACCAGGCTGGTTTCCAGCTATGCATTTCTCAGTGTTCAGTGAGGCCTAGAGGCCTTGGCATGAGCTGGCACCTGGTCTGCCAGTGCCACAATTTCAAAACACAAATCCTAATCTGTTGTACATTTGATCCTCTATTTATGTTGTATTTTTTTGCCTGGATCCCTGTGAATTGTTAAAAAGTGTCTCATCTCACACACTTGCTATATTTTTGATATGGATAGTTTGCTATTGCAAGATAAGAGAGGGATTGTGTCATCAGAAGAACTGTTTCCTTTTCTTGTCTTAGAATTTCTCTAGGGTTTCTTTTCTTTTTGTACAGAAAAATAGGGAGTTTTGTGAACATTGGCCAAATCAGCACATCCCAATGCTTTTTATATTTGTTTATTTTGCATGTTGAACGTCATCACACTGGTGATTGGTGTGACAGTTTCTTCTGATGTCTTCTTTGTCAGCAAATTGCCTCTAATCTCAGTTTTGTCCATTGCTTGAAATAAATGTCCCTCCTATATCCACCTTACAAAAACAAAATAAAACAAAAACCAACCTCTCCTCCCCCCACCCCCACACATCTGTCAGCCAATGTAGTCCCTGTTCAAGAGAGCTGTTGGGCATGAGGCAAAGGGAATGGGCTGGCATAGAAGATGAAGCCAGCTGGTGCAACCCTATGGCTTTGTACCTTGTGCAAATCTGATTTCTCAGGTTTTGTGAAGGAATGGGTGAATTTCACCAAAAGAAATGAAAAGTGACCTAACCAAGGTGCACATAGTTTTGAGAAGTTACTCCTATGAACTACTGCAGCTGCCAGCACAAAGCAGCACAAATGTGAACTAAGAGAAGCTTGGCTTAAAGGCACTTTAACAGAGACTGTTTTACTCCAAGTCTGAAATGTCTGTAGACTTGTAAATGTCTGTCTATCAAAAAAGACAACTGGTGTCAATGTTTTTCAAAAAGTGGATTCAGCAGCTACCTGGGGTGGGAGAAATGAAGGAAGCGGAGAAGGTGGAATTGGAAGGGCTGGTTGTGCTCCTTTTGGTCTAATTTTTTTTTTTTTTGTAGATTGCAGTGTCTGTTAAGAACATAAAATAATGTTTGGTCTGTGATTTGTTCATAAGCATTTAGTTGTCAGTATTCAAAATTCTACAGGAGAGCTACTGTTTGCTGGTTAATTTTGACTGGACACATAGTTCATCTAGCATGGTTTCTGCTCCCTGTCTGGATGAGCATGTCTTATAATCAAGTTTCTGGTGCAAATACTCAACATTTATTTTCTTTACTATTCTCTAATCTTTGCTTAAAATTCATGTGACCATTCCAGACAGTCAATTCATTCACTCAAATATGTGAGCAACAAACACAGCTGAAGCAAATTCAATTTTTTTATTCAAGTGAATACTGGATTTGTCAATTTTTGAAATTGTCATCTAGCTCTAACTGCATGCACCAAAGAAAAGGACCAACAAAAAACTACATAATATAAAGGGGGAAATGCCCTGGTTTTAACTCTGGTAGAATTTGCAGCATCCTCTAAACATATTTCAGTCCTTTAAATATAACAGCAGATTAATGCTGCCATACAAAATAAAACTGGCTCAATGTCCACTGAAATGATATGGCCATGTTTACTGGACTAAATTTTGTCTTCACTTACATCCATGCAACACTACAGATTTCAGCAAAGCTGCATAGGTAGAACTTGGGGGAGAGGGGGGAGAGAATGTACTCCAGCAGTGATTTAACTGATAAACACTACACTGTAACTCACCAATGCAATTTAACAATACTAAGATGTCTCATACTGACATACCTGTAACCAGATATTAATATATCCATTGGGAAAATATCCACATTTTCAGGATCTGACATATGCAGCATCGTTTGAGACATGAGTATTTGATGGCAAAGCAAGACAATTAGAACACTCTAAATTCTTGATACTTGTTAGAAGAACACCAGGCCCACCTAGTGGAATTTTCATTTACTACAGTGATTTTTTAATGCCATTTTGTAAACTGTAATTGCAAATGTAAGCTCCCTTCAGGGGATGTTAGATGCTAATATATAATACAACCCATTGAAACCTAAGAGTTAGGGATGGAAAAGACACATTAGGTCTTTAGTTCATCTCCTTCCATTGCAGGACCATTCCCCTATTGCACACTATTGTTTTTTCCTCTGGTTTTATATGTGCCAATAGATGCACTACTTGCTTTGGGAGACTGCTTCACAGCCTTTATAAATGATATCAGGAAGTTACCTTAATTCATTTTAGTGTTTCCTTTTCTTAATTTAATCCTATTATTTTCAGTCATACCCCCTTGTACCATTCTAAATAAATTCCTCTGCCTCCTTAGTGTTTATACTCTTCATATATATATGTAGATTTATCACTTTCCTTTCACATTGCATAGTGAAGATTTATATACACAGATATAGATATTTAACTCTTTTAACCTTTTCTTGTAAATTTTCATTGATTACCTTGCAAGTTTTGTTGTTTGTCTGGATTCTGGTCAATATCTTTCTGACAATAAGGTGCCAAGAACTAAATGAAATATTCCAGGTATAGTGACATAGGAACTATTAGCTCCTAGCACTGTGATACTTTTCATAAGTGAGAACTACTTTGGTCTCTCTTTTGGTGCTCTATCACATGTCTAGCAAGAAATCCTCCTTAGACTGTCAGCATTATTGTTTTTAGACACCTCCCCCCATAATGTGAATGTGTTCCCACAGATATTTATAACTTTCATGTTTCCAGCTTGAATCTCATTTTATTATTTTCTGTCCATCTGGGTTTCTTTATTCTATTTCTCTGTCCTCACTTGTTTGCAATGCCTCCAAACATAGTAACATCTGTAAATTTCATTAGCCTGGTGTTTACTCTCTTGTTCAGAACATTAGGAGACAAGAGAGAAGCAATTATTACAGAACTTAAATAGACAGAGTTGACACAGTGTTCTGGGTCACATTTAAAAACCCACTTGTGCACACACAACCTTAGGCAACATTTTTGCACACTATTATTCATGCACCAACAATTTACACACCTCAACTATGCACTGTATAAGTATTGTGGTCACCAATGACCGCCCTACACCTTTAAGCATGGGTGTGGGTGGGGTGGGCCAAATGAAGGGAACAGTGCTTTAAGGCGGGGGAGATGAAAACTGCTGCAAAAGGGTCAGCATGGTCACTGACTCATCCCCTAGGTTTGAGGGTTTAAAAGGGGCAGCTCTGTGTCTGAAGCCTCCCTTTTACATGGAGCAGGCTGATGCAGGACTCACCCTCCCTCCCATTTAGGTGGTGAAATACCAGGTTTGGTCAAGACCTGCTGTGAGCATTGCGCTAGCTGCTGCCCCTTGTTTAGGGGGGCTGAGAAGGAATTTTTCCCTTACTACCATATTGGCTTGGGTGCAGTTGGGGTTTTTTGCCTTCCCCACAGTGGGTTCAGGAAGGGCTCTGTTCATGCATGGCATGAAGGGCGGTAGCCTGTATATTGCTACTCATTTTTTAAATGTAGGGTGGATGTCCAGTGCAGGTATTCCATAGGGAAGGGATACAGTGACCAGATAAATGGCTTGGAAAAGGACTTAAAGAAGTGTTCATTAAAGGAACAAATGGGGAGCGGTTGGGGACTCCTATGATTGGTATGGCAGGGAGCCAATCCCCCATTCTTATAGCCCACCTTAACCGTCCTGTGTGGGTGTGTGTGTGTGTGTGGATGGTAAGGTCCCAGCAATGGATCTGCTGGAGGAACCTAGATGGAAAAGGGGGGAGGTGGTAAAAGCCCCCCAGGCAATTATGGAATAAACATAGGGGTTACCTGCACTGTATACTTTTATCTGCCGGATAGTCCCAGACATCTAATAATAAAGTTGCAGCCTGATTAAACCCATGTCAAATGTCTCCTGTCCCCCTTTTGGTATAGCCAGACAACGATGTACACAAACCGTGCATGCATGTAACTTACTGCACACAAACTGAGCCTGGCTTAAGATACATTTTGACAGTTTGGATCTATAAGTTGTCATTTTTACAACAGGTAACCGACCTAGTCAGGCTTGCCTCACAACCATTCACTAATCAGATGGGTGCAACCTAAAGTTGATGAGTTTTACATGTGTACCTCCTGATTTTTCTGTGAACAGGACAACAGAATTAAACTGGAACCCTTGTGAGCCTGTGACAGATCTCACTGCTAAAGCTGTGAAAATTACAGATTTTTCAATTTGCTGGCAATTAAAAAAAAAATTGGGTCAAGCACATCAAAAGTTGGTAAAAAGTTTAAAAAAATGTTTTGGGTCAAATGAAAAATTTGGTTCAATGTGAAACAAAATGTTTCATTTCAATTGAGAATTACTTTACATTTTTGACTTTTTAAAAATTTGAAGGAAATGTCAAACAAAGTAATTTCAAACAAAAATCAAAACATTTCATTTTAAAAATGTCAATGTTTCAGCATTTTGGAATTTTTTTTTTACATGAACAGTTTGGCAAAACAGACATGAAAATGTTTTAGTACTGTCAAAAAAAGTTTTGGCCAAATTTTTTTGCCCAGATCTGCTCACTATATGGATCTGCAGGTAAGAAGGGATCTGTGCAAAACTGAAGCACATAGTCAACTGAATCTAGCTGACATATTTGGATCTGTATTTTCAGTGAGTATTTGGGTATAAGGTGTTTTATTCTTGCTGCCAAGCACAAAATGGACTCTGATTACTCTGCAATTAACTTCACAAAGAACATCATCCTTCTTGGAACTTATCGTATTAAGTGCAGTTTGGTCCAACTTTCAGTACTCCTTCAGGCAAAATTCAAATTTTTTTCCTGATTTTCAGAGCTGCTGAGCACCTATATCTTCAGTTGAAGTCAGTGGGAGCTGTAGGTGCTCAGTACTTCTGAAAGTCAGGCCCCAAATTACCTGAATGTGAATTTTTCCCAAGTGAGTAATGCAGGATTTGGCAGAAAATATTTGGGATATAAGCCAAGCATAATACAACAACTCAGGTGAAAGTCTGTTCTACACTGGATTATTCTACGCTTTCCTCCCCCCCAATATAACATATAATACAAAGTAAGACTAATCCTCAATTAATGTCTATGCTGGACACTGTCAATTCATCATTACAATCACTAAAAGATTAGGGTACAAAAGCAAGCAGTAGTGGTTGCTATATTTTGTGCCACAAATGCCATGAAAATTAACACTGTATAGCATGACAGGACTAAAAAACAGATGTGTGACAATCCTTTCCACTTCCCTAATAGATGTGCTATATTCTGCAGTATGTTACAGCCATAACACTTCCAGCACCTCATATTTTGGATAAATAATTTCTATTTTGTTTTCTTACACGGAATCACATTCAGCCCGACTGTAAGCAGTTGTAATTCCATTTATTTCATAAGGCCTACCTATGCCAGGGCTTAATTTGACTCAGTGTTCACAACCAGTTTAAAGAAACACTAATAATTTGCTTATTCCAAATGTCTGAAATTTCAAGAGGTGATCTTCCTATATAAGATATAATTCCAAGTTGGTTCATGCAGAAACATGCTTCTTAGCTTTTGAAACTTCTGGAAGATAGTTTCAGGAAGAGGGTTCAATTTTCCCTTCCAAAAGCATGACACCTTTGGGAGAAAAATTGGTCTCTCAAGCCAGTTTTTTGTAAGTAGAAATAAAATCATCTGGGAAGTGTCCCATATTAATGTTAATGTTAATATTTGCATATTTGCATTGAGCCTTTTACATTAACAGCTGCGTCTGTGAAAAACATGCAGCCTTCCATCTGTCTAGTGGCTCTGCATTACTACACTTCAGTTATTTCACCTAATGACTCGAATATATTTTAACCTGAATTGGCCTTCTTATTCTAAGGCGTGCATGGATGATTATCTTAATGGTGCATTTTGCCTAACAATGCCCCCTTTGTGCATCAGCTGGAAAAGGTGTGGATTTGGCATAGAACACCCTTTGGAGTGTGCAGGAATTCTGGAAATGTCCAGTTAAATGTTTCAGCCTCTAAAATACTTTTATTAAACAACTTAACTGTGAATCTACTGAACCTCCTAGTTCTGACTAGGTCAGAAACCCCATGAGAATGGCATTCCTCCTGATTTGTCAGCACTACTGCTTTCAATACTGTTTAAAGGCAGGAAACTGAGAAGTATTCAGCTTTAGATGGCAGGGGAGGGAGGAAGCGAGCCAGATATCCATAATATAAGAAGCAGATCACATCGCTATGGTTTAAATTACATCATCGTGTTTGCCCCCTTTTCATGTTATTAAATTTGTATGTAGCTTTTACACATCTATACTCCTCAGACTGCCTTAATGTAATAAACAGTTCATACATTTTAAACCTCCTTGAGCATCGCATAACAAGTAATATATTGAACATCCATCCTGGGTTACTAAAATACTGATGACCCATATAAGTAGGTAAATTAGATAGATAGGAAGGGACATACACACACTGACATGAATGCATATACACAAGCCAAACTGTCAGTTATCTTAGATGGGCACAGCTTCACTGAAGTCATTAATCCATACGAAAAAAAATAAAAAATAAAAAATAAAAAAATGCCAAGCCCTCTGTATACCTCCTATAACATTTACCAGCATTTATTGTTTGAGCCACAATGAGCTGCTTTTAGAATTGTCACCAAAACAGGATTAAGAATTCAAGTGAAAAACTAACAGTAGGAACAGAAGAACTCTGAAGCAACAAAAGCTCCGGTTTTCATGAAAAACATCCCTGGAGAGAAAAAAAGTTTGTGTGGGTGGAAACAAAATGATGTATAAACATAATTGTTTCTGAACAGTGTTCTTCAAAGCTTTTTGGGAGTCAGCTACCCTTTCCAATAGATAAAATATGCTAAATTATAGTTATCAGGTTAGTTTCATGTGCAGGAGACTGACCAGGTACCATTTGTAATACTTGTCTATTTCAGGCACTACAGTGAGAGAGTATAATTTTTTATTTAAACAACAGTAGCATTCTCACCCAGAGGTATTTCCTCCATCAAATAATCATCCACCCAAACACTTATTGGCAGCTATATGGGGGTTATATTTTTTTATACTTTTTCTTTTCTTTTTAAAGAACCAGTAGAATCTTAGAAAGATTTATTTTTTTTAATGTGAAGTCTCAGATGGTAAGAATGATGTAGATGGGATTCTGATGACTGATAACCTATAGTGTCAGTAAACATAAGTTTCTGAATATCCTCAGGTTTCAGAGTAACAGCCATGTTAGTCTGAGCTGTAGCTCACGAAAGCTTATGCTCAAATAAATTGGTTAGTCTCTAAGGTGCCACAAGTACTGAATATCCTCAGTCATTTATCCTCACCTTGACCTCGTGCTGCTAGAAGTTTTAGATTTCCTGGCCTTGACATATAATAGAACCTCAGTGTAATGAACACCAGAGTTACAAACCACACACCTCATTTGAAACTTGAAGTATGCAATCAGGCAGCAGCAGAGGGAAACAAAAAAAAGCAAATACAGTACAGTTGTGTTAAACGTAAACTACTTAAAAAACCGGAAAGTTTAGAAAAGGTTTGACAAGGTAAGGAAACGGTTTCTGTGCTTGTTTCATTTAAATTAAGATGGTTAAAGCCGCATATTTCTTCTGCATAGTAATGTTTCAAATCTGTATTGTCAATGTTTAGCTGTAAACTTTTGAAAGAACCGCAATGTTTTGTTCAGAGTTACGAACATTTCAGAGCCATGAACAACCTCCATTCCCGAGGTCTGAGGTTCTGCTGTGTATTTGACTTGTAGGTGGTGACATGGAAGAGTTAAACCAAATGATTGCCAAATCCAAATAAAAATGTTCACTTCCTTGTTCATGGATCCATACTGAACTGTGAACAAAATTTACCCCTTTGCTCCTTACAAGAGAGAGACCAAGACCTAATGCATACTTAAACTAAAATACAGTACATATTAGAGCCACAAAATAGAGCAATAAACCTAGCTTACTTGTGGAAACATAGTAAATGGGCAGCACTAAACATGAAATCCCTTCTGATTTGCTTACAGCACCTTGCTTCATGAGAGTAAGTGGAGTGTACTCAAATTAAATAGGAAGAGCTGTATGCAAAGAGCATGCCTGAGGAAATGCAGAGAAGGAGGCAGGCAGTTGCCCCTTTGCTCCTTATCAGAGTTCCAAAGAACATTCACAAATTTTACAATGAAAAAGCAAATCTGATTAATGCACAGCCCAAAATAAAAATGTACTAGCAAGCATAGCACCTTAAAATCCACTTCTTCAAACCATCCTTCCTGCATTGGTCTACTCTCCAGTGAACTCTCCACGCAAGCCATACCACTTGAAATGAGATCCTGTGTTTTGTCTTGTCTGATACATAGTGGACACTTTGAAACGTGGTCTGGGTCTTTCCAGTTTTCTCCAGAGCTCCATTTTGGTGTTATATAAACATTGATTAATTATCAACAGTACAGCCTATGGTTTTGGGAAATATCTTGTATAGTGTTCTAATGGCTTTCAGGAAATTCATGAAGACAGTTCCCTGCCCCAAAGAGCTTGCAAACTACTCAATTTACAGAGTCATGTGTCACAGGGTAGATGAGGAATGATTATTCCAATGCAGATGAGGTCTGAGGATGTAAGTGGACTCATGAACGGTTTACTTAGTCACTGGACATCACCAGGGTGGTGAATATATGAAGGCCTGGCTGGTGCAAGCCCCAGTGCTAAATCACCACTATACTTATATTCTTCTCAGGACCAGGAGTTCCGTAACTATGAAGCACTTCATTATAAAACATATTTCAATATTTTATTACATGCCACTGTTTTTAAAACATACAGATGTTATGAGGCACCTGTATCATTTTATCTTCTGACATGACAAATATTGGCGAGCTTGGTTAACATGGAGATTTATTTATTATGGGACTGATGACATTGGCATATAGAACACAAACTGAACATGTCTAAAACTTAATTTGAAAATGTTTTAATCCATCAGGCTGGGGTTTGCATGGTAATTTGTAACATTTACTTAATGAAAAGGCAATCATTAGATATTAATAAGGTATTTTGTGTTTCAGTTATAGTCTGGTTGAGGCCAAGAGTACTAAAGGACTAAAATAAGAACTAAATACAGCCTTAGTTGATGTAACACAAACTGTCATGATTTCAGGAACATAACTATTTTTGTTACTGTGAAGAACAAAATTTACTTAACAAATGAAAAGGCTTTATTTGTTGATAGGTAGATGTAACTTCTGCAAGGTATATTGCTGGGAAGAATGTATGTGCAAACTTTTGTTATAGGTCAGCTTCAGTTGGTTTGCTCATTTTTATTCAGGTGTGATTTTTTTTTCTCTCCTCTTTTGCTATATTAAATTCCCCACTTAAGCATGAGAGCATACTAGATCTCAATATCATTGATTCTAAAGATGCAGTGGAGATATATATACACTTTGGGCACAATTCTCTTCTTACCTACACTAATGTCAATCAGGAGTTACTCCACTAAAAGCAACTGAGTTACTGTAATGTAAAACTAGTTTAAGTGGGAGGAGAGTCAGACCTTATATGAAAATCCTCTTGTATTTTAAAAATCTTGACAAAATGACAAGCATATTTAATATTACATTCAACTCCTCAATCTCATTTCTCCACCTTATTCACATTTTGAATTTCCACTTTCCAGGGAGCCACAAACTAACAAAAACAAAATCGCATATCAAACCAGATCACATAGGTTAATGGTGTCTATCTATACCATTAACCTATGTGATCCCACTCCAGATCCACTGTACATCCCAGTGCTAATAAGATTAGTGAGAAGAAAGAGAATAGGTTCTACAGCATTTAAATTTATTATACCCATTAGCAAATTGTTTTTAGTTTAAACAAAAGAAATCACATACATATCCATTCTCTAGTACTCTTTTTATAGTGTACATTTAGGAATCGGCCCAGAGTTTTGCCATCCAATCTTCCTCAGGTACTGCATCAATGTTCTTGTTAATATAGGTCTTCCAGATGTTGAACTCATAAGACAGGAAGCACAAACTGATTTGTGTTTAGTTATATTTATTGAAAACATTGTAGAAACATCCTGGGTTGGGGAACATGAATGTTTAATTCACTTTATTCACTTATATAGATTTTCATAAATCTTGCTCTATTGCTGTACAGTATATGGATTCCTTTGCTGATTATTGAAAGGACAAGTATTTTCAGTAGTTATTATGATGGCTGCATTTTGATTCTTCAGATGGCTTACGCATGAAGAGGGGATGAGGGGGGAATCCTCTTTGATGATGTAGCTGGCCGATCAGCTGTGAGGCAGCTCAGCTGCGTCTACCCCTGATGTTTAGTTTTGACTCTCTGATGTTGTTTTAAATAGTAGTGTAGCATCTTGGATGTGTAACCCCTGAGGAAAGCGGGATGGCCAAAACCTTGGGCTGATTCCTGTATGTATAATAAAAATAGCAGTTAGGAGAATGGATATGTAATTAGGTTTTCTTTTTTTACTAGGAATAATTGCTATGGGTGACAGAAATATAAATACTACTTTGCTAGATTCTGATCTGTTACATTGTTGTTAATCCAGAGTAACTCCACCGTCAATGGATTTACAACAGTGTAAAGGAGATCAGAATCTGACTACATTTTTTCAATGTTTGTACCATTTGCTAGTCACTAGGCACCCAAATCAAAATTTTTATTTTATTTCTTCCTGATCCTGAACAGCCATAGATTTAACATTGTACAGGATTGTACCAATGCTTAGAACCATATTGGTGCCATTTTTCATGACAAAGTGGAAAGCTCTCAAGTTTTTTAGCAAACTAAGAAAAGCAGATCTAAACCAGCCATCCTGCAAACTCATTATGTGAGTATTGTTCTGTGTATCAGTGGACATACATACACTTCTACCCCACTTTCCTAAATTCCTATCCAAATTCTACAATAAAGGAATTTTTAAATCCATATATTTCTGCTGACGAAAATAGTATTTTAACTTCTTTATATGAGTTTGAGAATCATGTTTTGAGAATAAATAAATACCCCCCCCCCCCCAAAATCTGGAGGCTGGAGAAATTGAGATTAAAAAAGGATCAAAAGAGCTAAGTATGCATAGTCTGGTTACATAGTGACTACTAAGGGAAGGGAACAGCAACAAGTTCTTATAAATATTGAAATGGTGTAGATGCTAGGATTTGAGGATTTATTATTTGGAGTTGCAGAAGAAGGTATAACTAGAGCAGAGATTCTCAACCAGGGGTCCAGGGCCTCTCTGGAGGGCCGCGAGCAGGTTTCACTAGGTCCTCTAAGCAGGGCCAGTGTTAGATTCGCTTGGGACCAGGACAGAAAGCCAAAGCCTCACCACATGGGGCTGAAGCCTGGGGCCCCGAGCCCTGCCACCAGGGGCTGAAGCCAAAGCCTGAGCTTTACAGGGGCCCCTGTTGCATGGGACCCCAGGCAATTGCCCTGCTTCCTACCCCCTAACACCAGTCCTGGCTTTTATATGCAGAAAACCATGCATATGCAGGACTGTGGAGGTTTTTATAGCATGTTGAGGGGCCTCAGAAAGAAAAAGGTTGAGAACCTCTGAACTAGAGATAATGGGATATAATTAATAAAAGAAAATGCAAATAAAATATCAAAGGATTCCCAACAGTGAGGTCTATTAGAATATGAAATAGTTTCCCATGGGAAGTGACAGAAGCTTCATTGCTTAGGACATTAAAGAAAACACACAAAATCTCAAAAATGTATTGATGGCTACAATCCTTCACTTTCTGGGGATGCACTGGACAAGGCAACAGGCCTTTTCCAGCTAAAGTGAAAGCAGCTTCTCCTCCTCCCTATTACACCACTGTTGACATTTCCAAAATGCTGCCCTCACCTATGCTAACAATGTTGGTGTTTGTACCAGGAGGAAGCACAGGCAGAAATGTCTGTGAGGGGAGGGCTCCTGCCTCATACTGGGAATGAGGGGCGATCAACAGGTTATCTCAAGTGCTTATATACGAATGCACAAAGCCTTGGAAACAAGCAGGGAGAACTGGAGGTCCTGGTGATGTCAAGGAACTATGATGTGATTGGAATCACAGAGACTTGGTGGGATAACTCACATGACTGGAGTACTGTCATGGATGGTTATAAACTGTTCAGGAAGGACAGGCAGGGCAGAAAAGGTGGGGGAGTAGCACTGTATGTAAGGGAGCAGTATGACTGCTCAGAGCTCCGGTACGAAACTGTAGAAAAACCTGAGTGTCTCTGGATTAAGTTTAGAAGTGTGTGCAACAAGAGTGATGTAGTGGTGGGAGTCTGCTATAGACCACCGGACCAGGGGGATGAGGTAGATGAGGCTTTCTTCCGGCAGCTCACAGAAGCTACTAGATCGCATGCCCTGATTCTCATGGGTGACTTTAATTTTCCTGATATCTGCTGGGAAAGCAATACTGCGGTGCATAGACAATCCAGGAAGTTTTTGGAAAGCGTAGGGGACAATTTCCTGGTGCAAGTGCTAGAGGAGCCAACTAGGGGGGGCGCTTTTCTTGACCTGCTGCTCACAAACCGGGTAGAATTAGTGGGGGAAGCAAAAGTGGAATCTGGGAGGCAGTGACCATGAGTTGGTTGAGTTCAGGATCCTGACGCAGGGAAGAAAGGTAAGCAGCAGGATACGGACCCTGGACTTCAGGAAAGCAGACTTCGACTCCCTCAGGGAACGGATGGCCAGGATCCCCTGGGGGACTAACTTGAAGGGGAAAGGAGTCCAGGAGAGCTGGCTGTATTTCAAGGAATCCCTGTTGAGGTTACAGGGACAAACCATCCCAATGAGTCGAAAGAATAGTAAATATGGCAGGCGACCAGCTTGGCTTAACGGTGAAATCCTAGCGGATCTTAAACATAAAAAAGCAGCTTACAAGAAGTGGAAGCTTGGACATATGACCAGGGAAGAGTATAAAAATATTGCTCGGGCATGTAGGAATGAAATCAGGAGGGCCAAATCGCACCTGGAGCTGCAGCTAGCGAGAGATGTCAAGAGTAACAAGAAGGGTTTCTTCAGGTATGTTGGCAACAAGAAGAAAGCCAAGGAAAGTGTGGGCCCCTTACTGAATGAGGGAGGCAACCTAGTGACAGAGGATGTGGAAAAAGCTAATGTACTCAATGCTTTTTTTGCCTCTGTTTTCACTAACAAGGTCAGCTCCCAGACTGCTACGCTGGGCATCACAAAATGGGGAAGAGATGGCCAGCCCTCTGTGGAGATAGAGGTGGTTAGGGACTATTTAGAAAAGCTGGACGTACACAAGTCCATGGGGCCGGACGAGTTGCATCCGAGAGTGCTGAAGGAATTGGCGGCTGTGATTGCAGAGCCATTGGCCATTATCTTTGAAAACTCGTGGCGAACCGGGGAAGTCCCGGATGACTGGAAAAAGGCTAATGTAGTGCCAATCTTTAAAAAAGGGAAGAAGGAGGATCCTGGGAACTACAGGCCAGTCAGCCTCACCTCAGTCCCTGGAAAAATCATGGAGCAGGTCCTCAAAGAATCAATCTTGAAGTACTTGCATGAGAGGAAAGTGATCAGGAACAGCCAGCATGGATTCACCAAGGGAAGGTCATGCCTGACTAATCTAATCACCTTTTATGATGAGATTACTGGTTCTGTGGATGAAGGGAAAGCAGTGGATGTATTGTTTCTTGACTTTAGCAAAGCTTTTGACACGGTCTCCCACAGTATTCTTGTCAGCAAGTTAAGGAAGTATGGGCTGGATGAATGCACTATAGGGTGGGTAGAAAGCTGGCTAGATTGTCGGGCTCAACGGGTAGTGATCAATGGCTCCATGTCTAGTTGGCAGCCGGTGTCAAGTGGAGTGCCCCAGGGGTCGGTCCTGGGGCCGGTTTTGTTCAATATCTTCATAAATGATCTGGAGGATGGTGTGGATTGCACTCTCAGCAAATTTGCGGACGATACTAAACTGGGAGGAGTGGTAGATACGCTGGAGGGGAGGGATAGGATACAGAAGGACCTAGACAAATTGGAGGATTGGGCCAAAAGAAATCTGATGAGGTTCAATAAGGATAAGTGCAGGGTCCTGCACTTAGGACGGAAGAATCCAATGCACCGCTACAGACTAGGGACCGAATGGCTAGGCAGCAGTTCTGCGGAAAAGGACCTAGGGGTGACAGTGGACGAGAAGCTGGATATGAGTCAGCAGTGTGCCCTTGTTGCCAAGAAGGCCAATGGCATTTTGGGATGTATACGTAGGGGCATAGCGAGCAGATCGAGGGACGTGATCGTCCCCCTCTATTCGACATTGGTGAGGCCTCATCTGGAGTACTGTGTCCAGTTTTGGGCCCCACACTACAAGAAGGATGTGGATAAATTGGAGAGAGTCCAGCGAAGGGCAACAAAAATGATTAGGGGTCTAGAACACATGACTTATGAGGAGAGGCTGAGGGAGCTGGGATTGTTTAGCCTGCAGAAGAGAAGAATGAGGGGGGATTTGATAGCTGCTTTCAACTACCTGAAAGGGGGTTCCAAAGAGGATGGCTCTAGACTGTTCTCAATGGTAGCAGATGACAGAACGAGGAGTGATGGTCTCAAGTTGCAGTGGGGGAGGTTTAGATTGGATATTAGGAAAAACTTTTTCACTAAGAGGGTGGTGAAACACTGGAATGCGTTGCCTAGGGAGGTGGTGGAATCTCCTTCCTTGGAAGTTTTTAAGGTCAGGCTTGACAAAGCCCTGGCTGGGATGATTTAACTGGGAATTGGTCCTGCTTCGAGCAGGGGGTTGGACTAGATGACCTTCAGGGGTCCCTTCCAACCCTGATATTCTATGATTCTATGTAGATACCTGAGGGAGGAGTTATCACCCCTAAATCCTGTTGTAGAACAAAAACTACGGTCTCTAAAATGTGTCTTTCAGTCACTATCTCTGTGACTAAAATTGTTGCCAAGCTCTTTGTTATTTCCATCCTTCATCACTAAATCTGCATGGGGGGAGGCAGGGAAGGGCAACTGGGAAAGTTCAGGATCTCATGACCTCCTCCACAGGAGCCAGAGTCCATTCATAGCTCTTCTATTTCATAACTGGGCTTCCTCCACAGGAGTTGGGGAAGCCCAAGCAGCCAGCAGGTTGGGGAGCCAGGGTGGTGGTCTCCAGTCCTTGGCAGGGGATGGAGGAGGGAGGTGAGGTGAGAGTTAGGAATATTGGGTTGCTGTCTGCCAAGGCAACTGAAAGGGAAAGACGCCTAGGTAGCAACGCATACAATGAGAAGGAAGGGGGTGGAGGAAGACATGGTTCTGGCTGTGTTTTAGATGGGCTGAGACCCACAATAAAAATCTCTCAAAACTACGAAGGAACTGAAGAACCTGAATAAAAAACATTATTTTTAATGCTTTAAACATTTTTTCCCCCTGAGAAAGCTATTCAAAGAGAGCACTATTTGAAAATTGGCAATGTCCCTGTAAAAGCAAAGGGCGGTACTGCAGTGTGTGGACGCATTATATAAATAAACTCTGCAGGTTTCACTTTCCTATGAACTGGGGATTCTTCATTGTGACCTCTACAATTGACCAAAGTTTCTCCCACACAAAGGCAGTAGTAACATTGGTTTACAACACTGTATAAATGTGCTCATAACTTTAGCCCCAGTATATTTGTGCTGACATAATCTATTATGGACTTCAAATACAGTCTTCACAAAACCTAATCTATTTTTAAATGCCTGCAGCCAAAACTTTGGGAGGTAGCAACCTGAACCTGACAATTTGTTCCATCAAAATTAGCACAAACGTTATTTGACTTACAAAAAGGCTTTAGAATCCAAAGACAAAACTTAAATAGTCACTGTTCAGTGATTTTAGAGGGAGTGTCTTCTATTATATAATTTTTTTTATGGTACTGAAGGAGACTGTAAGACTGCATGTTTGCTGGGACCTCAACAAATGGAGGTGTGTGTCTCATGAGGCTTTTCTGGTGATTAAATGTCTTAAATAATGTGATTTAAGATAGCTGAACAGGGGACACATCTTTTGACTGCATGTCACATTTTATTGTATTTGTGGTGTATGTTCACTGATACAAAAAGGGTTAAGAAGGTAAAGTATAATTATGTTATTCAGGGTTGTTCAAACATACTATAGGCAGAACAAAGTTGCCTACGGTAACTATTTTATTTGTTTGTTGTCTGTGCGAGACTGTGGGCTGTGAAGTAAGTGTGTGTGTGGGCAGGGGTGGGTCATTTTCTACTTGCTTAAGGGCTGTGGGAATGCTAAGGTTGCTCTTGAGTTTATTATCTTGCTCTTGTACTTCCTAGAATGGAGATACTATGCTGAGACTTCAGAAGGAAAACATTAAGATTTAATAAAGCTGATTAGGTGATATGGCAGATTATTTTTTTCCTGTATGATGGAAGACTTCATTATGATATTTCCAGGAGGGCACCCTCTGCTTCAACAAACAGAGAAACTCTCTATAATAAAAACACATCTTACATAATAAATGACTCATTTGTGCTGCACAGTGTTCCACTATAAGAAAATCCTCCTGCAAGTAACACACAATAGATTCTAATATTGCTCAGCTTTGATTATTAGTGCTTAAAATTGCTGCCTATCAGCAGTTTCAGTACCTGACTGTAACGTGTTTTAGAAAGAGTGGAGGTGTTAAGGAAAGACAGGAAAAAAAATTGTAACTTGTCTTTAAAACAGTCCTAATATAAAAACAAACATTTGCCTATCAGGAGATGAGTAGGAGGCATTGTTATAAGGCATGGTTATGTTACTGAAGATCTTAGTTTTCAATTTCCCTGTGAAATTTTTAAATTTAATTTAAAGAAATATGACATTTTCAATTACAAGGTTTGCTGAATCAAACATGTTATAATGGTCATGTTATTTGTAACTTTTATCAGAAAGAGTGAACCATTTTTATTAAACTGATAAACTCCAAAGAATATTAAATATAGTGGGAAACTGATTATGTTATATTTACATATATTGTCTCATTAATTAGTTTCTGAAGAAGAATTGCACAAGATAGATAAGAAATTCACTATTTCACCAGCAAACTATTTATACTTTTGATGAGATCCACAGTGGAAATGTTCCGTACCTTCTGTTTTACTCCTATGTATATTGTAAAACTGAACAAACTACTTATTAATCAAAGGAACTATTTTTCCACCCACCTTCCCCTGAATCTGAGCCTTGTTGAGATCCAAGATGAAGTGGGAGCAGATGGTAGTGCAGGGGAAAACTTGTGCAAGCCCTGGCAATTTTTCCAGTATCCTAACTTTCACTTAGAAACAGCATAGGCTGAAGTTGCTGATATATTTAGAAGGTGTTTTGTATTACCATCAAGAGCAGGATAAACAGTTTGTGCATCAGGCCAGACAACAGGTGAGGCAATCACAATTCGCAGGAGATACTGTCAGTGCAGGATGTTCATAAAACAAGCATAACCTCAGCAGAGAATCCAAAGGTAGTGAAGTAACTTGTTGCCACATTAGACACATGACTGCGGGATATCAAGTATTGTTAACTTCCAATAGGACATCTGGCAGAAGACAGCAATATTAAAAGCATAACAATAGCTTTTGAAAAACCAGCAACAACCATAGATGTTCAAGGACTCAGTGACTGATAAGGCCATTACCATTATTCGAAGTGGGAAGAAAAGGATTCTAGAAGGAATCCTTTTCCATGACCAAAGGCAAGATCCAATAGAAGAAATTGACCTATATGACTACAGTAGCTGAGCACTTCCATCCTTGCACAACAGAGCCCCTCCCCCCACAAAAAACAACAACCCCAAACTAAAAAACAACCCAGTACAATACAAAGATCTTTGAGGATCTCAGTACATATCCTGGACATGTTAAACACATAACCAAATGGGGGATGGGGAAACAAATTACAGTATACATAGTTTTCATACAATTTGCTTATTGAACACAACATATTACTAACACTATTTCAAAAAGAACTAGTTGTCATTTGGATTTACAGTTGCACCAGCTTGCACCAAATTAATTTAATATATGCAACAGAATTTTATTACTCCCAGGAGATATAGAGCAAATTCATACACACAGCTTAGACTCACCAAGAAAAAAAACATGCCAAGAAAAGTCATTCAATTCCTTTGCAGTGTTATGAAAATGTGATTGCAAATGTGATGTTTTATGTGTATGAGTAACCATCCTATTGTCAAACATCCACAAAAAACTGCCTAACTATAGGTATGTGGTCCTACTATTTATACTATATAGCAGGTGTTTGCAAACAGACAAGCTGGGAGCATGTATTTGAATGAATTTTGAAGCTTTTCCCCCTATACATTTCTCCAAATCAATCATATACATGAATTCTTTGTTTCAGACTCGAGGTTATTTACATATATACCCACATGTGGATGTATGTATTTCGGGTTATTTATATATAAACATCTCAAAATGCAACCAAAAGGAATTTCTTACATGTGCTAATCACCTCTATATATAGACTACATAAATAGTAGCTGAAAGAACAGTAACTCATGCTGCCTGCTAGAAATCTTTAAAAATTCCCATAATAACTAGACAGGCAAGAAATACCTGGTTCCTAATATAACTATCATATACATCTACACAGAAGAATAGACAGGTTCAGTCATTTCACATTGGCTGTAATCTTTGAAGATCTAGCACAGCTGGGTGCAACCAAGAGTCCAATATACGTACTACACTGGAACAGCTGAACAAAATGACTTGTTTGCAGACTTTTCAAGATCACAAATCACAATTGTAAAGTACTGAAAATAGTTAGGTTACATTCTAGGCCTTTGATAGACTTCCTTTAAATTATAGGAATGCAAAATAAATAAAGTGTCTTTTGAAATTCTTACTACTGGAAAAAATTGCAAAGCATTCATTACAATCTGAATTAGGCTCTACTATTTAAAACAGGGGAAACTGTTGAGTTAACGGGTGAAAAGTGGCTGTGTTTATATTATCTCCTTCTAAATCAAAGAGATACTTGGGAGAGGAGGCGGCAATAGTCCAGGATTTGAATGAGAAGGAACCTGCTGGTAGGGAGGGTCAGAGCCAGAAGTGTGTGAGTGAGAGATGGGAAATGTCACTTCTCGGTCTAACCTCTGATGGACACAGTCTCATTTCCCTCAATGCTACTATGCTGGCTCTGCCCCATACATTACTAGTGCAGCGGCATTCAAGCAGAGATAAGAAGAAACAAATACCATCTAAAAATAAAGTGTGAATGGAAATCTTTTAAAAAACGCTTTGTAGGGTATTCTGCAAGAGCTTTTCATATTTTCAAAAACAAGCAGGTTGGGAGAAAAGTGGAAGAAAAAATATGTGTTTCAGATCTACATACCTTGTTTTGATGGGTTTAAGTATTAATTTAATGTAGTTGTGGGTATCCTGGATTCAAAGAGGCAACTTAATAAGATGAAGCGAAAATAAGTTCTAGACCATAAGGACTCTTTTATGACATTTAAGCCATAGCGTGTGATCATGTAATACAACCCACCCAACCCCACAAAGCAGCAGCATCTGAAGGCATTGTGACTAAATTGTGCTTGGTATATAAAGGGGTCAGTCTATGGCCTCACATGCATCTCACCCCTTTTGCAGAATCAAGCACTATCACCTATTCTAAATTATCCTGGACATTGCACCCTGGGAATACAAAGACTGTGGTTGACCCCTGTGCAGGGGTGAGTGTGAATGGGTTTCGCTGAGCCTTCTGCACTTTCTTCCACCATCATTTACTGGAGTGTGAAATTGGTGCATTCCATTGAGTAAAAGCCCTGTGGGACAAGTACTGTGACTGTATGTTAAAAGCATGACTTCTAGAAAAAAACCACCACTAACAGTAGAATATCATGTCCATATCCACCACAGCCCTTCAGGAAAGGCCTGATTGAAATGCTAGTGAAGTAAGTGGAAAGATTCCTATTGATTTTAGTGGGCTTTCAATCAGGCCCCAAATGTGTAAAATGTTAATAGAGAACCAAACCTTCTTAACAAGCAAAAATGTATGTATCCATATGATCACAATGCAAAATTTGAATCAGAGCAGAACTCCCAACCAAGGACATCAAAATGGCTGCCTCTCCTAAAGTTACCTGCCTAAATTTAAAATACTGTCACTAAACTAGCTCTGATATCTTAACTTTTAACTACATATATTTGTTATAAGTCCATATTCACAGAGCCCAACTTCGGCTAATTTGACTTTGTTCTGACGATGCACATGCTGTTGCCTGAAACCTGCAGAAACTAGAGAAAAACTCCTAAACATCTGGAAGGAGTTCCACATAAAAGCAGACAGAATTCTCTGAGCTCTTAAGTTATCCGAAAGAAAAAAAATTTTCATCAAACTCCCATAATTTTTAACAGGAAAGTTTCTTACCAATAACTTGAGTTCCCAGAGACTATTACTTACACAAGTCCCACAATCTTGGAAGCATTTCTCAGCACCAAAAGTCCTGCAATCATTTGAAAAGCAATTGCAACCTTTGCAGTCAGAAATGAATGTCCTAAGAGAGTCTAAAGGGCTGTGCCTCCAAACATTCTCAGTTCCTTTTAACTATTTTGAAATATAGCACAGGAGGTAATATTGTCTGAGAATGCCTGTTGTTGGTAAGTAACTGGTAAAAAAATCTTTCATTTTCCTTCCAATTGCCTCTGAAGATGGCACTTTTGGGAGATTAAGCAGTAAAAATAGCCATAGAAGAACTCATGTTCTTAATTGAAGGGTGATTGATGGAATACTCTCCACACAAAAAAAAGAAAAAAAAAAAAAAGAGAAAAAAAGCATCTCATCTAGGCCCAGAATAGAGAGAGCAAAGCTGAATAACCATATAGCAGCTGAACAAAATTTAGCTGTATATGGTTTGCATTTTTCAGTCAAGCTGTGGAACCTGCCTTTGCTCTACAGGAGTAGACTGACACTGCTTAGTGGGACACCTACCCGGTCATAGCAAATCTGGGCACAGAGCAAGATTCATTTTGCAAATCTCTGCAGATTGTGATCCCTATTGAAAATATCTGAAAAGAGATTACTTCCTTCCTTGAGTTCGCTTCAAAAACAATAAACAGCTGGTTTTTTAAAAGATTTGTTCTTGTTCAAATTTTTCAAATGGTAGCCTACAGCTCTTAAAACTTCATTTGTGCAGTCTGGCTTTCTCAGGCAAGCTTTATGATTCTGGGAAAAAGAGTGGGAAATTAGTAGATGAATTCAAGAGAAATTGTAAAAAGATATTATCACCCTAAATTCATCCTTAAAGTAACACCATCTCCTCCCTGCTGATGTCTGTGAAAGATCAATCTGACATAAGTGCCTGAATTTCTCTTACCCACCTTGTGGAAATAATTTAAACCAACAATGCAATTTGGGAGAGACGGTATAAAGAACACTCCCCATAGGCTCAAACTATGGAGATACAAGTCTGGTAAGAATTAAATTTAAGAACACTTGAAGCTAAATGATTATGTACAATAAAGATAAAGATGAATCATCCATATAGGAAATCATTTAGAATGTATGGAAGCAGAAGATTCTTGTAGTGTAGGAATACTGCTGCTGTGGCTGCTAGATAAACGAATCTAGATGAAAGATGAACAAGATTTCTTCAGGGAGAATCAGTAGTTCGGAATAAAAGACACTGAGCAAGAGCAAGGAACATTTTGTTATTAATCTACATGGAAAAGCATTTCCACTTGAAAGCATAGGTCATCATTTTAGACAAATTAGGCAATTTCAGAAGAATGTGCTTAACCTTTTTCAGAAAGCCAGACTGAGTTCTAGAAAAGGTCTAAACATTCACCCAAGCTAGATAAAGTGAACCTAAATCTGGATATAGAATTTCACTTTGCTCATGGACTAGGAAATCTGAAAGGTAAGAGCACAAACACTGGAAACTCCATTTTCAGGGCAAGGAGAACTCAGTACTACGTCTGACAAGCCGAGGTCAGGGCTGTTAAAACAACGTGAGCTCTGTCCTATCTCACCATCCTGAGAAATTCACAATAGAGGAGGATTGGGAGGCTGTCATAAATCTTTGATCCCAATGTAGGAGAAGTGAATCTAACAGAGTCTAACTCACAGAGTTAGGGTCCCTGGAAAAGAGGATAGGGAAGGAAGTTGGAAGCCAGCATGAAGAAGTGAATAGTGCTTTCTTCCCTGTGATTTCAAAGATTAAACTATTTGAAGTAATTCTACTCCATGGTGCAAGGGAATGAGAGAGAATTTTGAAAAGGTTAAAGAAAGAATAACAGACACCATAGCAGGCATTAGGTCATAGCTGTCAAGTTGCATATCAAAATAGTTGCTTTGTGCCAGCAAGATGGAGTGAGGAACTAGAGTAGCTAAATGGGTTGGCCTCTATTGCAGACAAAGACTCAAACTGCCCTCCTCTTTAGGCTTTCTTAGAATATCCATTTTGTTGGGTATAGTAACCCCAATGACAATTGCTCTGGGGTTGCTAGAACTAATGTTGGAACCAGAATAAGAGCTGCTCTGTAGCAAGACAGTAAAATTCAGAGGTCTGACAGTTCTAACCTACTTCTGCTTTGCAAAAAAAAAAAAAAAAAATCATTTGTCTTTGTGTTGAATAAGTCTGTCCCTTCAAATGGACAGAAATAGTTACTGACCTTTTTCTGTACCTGTTGTTCTTTGAGCTGTGGTGCACATGTTCATTCCACTGTAGGTGTGTGCATGCTTCAGGCACAGTTACTGGAGATTTTTTCCCTCAGCAGTACCCGTCAGGGCAGCATGGGTGTCCTCTGCTGTCTCGCTCCACTGCATGAAGATACAAAGCATGGAGCTATCACTGACCTTTCTCAGTTCCTTCCTACCAGAAAGACTCCGATAGAGAGAGGAAGGAAGGAACAATGTGGAATGGACATGTGCAACACATTTCAAAATGAACAATTCCAGAAAAAGGTTAGTAACTGTTTCTTCATCTTTGAATGATTGCACATGTCCGTTCCTCCATAGGTGACTCACAAGTACTTTGAACTGGAGGCTGCTTTGGAGTCCACAGGGACTGTAGTGAACAGGGACTGTAGTATCACCTGTCTAAATCTAGCATCATCTCTAGACTGATAAGAGATGGCCTAGTGAGAGGCAAACATATTGATCAATGAGTAGGTTGCTGCCTTACAAATATCCAAGATGAACACATGAGCCAGAAAGGCCATGGAAGCTGCCTACAACCCGGTCAAATTAGCCAACAATCTACCTGGTGGTGCAATACCAGCCAGTCAGTAGCAAGATGAATACATCTGGAAATCCAGGAAGAGATCCTTTTGATGGATACTGGATGGCCCTTTATTCTGTCCAAACCCTCAGTGAACAGCTGTGATGAAGACCTAAATGGCCTAGTCTGATCCAGGTAAAAAGTTAAAGTTCTTCTAACATCTAGAGTCTGAAGTTTTTCTTTACTTTTACTCGAAAGAGGCTTTGAAAAGGGAGTTGGCAAATATACATGCTTGGTTAATGTGAAAACTGGAATCCACTTTAGTTGGGAACTTTGGGTGAAGTAGAAAAAAATCATCTCTAAAGAAGATCATATAAGGTTCTGATACTTAGGCTCACAATTTCCCTGCTCTCCTGGCTAAGGTAACTGCAACCAAGAAAGCCACCTTCATAGAAAGGTGTAACAAAGAACAGGCTGCTAGTGGCTCAACAGGGGGGCCCTTCAACTTCACTAGAACTAAATTTAAGTTCCACGGGGAGATCAGACTGTGAACCTGTGGATATAATCTGTCCAAACCCTTCAGAAATCTGATGGACATAGGGGTTGAAAAAAGCGATCAGTTATCCTTTGGAGGGTAAAAAGCTGAAATAGCTGCCATCTGGACTCTGATGGAATTAACCGCTAACCTTCTTTTCAAAAACAAGAGACAATCCAATATACAATGAATAGGCGCTCTAGCTGGGGAAATGCCTTTCTGTGTGAACCAAATGGAGAATCTTTTCCATTTATCAAGTAGTTCTAGTTGAAGGCTCTCTACTGTGTAGAAGAACTTCCTACACTCCCTTAGAGCAACCTCCTTCCAAGGGTTTCAGCCATGAAGTATCCATGATGTCAGGTGAAGAACCTCCAGGTTGGGATGAAGGAGGTGGCTGGGGTCCTGGGAGATCACATCTACATCTCATGGGAGTGACAGTGGAGGTCTGACAGATAGGGCTAACAGAGTCGAGAACTAATGCTGATGGGGCCACACTGGGGCTATTAGTATAAAGTGAGCATGATCATGTTTGACTTTGGCCAAGACCTTGGGTAGGAGTGGAATTGGAGGGAAGGCAGACAGCAGACTCTTTGACCAGGATAGGAGGAGGGCTGTGGCCTGCCCAGGAAAAAACAAAAGTTGACATTTTTGTTTGTTGCAAATAAATCCATGTGGGGAGTCTCCCACAAACCTTTGATCTAGAGAAGGTCTAAATTGTCTAAAGATCTAAAGGATCTAGAGATGGGGTAATAGAAGCTAGAGTGACCATCTGAAATTTTATTTTCTTAAGGAACTCATTTATGTGTTTTACATCTAAAATAGGCCTGATAACCCCCTACTTTGCTTTCAGGATTAGGAAATACCAGGAATAAAATCCCTTCCCCCTGAGCAAGATGGGAATTTCTTCTACGGCCCTCACAAGGAGAAAAGACTAGAGTCCTAAAGCAGTACATTCTTGTGAGTGTGTTCCTGAAAAGGGATAGGAAAGGGTGGTGAGAAGGAGGGATAGAAACAAATTGTAAGGTATGTCCCAGTGATGTGATGTGGGACCAAGCACTTAGAAAGTGGGACAGGTGATTGGAAAATATTGGGGTGGAGAAAGATGGTACTCGGTGGAGTGGCAGACTGCTCTCAACCAATGGATAAAAATGTTTGTCAAGAGGATGAGTTTGTCGCATCATCAAGGATCTACAACCTATCCTGAAGGATGACCCATCACTCTCACAGATCTTGGGAGACAGGCCAGTCCTCGTTTACAGACAGACCCCCAACCTGAAGCAAATACTCACCAGCAACCACACACCACACAACAAAAACACTAACCCAGGAACCTATCCTTGCAACAAAGCCCGTTGCCAACTGTGTCCACATGTCTATTCCGGGGACACCATCATAGGGCCTAATCACATCAGCCACACTATCAGAGGCTTGTTCACCTGCACATCTACCAATGTGATATATGCCATCATGTGACAGCAATGCCCCTCTGACATGTACATTGGCCAAACTGGACAGTCTCTATGTAAAAGAATAAATGGACGCAAATCAGACGTCAAGAATTATAACATTCAAAAACCAGTTGGAGAACACTTCAATCTCTTTGGTCACTCAATTACAGACCTAAAAGTGGCAATTCTTCAACAGAAGAACTTCAAAAACAGACTCCAATGAGAGACTGCTGAATTGGAATTAATATGCAAACTGGATACAATTTAACTTAGGCTTGAATAAAGACTGGGAGTGGATGTGTCATTACACAAAGTAAAACTATTTCCCCTTGTTTATTTCCCCCTCTACTGTTCTTGTCAACTGCTGGAAATGGCCCATCTTGATTATTACTACAAAAGGTCCAACCCCCCCGCCACCCTGCTCTCCTGCTGGTAATAGCTCACCTTTCCTGATCACTCTTGTTACAGTCTGTACAGTCTCATGTTCTCTGTGTATATAAAATCTCCCCACTATATTTTCCACTGAATGCATCCGATGAAATGAGCTGTAGCTCACGAAAGCTTATGCTCTAATAAATTTGTTAGTCTCTTAGGTGCCACAAGTACTCCTTTTCTTTTTACGGATACAGACTAACATGGCTGCTACTCTGAAACCTGTCTTTAGATGAACTGGCTGCTACAGAAGAGATGGAGGACCCTCTTGTAAGTTTTGCCCCTCTTTCAGGACAGGTCTGGGTACGAGGCATGAAAAGTGGAAACTGTTGGGACTGCTAGGGCAGAACAGCTTTTTTTGTTGTTGTTGCTGGTGTATAAATCATCAGAAACTTAAGGATTGTTCTTGAATCCTTAAGACTACGTAGCCTCTTGTCAGTTTTTTCAGAAAGCAAGGAGCCTTCAAATGGGAAGTGTGTGATGGTTTGTCACACCTCTGGGGAAGATTTGATGACTGCCACTGGGAGGAATGCCATATAGTGATGAGGAAGTCATAACTCAAGCCATAGCATCTGCCTCATCTAGACTTGCCTGTAAGGCTGTTCTGGCAACTAGCTTGCCCTCCTCCATCATAGCACTGAACTCTTGCTTTGCCTTGTCCAGAAGCCTGTCCTTTCAGGAACCCATCCCACCGGCTAAAATCATACTGACCCAGCAGAACATGATGGTTCACGATTCTAAGCTATAAATCTCATATGGAATAAGCTTCCTTCCAAAGAGGTCCAGCTTCTTTGCTCTTTTCCCTTTTGGCATTGAGACCTGGTGTCACTGTCTCTCTTTTTCATTAGCAGCTGAGACTACTGGGTAGAAAGGAGGAGATGGGTATAAAAAATGTTCAAACCACTATGAAGGGACATTAGATCTTCTCTCCACCTTTTTTTGAAATAAGAGGCGTAGAAGATGAGGTCTGCCATAATGCCCTGTCAGGCTTCAGGATAGCCTCATTAATAGAGAAAGCTATCCTAGAGGGTCCTGCCCAGGCTAAAATGTCAATCAACCCATGTGACTTTTTCTGCATCTCTCCTGGTTGGATATCCTGAGTTACAGCCATCCTCCTAAACAAGCTCTGATGAGCTCTGTAATTGTCAGGAGCGGGAGAGAGAGAAGCAAACTCTGTTATTACCACCTCATCAGGAGATGAAGAAAAGAAAGCTAAGTTGAGGTCAAGCCTTCTCTGAGTCATCCACAGGAGAATCCAGAAGATGCAATTCCACATGCACAGTACTGTTGCTGGTAATGGGGGTGGGCAGATAGTAACCTGTTGTAGATACTCCAGACACCTAACCGATGGAGTAAGACAAGGGGGGGAGCAGAGATGCTCTAGATTGTGGAGGGAAGCCCCAAGGTTCCAAAAGGGCCATTGATATGGAGGGTGGACAGTTAGGTATGGGCCCTTGGTCCTTGGAATGCTGAGGCTGTGGCTGGTACCACAGTGGGCAGGCACCCCACTGGGGCTGCTGAACATATCTGGGGTGAGATACATAAGAGCTGACCTCAGAATTTGGTGAGAAGTCCACTCCCTCAGACCAAGGGGGATCTGACTTTGTCAGTACAGGGGAGAGCAGTTCTGAGTATGAAAATGAAGTACTGGCAAGATCATTGCTGTTTTAGCAGCCTCCTGTACTGAATGGTGCATTGGGGCTGGAGCCAGAACCACTGAAGTGTGTATGCCAGATGCCAATACCAGGTGGGCGTGCTAAGTAGCTGGGGCGACCAGTACCAACAGGTTCGATAATTCTTGAGCTGCCTCAAAAGCCTTGGGAGTGGACAGCTCTAGAAAGGGCTCTTGGCTCTGTGGTAATGTTCTGTCAGCACTTCAGGAATTGGTTTCAGTGGAAGTTTCCTAGGCTCTGAAGTCAGCAACCCCTCTTGGCTTAAAGACTGTGCCTTGGAGTTTCTCTTCTTTGAGTGACTCCATGTCCTTGCCTCCACTCAGGGCTTTCACCAAATATTCTGAAGACTTACATAAGGCGTGAGTCCAGTGCTGATACTCAGATGGGAACTGGTGACTTCACACTACTAAATACTTATCTAAATTTACTCTTATATCTATACTATGTACAAAGACTCTAAATTACACCAAAATTAACACTACAGATACTATGTACACTAAATAGGGTAACAATTGCAAATGCAAGGATAGCGGCTCCAACAACCATCACTGGTGGTAGGAGGGAACTGAGAGGGTGATCAGGGGTGGCTCTGCCCTTTATACTTGTGTGCAGTGCCACAACGCAGAGAGGGCTGCTCTGACGGGTATTGCTGAGTGAAAAATCTCCAACCGTTCATAAGGCGTGCACACACCTACAGTGGAATGGATGCGTGCAGTCACTCAAAGAAGCAAGTACTTGGTCAGTACCTCACGTGGAAGTTGAGGAATACAATCATGAGCGACATAAGATAACAGATGAGGCTACTGATCTCAGACTCATATCATACACTTAATATTATTGTTATGGAACAGAGGCAGAACCTAAAGATTCATGAATTTGAGCCTCAGGTTTAGAAACAGATGTTGACACAGAGGTCTGAAATAGAAGAGTAGGATGAAGACTGTTCACCTCTCAGAAAGCACCAAGGGCTTCCCATAGACTTAAAGGAATGAAGCACTAAGTGAGAACTCAAAGATACTTTACACAGAGCCAAGGAGGGGTTCAGATTCAAAGACTCCACTGGATACACTTGGAGACAACATTAAGGGGTGCTCAGATCTGCAGTCTCTAATATATTTGTTATTGGATATTTGTGCTGGGCTCAATGAAGTGCTTCTTCTTGATATCATGCTTCTGGAACTTCACAATTGAGGACAGCACAACTGAGAATATTTTGAATTGATTTTAGAGCTTCAGATCTGATTCTTTGCTCCCTTTCAAGTACTTGGGCTTTGACTTATTAAAACAGAAACTGTAGTTCCAGAATTATAGGATTCTGCCTTTACAGTTTCTTTCATTGAGAAAATTTTTGTTATAAATTCCTGGTTTGTATGGCCCAAGGTGAAGCCAGTATATACTAACCAACTGCTTGTGGTGGAACCTTCTTACAAGCAATTCAAACAGCAGACGTGTTGGTCTGAGATGGACATCTTTTTTTAGTAGGATGCACAATGCCTAAAACCCAATATTTGTGTTGATTTCTGAGAAAAAAGATCGGAAATGACAACTGCACACAACAGTAGATACTTACCTAAATTACAAGTTTGCTAACTGAATTATATTTTTGTACAGTTGTTAATAGGCTAACCTACAATAATTAACAAGAAAAGAACAAAAGAGAAAAGAAATTAGTAAAATATACATTGAATAGACTGAGATGACACTTCTGAGCCTCTGCTGCTTATGGCAGAAGGTTCTGACCAGAGAACTGTTAGGGTAAGAAATCTTGAATAACTTAATCTGCAGTTTTCAGAGTAACAGCCGTGTTAGTCTGTATTCGCAAAAAGAAAAGGAGTACTTGTGGCACCTTAGAGACTAACCAATTTATTTGAGCATGAGCTTTTGTGAGCTACAGCTCACTTCGTCGGATGCATACTGTGGAAACTGCAGAAGACATTATCTATACACAGAGACCATGAAACTTATATATACTTATATATACACAAAAACCATGAAACCATTAATTTGCAGTGTTCAGTTTGGTGGGTAAGAGGTGGGCAGCTACAAGAGTTATTGCTTTTCAAATAATTCTAGAGCTGATGGCATCAAGGATGGTGTCTGCCAAAGTGGGAATGAGCAGGGACAATTCTCAAAGGAGATGTAAGGTTAATCTTTAACAACTGTAGGGTCCTATTCTGATTTGACGTACACCAGTTTTACAGTAGTGCAACTGTACTGACTTCAGTGTAGTTACTCCTCGTTTACATTAGTCTAAGTGAGATCAGAATCAGGCCAGAAGCCTTTAATGAAGTTTAAAGAGCCACTGGGGGGAGCTACAGGGTAATTTGTTGCCAATTGATTTTGGCAAAGTGTTCAGAGTGCATAATTATTTTAGAATAGGTAGTATGGACAGGGAGCCCTGTGAAACAAAGTTCTCCACCTTGTTCAGCTCAGTGCTGGTGATTTGCCTGTGTAAACTTCTGAAGTAAAGATTTTCAGATTTTATTTCACTCTGCCTCAGTCTTCACAGTTATACTTTAAAAAAAGGTCACATTTAGAGCTAGGATCTGGACTTCAGCCTCTAAACTGACTTCAGGTATGTTCAAACAATACCCATTGAATTCAACGGGCATTATGCATGTGTAGAACATCTGGGGAGAAATTGGTCCTTACATCAATCCATTTTCATGTTAATAAATGCGTGTAATGGGATTTTCACGGAACCATTGTGAGGAGAAGAAATTGTATCACATAATAATTTTATCTTTCAATTTATGAATTCTCTTTTTTCAAGTCCCTGTTCTGGGCTGCATCTGAGCTGTGCTCTGTGCGGCTCAGGGGATAGTGGAAGATGGCTTTATACCATCTTTATGCCCTCTCTTTCCGCAACCCTCGAGTTCATTGAGTTTTCCTCAGCATAAGTTAGAGCAGCTACTCTAACTTATGCCTGACTGCCTATGGTCCTCAAGGGACTGTTCTGGCAGTCAGGGGTTGATGGGGCATAGAAGCACTATGGCAATGCCCTCTTCACCAGGGAGAGGAGTACCTCTGTTTCTGTGGGGAGGGCAGAAAGCGAGTGACATAAGTGGTCTTTGCCATCCAGGGAACCCCCTACAGGCCAGTTCAGCTGTCTGTATGGATGCTTGGAGCAGTTGTAGCATCCATCTTTTACAAATAGACAACAATTCGGTTGCAGATACCTTAGCCTCTGTGGAAGTTATATATGATAATGTGCTGTCAAGTTAGTTATTATAACAGTGCAAAATTGGACTTGGTCTACGGCCAATATATAACACCTTTACAATTACTTCCAGGTATTTGTGCATCACCAAATCTATCTTAACTGAGAGATAAGAAAACAAGTTACAATCAGAAGTGAAGAGTTAAACTATTTTGTTCCTTAAACATAGTTTCTTGAGTACATTCAAGGCTTGTTTTAGCTATGCTTCATTTAGCCAGAGTATATGAAAAAATAAATTATAAGCAACCTTATTGCAAGTATTGTTGCTATACTCTTCTCAGTCAAACTGGAGACAATATGTTTTATAGTTATCACCTTTGTTTTCATATACTTTTGGGAAAAATGTACTTTAAAAAAGTTGTTAGTCTCCCTGAAGCCAAAGACATACCATACTAATTTAGTTACATGACTAAGAGAAGGACCAAGTAAATGAAAATTGAAGGTATATAAGCTGTAATGCAGTGGTTCTCAAATTTTTGCATTGGTGACCCTTTTCACACAGCAAACCTCTGAGTGCGACTGCCCTTATAAATTTAAAACACGTTTTTTTTATATTTAACACTATTATAAATGCTGGAGGCGAAGCATGGTTTGGGGATGGAGGCTGACGGCTCATGACCCTCCCATAATAACCTCATGATCCCCTGAGGAGTCCTGACCCCCAGTTTGAGAACCCCTGCTGTAATCTTTAACAATAAATAAGAGGTAGGAACAGTATAAGAATATCAATTTATATTGCTATTTCTTTTCATATTATCTCTTTGATTTATAATGGGATACATTGAAGGGTATTTAAAAGTATGTTCATAGCAGAATTGCTTTTAATTCTACAAATAGATCAACTTACATTAATTAATTCGCTCTCCCAGATTTTTTTCACAAGGTCCATCGATGTATAGCCATTAATCAGAAAGGATTTGGTATAGTCACCCAGTTCAATGGAGTCCAGCCACTCTGCCACAGAGGTGGGGTTGTAGCCATCATTACCAATCTGCTTCATCTGAAATATACAAATGACTAAGTATTACTAGAAATATTATTAAGCACCTTTTATGACAACAATAAAATGTGTTAAGTTCTTTGGGTCAGAGTTATCTTCATTTGACCAAATAGGTAGGTAGAATCAGAGGCTAAAATAGGGAAAGAATAAAGTTAAAAATTACTTAGACAAGCTTGATGTCTTCAAGTCACCAGAGCCTGATGAAATACATCCTAGAATACTCCAGGAGCTGACTGGTCTGAGCCATTAGTGATTATCTTTGAAAAGTAATGGAAGATGGGAGAGAGTCCAGAGGACTGGAAAAGGGCAAATATAGTGCCAATCTATGAAAAGGGAAATAAGGACAACCAGGGAATTACAGACCAGTCAGTTTAACTTCAGTACCCAGAAAGATAATGGAGTAAATAATTAAGCAATCAGTTTGCACCTAGAAGATAAGAAGGTGATAAATGAGAGTAGTTCACAGTAAAGCTGTAAGGGCATATTGACTGGGGTCCTACAGGGATCAGTTCCAGGTCCAGTTCTGTTCAATATCTTCATCAATGACTTAGATAATGGCATAGAGATACACTCAAAAAATTTGCAGACGATAGCAAGTTGGGAGGGATTGCAAGTGTTTTGGAGGGAAAGGACTGAAATTCAAAATGATCCGGACAAACTGGAGAAATGGTCTGAAGTAAATAGGATGAAATTCAATAAGGACAAATGCAAAGTACTCCACTTAGGAAGGAAGAATCAGTTCCTAACTTCCTAACTCTCAGGGTAGTAAAGCACTGGAATAAATTGCCTAGGGAAGTTGTGGAATCCCCATCATTGGAGATTTTTAAGAGCAGGTTAGACAAACACTTGGCAGGGATAGTCTAGTTAATACTTAGTCCTGCCTTGAGGGCAGAGGACTGGACTAGATGACCTCTCAAGGTCCCTTCCAGTGTTATGATTCTATGAATATTCCTTTAATGATTAGTACAATCTGAAAAAACATAGAAGTATTAGGATTTTGATTTTACTTTTCTAAATTCTACTAAGCTACAAATAAGTAAAGACCTGTGACTTCTCTTTCTGAATTGCCCTCAATGACACAAGTGAAGATTTTCAAGTTAACTATTAATGATAAAATTTGAAAGAATAAAATTGTAAAACCTCTGCATGTTCAGCTGTTGATGACATACCATTCATATGAATATATAAAGCAATATATAATAGTACTGGTAGGGCTGTCAAGCTATTAAAAAAATTAATCGCGATTAAACGCACTGTTAAACAATAATAGAATACCATTTATTTAAATATTTTCGGATGTTTTCTACATTTTCAAATATATTGATTTCAATTGCAACACAGAATACAAAGTGTACAGTGCTCACTTTATATTTTTTTTTATTACAAATATTTGCACTGTAAAAAAAACAAAAGAAATAGTATATTTCAATTCACTGAATACAAGTTGTGATAAATGAAGTGTGTGTGGTGGGCGGGGGGGGGGGGGGAGGAGGAGAGGGGTAGCTCCCTTTGATGGACAGGCACCCAGATAGTTAGCTGTAAAATCCCTCTTGGTAGCTGTTCTCTGCTTGCTTTACCTGTTGTCAAGGTTCCTCCCCCACTCTGAACTCTAGGGTACAGATGTGGGGACCTGCATGAAAACCTCCTAAGCTTACTTTTACCAGCTTAGGTTAAAACTTCCCCAAGGTACAAATTAATTTTATCCTTTGTCCTTGGAATATCCACTGCCACCACCAAACTCTAACTGGGTTTACTGGGAAACGTAGTTTGGACACGTCTTTCCTCCCAAAATCCTCCCAACCCTTGCACCCCACTTCCTGGGAAAGGTTTGGTAAAAATCCTCACCAATTTGCATAGGTGACCACAGACCCAAACCCTTGGATCTGAGAACAATGAAAAAACATTCAGTTTTCTTACAAGAAGACTTTTAATAGAAATAGAAGTAAATAGAAGTAAAGGAATCACCCCTGTAAAATAAGGATGGTAGATACCTTACAGGGTAATTAGATTCAAAACACAGAGAATCCCTCTAGGCAAAACCTTAAGTTACAAAAAAGACACACAGACAGAAATAGTCATTCTATTCAGCACAATTCTTTTCTCAGCCATTTAAAGAAATCATAATCTAACACATACCTAGCTAGATTACTTACTAAAAGTTCTAAGACTCCATTCCTGTTCTATCCCCGGCAAAAGCAGCATATAGACAGACACAGACCCTTTGTTTCTCTCCCTCCTCCCAGCTTTTGAAAGTATCTTGTCTCCTCATTGGTCATTTTGGTCAGGTGCCAGCGAGGTTACCTTTAGCTTCTTAACCCTTTACAGGTGAGAGGATTTTTCCTCTGAGATTTTAAAGGGGTTTACCCTTCCCTTTATATTTATGACACAGGTTCTGCTCAATAACAATGCAAAGCAGCTTTCTTTTTTGGTGGTTTGGGTTCTGTAGTTTCTGCATCAGAGTGTTGCTCTTTTAAGACTTCTGAGAGCATGCTCCACATCTCATGCCTCTCAGATTTTGGAAGGCACTTCAGATTCTTAAAGTTTGGATCAAGTGATGCAGCTATCTTTAGAAATCTCACATTGGTACATCCTCCGAAATTGCTCTAACATGAAATATATGGCAGAATGCTGGTAAAACAGAGCAGGGGACATACAATTCTCCCCCAAGGAGTTCAATCACAAATTTAATTAATGTATCTTTTTTAATAAGCGTCATCAGCATGGAAGCATGTCCTCTGGAATGGTGGGTGAAGCATGAAGGGGCATGTGAATGTTTAGCATATCTGGCACGTAAATACCTTGCAATGTCAGTTACAAAAGTGCCATGCAAATCCTGTTCTCACTTTCTGGTGACATTGTAAATAAGAAGGGGGCAACATTATCTCCTGTAAATGTAAACAAACTTATTGGTTTAGCGATTGGCTGAAGAAAAAGTAGGACCGAGTGGACTTGTAGGCTCTGAAGTTTTACATTGGTTTGTTTTTGAGTGCAGTTATGTAACTAAAAAAATTCTACATCTGTAAGTTGCACTTTCACGACAAAGAGATTGCACTGCAGGACTTGTATGATGTGAATTTAAAAATACTATTTCTTTTGTTTATAATTTTTACAGTACAAATATTTATAATAAAAAGTAATATAAACTTTGATTTCAGTTACAACACAGAATACAATATATATGAAAATGTAGGAAAAACATACAAAATATTTAATAAATTTCAATTGGTATTCTATTGTTTAAAAGTGCGATTAAAACTGCATTTAATCTTTTAAAGGATTAAAATTAATCTTGATTAATTTTTTTAGTTAATCGTCTGAGTTAACTACGATGAATCGACAGCCATAAGTACTGGATCAAACTGCATATGCCAGAAGAATGAACTACAGAATAGCATCAATGTGCAATAATATTATAAGAATCACATCGCTGAACAAAAGTGTAACTATTGCTAACTTAGTCATATATTACAGTAGTAAATTTTAAAGGAGATTTAGGAGGTTTAGAAGGCCTTATATTTTGCACAGAATTTATGGTATGTTTGAAACTTTAATATAGTGAGTGCTGGCAGCTAGTCTCCTACTTTCCTCTGCTATACACATTTTTACTTTAAGAGAACAAAACAAGTATGACAGGAGCGTAATGCTTTTGAGCTTAAGTTTTAAGTGAATGACAACGTAATTTCAAAAGTAGAGAGTGCTGAACTTAAAATCTTGCCTGAACCAACTGTATTTCTTTACAGTTTATTTGACATGTAATTTGAATTCAAGGCAGTAGAAAAAATTTAGTTTGCTTTTGAAAGCTGGAGTAGTGTTCACTGAAATATACAATGCTGTCACTTCAAATACTTGGCAGACATCTAGCACATCATGATCTTGATCTTATTTTGTTGCACTTTCCTGGAGGAACAGGCAAAACTAGGCACACTTCGGGGGCGTGGGTGTCAGTCACTCTGTTCTCTGACTCTTTGTTGCACGTGCTGGATACAAAACTTTATACGATGAATGTGAGATTGTTGTCTTAGATCATAAAACAGGGACTGGCAGATTTCCCCAGAGCTTGGGACCGCGGAAGCCCTGAGAGCTCTGATTCTGAGGCAGTCCACCTGGAGGCCGGTGCCTGACCAGGGCACCCAGTGTCCCCAGGTTCTGGGGAAGCCTGCTCTGGAGCCAGGTTGTAGGTTGAGGACTGAAAACCAGTCTTCCAGTGCTGGGATTATTGACGTCAGTGTGACCATTTTGAATTTGTGGGTTTGAACAAATTTGTTGAGTTTCCTGAGATCTAAGATAGGTCTCCATCCTCCGTTTTTCTTTTGTGTTAGAAAGTAGTGGGAGTAGAACCCTTTCCCTCTGTGCTCTGTTGGAACCTGTTCTATGGCACCTAGCTGTACAAGATGGTTTATTTCTTGTCTCAGAAGATGCTCATGAGAAGGAACCCTGAAGAGGGATGAGGAAGTGGGGTGGGTAGGGGGGATGGAGGTTAAAAAGGATAGTATATCTTGATATTATTTCCAGCACCCAACTGTCTGTGGTGATGGATGCCCATGCTAGGTAAAATGGTTGAAGTTGGAGGCCCAAAGTTTGGGTATTCGATATAATTTGCTCTGGAAGTTGTGGGAGGTCGACCCTCCACCAATCATTGGTTCAGGTTGTCATGATTCCTGTTATACTGTTGGAATCATCTGCGTCTATTTGGGGGTGTATATATACCCAAAGTATGGAGTGTGGCACAGGAGTCCTTCATTGAGTGCAGGACATCATCTGTTTTTGATTAAAATAATTTCTCCCTGTCCAACGGGAGATCCTCTACTTTGGTTTGTAGTTCCCGTGGGATTCCTGAGGCTCGCAGCCAGGAGGCTCGCAGCCAGGAGGCTCTCCTCATGACTATGGCAGTAGCTATTGTACGGCTTGCTGTGTCTGCTGTATCAAGGAAAACTTGTAGTGCTGTTCAGGCTACTAGTTGTCTCTCCATCATGATGGCTTGGAAGGAACTGCTCCTTCTTTTCCTCCGGAATATTTGGTAGGAACTCATTGAGTTTTTGGTGGTAGTTTTGGTCACACTTCGCCAATAGAGCAGTATAGTTCACCGTGCAGAATTGGAGTGTCACTGACGAGTATACTTTTCAGCCCAAAAGATCTAATCTCATGGCATCTTTGTCTTGAGGTGTGTTCTTAAATTGGGGCTGTTTCCCCTTCTGATTTACGGCATCCGCCACCAATGAATTTGGTTGTGGGTGGGAGATTAAAAAGTCCATGCCTTTGTTGGGGACTGTAGAGGGGCTTAGCCCGGCTCATCCCACTTCAGGGTGGCGGGAGACCACACCGCCTCGTTATGTCCTCATGGTTGCTGTAATGGAATCAGTCCAGTTCCAGGAGTGACAAGGGAGATTCCACAAAACAATGTGCTCAATCAAGGGCGGTGAGTGCCAGTGGGCAGTGGCTCAGGTCCTCAGGCAGCACTGAGCAACAGTTCTACAATTACCAAGCCCAGGGCCTGGGTCAGGGCAGGGCAGCAATGAGTCTAAGGCTCTGGCCCTTAGGCAGGGGCTGAGCTCAGCCAGGTTAACAACAAGCCCAGGCTTTTGGCTCCAAAGGGCCGGGGAGTTAGGGGGAGACTGCCACCCACAAGTTGGGTGGCAGGGGGGACGCAGGTCCACCCACTCCACTGCATCCCAGCCCAGGGTCCTAGCAGCGGCAGAAGGCCTGCCGGCGTAAGTGGGGATCCTGGCTGCAACACACTGACATTGGCACTGGCAGTGCTGCAGCCAGACTAGGGTCGGCTGCCCTCCAGCTACTTCAGAACTCCCCCTCTAGAGGTACCTGGGTCAGGATGGTGTCCTCCGGGGGTGTCAAACACCATGGGGTCCTCAGGATAATTGGTGAGGGGTAGGCTTGACAGCTCTTCTGGGCTCTGGTCAGCGTCAGGCATTGGTCTGGCGGGCCAGCCTTTGGGTCCACTGCAGGTTGCTGGGGTCTCCCAGCTGGGAGCTAGGCTGGAGGCATCTAGTCTGTCCAGTGGCTGCACTCCAAGTGAGCTCTGGCTCCATGCTTTTCTACTTCCTGTCCTGTGCCTGACCCTCTGAAGGCGGGCTCGGAGCTCTCTGGCCCCGCCCAGTTTTGTGTCTGGAAGGGCTTGTCCCTCTCTGGGGTGGCGGGGGACCACACCACCTCGTTATATTCCCCCACTCAAGTCTGGCTCCCACCTGTCGGTGCCAGACTCTTCCAGACCTCCCAGGCAGGACAGAAAGTCCGCAGTCCTTACCTGCCCTATGGTGCACAGTAAAAGCACAGGGCTGTAGTGCCAGGTACCAGTGCATTATTCTTGCATTATTATTTTTCATTTTGGCCAGCCACTGGAGCGAGGCGTGGTTGGTGACCAACGTGAAGGGGTCCCCGAGGGAGGTAGTAACAAAGGGCGTCACAAGGCCATTTCACTGCAAGACCCTCCTTCTCTACAACCGATAGTAGTTCTCCCGTGGAAACAATTTCCAGCTAAAATACAAGACCGGATATTCTTCTCCATTGATCCCCTGGGACAGGACGGCCCCAAGTCCTACCTCCAAGTTCTACCTGTCCGGAGGATGAACTCCCGGTCAAAGTCTGGGCTATATAGGACAGGTTCACAGCAGAGACTCTCTTTGAGTGTCTAAAAGGCATCTTCGCATGCCAGGGTCCAAACCACATGCCGGGGGCTGTCTTTGGTCAAAAGCCCGGTCAAGGGGTCTGTGATGGATGCGAATCGGGGAATAAAACGCTGATAGTAGCTGGCAAGTCCCAGGAACTGGCGCACTTAGCACTTCATGGTGGGTGGCGGGCAGGCCGCCAGGGCCTGAACCTTTCCCATGAAGGGCTTCACTTGTCCTCTCCCTATAGCGTTCCCAAGATATGTGGTCTCTTGCCATCCAGTACGGCATTTTTTTGGATTGGCTGTCACCCCGGCTGCCTGCAGGGACCTCAGGATCACAGCTACCCACTCTAGGTGGTCCTTCCAATGGCGGCTGTAAACAACCACATCATCCAGGTATGCTGCAGCATAGTCTCGGTGGGGTTGGAGAATGCAGTCCATCAGCCATTGAAACACTGCCAGCGCCCCATGGAGGCCGAAGGGCATCTAAGTAAATTGATACAGGCCCATTGGGGTGGCAAAAGTGATGTTTTCCCTGGAGGCTGGGTTGAGGGGGATCTGCCAGTACCCTTCACTCAGATCGAGTGTGGTGAGGAAGCAGGCCTCCCTTAGATGGCCCAGCAGTTCATCTACACAGGACATCGGATATGCATTGAATTTTGAAATGGCATTGACATGTTGGAAGTTGATACAGAAGCACTGTGTTCCATCGGGCTTGGATACCAGCACTACTGGGCTGCGCCATTCGCTTTGTGATGGTTCAATGATTCCCAGGTCTAACAGCCTGTACTTCCTCTTCAACGACTTGCTGCATGCGGTATGGCAAGGGCCTGGTTGGCTCACGGATCACCACCCCAAGTTCCGTCTGAATGGTATGAACAACTAGGATTCTGTAGCCCGGTTGGACTGTGAAGGTTCACGGAAACACCTGCAGGAGGCACTGGGTCTGCTTACGTTGCCCCTTGGTACGTGTCTCCCTGAGCTGGAGTCCCACAGGGTCCTCTGTCAGGAGTACACGGGGGCCCAGCTCTGGCTCCGGTGGGTAAGGGTTAATTAATAGCCCCTCTCACTCCCGTCAGGGCTTCAGAAGGTTGACATGATATAGTTGAGTTTTCTTGTACCAGTCGGGCTGGTTGACCTCAAAGGTGACGGGCCTGACCTTTCGGACCACCTCATAGGGCCCTTGCCAACGGGCCAGTAGCTTTGACTCGCTCAAGGAGGAGGAGGAGCAGGACCCAATTGCCGGGTTTGAAGCCGTGGAGCCAGGTGTCCCCGTTATAGGCTTGGGCCTAAGCTTCCTGCGTGGCCCTCAAGTTTTTCCAAGCCAGGGCTCTTGCTTGAGAGAAGCGTTCCTGGAGCTGGAGGATGTACTTCAGGAGGCCCTGGGTCAGTGATGGGGCTTGCTCCCATGTCTCTCGCATGAGGTTCAGCAGCCCCCGCAGGCAACATCCATACAATAGCTCAAAATATTTTGTGGAGGATTGGGGCACCTCACAGACTGCCAGAAGCAAGGGCAGGAGTAGCTGATCCCACCAGCATAGGTCTTCTGGGGGAAACTTGCACAGCATTTCCTTCAGGGTGTGGCTAAACCGTTCAACCAAGCCGTCGGTTTGCAGGTGGTAGATGGAGATGCACAGCTGCTTAATCCCCAGGAGCTCGCAAACCTGCCGCCGTAGCTGGGAGGTGAAGTTGGTGCCCTAGTCAATGAGGATTTCCTGGGGATTTCCCACATGAGTGATGACCTTCATGAGTTCATCAGCGATGGTTTGGGCGATAATGCTCCACAGCTGTACTGCTCCTGGGAAATGGGTGGCATAGTTCATGATGACCAGCACATACTGAAATCCATCAGTGCTTTTCGGAAGGGGGCCCACCAAGTCCACGGCCACTTGATTGAACGGCATTTCTACAATGGGCATGGGGATCAACAAGGCCTTGGGCCTCCATGGGGGGGGCAGCTGGCTGACATTCTGGACAGGAACTGCAATAGTTCCTCATCTCCTGGTGCACACCGGGCCAGAAGAACCACGTCAGAATTCAGGTGAGAGACTTTTCCTGGCCCAAGTGCCCTGCAACCAGGATGTCGTGGGCGAGTTTCATTACAGCTTGTTGGTGACATCGAGGCACAAGCAGTTGGGTCTGGAGCTCTCCAGTGTGGGGGTCTTGTTCTACCCGATAGAGATGGTCGCAATGCAACTCAAAATGAGGCCACAGCTTTGCCCGGTACGGATTGATCAGGGTCCCATCGATGGCTGCTAGCCACTCATACATTCGACTGAGGGTGGGGTCCTCCGTTTGGTCCTGGAAAAAGGCGCTGTTAAGCACGGATTCAATGGCAGGCCCTGGCGGGGGGTCCTTGGACTCTCCTCCAAGTCCGTTGGGGTCTGGTTCCTCCCCCTCCTTGAAGCAGGTCTCAGGGCAGCTCCCATCTAGTGCTGGGGTGACCTCAGGGCCTTTCTTGGCATTTGAGCAAAGGACCTCTGGGAGCTCGGGCCAATCATGTCCCAGGATCACTGGGTAGGCTAATCGAGGAGCTAGGCCAAGCACCATTAGCCATTTGACCCCATCCACAGTTAGCCAGACTCGGGCACTGGGGTAGGGCCGTACATCACCGTGGATGCATTGCAGTCAGATCATCCCCAGGTGCGGGTCAGCTAGGAGGCCTAAACTTTGGCAGATTAGTGTCTGGCCTCAGCCTGAATCAATCAGGGCCAGGGTTGGGCAATCTCCGACAACTACTAGCACCATAATCTTGGTGGCCTGCGGCACGTTGGGTGCAGGTTTCTCCAGCGCAAACATGACTGAAGCTGCTGTCTATCTGGGTGCAGTCCCATTGCAGGGGTCTGTATTTCCCACAGGAGAAACATAGTCTGATCTTTGGATGCCCAGGCCAGGTGGACGCTCCCACTGTGCTCCTTGGGGGGCTTCAATTGGTCCCCCTGGGGGCGCTGGGGCTTGTTGAACTGGCACCTTGGGATGTCTATACAGGGGCTCCTGGCCCTGTAAAGGGTTCTCCAGTTCTGTTCAGGTGCTCCCCTTCTTCTCTAGGTTAGGGTGCTTGGGCCCTTGTTGATGGGCTCGAACAGCTGGTCCCCCAGGGGCTTCATCTGCGAAGAAAACCTCCATCACAGTGACGGCAGCAGCCAGCATTGCAGGCCGATGGCAGAGGACCCAGGTACTTCCTCGCGGCGGGAGGATGTGGATGAATTGTTCCAGAATAACTTGCTCAGTGAGGTTGTCTAGGGTTTGCCTCTCGGGCGGTAGCCACCACTTGCATGCCTCCCTCAGCTCCTGGGCCACCAACCAGGGTCGGGTGCCCACAGGGTATGTCAGACTCCGGAACTGCTGCCAGAAGGTTTCCAGGCTGATGTCCAAGGCATCTAGGATTGCCGCCTTTACCCAGGTGTAGTCCTGTGCCTCCTCCATTGATAGCCCTCGGTACACAGTTTGGGCAGTCCCGGTCAGCTACGAGGCCAGGAGGGTGGCCCATTGGTCTCGGACCCACCCTGCGACTAATGCCACCTTTTCAAAGGTCATGGGGAAGGCCTCGGGGTCATTGCTGGGGCCCATCTTGGTCAGCTGGATCGACGGGGCTATACTGGATGGCCCAGTGGCGTCTCCCGGCTGGGGTTCCGTAGGACGGGGGAGCAGAGTCGCCAACTGCTGCAGGCATTGTTGCTGGTGGTTCCAGTTCTGGTGTCCCAGCTCCAATATCAGCTATTGCTGCTGTGTCCCTAACTGCTGGACCAGCTACTGCTGCTGTTGAAGCTGGGGTGCTTCCTGCTGCTGGCTCTTGGCCAGGAACTTAATGAGCTTGTCCATGTCCATGGTCATCCTGGGCACGTTCCTCTTCAGACCCCTTCTCACAGGGGTCAGGGGACCATTGCCCACATTCTCTATCACATGTAGAGGGGCTTAACAGGGCTCGTCCCTCTCCGAGGTGGCGGGGGACCACACTGCCTCATTATGTCCTCACGGTTGCTGGTGTGGAATCAGTCTGGTCACGAGAGTCTCTCACAGGGGTGACCAGGAAGATGCCACAAAACAGTTATTCATGCCCAATCGTGTATTGGCAGCTCCTCCAGGTAACTGGTGACGGGTGGGCATGGCAGCTCTTCAGGTGTTGGTCGGGCGGGCCAGTCTTTGGCTCCGCCGCCAGTTGCTGGGGTCTCCCAGCTGGGAGCTAGGCTGGAGGCATCTGGCCTCTCCAGCGGCTGTGCCCCGAGTGAACTCTGTCCCCATGCTTTTCTACTTCCTGTCCTGCGCCTGACCCTCTGGGAGGTGGGCTCATAGCTCTCTGGCCCCACCCACTCTGGTGTCTGGGGCGGTGGAGGACCACACCGCCTCGTTACAGGGACATACATTTTCTGTCAGCTCTTTTGCTCATAGGTGGTATGGTGGCTGGTGTTTGCCATACTGTTTCCGCTGGTTCCATCAGTGTGTCCTTCACTGATAGTGCTATTTTCGTTGTAGATGCTGGGTGTAGAATTTTTAATAGTTGGTGTCATAAAAATAAAGGGAAGGGTAAACCCCTTTAAAATCCCTCCTGGCCAGAAGAAAAATCCTCTCACCTGTAAAGGGTTAAGAAGCTAAACGTAACCTCGCTGGCACCTGACCAAAATGACCAATGAGGAGACAAGATACTTTCAAAAGCTGGGAGGAGGGAGAAAAACAAAGGGTCTGTGTCTGACTGTATGCCGCTTTTGCCAGGGACAGAACAGGAATGGAGTCTTAGAACTTTTAGTAAGTAATCTAGCTAGGTATGTGTTAGATTATGATTTCTTTAAATGGCTGAGAAAAGAATTGTGCTGAATAGAATGACTATTCCTGTCTGTGTGTCTTTTGTAACTTAAGGTTTTGCCTAGAGGGATTCTCTATGTTTTGAATCTAATTACCCTGTAAGGTATCTACCATCCTGATTTTACAGAGATGATTCCTTTACTTCTATTAAAAGTCTTCTCGTAAGAAAACTGAATGCTTCTTCATTGTTCTAAGATCCAAGGGTTTGGGTCTGTGGTCACCTATGCGAATTGGTGAGGATTTTTACCAAACCTTTCCCAGGAAGTGGGGTGCAAGGGTTGGGAGGATTTTGGGGGGAAAGACGTGTCCAAACTACATTTCCCAGTAAACCCAGATAAAGTTTGGTGGTGGCAGTGGAAATCCAAGGGCAAAGGGTAAAATTAATTTGTACCTTGGGGAAGTTTTAACCTAAGCTGGTAAAAGTAAGCTTAGGAGGTTTTCATGCAGGTCCCCACATCTGTACCCTAGAGTTCAGAGTTGGGAAGGAACATTGACAGTTGGTGTTGACTCTCAGTCACCAAGCCCCCAGAAGGGAGTCTCCAGGCACCTCCACCCTGGATAAAGCAAGTAATCTTTCCTCCAACAAATCGAGGAAAGGGGAAACATCACTGACACAGGGAGAACCATTAAAGAGAAAACGGTCTCCAGCAAGATCACTGCCCTCAGTGCCAATGGCTTGCAGGGTGAGCATGTTCGATGCTCCGGGCACCTCCGGCACCGCCTGCACCAGGAGTATGAACAGTAAAGACAAGGAATTGAGTGGCAGGCATAAGACAGCCTCCTTCTCCACAGCACTGACCACTCCCAGGAAGGGCACAGTGCTGATAGCACCGAAAACAACAATGCTACCCCTGGTACAGCCTCCTATGGAGCAAGGACCCACAAGATCTAAACCGCCAACATCAGCACTGACCAAAGCCACTCAGAAGAGGGCGGCACCAATGCAGGTGCCTGACCATATCTACTTGGCACCAATTACCTCAGCTCCAGACATGCTAATAATCACTCTACCAGGCTCTCCCATCTCAGCACCGACCGCTCCCTGGGACCGCCAGCACCAAAAAAAAACCAGGACTCAACATCCATACTGCACTTCTCAAGCAATGAGGAGAATGACAGGGAGGAGGGAGTATTCTACTCCAGACACTCCTCCCCTTCCAGTATCAAACCTCAACCATCCCACACAAGTGCCAGGGACCATCCTCACAGAGACATACCCCCATGGATGTTCCCATGCTTTTCATTCCTGATGCAATGGGCACACTGGGACCCATGGTCGGCATACAGATCACAGCTGCAAAGGAGTCACTCTCCTCTGTCTCTCTCTCTCTCTATATATATATCTATATATCTTGACTTTAGCAAAGCTTTTGATACGGTCTCCCACAGTATTCTTGCCAGCAAGTTAAAAAAGTATTGATTGGATGAACGGACAATAAGGTGGATAGAAAGCTGGCTAGATTGTCAGGCTCAATGAGTAGTGGTCAACGGTTCGATGTCTAGTTGGCAGCCATCATCAAGCGGAATGTCCCGGGGTCTGTCCTGGGGCCAGTTTTGTTCAACATCTTCATTAATGATCTGGATGATGGGATGGAATGCACCCTCAGCAAGTTCGTGGATGATACTAAGCTGGGGGGAGAGGTAGACACTCTGGAGGGTAGAGATAGGGTCCAGAGTGACCTAGACAAATTGGAGGATTGGGCCAAAAGAAATCTGATCAGGTTCAACAAGGACAAGTGCAGAGTTCTGCACTTAGGACAGAAGAATCCCATGCACTACTACAGGCTGGGGACCGACTGGCTAAGCAGCAGTTCTGCAGAAAAGGACCTGGGGATTACAGTGGACGAGAAGCTGGATATGAGTCAACAGTGTGCCCTTGTTGCCAAGACGGCTAACTGCATATTGGGCTGCATTAGTAGGAGCATTGCCAGCAGTTTGAGGGGAAGTGATTATTCCCATCTATTCAGCACTGGTGAGGCCACGTCTGTAGTACTGCATCCAGTTTTGGGCCCCCTGCTACAGAAAGGATGTGGACAAATTGGAGAGTGTCCAGGGGAGGGCAACAAAAATGATTAGGGGGCTAGGGCACTTGACTTATGAGGAGAGGCTAAGGGAACTGCGCTTATTTAGTCTGCAGAAGAGAAGAGTGAGGGGGGGATTTGATAGCAGACTTCAATTATCTGAAGGGGGTTCCAAAGAGGATGGAGCCTGACTGTTCTCAGTGGTGGCAGATGACAGACCAAGGAGCAATTGTCTCAAGTTGCAGTGGGGGAGGTCTAGGCTGGATATTAGGAAACACTATTTCGCTAGGCGGATGGTGAAGCACTCGAATGGGTTACCTAGGGAAGTGGTGGAATCTCCATTCTTACAGGTTTTTAAGTCCCGGCTTGACAAAACCCTGGCTGGAATGATTTAGTTGGTGTTGGTCCTGCTTTGGGCAGGGGGTGGGACTAGATTACCTCCTGAGGTCTCTCCCAACCCTAATCTTCTATGATTCAAAGAAAGCAGATACAACCCCCTAAGGAGATGGCCACAGGACCCTCTGAGGCACCTGAGGACACAGTAGAGGAGTTGGAAGACACTATACAGGTCCTGTCACGAGAACATAGCTCCTCTTCATCCCCAGATGAGTCAGTCATGACCCCCCTCCCCACCCACAGTAGTGGACGACTCAAAACAATTCCAAGAATTGTTTAGAAAGATGGCACAAAGCCAAAACATCACACTTGAAGAGGTGACTGAGAGAAAAGGGTACTTGTTCTATCCAGGGACGAGGTGCCTGGAGACCCCCTGCCTGGTGGCTTGCTAGCGTCCAATGGAGGAGTAAGGGATTTTTCCATTAGGACCATTTTTAGTCTAAGATCCCTGTCTCTCCTCGCTCTCGCTTTGAGTGGGCGCATTTCTGGGGAATGTGCACTTCCCCTAAACAACGGACGCATTGTGAGCGGCCGTCTGAAGAGGTATCGCGTCCTTGCACAAAGTACATCTTTTGAATCTAGGCAAGCCTGGCATTATCTTTTTCTAATTTCCTAATTAAACAGAAATAAAGAAGGAGAGGGATCTCTCCGAGGTGTGTGTGTGTTTGTTTTTTGAAGTCTAAATAGTTTTAAACTGAAGCTTAAGACCATTTCTACACTATCTACTAACTATAACTAACTAAACCCTAATTGCTATCTAAATTGTTCTATTTCTCCATTTTAGGTCGTTTTAAGACACTGCTGTTGGAGCTCCATCTGCAGCTGAGGATGAAAAGGGGTCGGGAAGTGTGAGCACCAATGGTACCACAAAGCAGCTACTATGCACGCGCATCCCAACCAGGCACTGCTACCAAAAGTCTCTGATAAGCAGTGCCAGGATGCACCGACACCTAAAGTGGAGCACGCACAGGGACAGAAAAAAGAGCAGTTGCTTCAAACCCCAGATTTCAATAAGAAAAAAACAACTGTAGCTTCAAAGGAAATCCAAGACAAAAGGTTAAATACCAGTTGAAAGCTGATTAATTGGAACAACTGAGAAGAGAGAGACCAATACAGAATAAAGAGGACTGCCTGAAGTAAGACAGTGTCCTAGAAAGAGCTGGAGCAGCACTGGGAAAAATCTGGGGCACAACTTCTGAGAAGATTCTGAAGGGAAATGAGCCAATAGTAATTGAAATAGAACACAGGAAAGGACTCAAGTCCTACTACAGATGTCCTCGGAGTACAAAAAAAATCTGAGAATAAGGGGAGTTCCAAATGTCTCACGCAAGGAAGCTAAGACTCAAAAGTAGGAATCCTGTGTGTATGGTGTCTTTTAAAAGAACAGTATTTTCCGCAAAGGCATAGCCAAACACAACATTGGAAATAAAAGATTTGATTTAAGAGGCTATGTGACTTTATTTGCAATTTTTGTTTTTTAGTTCTGGACATATTGTGTGCCTTTTTAAGGGGATTACACGTTAGAAAATGCAACTGAATTTGATTAGATAACTATGAACACCATTCCCATTGTACATAATACAGTAAACTACAAACAGCTTATTTGTAGCTAGGAGGTTCTTTTTGTTTGTTTTGTTTTTCATACAATGTGAGTGTGTTTTTTAGCAGTGATGTGAATAGACAATGGTGAGAAAACTTGTTGCTTTGCTGTTGATGCGGACAGTTTTGAACATTAATTCCAGATCTACTATCATGATTCAACATTTAGTGGCCATTTATAAAGCATTTCCATGTGATTGTAGTGATCGTGAAAGCACAGTAGTATAGTAAGGACAGTAGCAGGGCAGGCTTCCCCACACCGTACCACCAACATGCCTCAAACCTTTACCTGGAGGGAGCACCTCTAAGAGTAAGAGGACAATTTGACACAGCTGGTCCTTGGCCTCTTGCTGGTACTACTGAAAAAGACAGCTGTAACCTCTCATCTCTCTCTCCATTCTATCCAAAACAATGGAGTTAAAAAAATCACATGGCTATCCCATTCCTCCAAATGTTCCTTCAAACCCTTTCATTAGCTTCTCATTCTCCATATTAAATTACTTGTTTTAACCATCAAGGATCTGGACAAGTCCATTCTTGCCTAAGGGTAAAATTTTCAAAAGTGCCTCATTAAGGACTTTTCTACACTGACATTTAGTTTGCAGCAAGTTGGGATGTTAATCTACCCGCAGTAGCCTGCTGTGCACTAGATGTCCCCCTATATCTCTATACTTGTCTGCGCTTCCTTTTACCTGTGCACTGTGTGAATTCCCTCTTCAAATGGGACTTGTACTTCCTCTTCACTTAGGTGCTTTTGAAAATTCCACCCCTAAAACTTAAATTCTATTTTTTAAATATATTGTGATAATTGGGCCTACAAATTTACCCTAATTGTAAACTAAACTGTAAAAAGTGAGCAGAAATTCATAAATGGTCACAAACAATTTTATATATCAGATCATTAAGAAAAGATGTAAGGAGGAGATAGAAAGACTGAATTAATTTAAACAAAAAGGGTTTTACTAATATCACACAAGAACAATGTTGAAATTGTGACTGGTAATCAAGAGGAATAGAAGACCAGAAATCAATGGACCAAAGTCGGTATGTCAGAAATTAGGCCTATTTGTGGACAAAATACTAAGAGGACAGACTCTTCCACCCAACACTTCCTTTTGGAGTTCTTAAAAAGAAAAGACTTTTGGGAAGAAGCAACTGTCTGCCAATAACCACTGCAGCAAGCTTTATCATCAGGGTTGCCACCTCCACTATCTTCTGGGACCTTCTTCATCCTAATCCTGAGAAATGTCTTGACCAGACTAGGCCAAAAAGGAGGACCCAAATAACACCGCCACCTCTACTGGCACCGGTTAAATCCCAAACATTACCTGGGATGGGACTTCATCTCCTACTTCTCCCCTCCTTCCCGTGCGTCTTTTCCCTTCCCCACCTCATTTCTTTTCTTTCTCATCTCTCTTCTTTTGCCTTCTGTGTAATAAGAGTCTATCTTAGCTGGCAACGATGCTGTAAGCCTATGACTAAAGAGGCAACTAAAAACAATGCCCAAAAACAGCTGCTACAAGTTTGCCAGAGTGGCTGATAAGACTATGTGATGCGCTTGTGTTTTTCCAGCAGTGAGGCTGCAACACCAGAGACAGAAGCTGCATTTTCTATCTTTGCTATTCTTTTCTATCCCCTTTTGTGTGTGATTGTCTTGTTTTGTCTTTATAAGAAACAGGACTGATTTGTAACATCATCAACAGCTCCAGACCATCTCAACTAACTTCTCCTTTCCCAAGAAAGGACAGCAGATACCATCTTTAATACCATCTAAGAAACTGTCTAACAAGGGGCCTTTCTTTCTCAAAACTCTTCAGCTAAAGGGAAAGGGAACAAGGGATGTTGTTAAAATAAAAGCTTTATTTAATACACTTCAAATGCTTTAACTGTTTTTCTTTCTTTTCTGTATCTTTAACAAACTTTAAAAGACTGTTTAATGGTGCATTTGCCATCATGCTAAGCAGGCTAAGGTCTCCGTATACCAAGCCCCAAACCTGTTTAAAACTATTTAATGTTCGACAATGACTGGGCTATGTTAACACCTTTAATTCTTTGGGCCCTTTATTCCATCCTAATTAATATATTTCCCTTCACTCAGAAACAAATGACCCAGATTTTGTCAAACTCTGTTAAGAAATTTGCTCTCAAGCTAGGACCAGGTATGATATATTTCAATTGAAAAGCAATAATTTCACAAGTTATATTTGTACAGAAATCCCTTCTCACCCTAAACTAATAGTAATGAGCCATATGCTGCTCTTATTTAGACTCATATAAATCTTGAGTAACTCTATTAACTTCAGTGGAGTTACTCCACACATACATCAGTGAGTGACCAGAATTTGGTCTAGTATCTCCAACCCAACACTATAATAAAAAAATGCCATTATGAAAGCAGTAATCTGATTGGATGATTCCAACTATGTTTATCTGTTATAGCTATACTATACTCTGGTCTCTCAACCAATTTCTCCTCAGATAAATCATTACTAAGGGAAAAACAGTAACATATTTTAAAGATTCTAGGTTAAATCCACTTTGTTATACTGGTATAAATACAGTATAGGGGAGTATAGAATGAAATTTGTCTATTTTAAAAAAAAAAGTAATTTTTTTTCTAATTCTAAAATATTATAAGCTTTAGCAGGTAAGCTCCTAAATCTTTCACTGGTGTCAGAAATACAAAAGTTTCATTATTCAGCAGGCAACCAGCATCTAAGCATCAAAGGACAGTTTTCATTTTACACTACTGGCTCTCTGCTGCATTTCCAATCCTATTTCCACAAAAATGAAGGTTGGATCAGGTAAGGGAAAGCTTTAAAAAAATCAACATTTTCAAAGTATTCTTGTCAGCAAGTTAAAGAAGTACGGGCTGGATGAACGCACTATAAGGTGGGTAGAAAGTTGGCTAGATTGTCGGGCTCAACGGGTAGTGATCAATGGCTCCATTATGAAAGCAAAAAGAAAAGGAGTACTTGTGGCACCTTAGAGACTAACCAATTTATTTGAGCATGAGCTTTCGTGAGCCACAGCTCACTTCATCAGATGCATACCGTGGAAACTGCAGCAGACTTTATATATACACAGAGAATATGAAACAATACCTCCTCCCACCCCACTGTCCTGCTGGTAATAGCTTATCTAAAGTAATCGTCAGGTTAGGCCATTTCCAGCACAAATCCAGGTTTTCTCACCCTCCACCCCCCCACACAAATTCACTCTCCTGCTGGTGATAGCCCATCCAAAGTGACAACTCTTTACACAATGTGCATGATAATGAAGTTAGGCCATTTCCTGCACAAATCCAGGTTCTCTCACTCCCTCACCCCCCTCCAAAAACCACCCCCATACACACACAAACTCACTCTCCTGCTGGTAATAGCTCATCCAAACTGACCACTCTCCCAGTTTAAATCCACGTTAAACCAGAACATCTGGGGGGGGGTAGGAAAAAACAAGAGGAAATAGGCAAGGTAGCCTATTTCCTCTTGTTTTTTCCTACCCCCCCCCCCCGAGTTAAACCAGAACATCGGGGGGGGGGGGTAGGAAAAAACAAGAGGAAATAGGCTACCTTGCCTATTTCCTCTTGTTTTTTCCTACCCCCCCCCAGATGTTCTGGTTTAACGTGGATTTAAACTGGGAGAGTGGTCAGTTTGGATGAGCTATTACCAGCAGGAGAGTGAGTTTGTGTGTGTATGGGGGTGGTTTTTGGAGGGGGGTGAGGGAGTGAGAGAACCTGGATTTGTGCAGGAAATGGCCTAACTTCATTATCATGCACATTGTGTAAAGAGTTGTCACTTTGGATGGGCTATCACCAGCAGGAGAGTGAATTTGTGTGGGGGGGTGGAGGGTGAGAAAACCTGGATTTGTGCTGGAAATGGCCTAACCTGACGATTACTTTAGATAAGCTATTACCAGCAGGACAGTGGGGTGGGAGGAGGTATTGTTTCATATTCTCTGTGTATATATAAAGTCTGCTGCAGTTTCCACGGTATGCATCTGATGAAGTGAGCTGTGGCTCACGAAAGCTCATGCTCAAATAAATTGGTTAGTCTCTAAGGTGCCACAAGTACTCCTTTTCTTTTTGCAAATACAGACTAACACGGCTGTTACTCTGAAACCTGTCATTATGAAAGCAGTAATCTGATTGGATGATTCCAACTATGTTTATCTGTTATAGCTATACTATACTCTGGTCTCTCAACCAATTTCTCCTCAGATAAATCATTACTAAGGGAAAAACAATAACATATTTTACTTATATTTTATACTTTTATACTTTAATACTTTTATATTTAACATATTCTAGTTGGCAGCCGGTGTCAAGTGGAGTGCCCCAGGGGTCAGTCCTGGGGCCGGTTTTGTTCAATATCTTCATAAATGATCTGCAGGATGGTGTGGATTGCACTCTCAGCAAATTTGCGGATGATACTAAACTGGGAGGAGTGGTAGATACGCTGGAGGGCAGGGATAGGATACAGAGGGACCTAGACAAATTGGAGGATTGGGCCAAAAGAAATCTGATGAGGTTCAATAAGGATAAGTGCAGGGTCCTGCACTTAGGACGGAAGAACCCAATGCACAGCTACAGACTAGGGACCGAATGGCTAGGTAGCAGTTCTGCGGAAAAGGACCTAGGGGTAACAGTGGACGAGAAGCTGGATATGAGTCAGCAGTGTGCCCTTGTTGCCAAGAAGGCCAATGGCATTTTGGGATGTATAAGTAGGGGCATAGCGAGCAGATCGAGGGACGTGATCATCCCCCTCTATTCGACATTGGTGAGGCCTCATCTGGAGTACTGTGTCCAGTTTTGGGCCCCACACTACAAGAAGGATGTGGATAAATTGGAAGGAGTCCAGCGAAGGGCAACAAAAATTATTAGGGGTCTGGAACACATGACTTTTGAGGAGAGGCTGAGGGAACTGGGATTGTTTAGTCTGCAGAAGAGAAGAATGAGGGGGGATTTGATAGCTGCTTTCAACTACCTGAGAGGTGGTTCCAGAGAGGATGGTTCTAGACTATTCTCAGTGGTAGAAGATGACAGGACAAGGAGTAATGGTCTCAAGTTGCAGTGGGGGAGGTTTAGGTTGGATATTAGGAAAAACTTTTTCACTAGGAGGGTGGTGAAACACTGGAATGCGTTGCCTAGGGAGGTGGTGGAATCTCCTTCCTTAGAAGTTTTTAAGGTCAGGCTTGACAAAGCCCTGGCTGGGATGATTTAATTGGGGATTGGTCCTGCTTTTGAGCAGGGGGTTGGACTAGATGACCTCCTGAGGTCCCTTCCAACCCTAATATTCTATGATTCTATGAAAGTCTAACATTAGATTTGTCACTTGTTATTTTACTCTCTAAGCTTATCCGGCAGTTTCGGATGCAAGAAGGTGGGTTTGAAGTAGTGTCAAGACATAAGAGTTTCTCAAATAAAAGCACTTCTCCTTCCTTCGGTGTTCTAGTTATAGACAAATCACAGGAGGAGAAATACAAAAAAGTCTCACAAGAACTCCTGGAAGTTTTAAAAGAATTGTGAATGGAAGTAGGGAAGCTTTAAAAGCAAATTAAATTAAAAGCTTTTTATCTATCATCACTCATAGAACCATAGGGTTAGAAGAGACTGCAAAAGGGTCATCTAGGATAAATCCCTGCCAAGATGCAGGATTTTTTGGGTCTAAACCATCCACGACAGATGGCTATCCAGCCTCCTTTTGAAAACCTCAAGTGAAGGAGCTTCCACAGCCTTCTTAGGCAGTCTGTTACATTGTCCTACTGTTCTTACATGTTTGGGTATTTTAACACACTTTAAAATGTATATACTTATCTTGAAAATATGATAGGGCTGGACTCATGAACAGTTTAACAAATATGCTAGTGCTGTATGTTTCCCTGCAGGATGTGAAAGGATTTTCAAAATTTGCAGTGTGCTATTGAGAATATAACCAGGATGAGCTCTATTAGATAATAGTTGTTATAATACTGATTTATGGGTCATATAGCTTCCTTTGCAGCTCTGCCTTAAAATAACCTGGGTTTTGAATAGAAAATGATGTACTGTTTCTGTGTAAGCTCTCTTGTGTTGCCAAGTCATTTAAATAAAGAGTTGTGATGCACAGCTTTTGCTTCCATCCTCCTTCATTTTGGTATAATATTTCTGCATTAAAGATGCATTAAGAACGTGATCTTTTTGGACTATTTTTTGCTGCAGCTAGCAACCTCTAAACACCCTCTGACTGTTATACAGCACTGATTCCAGTCATTCAAAGGTATTTAACTATCTCAGATTTACAGAATGTGGATTCTACCAGGAAATTGCATGACTCATTTGTTCTCAGAAACAGCTGGTTTTGAGAGTTCATTTAGAGCTTGACTCTGCCATCCTTACTCATACTGAGTAGTACCTCATGCCTCAAGGAGTCCCTACTTCTAAAGTAAGGTAACTACTCAATAGGAATATGTGTGGCAGAATCTTTGAGTCTCTAGCTCCACATACAGTAAGCACAATTAGAAACGGACGTTTATAATTTTCTGTATTTGTGCAAGTTGTGGATTTTTTGTCAAATTTGTTTTGCAAATATGGAACAGATGATGGGATTTAGCATAGGAACTTCATGTACGTCTAGGGCTGAATAATAAAAATAACCAGGAGAGCGGGAATTAATTTTGGCATGTCTTGTATACTGTTTCTAGCCTAGCCTTCAGAACTTGTAGTCTTCATGAATCCCATTTATTAAGTGCAGATCTCACTAACATATAATATTACAAAATCCTGTTACTAGCTTTTGAGTTAGATGAAGAAAAAGCATGCCCGTCCACTAAAAAAAAATAAAAAAAGGAAACATACAGACAAACTATTTCAATGGTACAGAGCTAACAATAAAAGTAAAAAAATGATGTTAACATAATGTTACAGCTAAAAAAAAAAAAAGCCAGAAACTCAAGAAATTCACAGTTAAAATTTAAACACCAAACTTAATTCAGCACCTTAACCTACCCTCTGCCTATAAACTAATCTATTTCCTAGTCCTTCTTACCTCCATCTATATTCCCAATACAGTCCATGGAATACATATCACTATCTTTAATCATGCTGAACTACATATAGACTGTGACCGTCTACATACAAGGATGCACCAGAAGCTCACTCTTCAAGTCCATCTTCTCAGTACAGGCCAGATCATCTTATTCTTCACAAGTGGCCCCAAGACCACATCTTTCCTTATCCATCCATGCACCAGAAAGCCTATTTCACCTAATTCATCTTCACTGTACAGACGGGAAAAATCTTTTATTTGCTCTGCACACATTCCCTGTAGGGGTCAGAGACTGGATACAGAGCTCCATCTTTACCTTGATCGTTCTGTACATGCTATCCACAAACACATACACCTTACAATGGGCTTTGTTCCTGCTCTATCTTCTACAGAGCCAATATGCATGAGGGCCCTGCTTGGCCTCAGGCAGAATACAACTTGGCCTAGCATGATTCCCTTAGATGGCTTCCAAAACCATGTGACAACCTTCAGGGTCACAATATGCCCAGTCCATCTTCTCAGGTTTCTGCACAAGGCAAAGCTAGCAAGAAGCAGGTATTAGCAATCAGCTGTGAACTACCCACTGGCAAATTTTGGTGTTCTATCTAGCATGTAGTTTAAATCCCAAAGATACAATCGTAGTCTCTTAGCATGCTTGACACATTCTCAATCTGCAATGAACACCATCCTACACCCTAAGTGCACTGGAAAAATGGGTACAAGTTACAGGATCACACATCTGAAGAGCAGAATTCATATACTCAACAGGACAAACAAATAAAATATAGCAACTGCTGATAGTCTCCAATTCACATATGAAAGATGTGCATTGCATCCATAATGGAATATCTTGAGTCTCTAGGGTTACTTAATGGTATTTCCAATCTTACCTCTATATTAAGAAAAATTCCTCTGGGATTTATACAGAAATTTATTTATGGAGGTGATGCAACAATTTATATGCAAAAGCCGTCCTAAAATACATCCCTAGCCCCACTTCATTTGTTGTTGGCTTTATGTGCTAACATATTGAAAAACCAAACATTTCTATAATCATTTCTAAAATAATTAGCACCATGAATATGGGACCTGATTGTCCTCTGCTCTGCACTTGTGTAGTCATTTACATCTGTGCAAAGTGGACGTAAGTCACTACCAATCCAGAATGGTAGTATTTTACACCCACTTTGCATGGTGTAATTGACTAGGAAAAGCACAAGGCAGTGGAGAATTAGGCTCACAATGTCCACATTTCTATATAAAAATGGTATTTAAGAATTAAAAGCTCTTGGTGATACTACTGGTATCCAGATAATAAAAGAAACTGTACCTTTGGAAGGAGCTGGATTGCCTGTAGAATTCTTTGCCTGTGTCCAGAGTTAAGAATTCCTATTTCCAACAGATCCTGATCTTCCATTACATTGCTTCCCTAAAAAAGGAGATATTCAAATCTGAAACAATCCTGAAACAAACCCTTAAACTGTGTTCAAAAGAAAATAACTTTATTTAACATACAGTATGACAAGAATAATAAATTACTGATGATTGCATTGATTTCCAGGTCTATAAAATGTGAAAGGACCTTGAACTCATTGACACTTACTAGTGCGCTGGCCGAACTGCCAATGGAGAAACTACAGTTCCCACTAAAAACAAATCCCATAAGTGAATCTTTCTCCTCTACCCCCTCCTGTCATTTGATTGAGGACAGGGATGTAATTATAAAATTTAACTATATGAATACAGTGCCTCATCTGTTTCTCTTCTCCCTGCCCCATACACGATATCCTTTCTTCCTCAAGTCAGAAAAAACATCACATACAATAAGATCAACACAGTGGAAGCAGTTAGATAGAATTATTTAGTAATATGTTAGTAAAATTCCTTGTAACAGGGTGGCTTGCTGTTGGACTGGAGAGGCTGGGGCAAAGCAAACCCTGATCACAGAATGAGCTCCATCTGAGTCAGGCAATTTCTTATAAAGAGCAAAAGGTGATTGCAGCAAGTGGGAAACTCAAGAGGTTGTACTGAGACTTCAGAGAATGTAGGGAAGACCCTGAGACCAGGGAAATTGCTCCAGCTAGGAAGGGTTTGGAATAGCCTGCTAAGTGAGGAGGATTCTGACCAGAACAGGGGAGTTAGAGCTGTACCCAGCTGAAGGAAGGAGGGAAGACCTTTGAGTTTAGTTTTGAACTTAAAGTTAATAAATCAGACTCTAAGTAGGGTTATTGTGACCGGACTGGAAAAACCACTTGTGGCATTTATTTGGGGATCCAAGAAGGCAAATTGAGGTGAGGGGCTGCGTGCAGGCCTACCTGGTGGCCACCACCAGGAGCCAAGAGGCCACTCATCTACATGCCTGAAGAGCACCCTCAACTCCCAAAAGTGAATTAAACTTGGCATACATAGTATACAGATTCCAAGGCTAGAAAGAACCAGTGTGATCATTAGTCTGACCTCCTGTATAACACAGTACATAGAACTGCTGTGACATCCAGGGACCCCAAGGCTGCTGTGACAGCCAGGGACCTCAAGACTCTGATGGAGGGTAAGCTTCCCTTCTGTATGGGACACAAAAGACCCCACTTCAGAAACTGACAAAGATCACTCTGATAACAGTGGAGCAGAACCCATGTGGACAGGAGATAGGTGAGCCAAACCCAGGGGATATTAACAGTGGCTTGCCCGTGGAATGTTCCAGGCTTTCAGGTACTGAAAGTGGCATTGGTACTGTATGCTGTTGTGGAGCTGGTGTAGAAATTACAGTAGCTGGTACCAACTGAAAGCCTTCCTGCACCACCAAGAATGCTGGTACCAAAAGGTTAAACAATTCTCTGGCAGCAACATATACCTCCGCAATTTTCTGTACTGGAATTGGGTCATGAGTCTGGCATACAGCAACTTCAGGGGTTGACCTCAACAGACCCTACACAGGTTCCAGAGTCAATGAACCCCCACTTTGTAGCAGAGCAATTCTCTGGGGGAAAACTTCCCCTCAGAGTCCCTCCCAGAAACCTTGCCTCTAGACGTCCTTTGTACCAAAGGTACCAGGTGCTTAGAAGATTTGTATCTATTCTTTAGTACTGGGGACACCAAATTAGGTGCTGAAGACATCTCAGGAGGTGCACTCAGTATTGATGGTGCCGCACTCAGAGTATGCTCTGAACCAAATTGCTCTGATAGAGGGCAAAGTGCCACCTCCATAAGGGGACACTTAAGTCTCACTGCTCTATGTTCTTTAGAGCAAGGTTTAAACCCTCGATAAATGTGACACTTGTCACTGATGTGGGACTCCCCCAAACATTTTAGGCAGCTAGAGTGTGGGTCACTGATCGGCATAGGTCTGACACACAACCAGCAGGACTTGAAACCCTGAGAGTGAGGCATGGCTCCGCTCCTAGTCTTGGCACCAAGAATCAAATTTGGTCCAAAAAGCACTTAAAAACTGAAACCTATCACTAACACTGACTATACTCTATATCTAACTAACTACTAAACGACAAAAAGACTATATACAAGTGTGAGGAAAATAAACTTGCGATAGAGGACTGGAAGTGCTCCAACAACCATCACTGGCTGTAAGAAGGAACTGAGGGGTATCAAGGCGGCTCTGTCCTTATACTAGCATGCAGAGGTGTGTGGCAACAGAGGGTGCTCAAGCTGCTCCAGTGGGTACTACTTGGAAAAAGCGATCCGACAACTGTGCACAAGACGTGCACACATCTACACTGGAATAGACATATGCAATCACTTGAGGGCAACCTTAACTATTGGTATTGTTATTTGCTCCACCTTTAATGAAAACACCAAAGGCTTTGATGCTGTAGGTTTCTTAAGTCTGTTCTATAGTCCTTAGCAAATTCTTTCAGCTTTGAATTGAAGTAGGAAACATCTGCGAAGACTGCTTGTAGTGGGCCAGATTTAGATCTCTCTTATTCCAGTTCTACATTAATATAACCTCATTCCCTTTAATGTATTTCCTTGTGATTGACTTTAATAGAACTATGGTGATCTACACCAGCTAAGGATCTGGCCCAGCATGCTTTAAAGCTTTTGTAAGTTAAAGTCTACTCATTTTAAAAATATTTCTTCAGTTAATTTAACAGTTAAGATAAAACACTGCTAATAAACCATCCAAAGATTAAAAACATAAAACTCACTTTACAATAAACTTTCAAACAGTGCACTTTTTCCTTCAGGCCTAATCTGCATCAAACTATCAAGATGGCAATTTCCTGTTTGATAATTATTCTTTTACATTACATTGTAAGACTTGTAAAATTAGTTATTTACAGTCCCCTGCAATTTAAGTAGTTATCAAATATTTTTCATATTATGCTGAGTTTTCCTTCAACAAACACTTTTTGCATGTGAATCAGTGTTGGAAGGAAGTACTTGTTTCAAGCAAAGCTGCTAACACATCAATAAAGCAAACACATTACTTACTCATGACTTAGTGTAGTATTTCTATGAACACACTGAATATGCATTATTAGTGATGGATGAACCTCATAAGGCTTGGATATTCACATTAAATCAGCACCTGGGCTGGAAATCTTATGAGAACAGCCTTTCCTATGAGGTTGCTTTTCTGTCTAATCAGGTTTGAAATGCTGATTTTTGGCAGTCCCATGTCTAGCCTCAGATTATGCCTTAATTACACCTGTGCAACCCAATTGTCTTCAGTGGAATTACCCAGGTATAACAGATCAGAATTTGAAGACAAAGGGGAGGTCTTGCATATGAATTCTGGATAGCAATTCTGTACAGAGATTCCAAGGCCAGAAGGGACTATTGTTATTATCTAGCATAACACAGGCCATCAAACTTTCTCCCCAAAATTCCTGAAGCTCAACTTTTAGAAAAGCATCCGATCCTGATTTAAATATGGTCAGTGATGGAGAATCTGGCTTTTCAAAAGGAGAGGTATGAAAAATCATATTAATTCCCCCTTCAAATTCTAAAATAGTTTCTGTAAATAAGTAATAAACAAATGGCATGACAGTGTAGTATAAATATTTTACTTGCATTCATTTGGGATGATCTTGTAACAGGGCACTCACCTCTTAAATGCTCACAGTCCTTTTCTCCCTCTGATGCCCCCTGTAGGCTACCAACTGGCTTTGGTGGGTCTTTAGTGGCTTGACCCTCCAGCAAATCACAAAGTCTGAATGAACTCATTCACAAAGTCTGAATGAACCCTTATCTCAGGGTTAAGGTTCTTAGGTCCTCTCTCTTCCTGAATACCCAACTATGTAAAATGCAGCCAAACAAACTCTGGTTATCATTCAAGTTCCTTTGCCCCTCTGGCCCCAGCCTGCAACTGACCTGCTAAGGCCAGGCAGCTTCTTTCATTTAGGCCAGCAGGGCCCTGATTAATTGTTGCTACACTCTCAATAAAAGGCTCAGCAGGTCTAGAACCCAGGCTTACACAGCTGCCAGGCAGCAGATGTCTCCATGCTGCCACTCAATGGCAGCCATAACCAGCTTACTCTCCATTGCCCATGACCCGGTGTGGAGACAGACTATGGGAAATCCTGTCTCAAGAGGTCTGACAGGCAGCAGCCTCATTGCTCTTGGTTGGCTCCCCACCCTACCTAAACCCAAAGGGCATCCCAGGAAGCGAACAGGCAACAGTGAAGATCTCCCGTAGCTGCCACAACCATTCCTGCTTCCAGACTCCTGGCTTTGACCTCAGCTTGATTTGGACTTCATCTCCTGAGTCAGATCCTGAAATCTGACTCAGACTCTGACCCTTGGTATTGACCCTGGCCTGGAACCTCACTATGAACTCCTCCACTACTCCCAGACTCAGGTTTTCCCCTGCTCTTACCTTTGGTCCCAAATGCCCTTCTTGTGATCCTGATTCTCTAGCCCTGGGAGGACCAGGTCTCTGTGGTTTCCAAAACGGCTGATCTAGAGACTCCTCTCTAGAAAAGTTTGGAGGACGCACCTTCACTGCTCTTTTCCTCTCAGCTTGCTGCTTCTTTGGGCAGGGTGTAGTACAGTGGTTCTCAAACTGTGGGTCAAGACCCCGTTTTATCGGGGTCACCAGGGCTGGCATAGATTTACTGGGGCCCGAGGCAGAAACCCAAGCCCCACCTCCTAGGGCTGAAGCCTGACAACTTCAGACCTGGGCAAAGGTGCTCAGGTTACAGGTCCCCTGCCTACAGCTGAAGGCATTGGTCTTTGGCTTTGGGCCCCACACCTGGGGTAGTGGGGTTCTAGCCTTGGCCCTCCCCCACCTAGGGTAGCAGGGCTCAGGCAGGCTCAGGCTTCCATCCCCCCCTCCTGGGGTTGTGTAGTGATTTTTGTTGTTAGAAGGGGGTTGTGGTGCAATGAAGTTTGAGAACCCCTGGTGTAGTTAGTAGCTGCCCCCCGCTTCTTTTTAGAACCCAGGAAGAAACACTTGGGAATTCCTTCCTGTGGGGTACCTGCACCTACCTTCCCGGGGAGAGCTGGAAAAAGACCCAAAGGAAATCAGCCTTTGCCACCAGCTAATTAAACAACATACACAAACCTCTTAGGGACACAAAAATCCAATCCTGTTCTTTAAAAAGGTAAATTTTATTCAACTCCAAAAGAAAGGAAATACATTTGGAACTTAGGCTTTTTTCTAGATCTTAAAAGAAACAATTACAAAAATTAAGCATCAAGATCGCTCTCTTGAGGTTCAGCTTAAAGGTTACAAGCAAACAAAAGCATCTGGGGTTAGCACAGAGGAGTCCACAAGCCAATAAGAAATAAAAGAAATAACCCTAATCGCATCTTTCTAGACATTCCCTAATTTACTTACATATCTGAGGCTTCAGATAAGTAGGTTAGAGGTATGAATTGATGATCTGTGACCATACCTGGCTTAAAGCTGCTTACAGCATTGCTGCTCTGTGTCTCCACTCTCCAGAGAACCACAACAGACAGACAAAGGGAAGTTTTTTCCCAGTGTTAAAAAGATCAAGCCCTGCCGTTGGCTCTTTTGGTCAGGTACCCACTCCTTTCCTTTTACCTGGGGGCTTGTTACCCCTTTACAGGTAAAGCAAGTAAAGAACAGCTACTAACAGGGATTTTGTAGCTAACTGGCTGGCTTGGTGTCCCCAAAAGGGAGCTATCCACTCTCATTTATCACACTCCTGTTTGGGAAAAAAAAATCTGTGATCGCATGTTGGACTCCTGGATGATACCATCATTTAAAGACATAAGGTTGAAGTGCCAGCTACCACTGTGTAATCCGTGAGTTGGTATTTTTCATCTCCTGTATCTACTTCAAGGGAGTGTGGTCCATGAATAGTTCAAATGGGGCTCCCAAGAGGTAATAGCATAGTGCCACTACTGCCCAGTGTATGGCCAAGCATTCTCTTTTTATGGTGGAATACTTGGTCTTGCATTGTTGGAGCTTCCTACTTAAGTACAGGATTGGATGTTCTGTCCCTTGAAAGTTCTAAGACAGTATTGTTCCAAAGTCTATGGTGTGTAAAATAAAAGGTATTGGACATTGGAGCACCAGGTACGGACACAAAATGTCTTTTTTTAAAAAAATAGCTCAACATTCCTGGGTCCACAATACTGTTTTCGGTACCGACGTCTTGATAAGATCTGTCAATGGTGTGGCTAATGTCGCAAAATGGGGAATAAACTGATGAAAATCCCTACCAGATAGCCAAGGTCTCCTGGATGCCAAATTTAAATTTCTTCAAGTTTGCCATGACTCCAGCCTCCTTCAGTGAATGCAGTACAGACATTGTATGCCCCACATGTGATTGCCAGTCTTCACTGAAGATTACCACATTATCCAGATAGGCAGCTGCAAATTGCCTGGGGTGAAGAAGCACATGGTCCATAAGAAGCTGAAAGGTGGCTGGTGTCCCTTTTAACCCAAAGAGCATGGTTATAAAATGGAACAGCCCTAAAAAGGTGGAAAAAGCTGTTTTTTCCCCAGGAGTCAGCTGAAAAGGGTATTTGCCAATATCCTTTCGTCAAATCCAGTGTTGTAACATACCTTGCTTTTCCATGCTGGTAAACAGTTTGTCAACTTGGGACCTGGGATAAGTGCAAAATTCTGTGGCCACATTCAAGCCCCTGAAATCCACACAGAACTTGGTTGTGCCTTCTGGTTTGGGATTGCTAATCTCGCAGTACCAGACTGCTGCTCGATATTCCAGAGCCAGGACCCTTAGAATCCTTGGGCTTGCTGGTGCTCACAGTATCTGAGGAACCTGCAGCTTTGTGAGTACATAGTGGAAGATCGGGAGGTGCCAAAATGGTCATCTGAACTGGAGACTGTCTCTTTAAGAAGATTCTCTCCCTAGAGAACTTGAAGCTTACCTCCGAGAGTCCTTTTGAGAAGATTTCAGAGATTTCTTCTTTGAAGCTCTAGGGGAGTGCTGCACTGAGGAAGCTGAGGCGATTGACTTGCTCAGAGACTGTTGTATGGGGTGGGTCCCACGGCTGGGGTGCGTCCCATGGCTGGGGTCAGAAGCCGGTCAGCACAAACTCTCAGTCATCAGTAGACAAAGCTTAAATTTCCAGTTCTTTCTGACTCTCGATTTTAATGCCAGGCAGAAGTTACACTTTTGGGAAACATGTGACTCCACAAGGCAACGGACACATTGGGAGTGTCAATCATTCACCAGTATTACCTTCTGGCATGAAAGGCAGTGCTTAAAATCAGAACTGGGCATGCCCTCACAGTGTTTAAGTTCCTCTGAGGGGGAAAAGGGACACAAAAGGACAACAGTCCTTATGCTAAACTAATATGTCTCTCTCAGTATATATATATATTGTGACGGGGCAAGGCCAGATGGCTATAGAAAAGTAGTGGGAGATAGATATATTAGCTCCAGGCTAAACAAATCCTTGGTACCAGGATAAGTGAAATGGCAGGTGCTCCAGGTCAGTTAAGATGCCTGGGGCCAATTAAGAACTTTCCAGAAGGCAGGGAGAATGCTAGGTTGATTGGGACACCTGAAGCCAATCAGGGGCTGGCTGAAACTGGTTAAAAGCCTCCCAGTTAGTCAGGTGGGTATGCATGTCAGGAGCTGTGGGAGGAAGTTGCGCTGTTGGAGAGGCTGAGTAGTAAACACCATATCAGGCACAAGGAAGGAAGCCCTGAGGTAAGGGTGGAGTGGAGCTTGAGGAAGTGAGGGCTGTTGTGGGGGAAGTAGCCTAGGGAATTGTACATGTCATGTTTCTAAAAGGTCAGCTACCATAGCTGATACTATTAGGGTCCCTGGGCTGGAGCCCAGAGTAGAGGGTGGGCCCGGGCTCCCCCCCAACCTTTGTCCCCTGATTAATCACTGAGACTGGGAGACAACAGAGACTGTGCAAGGAAGGATAACTTCTCCTCACCTCCCTCGCTGGCTTATGATGAAAATGGCTCAGTGCATTGTGACCCTTGTCTCTAGAGAAAGAAGGGTTATGTGGAGGGTCACAGTGAGCCTCTGAGGCTAGCGAAATCTGCCAGGAAACGCGGGACCCATGGAGGCAAGGACAGAGCTCTGTCACTATATATATGTATATATATATACATATATATAAAAAATGGAAAAATAACACTACGTACTAACTGACTAGTAGATAAGAGAAAAAATACAGTTGAAGCAAGCTCAACTTGGACACTTTTGAGGCTCCGTCTCAGGCTGAGGCAATTGAGAAGGAACTGAGTGTGTTTTGCCTGCACAGTTCTCTATAGCCACGCTGCTGAGCACTGGGCTGCATGGGGCATAGGTGCAAGCTGAATGGACACTGCTACCTAAAATCTCTCATCTGAGGCACAAGGCGTGTATGCGCACTGAGAGTGGAGTACCCATAGGGACATTATTTGAAGAACAACTAGGTGTTCATGCATCTGTACCACGTATTGGACTTCATTTTGGTCTTGGGAAGGCTGCTTCTCCCACGTCCCCTTGAACAGGTGCAGGATTCCCTGGGGTTTTCCACCATAAAGTAAATCAAAAGGAGAAAAACCTGTTGATGCCTGCAGCACCTCTCATACCAGTATGTCAGGACTTGGACCCAATTGTAAGGGTTCTCTATAGATACAATTTTTTTAACATGTTTTTCACGGTTCGATTAAACCTTTCTGGAGGTCTAGAGGGCTTTAACCTTTAGGAGTGCTCATGTTTCCCTTCATAATCAGGACATAAAGTTCATCCTTTGATCTGTGAGGATCTCAGTGGGTGTGCCTACCCAAACGAAAAGCTGTAGCAGTTTCCTCACTACAGAATGTGCCATTACTGAGCACACAGGGACCGCTTCTGGGTATTGTGTGTCACAGTTCACTATGACCAATATATTGTCCCCATGCAGCTATTTTCTAGGGGACCCACAATATCGATCCCTATCCTTTCAAAGGGCATATCTATTAAAGGTATGGGTTTTTGGTTTGTGGTCACTGACCTTCAGTTGCAACTAACCTGTAGGATAGAGGTGGACAACTCTATGTACCTATGTCACCTTCACACTGTTGTCATATTGAAAGGTGTTAGGTTTGAGCAAGGCCTCTTGAATCAATGTGAGGGAACACTTTGAGTCCACAATCTGGACAGTGCCCTCCCCCCGATTTCAACTTGGGCTACATATGCCTTATGGCACAGATCAAAATTGAGATCCAAGCTGTTGCACAGTTCTGTAATCCCACAATCTAGGAAATCATACTCCACGACATGACATGACTGACTGAAGTGCCCCGGCTTCCCACAGTGAAAACATACCACCAGGTTGTTGGTAGGGTCTGCCTAACCTCTTCTCTTTGGTATTTCTGGACTGCTGCTCCATGATAGGAGGATAGGTGCCAACCATGATGGAACCTCCAGTAACCAGCCTAGGTCCAGAGGGGCTCCTCTCCTGGCATTTTCCTACCCAGCCCTTTTAGTTTCACCCTCATCTCAGCATTAAGGTTCTTAGGTCCTCCCTCTCCCTACAAACCCAGCTATACAAAATGCAGCCAGAAAACAAACTCTGTCTATCCTTCAAGTTCCTTTGGCAAGAGATGCATACCCTTCCTTGTCACTCTGCTTGCAGCCAGGAACTGAACTGCTAAGGTCAGGGCAGCAGGGCCCTGACTGGCTGTTGCTAGGCCCTCTATCCCTTGGAGGACCAGGTCTCTCTTGTTTCAAAAATAGCCACTCTGGAGAGTCCTCTAGGCAAGCTTGGAGGACTTTCGTTCTCTGCTCTTTTCCTCTGCAGGTGGGGTGTAGTAGGACTGTGGGCCCGTAACAAGGAGTTGCAAAGGCTGAATATACCCCATCACATACCCATATATATCAATTATGACATTCTCTACCCATGGTTAATATAGCCATTCCAAATATGGCTTTATTCCAGGGGTAATATATATGGATATAATATATGCATATGCCCTATAAAGAGAAATTTACTTTGAATAGGTCAGTAGAGTTGCAATAGAGCACCATCTCTGTCAGTAATGGCCTATCTTTAATGCACAAAACAGCTCAAAGATACTCTAATATTCACACTAAGCAAAAGATTTCTAGGTTTGTAGACAGTATTTATTCACTTTAAACACAAAATAAAAAGGTTCAAGATTCCTTTTAAACAACAATATGCCCACTATGAAATTGCAGAAATACTAACTATGGTATGTAGCCTATTGCTGAAAACAGTCTCTGTACTGGAAGATAGCTAATGTAATACCTATTTTTAAAAAAGGCTCTAGAGGTGATCCTGGCAATTACAGGATGGTAAACCTAATTTCAGTACAAGGCAATTGGTTGAAACTATAGTAGAGAACAAAATTATCAGATACATACATAAAAAGGATATGTTGGGGGACAGCCAACACAGCTTTTGTAAAGGGAAATCATACCTCACCAGTTTATTAGAATGCTCTGAGGGCGCCAACAAACATGTGGACAAAGGTAATCCAGTTGCTATAATGTACTTGGACTTTCAGAAAGCCATTGATGAGCTCTCTCACCAAAAGTTCTTAAACAAACTAAGCTATTATGGTATAAGAGGGAAGGACCTTCCATGGATCAGTAACTGGTTAAAAAATAGGAAACAAAGGGTAAGAATAAATGGTCAGTTTTCACAATGGAAAGATGTAAATAGCAGGATCCCCCAAGGATCTGTATTGGGACTTGTGCTGTTCAATATACTCATAAATGATCTGAAAAAGGGGACAAACAACAAGATGGCAAAATTTGCAGAAGATATTAAATTACTCACGATAATTAAGTCCAAAGCTGATTGAGAAGAGTTGCAAAGGGATCTCACTAAATTGGGTGACTGGGCAAGCAAATGATACATGAAATATAATGCTGATAGGGCAAAGTAATACACAATGGAAAACATAATACCAACTACACATACAAAATTATGGGGGTCTCAATTAGCTGTTGCCACTCAAGACAGAGTCATCGTGGTTAGTACCCTGAAAATATCCATTCAATGTGCAGCAGCAGTCTAAAAAGGAAACAGAACTTTAGGAACCATTAGGAAAGGGATGGAAAATAGGACAGAAAATATCATAATGCCACTATATAAATCCATGGTATGCTCACACCTTGAATACAGTGTGTACTTCTGGTCTTCTCATCTCAAAAAAAGATATATTAGTATTGGAAAATGTGCAGAGAAGGGCAACAAAAATGATTAGGAGCATAGAACAGCTTGTATATAAGGAAAAATTAAAAAGACTGGGACTCTTTAGATTAGAAAAGAGATGACGACTAAAGGATTGGGATATTGGGATATTTTAGAGGTCTATAAAATCATAAATGGTGTGGAGAAAAAATGAATAAGGAAGTGTTATTTACGGCTTCATGAAACACATGAACCAGGGGTCACCCAATTAAATTAACAGGAAGCCGGAAGTACTTCACACAATGCACAGTAAACCTGTGGAATTCGTTTCCAGGAGATGTTGAGAAGGCCAAAACAAAACTGGGTTAAAAAAAGATTTATATAAATTGATGGATGATAGTGATTGGGTGGATGGGTGTAGATCACCTGCAGAAGCTTTTTGGTCTTACTCTTGTTCTATCTTTGTTAACAGAGTTCCATCTGATATAAGTCTATAAAAATGTCCTCAGTGCTATTACAAGCCTAGAAAGAAATCTTGAGGCAACGATAAATGCACACGCATCACGTTGTGAAATGTATGTAAAATGTGGATGGAGGAAAAATGGATTTAATATGCTAAGCAATAACCATTTGATTATGATTAAGGCATTTTAACATTTGTGGTCCTAAATTAGATTAAATTCATTAATAAAGACACCAGATTTTTTCAAAAAAAATTCCTCCATGCTGTCACTACCGGGAAGGTTAAGGTTTTTCAAGTGACTTAAATGTACAATTCTATAACTCAATACGTTTGGATTTCTTTTAAGTGTAATCTTAACTTGGACTTTCCTGGTTTTGTAATTTTTTGGCTTGGGAATAATTACAACATATCTGTAATTCTTGTACCCTTAAGTTACCAATACTGATACATACTCTCTACCTTAACTTCAACTTACTGTAGTTTTCTGTCTTGGAATTTCCTATTTCTTAAAAATTCATACATGAACACTAAACAAGAAACCTGAAGAGCATGTTACCAGGCAATATTTTTAACAGTTTAAAGAAATGTAGTACCAACATTCGCTTTTTAAAAAAAATATTTTTCATGGCATTTTCACCTGTATACAATGCCGTGCAAAGCAGCCAGTGTGCACTGACTAATTAAACTGTTTTTCTAGGTGTTTTTCACTAGTAGAACAAATCCAAGCAACCTATGTTTACTAATAAATCCGGCCCTACAATTGCAGATAATTTATTGTTTGAGAAGGCTATGTTGGTGAGGTCAGCATTATGTGAAAGGGAGGATGAGAGGAGCCAAGTAGCTCCTGAGTCCCAGTCTGTCTGCACTTTAAGGGTTTCCCCCACAAAGTTGCTTCACAGGAGCTGAGGCAGCAATGCCATCAGGAGCCTTTCAAGGACAGATGCCCAAACTATCATCAACCAGAAACCTTCAAACGGCAGTGACAGTTGGACCAAGTAATCAACCAATGAGAACTGTTGACACTTCTTCCTCATTACAAACAACAGAATTGTTCTATGTAGATTATCTATAAAGAAATGATTAATTATTTTTGATGTCACAGTGACTCACTTAAGAATTACCTGAACTGTTGATCTAACCCTACATGTAATCTATATAATCACAATAATTAGCTATAACAATTATTAATGATTTAGTTTAATTACAGCCTAATTTCTTCAAATGTAGATTATGCACAAGATTTCAATTAATTTTAAATAATTTTGAAGAGTCTGTATTATTACATAATTAAGGTAATTGGAGACAAAGGAAAAGATGTTGAATTAAATGCTAAATTCCTTAAAGGACCCATTTTAAAATAATTTTAAGTTAAACTAATTAACATGTATATTCTCAGAAAAAATATTTTTTAGTTCAGAAGTAAGTGCTGTAAGTTTGGGTAGAAAACGCTGTATTTTTCACACATAAAGATGTTGAATCCCTGCTTTAAGTGAAAAATGGAATTCAACTATAAAGATGAGACTAGTATGTCTGTAATAAACTTAAACCACCCGTCACTTCTAGAAAAGTCCCACAGTACTACTCACGCACACATCTTAAGATAACTGCATTTTATTTTTATCAAACTTGTCCTTCCTGGCCTTGCTATAATTTGTCATCCTCAGTTGTATCAGATCTAAAACGTTGATCCTGATAACTCACTGTGATACACAGAGATGCAGCAGTCCATTTGTGATGATTACAATACAAGATCAAGGACTTAAATGGTAAACTCTTTGGGGGCATGGACTATATCTTATTAAAAGTGGCTAGCTCAAATTTGAGTTCCATAGTATAATATTAAAAATAATAAGCATCAGTAAGGAATTTAGTACCTGAACTGATTTTTTTCTTTTATGTTTACATCTTTTAAAAACAATCTGATAAATTAACTCTGAAAATGAGAATTATTAGAAACAAAAGTGTGTTTTTGCAGTATAGTTGATTTAGCACGTTTAATTATGTTTCCTGGACATTTTGCTATGCCTATAGTAATCTGTAACATTGACATTAAAGAAATAAACAAATTAAAGACAATTACATTTGCAAGCACAACAGAGCAGCCACAAAACAACTGAGAATTGCGGTCTCTTATTTACTTGAAAGTCAATGGGAAAAATGTTGAGTTTGGCTTAGGAGCCAGCACAATTTTGGCTAAGTCTCATTTTCAGAAGGGACTCAGGCTCCTAAATCAGTTTGGTGCTGCAAAGCTGAGCACGAGCAACACCTAAATACCTTTAAAAATCGGGGCCTTTGCTCCTAAAGGCAGACACAACACATAGTATGATTGAATGAGCTGCCATCTAATATTGCACACTCCTGAGATTTCTGTTATACAATCTGGTGTGATTTACTTTCACGGTGTGTGCAGAAATTTTACGTTCCATGTTCCTGAAACCCAAGGGGTAATTGGAGATAATCTCTATTTCCTCCATACTCTTTCTAAAAATATAAGAACATTTGATTAAGGGTTGACAATTTTCTTTTCTTTATTTACTTGTTATTGTAATTCATTTCACATAGGAACTGGGCTGTGTTTTTCTTATTCTTTCCAATTCAGCTGCTGAGTAGCTCATTTTGCTGGCCCACTCTAGTTACCGTGGCAACAACAAGGTTGCTGTAATATGATCCTGTCAAGGTTCCTTCCCCACTCTGAACTCTAGGGTACAGATGTGGGGACCTGCATGAAAACCCCCAAAGCTCATTTTTACCAGCTTAGGTTAAAACTTCCCCAAGGAACAAACTATTTTACCTTTTGCCCTTGGACTTTTTTGCTGCCACCACCAAGCGTCTAACAGGGAAAGAGCTCGCTTGGAAACGTCTTTCCCCCCAAAAATCCTCCCAAACCGTACACCCCGTATCCTGGGGAAGGCTTGATAAAAATCCTCACCAATTTGCATAGGTCAACACAGACCCAAACCCTTGGATCTCAAGAACAATGAAAAAAGCAATCAGGTTCTTAAAAGAATAATTTTAATAGAAGAAAAAGTAAAAGAATCACCTCTGTAAAATCAGGATGGTAAATACCTTACAGGGTAATCAGATTCAAAACCTAGAGAATCCCTCTAGGCAAAACCTTAAGTTACAAAAAGACACAAAAACAGGAATATACATTCCATTCATCACAGCTTATTTTCTCAGCCTGTCAAGGTTCCTCCCCCACTCTGAACTCTAGGGTACAGATGTGGGGACCTGCATGAAAAACCTCCTAAGCTTATCTTTACCAGCTTAGGTCAAAACTTCCCCAAGGTACAAAATATTCCACCCGTTGTCCTTGGACTGGCCGCTACCACCACCAAACTAATACTGGTTACTGGGGAAGAGCTGTTTGGACGCGTCCTTCCCCCCAAAATACTTCCCAAAACCTTGCACCCCACTTCCTGGACAAGGTTTGGTAAAAAGCCTCACCAATTTGCCTAGATGACTACAGACCCAGACCCTTGGATCTTAAGAACAATGAACAATCCTCCCAACACTTGCACCCCCCCTTTCCTGGGAAATGTTGGATAAAAAGCCTCACCAATTTGCATAGGTGACCACAGACCCAAATCCTTGGATCTGAGAACAATGAAAAAGCATTCAGTTTTCTTACAAGAAGACTTTTAATAAAAATAGAAGTAAATAGAAATAAAGAAATCCCCCCTGTAAAATCAGGATGGTAGATATCTTGCAGGGTAATTAGATTCAAAAACATAGAGAACCCCTCTAGGCAAAACCTTAAGTTACAAAAAAGATTCACAGACAGAAATAGTTATTCTATTCAGCACAATTCTTTTCTCAGCCATTTAAAGAAATCATAATCTAACACATACCTAGCTAGATTACTTACTAAAAGTTCTAAGACTCCATTCCTGGTCTATCCCCGGTAAAGACCAGCATATAGACAGACACACAGACCCTTTGTTTCTCTCCCTCCTCCCAGCTTTTGAAAGTATCTTGTCTCCTCATTGGTCATTTTGGTCAGGTGCCAGCGAGGTTACCTTTAGCTTCTTAACCCTTTACAGGTGAGAGGAGCTTTCCCCTGGCCAGGAAGGATTTCAAAGGGGTTTACCCTTCCCTTTATATTTATGACACAGCCATTTAAAGAAAACAGAATCTAATGCATATCTAGCTAGATTACTTACTAAATTCTAAGACTCCATTCCTTTCTGTTCCCGGCAAAAGCATCACACAGACAGAGAGAGCCTTTGTTTCTTCCCCGCTCCAGCTTTAAAAGTATCTTGTCTCCTCATTGGTCATTTTGGTCAGATGCCAGCGAGGTTATCCTAGCTTCTTAACCCTTTACAGGTGAAAGGGTTTTTCCTCTGGCCAGGAGGGATTTAAAGGTGTTTACCCTTCCCTTTATATTTATGATCCCAGGAGCTTTATGTCGATATACCATGCTATTAGTCTCAAAAATATTATCAGAGAACATCTTTCCACATTCTGATAAAACAAGACTAATTAGCATTTGGCTGGTGCATGGGCCACATCACTGTACTAGGAGCCATTGGAGGAGGAGACTCCAGGAAGGTAGATACGTGCCTTGTAGAATGTACTGAGATCTGCCCAGTTGGCCTTCTCTCTGTATTAGGTTTGATCCTTACTTCTCAGATCCTGATCCAGCAAAGTGCATAATATATGGTCAGCTTTAAGCACATGAGTTGTTCCACTGATATCAGTAAACATAGGTGCTGGAACTAGAGGTGCTGGGGGTGCAGCAGCACCCCTGACTTGAAGTGGTTTCCATCATGTACAGGGTTTACAGTTTGGGTCAATGGCTGTCAGCACCCCCACTACACAAATTGTTCTAAAACCCCTGTCAGTAAAGTTAAAACTTGTTTTATCTAACAGCTTTGTGGAACTGGGACTTGAGTGCTAAATGCATTGCAGCACTGAGCCCATAATCATTAGGGACATAGTTACTGCTCAGCTCTGCTGGTTATCTGGGGCTCAGTTGGCCTCCAGTGCTCAGAGGGAACTTGCAGCTATCGCACCCCTTCAGGCTTGCAACATTGTCTCCTGTTCTGCTAGGCCTGCTCTTTGCCCTGGCATAGGATGGCTGGGCCATGGCTCATCAACACATGCTCATCAACATACTGTTAACATATAAACCTAACAATGAGAGAGACAAGGTGAATGAGGTAATATATTTTACTGGACTAACTTCTGCTGGTGAGAGCAACAAGCTTTCAAGCTTACACAGAGCTTTTCTTCAGGTCTAGGAAAGGTACTCAGAGTGTCACAGCTAAATACAAGGTGGATCAGATTGTTTAGCATGAGGAGTTAGCATGTTGTAAGACAGTGGCGCTAAACCTTTCCAGACAACTGTACCCCTTTCAGGAGTCTGATTTGTGTTGCATACCCTCAAGTTTTACCTCACTTAAACACTACTTGCTTACAAAATCAGACATAAAAATACAAGTGTCCCAGACACACTATTACTGGAAAATACTTTTTCATTTTTACTGTATAATAATAAAATCAATCAATTGGAATACAAATATTATACTTACACTTCAGTGTATAATATATAGAGCAGTATACACAAGTCATTGTCTTTATGAAATTTTAGTTTGTACTGACTTCACTATTGCTTTTTATGTAGCCTGTTGTAAAACTAGGTGAATATCTGGATGAGTTGATATACCCCCTGGAAGATCTCTGAGTACCCCTGGTTGAGAACCACTATTGTAAGAGACCATTTGAGGTGAAGTGGGCAGATAACACCTCTGAAGTTGTAGGACAAAGGAGCGTTAGTAGGTGATAGACTGTTGCAATAAGCCATAAACCCAGTGTCTTTACTGAGTCCATGGTTTTTAATTTCTGACAAAGTTATGAATTTAAGCTCCCAGGATCATCTTTTGAAGGTGTGGTGTTGTGCCGGTTTCCTCTGAGGATGAAGAATGAGAGGTCAGATCGCTTTTTGAAGTGTTCATCCATGGGTAACATGGCAGTTTTGTCTTTTATCTTTTTTATGTGTGAGTTCATTTGAGAGTGTAGTGATTGTCTTATGTAACCCACGTAGTTGTTGTTGGGGCATTTAGTGCACTGGATGAGGTACACCCCATGTTGTGATAAGCATATATAGGACCCATGGATCTTGAAAGGTGTTTTGTGGGAAGTATTGATCATTGCAGCAGTGAAGCTACGTCTCAAGGTTTTGCATCTGTTATTATGGCATTTGTATTTGCACTGAACTTATTCCTCCAAGCTGTTCCTGATGAGATCCTTGTTTTTTCTGGTACTGCCTAACTCACATCTAGATATTTTGTTGGAGTCAAAATAATAACTTTTGAATTGATACTGTCCAGTCAAAGACTGTTAACACAACTTTAAAGCAGGGGAAGTTGTATATAATAAATGTGATTAACTTCTCTGAGGAGCTGACATGAATAAAAGTGGTAAAGATAGTCTGCTTGGATTTCAATAACTCAATACCGTACTGCATGAAAGACTATTAATAAAGGTCTGGAACTTGTGATTTCAACTGAGACATGGGGTTAGATGTTATCAACAGTTATATTTAGCATCAGCTTCAGAAGATACAAAATAAGAGAAATAAAATTTATTGTTGTTAAGAGATGGTATCTCACCTGTACACTAACTGGAGTTATATGAGGAACTCTAATAAGTCTCAATGGTAAGAATACATAAATAATTCTTTGCAAAATTCAGGTTCTTTAATTATTTGCTAACTTGTTTGCATTACTTGTTTCTTGAAACTATACTACCATCAAAAGTGGATTAAGTAAAAGACTGGAGGTCAAACTGGCCACTTGTGGTATAAGCAGGTGCAACACTAGTGAAGCCAAATGAATTTACCAGCAGTGAATTTGACTCTGGGGCTTTGCCAGTCAGAAAATCAATTAAAAGAAATGGCAGAGGGAGGATGAATATTAATAAGATTGGGTACCCAGATAATTTTGAGTTAAATTGAAGGAAGGTTTGGTAGCACCACCTATTATTAAGATTGCTCCTTCTTCCCATTATAAGACCTTGTTTACAGGTGCTTATAATATTGCCGAACTTTAACTGTTTGGGCTGACATTTTCTATGCTAGGCATCTGCTTCAGGCTGACCTTTTTGAGGGGAGGAAATTTCAGCCATCATGATCTAGCCATTGCAGAGAATGAAGTTAGGAAAAAATACATTGTTTTGCCCATTTTAATTCTTGAGATCTTTTCTTTGAAATGCCCTAGCATTGCTGTGTTTTGAAGCAGGAACTAGAAATTTGGCAGGAGTTGACTTTTGTGTCAGGGATATGCCTTTGCTTTTCTTGTGAAAATCTGTGCAAATTTGGCCAAGTTATAAGCCTTTTAAAAAATCAATTCACAAATGCTCAGTAGAGACCACATGCAGTTTTAAAAACTAAAATCTCTGTAGATTTCATCCTGACTGAGCATGCTCCAGCCTCTCACAATGCCTAGTGTTGACAGGACTTCATATGCGCTGTTCCTTCAGAGTGACTGAGCATGCTCTAGCCCCAGCGAAAAGAGATGAAGACAGTTTACCCTGTAATTGCTTTTCCAGGCCAGGGTGGAGCCAGGCACTGGAACTGAGAGCAGGGATCCCATGTACCACGTGAGCTCTGATCAAGCTAGTGTGCTGCAATTAGAGTTTAGCTGTGGCAGTGCAAATAGTCAAAGGGGCTAGCTGCCCTATGTACATGCCTAGCATCTCAGATGGGTGTATACTCAGGGCAGCTGGCCCTTCCCATCACTTGCACTGCTGTGGCTATCCGGTAGTTTTAGTGCACTTGCTTGATCAGATCTAGAGTGAGTATATGTCCTTGAACTGGGAACTACAGTACACCCCCAATTCAAAGTATAAACATACCCCTGGCCTCAGTCTCCGATAGGGGCAATTATGGGGAGACTAGGAGCCAAGGAGAGCAGTGGGATTGATTGGGCAAGGAGACTGGGATTCAGAGCTGGTGAGGGAAATGTGGGTGGTGGAGACTGGGAACCAGCTGAGAAGGAGGGACACTGAGATCAGACAAATTGCTGGGGGAAAGAGGGTTGACTGGGACTGCCTGAATAAGGAGACTGGGAGAGGGAGAGAGAGAGAGAGAGGAGGAGCCTGAGGAGGGAAAAGGGAGCCAGTGTGAGGTGGAAAAAAGGGGCAGGGTGGAAGCTGGATGGGGGGAGAGAGAGACTGGATGAAGAGCCAGGAAGAGGGGGGACTGGAAATGACTGGGCATTTAGACATGAAATGGGGGCAGAGAGAGAATGGGATACTTGGAATTGGACAAGGAACCAAGAGTGGGAGAGTAAGTGGCTGGGCAAGGAGACTGGGACTTGGAAGAGAAGTCTGAGGAGGGGAGACTAAGACTGGGAAGGAAAGGATAATGAGACTTGGATGGGGAAGCAACAGGACTGCATTAGGGTTACATTGGACGGGATGGGACAGAACGGCTCAAGCTTGGGGATAACAGGCACAAAGGTCTGTGATTCCTAGAGCACACGCCCCTCCAGAGCATGGAATAGAACTCAAGATTCCTGAGTCTCAACCATTCCTCTACTGTCAGCAAATAACTGTGAACCACATTGGCAATGCGTCTCCTCCTCCTTTAGTGCTGGTCCACATGAAAGATGACAACCTACTAATGCTATTCATTATTCTGTTAGCTCAAGTGGTGGAAGTCTGTGTAGTGGATCTAAAGGTTCCAGCCCTGGTTATGAATGCTGTAGGTCGCAATATGATGCCACATGATGAAATATCTGGGGTTTTTTTAGTTTGCTTTTTTAAAAATCTAGTTAATGTCACACAAAAATAAATTAAAAGAGCATTATAAAGATTGCAAAGTCAAGCTTTCAAGTTAGGAAATGCTAGAATTAAGCAAAAACAATGAGGAGCCCTTGTGGCACTTTAGAGAGTAACTAATTTATTTGGGCATAAGCTTCTGTGGGCTAAAAGCCACTTCACCAGATGCATGGAGTGGAACATACAGTAGGGAGGTATAAATACACAGCATATGAAAAGATGGGAGTTGCCTTACCAAGGGAGGGGGTCAGTACTAACGAGCCAATTCAATTAAGTGCTGTCAAGGTTCCTTCCCCACTCTGAACTCTAAGGTACAGATGTGGGGACCTGCATGAAAACCTCCTAAGCTTACTTTTACCAGCTTAGGTTAAAACTTCCCCAAGGTACAAACTATTTTACCCTTCTCCCTTGGACTTCCACTGCCACCACCAAATGTTTATCTGGGTTTATTTTTATTAGGAAAGCGTTGTTTGGAAACGCCTTTCCCCCCAAAATCCTCCCAACCCTTACACCCCACTTACTGGTGAAGGTTTGGTAAAAATCCTCACCAATTTGCATAGGTGACCACAGACCCAAACCCTTGGATCTTAAGAACAATGAAAAAGCATTCAGTTTCTGAAAAGAAGGATTTTAATAGAAGTAAAAAGTAAAAAAGAATCACCTCTGTAAAATCAGGATGGTAAATACCTTACAGGGTAATTAGATTCAAAACATTGAGAATCCCTCTAGGCAAAACCTTAAGTTACAAAAAGACACACAGACAGGAATATTCATTCTATTCAGCACAGCTTAATTTCTCAGCCATTTAAAGAAATCATAATCTAACACATATTTAGCTAGATTACTTACTAAATTCTAAGACTCCATTCTTGTTCTGTCCCCGGCAAAAGCATCACACAGACAGACCCTTTGTTTTTCCCTCCCCCCCAGCTTTTGAAAGTATCTTGTCTCCTCATTGGTCATTTTGGTCAGGTGCCAGCGAGGTTATCCTAGCTTCTTAACCCTTTACAGGTGAGAGGATTTTTCCTCTGGGCAGGAGGGATTTTAAAGGGATTTACCCTTCCCTTTATATTTATGACAAGTGCTAACAAGCCAATTCAGTTAAGTTGGAAGTAGTGCCCCTGATGGTGAGGCTGATGTGGTTATGTCCTTTGATGGTGTCCCTTGAATAGATATGCGGACATAGCTGGCACTGGGGTCTGTTGCAGGGTTTGTTTCCTGGGTTAGTATTTTTGAAATCCACCAGGATTTCAACAATTTTCACCCCACCATCAACCTCAGCCTGGACAAGTCCACACAAGAGATCCGCTTCCTGGACACTACAGTGCTAATAAGCAATGGTCACATAAACACCACCCTATACCGGAAACCTACTGACCGCTATATTTACCTACAGGCCTCCAGCTTTCATCCAGACCACACCACACGATCCATTGTCTACGGCCAAGCTCTAAGATACAACCGAATTTGTCCAATCCCTCAGACAGACACAAACACCTACAGGATCTCTATTAAATGTTCTTAAAACTACAGTATCCACCTGGTGAAGTGAAGAAACAGACTGACAGAGCCAGAAGGGTACCCAGAAGTCACCTACTACAGGGCAGACCCGACAAAGAAAGTAACAGAACACCACTAGCTGTCACCTACAGCCCCCAACTAAAACCTCTCCAGCGCATCATCAAGAATCTACAAGCTATCCTGAAGGATGATCCCTCACTCTCACAGACCTTGGGAGACAGGCCAGTCCTCACTTACAGACAGCCCGCCAACCTGAAGCAAATACTCACCAGCAACTATACACCACACAACAAAAACACTAACTGAGGAACCAAACCCTGCAACAAACCCGGTGCCAACTATGTCCGCATATCTATTCAAGGGACATCATCATAGTACATAACCACATCAGCCACACCATTGGGGCACATTCACCTGAACATCTACCAATGTGATATATGCCATTATGTGCCAGCAATGCTGCTCTGCCATGTACATTGGCCAAACCGGACAGTCTCTATGCAAAAGAATAAATGGACACAAATCTGATATCAAGTATTATAACATTCAAAAACCAGTAGGAGAACACTTCAATCTCCCTGGTCAATCAACAACAGACTTAAAAGTGGCAATTCTTCAACAAAAAAACTTCAAAAACAGACTCCAATGAGAAATTGCAGAACTGGAATTAATTTGAAACTGGACACCATCAAATTAGGCCTGAACAAAAACTGGGAGTGGATGGGTCACTACAAAAACTAAATTTATTTGTTAGTCTCTAAGGTGCCACAAGTACTCCTCATTGTTTTTATAAAAACTGATTTCCCCTTGCTAAATACTCACACCTTCTTGTCAACTGTTTGAAATGGGCCACCTTGTTTACATTGGCCTCATTAACACTACAAAAGTGATTTCCACTCCTTCTTGTCAACTGTTGAGAATTGTCTACTTCCAACTTAATTGAATTGGCTTGTTAGCACTGACCCCCCACTTGGTAAGGCAACTCCCATCTTTTCATATGCTGTGTATTTATATCTTCCTACTGTATGTTCTACTCCATGCATCTGATGAAGTGGGTTTTAGCCCACAAAATAAATTTGTTAGTCTCTAAAGTGCCACAAGGACTTCTCATTGTTTTTGCTGATACAGACTAACATGGCTACCACACTAGAATTAAGGTTGCTTGTGCAGCATTAATTCAGCCTGGTTGTGTGTATACATTATACTACAGTCTAATTACATGATCACATACTATTTTTTCCCACTGGACCCTTGCCTCATTCAGGGTACAGACTAGATCTACTCTGAAGATGAATCAGGATTATGTAATAAAGGAGACTGTGACTTGTCGGACCCTTGCCTCATTTCTTGCAGAAGTTGGAAGGTGTGTAGTGAATGAGGCAGGAGACTCTAGGAAGAGAAAGGATAGTTTCATGGTTAAGGTTATTGCATGCTACCCTAGATAATGGGGCTATATCCCTGTCTCTGCCAGAGAGCTCCTATGCGATGCTCAACAAGTCACTTAAACCAAACTTATCACAAATGTTCAATAATATTGGTGTATCCTCATTTGGGTGCCGAATTTGGGACCCTACAGTTTGACATGCAGAAGTGCTAAACACTCATATCTACAATTGAAGTCACTGGGAGCTGTGCTTTGAATATATAAAGTGCTACATAATGTTAAGTGCTCTGAAAAATCAGGTCCTGGATGTCTCACATTGGGCATCTAAAATTATCAGATACGTCTGACCCGAATCTGTTTGTGCCTTAGCTCCCCATCTGTAAAATCGGGATAATACTCCCTCATTTCACTGGGGAGTTATGAAACACATTTGTTAATGTTTGTGAAAACTTAAATAAGCCCATGAGTAAATTAATAATTCAGTATTCTGAGCAGGGTGTGCAGTAAACAAAGGCATGTGAAGAAAGAAAATTATTTTAAAAGGGTCATGTCACAATTTCCCCCATTCCCCTTAGCTATGGGCAGGTAATTAGGCCCTCCTCCATAGCTTCTCCGGCTTCTTGATGTTTGAACTGGCTTTGATGGAGGTAATGCTTGCTTGTCTTACTGATGAGAGGCACTGTCTCTGGTACAATAAATCTTTTCCCTTTGCTGCATACTATCCTCTACTCTCGTCCCGCACCATCAAGCCCAACACTACTGGCAGTAGCTATCTAGTGGTAATAATGTTGCTACCAATTTCCTCCTGGGATGGTGCACCAGATTGTCTCAATGGGGAGGGTTTAGTGAAAATAGATCAGTAAAGTGGGACTGTGTACCCAGAGTGCAATCCTGCTCTCTGAAATGAATCTTGGTACTATTTTGCATTTTTGCTAGTCCTCTAGTCCCTCATGTCTTCCATATAAATTCTCAGAGAGGATTGCCAATAGATCTAATATTTCCTCTGCCAATTTCTTAAGACCCTTGTACAAATATCTTCTGACCCTGATGATTCATATATTTTAATTATCTAAGTATTCTTTTAACTGTCTCCTATAAATTTTGTGTCCCTAATATCTCTGAGGTCTTCATTAACATTTACTGTATTTCACTCAGCTTCCTACTTTATTCTTTATGCAAAAAAACAAAATAAGTCTCTAGTATTTCAGAACATTCTCTGTGTCTTCTATTATCTGAACTTAACAGCAGTCATATATTTTCCTTAATATTTGTTTTAACCTTGACATATTTATAAACTTTTTCTTATTTCATTTCAATTCCCTAGTTAGTATGACATCATTTTGCTTGCTTAATTTTTCCCTTAGTGTCCTTTGCTGCTTTTACTACCTGTTCATACTTTGTATTCTCTCTTTTTTATTTTAGATTTAATTTACTTTTCACTTCCACTCCTTAAGCAGCTGCTGGTATACCCAGTTTTCCCCTCATACTACCTAATTTTATTTTGTATGGAGATAGTTATCTGCTCTGCCTTGATTACAGTATCTCTCAGGATCTTATGCACATGTCCAGTTATCTTATAGAACCTCTAGCCATTAAGCTTTACCTATTAACGCCTTTAATTTTTCAAAATGTAATTACTTGTAATCAAGTCCTTTTGTACTGCTATCTCCTAATGGCTGCATCCTTAATGTAGTCTGGGAATACTACTAGTTAATCATTGTGCAAGATGAGTTTACCTCCCAACTATTTCCTTCCTATCAGGCAATATTGTTCTCAAATATTTCCATAATGGTGCATTGACCAGCTTCCTTTGAAATCTTTTACAACGCGCAATTTTTCTTGGTGTTAAGACCTTCCCCCTGATAGGTTACATAATAACCAAACTTTTCCTTTCGATTCCTATTGTCAACTTACACTGTAAATATTTCTCTTCTTTCATCTATATTCTAGAATATAAATTGAAATATCCAGTCACCATATGTCCCTCAAGTCTTCTCTTTTCTGAACTATATACATATTTCCCTCAGTTTTAACTCTTTTGTCAATTTTCAGTCTTTATATCATTTTTGTTGTCTCTCTTTATATTTTCATCTGTTTTTCTGTATCCTTCCTAATTCTAAGGAGTAGCATCATACACTTTATTTCAGGTAGAGTCACTTCTGAGCCTTGGGAATCTTGTCATTGACTTCAATGACAATATGTCACTGTGGCAGACAGTGTGGCTTACAGCAGGGGTTCTCACACTTCATTGTTCTTTGACCCCCTTCTGACAACAAAACTTACTACATGACCCCAGGAGGGGGGACTGAAGCCTGAGCCTGCCTGAGTCCTGTCGCACCAGGGGGTGGTTGGGAGAGACAAAGCCAAAGCTCAAGGCTTTCAGCCCCAGGCAAGGGGCCTGTAACCTGAGCCCTGCCACCCAGGGCTAAAACACTTGGCCTTCAGCTTCGGACCTTGGTGGTGGGGCTCATGATTAAGTTTTGGCCCTGGGCAGTGAGGCTTGGGCTTTGATCCCGGTCCCCAGTTAGTAAGTGTAATGCCAGCCCTGGCGACCCCATTAAATCGGGTTGCAACCCACTTTGGGGTCCTGACCTACAGTTTGAGAACTGTTGGATTAAAGGAAAGAACATTGGACTGAGATTCAGGAGAGCTGGGGTCTGTTCCTGGCTCCGTACCTGGTCTGCTGGGTGACACTGGGCAAGCTACTTCATCTCCCTGTACTTCAGTTTCCTCATCTGTAAAATTGGGAGAATGGTTCTTACCTGCCTTTGCAAAGTGCTGTGAGATCAACAGATGAAAATGTCATACAAGCCTAAGCATTTCCAGAATCCCTCATAAGTTTTGTCACAAGAACTAAAAGATATATTTGACTTTATATTGGCATATAAATGCATGTAAAATATACTACTGACAGAACAGAAATGTGTCTAAGGGCATGACCCTTTTATAACCTGTTTTTGCAGTTGCTTAAGGTTGTTTTTTTGCTAAGTGAATAACAAACTAACAAAAAGCACAAGAAAGGGAGAAGCAGGTAGACACATTGTAAAAGGAGAAACGGGAAACTATTAGCAAAATAATGTAAATCACCTTGCAGAAAATGTTAAATGTGAGTATCTAACCAACCGCAAAGAGCAAAATGAAATGACTGGTTAAGACACTTGTTTTAAACCCATGTTAAGCTCTTGCTAAATAGGCTAAAAGTTGTTATGATTCTTTGTAACTGGAAATTTAGAGCATAATGGAATATGTTGACATTTGATAATAATTGGATAATGCTCAGTAATGCAGTCAACCACAAACTGTAATATGAGGTTACCAAGTAATGTATAAATATACATGAAAATGTTAACAATGTGGACCAGTGGAAGTGGACAAGCCTGGACCCCGAATCAGTATACACGACCTTTCTGTATTCATGCTGATTAATCCTAGATGTCTAATCTTTGATTAATAAACCAGTTGACATGACCATTTGATGCAGGCTCGCTGACGGTGGGGGCACAGGGGGCAATTGCCCAGGGCCCCCCAGCCACCACCGCTGCAGTGGCTGTGGCTGGGAGCCCCGGGCCCTTTTAAATTGCCCGGGCAGGCCTCAGGGCTCAGAGGCGATGCCAGGGTGGGGGGAAGGGTCGGCAGCCCGCCCTCCCCAGATGCCTGCTCGAGGCACTCAACCCAGCAGCCAGCCCCAGCTGGGGGAAGAAAGGGGCAGGGCCAGAGCCTCTCCTCTTCTGGCCATGCTGCCCGGTGCAGCGCAGCAGCTGCCCTGGGCTCAGCTTCTCTAGGGACAGTGGCCACGTGAGCCGGAGCCCTCCCTGGCATGCTCAGAGTCGGCTTCAGTCCCCAGAAGCTGAGCTTGGCCAAGGCAGGGAGCGGCGACAGCGGCAGCCCTGTCCCTGCCCAGGCTCAGCTTCTTGGGATGCTGGGGAGGGGGCTCCGGCTTGCTTGGCCACTGTCACCAGTAGCTAAGCCTGGGGAGGCAGCCTGCTGCTGCCGCAGTCAGACGCTCTCCCAGGCAGCTGCTGTGCTGCACTGGGCAGCATCCAGGAGTGGCTCCAGAGCCTGACTACCAGCAGAGTAGCCAAATAGTCAGGGGGAGCTGGGCCAGCACAGCAGGAGGACAGAGCCCCCTGCCCAGGTAACGTGGGATGGGGAGGAGGGCCCTGGGATCGCGGTGGGGAGGAGTCACGTGGGAGGTCACACAGGAGGGGTCACATTTCCCCCCCTTAGTTGGTGCCCCCCCTTTGTGTCCCTCCCACTAGTCACTTCTGGAGGGCTCCTAGGCGCACATGGGGTGGTACGGGCAGCAGCAAAGGCAGCTGGGGTGGCATGTGGAAGCCCTGGCCGTGCTGGAAGAGCGCGCCTCGCAGCACAGGTGGCAACTCACTGGGCACCAGCCAGCACAGGCACAGCGCCACCCAAATGTCAGGCAGACTGCGTCTGCACGGGCTGGGGGCCCATTGACTGTTCTGCCCTGGGGCCCCGAATTGCTGTCGGCAGGCCTGATTTGATGTCTCATTGATTAATACTCTACATCAGTGGTTTTCGAACTTTTTTCATTTGCAGACCTCTAAAAACATTTAAATGGAGGCATGGACCCTTTTGGAAATCTTAGACATAGTCTGTGGACACCCTGAGTCTGCGGACCATAGGTTGAAAACTACTGCTCTAAAACCTATTATTACAAAAAGCATTGTATAAGAGCTAGGTATTATTCTTATTATTCAACGGAAGCAGAATCAGTCTGCAGTTCTTTTTGCCACTCTAGAGAGTCATGCTTGAATATACCATGTTAATTGAATTTCAGTTGTTTCAACTCAGCTTTCACAGAAAATACTTGCTGCTAATTTTGTGTACACTAATACTTATGGACAACAAGAAAATTCTTTAAACATGTGGTCTCAATTTTCCCCCTCTTTTTAAACAACGCAATGGTGACACCTAATTGTGCTTACACACAGAAGAGACGGTATTTAACCCTAACCCTCTTTCTTAGAGTAGTGCATATTTTTAGCTCAGTGCACTTTTGTAGCACAACCTAAACTAGTAATGTATTAGTGCCCAATCCTGATTTTCCCAGTCACACAAGTAGACCCATTAAATAATTGCATTTAAGATACATATTTTGAGAGTAACTGTATATAAAGTAATCGGTGTCTACAATTACCTATCTCATACTTCAAATTGCACTAAAGCTGAGTTTAGGTTATTCAGATAGAATCACAGCGTTAGAAGAAACTGCAAGGGTCATCTAGTCTAACCCCCTGCCAAGATGCAGGATTTGTTGTGTCTAAACCATCCAAGACAGATGGCTATCCAGCCTCCCTTTGAAAACCTCCTGTGAAGGAGCTTCCACAACTTCTCTAGGCCCGTCTGTTCCATTGTCCTACTGTTCTTACAGTTTGGAAGTTTTTCCTGAGATTTAATCTAAATCTGCTATGCTCTAGTTTGAACCCATTGCCTCTTGTCCTGGCCTCTGTGGCAAGAGATAACAACTTTTCTCTGTCTTTTTTATGTAGCCTTTCAAGTATTTGAAGACCACTATCATGTCACCCCTTAATCTCCTTAAGCTTGATATGCTTGATTTTTACTCCTTTGAAAATGAGCAAGAGTCGAAAATGGGAAAGAGAGAATATATTGCATTTACACCTGATAAAATTATTTGATTTATGGAAATATATTTTAAAAAATCTGTCTGGTTCTAGACAGTGTGACAATATTTTAAAAAGACACCATTTAATACAACAAAAATATAACTCCAGCAGTTAACTCAGCCCCCACGTAAATCAGCCATTAGGAAGGAAAAAGGTGACAGAGAAGTTAAAGGAGTAATGCAAATTTGCACATGCATCCAGATGTAATTTGAACTGTTGTGACTAGAAATTGAGTAAAACATTTTTAAAGCTTGGGTGCCTAAATCTTAGCACCTAAGTAAAAGTGGCCTGATTTTCAGAGGTGCAGAGCACCTGCAGATCCCATTAATTTTAATTGGAGTTTCTATGAATTCAATTTGGAAGCATGCTCTAAGGAAACTGGGTAGTGAAGAAAGGAGAGAGGATGCAGTGACTCTCATCTGCCCCCAATGTACATATGTAGGAGGTGGCTAAATTGCTGATGCCTGTGCTCCTGCATAATAAGAGGGGGTCTTGCTGTTTAATGGGTACTCAGGAGATACATACATCCTGTGTGACTTTGGCCATGTCAGTCAATTTCTCTGTGCCTCAGTTCCCCATCTGTGAAATGGGGATAAATGTATCAATATTTGGGAGATGTCAGATACTATGGTGTTGGAGGCCGTATAAGTACCTGGACAAATAGGGGCCCATATATGTAAGTAGTGGAAGGATAAAATGTTGGGCTAACCATTGTTCCAGTGTCAAAATGCCAATTAAAGTTAATGGACTGTTAAATGTTTGGATACTAGTGAACAGTAAGTGTTGGAAGATAAAAATAATTTGTCCATCAAATCAAATGTCTCATATTTTTCTATGAACTCTGCCTCTTTTTGGTGGTCTGGTCCACATTCCTCTCACATAATGTTTATAGGTCTCAGAGAGCTCAATTTGGTCAGACTGTAATATTAAGCAAGTGATATGATTTAAACATCTCAACTTAAACTCTTAGGAAAATGTAAAATGCATGGTCATACGCAACCCTCAGTCAGAACTAGTCCCGAATAGATACTGTGATCTGATTTGTTGCAATGGTTTGTGGGCATCCATCTCACTAATCAAAAATGAAAGTGTCTATGATCAATCTCCAAAGTTATAAACAGACATATGCAAGGACACCAACCAACTAGCCTATGATCTCATGTATTTTTCATCCATCCATCAGGGTGTCCATTAGTTCATTTGGTTTCCTCATTGCTTAGATCCAGACAACTTATTCTAATTTACAACTAGTTGTACTGGTCTAATTGTCAGGATATAAATCCTCCTCTGTCTGGGAGTCAGTTTAATTGCAAATGAATCTTTACATTGTCAGATTTTCTATGTTATCAATGTCTCTACCACACTTCCACAGCACTGCACCAAACTTTTACTGCAAGTTTGTACATCCAAAAGGATACAACAACCCTTTGTTTGACACATTACAATAAAATAAAAAATATAATCACAATAATGACTGGATATGTTTGAGCTTGATTCTATCTCTACAAGTGACTATTAGCCAAGTCTTGGGACTGAACCTATGTATGTCCCATTAAATGTTATATGGTTGATGCTCTATTATTATAATAATAATATGACAGGAATTTTGCTTGCTGTGTGCACAAATACTCTAAAAATAGAAACAGGTTTGGTAAGAAAAGCAAGAGCAATTTTTCAAATACTGATTTTAAATGCTATATTTTAAAATAATTGTAACAACTCCTATGTGAACTGACAAACTACTGGAAAAGAATAATTCAGATGGTGAAGTTTATAGGTAAAGAGGTTATTTCTTGAGTCCGTGCACAGAAAATTGTGAGAGTAAATCTTCTTAATTGTAATGCTAGTTAAGTGCCTATCTTCCCTGCACAGTGAGGGGAGAATAAACCCAAGGATATAATTTCTATGAATCTAATGAATGATTTAGCATGAAATCCTTTTATCTAAAAAATACCTTACTTACCAGAATGTTAATTTAATTAGTAAAATTTTGCTGCTGAGAGTTGCCTAAATATAATATATTTGTTCTCAGATATGGTATGATATTTCTAACATTAATTATATCATGATATTCCCTTTCTTGTTCTAAACATTTAGTAAGACTTGTACTACTACATCATATATAATAGGAGTGCAGTGGCTGTTGCTTAGGTAACAAGATGAATAAATGCAGGTCAGAATGTGCTTTCGGAAAAACAAAAGCAGAAATATGGTACAGAATGAAGAACAGACATGTCTAACTGATTTTTCATTGCATTAAAACAATAATGTTGTTCAAAAGCAGACAGCCAACCGATTTTAGCCAAGTCTACAACTGAATAAATAAGTTTACATAAAGTAGATGAATATGTAAACAATTTTGATTAAAATAAACAATTTTCTGATATTTTAGAAAAATGTAACACTCCACATTTAAGGTTAATAGATATCTCATTTTTCCTATTACCCTAACAGACCTTTATTCTCCAATTTTAATATCTACATTCCAGGTTTAATTTTCCTCTATAATTTTGGATAGAAAGGAAAGTATTTTAGTGACAATAAACATTTTTTGAATTATGCCAGGAGAAACCTGTTACATTATGTAATGATGATGTTTGCAAAATAATAACATATAAACCAGCAAATTATGATTTTATGATCACTTTTTTGCTGCAATAGAATATTTGATATATTGTGGCCCAAACTACAGCATATCAAATTATTGTAAATACTGAAAAGTTATTATATCATTCTTGTTTCATTACAACATTATTTCACAGCAATATGTTTAATTATTTAATTCAATGTAGGGTTCTAATCTCTTATTCATACATGCACCGAACTCCAAATAACATCACTGGAAATTGTATGTTTTAACTGTAATATATATTCAAGAAGAAATTAAATTAGAAAAGAACTAGTAGACTAAGCTGACCAGAATGCTGTGGTTACCGTACAAACACCTATGCCATAACTTAACTCACATGGCACCTGAAAAAGTTTGGTTTGGGTATTTACTAAAAGAACTTCATGCTGAAATAGATACAGTTACATAATTATGTCAATGAGCAATTTAGGACTTGCCCACTGAAGTCAATGACAGTGTTCAAATTGATGCCAATGGACTTTGGATCAGGCTCCTACAGCTTTAGTAAATGTTTGGAAAGCAATCCAAGTCAATTTCTGTAGCTCCTACCTGCTCACTGTTTACTAGTGGTAGGTGCACCTCTACACATTTGTTATGCCATCTATGACCCCTGGTGAACATTTTCCCTTTTGTAATCTTTTTATGATTTATGCTCATCTGCTTTCGTAATTCTAAAGCTACAGAATATGTAAGATACTAGTGGTTGCAAGTTTCGCTACAATGAAATCCATTTAAGAACTTTTATTGGATGGATGAAGCCTACAAATTACATTTGTGTTTTTATTTTATTTTTTACTTGGGTCTAATTTTTCTGCTTTTAAAATCAAGAATATTTAAAAGAGGAGCAAAAACTGCTAAGATTTTTGTTGATATAAGCAAAAGAACACACAGCAGCCATGTAGAGGCAGGAAGAAAAATCAAAAATACATATGGAAATAAAAATAGATGGGTGTTTCACAATTTTCCTATCAGTAACCCATAGGTGTACTTAGTATTGGTAAAAAAGAAAAATGGGAAAAATATGACTGATGTACAAATATGCCTTTGTAATCATAACATATTCATGCCAAAGTCCACTTGTACATCTTACATACTGTATGTAAGCTGTTCGTTAATTTAGTAGCTCTAGAGCTATCCAAGGATCAAAATATTTACAGAGAAAAATACCTTAATTAGGGACAAAGAATAATGTATGGAGATCTGGTACTGTACAACAAGTATGGTGAGTACTTTTACCACAAATAAAAATGATAAACATTGGAAGAGGTATATTCATGGTTATGTAGCAATTTTATAGGTTACCTTCCTGCCTTAGCCATATTAATTTCAAGTGGAAAGATTGTATACATGAGGTTTGTCATCCATACCACATGTGTATACCCTAAATTCTAAGGTATCTGAAATAATTTGGTCCTTTTGTTCATCTCAGTGAAATATTTATAGTTAAGCTAAAGTTTTTGGTATCCATTTAAAGGAATACTGTTGCTTTCCCGTTCAAACAAGTGAATCCCATAAACTGATTACCTAAAAAACCCCAAACAACCCCACTTTACTAAGACATCCAGAATTAGTTAGAGTTGGCACAATTTGTTCAATAATTATCCATAATTAAAATACATCTTCCTGTAACAATGGCATGTGATGCTATTTAATTAACTTGGTTCTAATGTTTAAATAAAAGTAATATCATGTGATGTGCTACAGATAGGGGTGTGGCCAAACCTTTACATACGGGGGAATTGCCCCCTCCCAATGATGGTGTACAAAGTATTATGCATTTCTACTTTTTTTAAAACCTGGAGATTGATATGGGGGTGGGAGAGAACCTTAACCCCCAACTTCTCCTTGGCCATGTCCCTGGCTATAGATATTATTTCATAACATGCATATTTTGGAAGTTTATCCTGAGAACACCTTACATATTGATTCAGCTGTATGCAGGAAACTGAAACACTACCAGATTTCAGTGCAAAGCAGAATAGTTCTAAGCTATTTAAGATCACATAAGAAACACAGAGATACAGACAATAAAAAAAAACAACAACAGCTACAGTGCCTATACACAGCAATACAGAGAAGGATTCTTACCATAAATTGCACATTGTCAAATCCATTAGCCAGCAAGTGGTTCTCATACTGAGGTAGCCCAATATTTTCCAACCATTGTCCCACTGTCTGGACAGGGCATCTGGGTCCTGTAAGGGGGTGAAGAGGGAGGCGTTTAAGCAACGAGTAGCCATCCACTGGATAGTAGCGGTAGTCCTGGGCTGAGAGGTGGCATTGCCACATCATGTTCCTGGAAAAGTTGCTATCAAAGGAGCCCGCCAGCTTGACAGATTAATGATTTCAGCAAGGAAGAAAGTCAGAAGTAAAACATAGTTTACAGGGCAGTCTATAGAGTAAGATCTGATCCTAGCTCAACATTTCTTAGTTATTAATCTTTACTATAGACCATAACGTCATACAGTGAAAAAAAAAAGACATATCAAGCTGTCAGCTAAGCTGTTTGCCGTTATATGTGATTGTTGGAATACTCCACAATGAGCAATGCACTGCCAGCAGCAAGAATTCTTTTTATCAAGTACTCCTACACTCATCAGTATGCAGCTCCATGCTTCTTGCTCCCCCTCGCTCGCTCCCCTTCATTACCCAGCCTAGGCTACACCTCGCATTTTCAATAATAGCCATCAGATAAGGCAGATTTTTTTTGTCTGCAAGCTGTAAGCTTGCTGCTGCTGCTTCCTCCTACACACTCATCCAAGTGTCAATCTTGAATGATGAGAGCAGTCAAAACAAATGCAGAAAATAGAAAGATTCAAAGCAAACTAAAGCTCTTAAATCTGAATCGAATCTTCATACCAGTTACGCATTACCGACCTGTTTGTTGTAGATTTTTTACGTTTCAAAAGACATCAGGAAATGCAAAGCATTAACCATAGTCTATAGCATGGTTTACTACATGTTCTCTTTTAAATACATCATAAATACTGGTCTGTAGATCAACTTACATTATTCCGAAAATAATCATTCCTTTTCTTTAATGAACCAACAACAAATGAATACATTTTAGAATGTTTTTCCTGTAACCCTCCACAGGACATAAACTGTGCAACAACCTTTTAGTCAAAATAATTAGTTTACTATCTCCAGGATTTTCAACCGTAAAATATTATTAGACACAACAAAACCTTCATTCTAGCCTATTTATGATTCAACATGAAAAGGTTACCATTTCAAATTAACAGTTAAAGGGATATTTTTAGCAAAGTAAAATGGAAAGTACAGATCCTTTCTCAAAAAATCAATGTTGAATGATAACAGATATAAGTCTCAATGAAAGGCAAAGAGGTTGTGTATTCTCTCTTAATATACAAGGGAAAAGTCAAAGACACAAATGATAAATTGGACGCTCAAGAACTACATAATTCAAGTGCTTAGACTTTGGCTTTCCTCCTTTCATAGAACTTTGACCTAACCAGATGCATTATTTAAATCCAATAATTTTTGCCAGTGGGCTAGCTTTCTATTACTTTGGATGACCGTGTTAGGTTTTGTTATAAATTACTTTTACTAAACCTAATATTAAACCAAAATGTTTTCATGGCATACACACACATAAACAAAATCAATGCAAATAGTTTGAATTTAAACATTCCCCTGCAACATTTGCAAACTAAATGTTGCAGCACTTTGCTTATGTATGAGAATCAGAAAGTACGATGAACTAAAGCTCCAACTCAGCATCCAGTGAAGTCAATGGGAAGACTCCCATTGATTACAAAGGACACCCTCAAACTTCCAGTCCTGAGACAGATATACTGGTGCTAACATCTATGTTCATACAGAGTTGCATTGAAAACAATGGTTCACCTTACTTCCTCTGGCTTTGCACATGGATAACTTTATTGACTCCAAAGATGTTACGGCTGATTCACAACGGTGTAAGTCAGAACAGAGTCAGGAACAGGGGCAATATGCACAGGCATAAGCATTTGAACCAATGCATTAATTTGCCAGATCATGACCAAATCTAATTTCATCATCCAAGCTTAATTAAATGCTAAAGTAAGCTATGCCATGTGTATTAAAAAATTGGTTAGATTTTAACATCTCTGAATTTTAATGGTTAAAGGTGTTGTTAGTTACACAATCCAATAAAAAGTGTGTTTAAACCAATGACTTTTCATTTGACAAGTTTCACTCCTGGACCCATTCAAATTTTCAAGGTACGATATCTCATGCCCTTCCAGAGCTACAAACACAACAGAAAATCCCCTTTCTCTCCATGATATACAGCATTTGCATCTAGCAATAATGATGTCAGACTGATTTATTCTGAACTAGTTTACTCAGAGAAATTTCTTCTTATTTCTTTCTCTAAGATCTCTTTAGCTGGACTCCTGGCAGTAATGCTGCTGGGAGAAACACAAAAATAGTACAAACAACAATTTTTATAATTCTTAATAGAAGTCCTGATATTACTGTGAATGTATTTCTCAAAATATATGATAGTAATTGCACTATTGGGCAGGACTAAACTTGATTATTTTAATTTTTGCTGTATTTGTATAGAAATTGCTGGCAAAAATATTTTTTTTTGTCTGTCTTACTTTTTGTGGAAGAAGCAAAACAATAAAATTTAGTTTTTATATTTTGCACACATGTAGTTCTAGTTATGACCTAGGAAACATAAATAAAGGCCTTTGGAGTTCAAGTTATTTAAAGAAATTGTTGTCATTATCCACATGGCCATTATGCAACATTGATACCAATTTTGCAGTGGAAGGTGTACATTAGTGTACTACTTGTGCTCAGGGCACTGCACAAAGGAACCATAGAGAGACTCACACAGACAGTCCATGTCCATTGTGTGTGCTGCCTGGAGTGCTAGAGAGATCTACAGTGGTGCAGGTAGATTTTACAGCTTGTCTCTGGGGTTGCTGCTTTATCTTACACCCTTCAATTACTGACTTCTGGACATTTGCAAGTCCATAGTTTAGGTTTACTGGGACTTTCTCACTGAGCAGACCCTCTTTTTCACTAGCCATGCCTCATTTTCCCATTACCTGCCTTCTCCTTCTTCTGTAACAGAAGCTATTGCCTTGACTACATTAGAAAAGTTGATCAGTTTAACTAAACAGATTTTAAAACTGGCCTAGTTACACTGGTGCAAATCCCTAATCTAGACACACTTAACCCTTGCTCATATCAATTTAAACTAAATTGGTAATTTAATAACACAAACTAAATTGATATAAGTGAGGGTTTAACTGGTTTCAATGTGTCTTCATTAGGGGTTTGCACTACTTTAACTAAATCAATTTTTAAATCAATGTCCTTGAACCAGGGGACTCTCTTAGTATAGATAAAACCTATGACTCATTTTGCAGTACTGCAGAATGTCAAATCAGTGCATCTTTGCCACATCCATCTGTTTCCTGACTATCTTGCACCTCATGACTAATTTACATTGCTCGATATGTTCCTGATCCTGCAACCAGCCCTGTCCAGGTACAGGGTCCACCAAGAGACTTAACTGCTGGACTGAGGTCATCACAGAATTTTGCACTATGTCTTCCTCCTGAAAACTTGTGGAAATATCTCTGGCCCAGATCTATAAAGGGGCTTAAGCATTTAAGTGCCTACTAAATCAATGGAACAACATGGTAATCCACAAAGCCTGAGTTAGGTGCCTAGGTTTCCTATACAATGAATTGGGAGAGATGGGAACCTACGAATAGGATCCACAAAAGGTAGCATGCTAGGCAGGGAACCACCTACATTAGCAAATGGGAGAGGCCAACGAGAGGTGCGTACACTGAGCCCCACCCCATCACAGATATAGGTGCCTAAGTCCAGGCTGCAGGCAGGAGCCTATCTCTGCTAGTGATCCACACCAGGAAGCCCTCTCCTGGAGCCCGGTGGCTTAGGCACTTAAGTCATTTCTTGTGAAGAGTTAGGCGCCTGCCTCATTCTACACAAATCAGATGAAGGAGGTGGTGCTGGTCATGCCCACCTAATAATTATTAGCTGAGTGGTTAGAGCACTCACCTGGGTTATGGAAGACCAGGGTTCAATTCCCCCTTCTGGTTGATGGGTAGAAAGAATCTGAACAGGCACCACTCAGGAGAGCACCCTAACCACTGAACTATGGGATATTCTGACATGGGATTCACTCAATCTGCCCTGTTCCATTAAGAAGTCCATTAATAAGACTAATTAAAAAGTCATTGGAACAGGAGGACTGGACCTTGAGTCTCCCACCTCCCAGGTGGATGCCTGGTGGAACCACTGGACTGTAGAGTCACGCTCTTGTTCTGGCTCAATTACTTTTTAGTTATTTAATCCAAAGTGGAAGAGCTTTAACAGGAGAGACTGTGGGAGCCCCACGTCAGAATATCCCAAAGCTCAGTGGTTAGAGCACTCTCCTGAGATGTAAAACACCCCTATTCAATTTTTTTCTCCCTACCAAGCAGAGAGGATAATTGAACCTAGATCTCCCACATCCCAGGTGAGGGCTCTAACCGCTGGGCTAAAATGTATAAAGTGGGTAGTGGCGGCTGCTGCTCCTTCTGCAGTTGCCAGATTTTAAACAGAGCCAATCTAGTAGGGGTGATCAGAAGATGCTTAGCAGATTAGGCCACATGGGAGAGAGAGGTGCTCCTCCACCCATCTTCCCCCTGTTTGTGGACTCCTCTGGGGCTTAGGTAGGAGATATGTGGCCAGATCCCTGGAGGGAGGCTGTGGCATGCATGCTTGGAGGCAGAAACATAGGTACCTAGGTAACTTTTATAGCAAAAATTTAGTTGCTGAGCAGGGGTGAAAGTAAAATTGAACTCTTACCAGTACGGGGCCACTCTGGACCCCCTGGAAGGGGCGCGGCTGGAGTCAGCATCCCCCAGCCAGCCCATCTGCGTTGCCTGGCCCGTGCTGCCTGGGGCTACCGCGGCAGTGGCGGCCGGAGCCCTGAGCCCTTTTAAATCGCGGCCCCAGGGCAGCTACTTCTTTTGCCATCCCCGTTGGTGGCCGGGGGGGGAAGGGGCAATGACATTAAAGCGCTGCCGCGGCAGCGCTTTAACATCGCTGCCCGTTTTGTGCCCCCCATCGGCAGCCCTGTTGGGTCATTGCCACCCCTTTTATGCCCCCACCATCGGCGGCCCTACTGGAAGGGACCTGGCAGGGCTGCCGATGGGGGGCGCAAAAGAGGCAGCGATGTTAAAGCTGCCACAGCAGTGCTTTAAGCAGGGTCCTTAAAGTGCCACGGCAGCGCTTTACAGTCAGCGGTACGGGCTGATACTGGCGGCTACTTTTTACCGGTATGCCGTACTGGCCCGTACCGCCTTACTTTCACCCCTGTTGCTGAGTGAGTTTAGATGCCTACATGCTTACGCAGCAGGTGAGTGGGAGTTCTGTGGATTGGAGTGGTGCCTAAAACTGGGACTTTGGTGCCTAAGTCTAGGATTTAGGTGCCCTAGACTTTGTGGATCTGGGGCTCTCTCTCTAGTTTGCTGGAATGGGGCTCTGGTAAAGGTTGTGCCTGAAGGCGTTAAGAGGTGACAACAGCCACTGTACATAAAATGCTTCCCTTACAGCCATGCAGATATCCAGATAGAATTAATACTGATCTTAGCAGCACTGAGTAATATTCTATGCCCTTACCCCTTCTTGAGGAGGGGAATATAGTACACATATGGGCAGAAAATCCAATGACAACACAACTCCTAAGAGGGGAGAGTAGTAGGCCACATGAGGGTAACATATGGCCCAATATAGAGTAATTAACTAGTTTTCATTACATTTTGCTTACAGGGAGCTTTCTGTGTACAACCAATATACACTGACATTCAGAGAAATGGCATTAGTCCTAAATTTCCAGTATTTTTGTTGGTAGTATATATTTATTAAAATGTATATTAATTTTTTGCATCATACAGATTAATTACCACTTTTCTAAATTTAAAAAGCAATAGCTGATTAAACATTTCACAATATAAAGAACCCAAAATAGAAAAATCAATTCAATTGTTAAAAAATGACAATTACTTTTCTGTACTGTAACTGTTATTCTTTGAGAGGTCGGTGCAGATGTGTATTTCACTCAGGTGTGTACGCAATGAGCATATCAAAGCCAGAGAACTTTGTCTAGCTATACCCACAGCGGTGGTGCTTATGCCCTGGGGCCCTTAGCCGTTCCCCTAGATATTTAAGGGCAGTGCTGAAACACTTCAGTTCCTTTGTACTGAACATCAAGAATTGAGACACTGATGCGGTGAAGGGAGGGTGGATTGTGGAATAGATGTCTGCACCCACATCTTGAAGAACAATAGTTATCGTGCAGGTGCATAATCATCTCTTCTTTGTGTGGTTGCAGATGTATACTCCACTCAGGTGACTCACAGGCAGTATCAGAAGGAGGTGGAACTCAGAGTCTACTTAAAGATTGATTACAAGACTCGAACTCATAAAAACTAGTAGGGCCCGAATGAACTCAATTTTTTTGAGTTGGTATTAACATCAACTTCCCGTTGTCCGAGCTCAGGCCCAGATGATTGAAAAGGCATAATGTGAACTGAATGTGTAAAAGGACTTTTTTTTTTTGACTTGCCCCTCACTAAACAATCGTCTAGGTACAGGAAGACGTGAATTCCTCTCTTCCTGAAATACGTAGTCACTGCCACCGTTGGTAAAAACTCAAGGAGCCCAGGAGAGGCCAAAGGGAAGCACAGTGTACTGATAATATTGACTTGTCAGGACAAATCTTAGAAATTTACTGTGACTTGGGAAGAATTGCTACATGGAAGTAAGCATCCTGCAGATCCAGGGCAGCAAGCTAGTTATTGTTACTTAATTGAGGAAGAATCATCGCTAGAGTGACCATATGGAATCTCACATATTTGATGTATTTGTTGAGTCTGCGAAGAAACTGAGAATAGGTCTCATTTTCCCTTAGATTTGGGAACCAGGAATAGACTTTCTTCCCTCAGTGCTGCAGAGGGATCTCCTTGACAGCTCCGGAAGCACACAGGGTCTGGACCTGCTGAAGGATAAATGGCTTGTGAGAAGAAAAGGAGTAATTGTGGCACCTTAGAGACTAACAAATTTATTTGAGCAAAGCTTTAATGAGCTACAGCTTTACATGAGCTTCATTGGATGCCGATGAAGTGAGCTGTAGCTCACGAAAGCTTATGCTCAAATAATTTGTTAGTCTCTAAGGTGCCACAAGTACTCCTTTTCTTTTTGCGAATACAGACTAACACGGCTGCTACTCTGAAACCTGGCTTGTGAGAGGGATCCCTGAAGAGAGATGGGGTAAGAGGGATGAGAAGGGGAGATTGGATGGCATAACTTGATCTCACGGTGCTTAGGACCCATTTGTCCATGGTTACTGAGTCCCAAGCACTGGAAAAGCAAGACAGCCTGTCCTGGAACTGAGACAGGGATGGAGAGGTCACAACTGGACTGCTGTCCTGGACATGCAAGTCAAAATGGCTGCTTCTTTAGCACTGGAGAAGGGTGAAATGGTTGGTTGAAATTGGGCCCAGAAGCTCTCCTCCTTTGTGACCTATGAGCCTTCCTGGAAAAAGAAGGAGGGTGCGGGGCAATGCAGGCTCCTATGGGAGAGAGACTCATATATGAGAGGATCAATCTGGACCATCACAGTAGGAATGACCTCAGCCTGTGCTTGTAATAGAGGTAAAACTCAGGAAGAGAAACGGCAGCCAAAATTAGCAACATAGCCCTGGACTGCATTGAAAAATGGGATCTTCCAGACTGGGAAACATCTCAGTGATTCCAAGGGGACTGCTGGGCATAGGGATAAGGCATTGGTGGCCAGGAGGGACTAAGCCTGGGACCCCTGTTTTTAATTCACGAAAGATGCCAATCTTGTACCGATGGTGATCAGAGGATGGTTTTCAGGACTTCTGAGAATGGAAAGGAGAAAGATGTCTACGAACTCTAACTTGATGAGCCCTGGAAGTTGCCTGATGGCAGTAGAGGAGTTGCTCCTAATGCGGCAAGCAAGCAATCAACCTCATCTCAAAATCAGTAAGGAGATGGCATCAGTACCAAGGATGAAGGAGCAGTTGGTGTCTTCAGTACTCAAAGAGGCATCACAGTTCCACTGGGTACTGGTGCAAATGACAGTCCCAGAGCAGAAGTTAGTAATGAACCCAAAGATGAGGTGTGCCACAAAGACATCATCAGTACCAAAGACGGCATCTACACTGATGGGCCCCTTGGTACCGAAAAGGATGCTGACCACAATTCTGAATCTGAGTCTTAGGTGGAATCGAATATGGTGCTGACAAAGACAACTATGTGACCAAACCAGACAGTGCCAAGGGTCCATCACAAGAAGCAGGAGCAGCCCTGGCTTCCAAATGCTTCTGAATTATTGGGGAAGCAGGAACTAACCAATTAGTACAACTAGACCTAAGAGTACTACTAAAGCCCCAGCAAAAACTGAGATAAGCAGCAAAGGTAAACTACCATACTGAATGCTCCAAATTTAGTTGCAGGTGGTGAGAAGAAACTGAGGGGGATTGGAGTGGCACCACCCTTAAGTAGCCAGGGAAGGGGCTAAGGGCCACAGGGAGGGAGCACTGCCTCTACAGGTACTGCTAGACAAAGGTCTCTAGCTTCAGTGCCCTGGGCATGTGCACATCTGATGGGAATATACATCTGCAACCACACAAAAAATGAATAAATGATCCCGATAAATAAAGTCACTCTCAAGGCTAATCTGACATTCCTTCATAGTCTTAATCATGGGAACTCTGAACTCTGGAGAGGGTGACCAAGTTAGACTTAATTGTGTTTTGTTCTCTTTCTAATGTAAGGGAGAAATGCCATCTTTATATGGCTAAACTAACCCTGGACAAATCTATTCTCCAACTCACATTTAGTGAGTTAAAAAAAAATCACCAATGGTGACTGCTGTACATATAAACACAGTCTTAGGAGTGGTGAGGTCCTCTCTTCTAGAGACCTTCCAGGGTTAATAAAAATCAATGTTTTTTAAAAACAAATATTTAAAAAATTGGATTAAAAAATTAAATTAAATACAGGGTTTTTTTTTAAATAAACCCATTAAAATTAAATTTGAAATCAGGCATTTATATAGGTTATCAGATTTGTTATAATCTATACAATAATTTAAACTAAACACAAAAAATAGTATTAAGCAGTACATGTTTGCTGTCAAGTTTTAAAGAAAGTCCAACCACTAAACTGGTGGAAGTCATGGGCTAAGCACCTGGAACCAGAGTTAGTTGAAGTGTTAAACCAGCTGTCAAGGTTCCTTCCCCACTCTGAACTCTAGGGTACAGATGTGGGGACCTGCATGAAAGACCCCATATGCTTATTTTTACCAGCTTAGGTTAAAAACTTCCCCAAAGTACAAACTTTGCCTTGGCCTTGAACCATATGCTGCCACCACCAAGCGTGTTAAACAAGAACAGAGAAAGAGCCCACTTGGAGATGTCTTCTCCCAAAATAACCCCCCAAGCCCTACATCCCCTTTCCTGGGGAAGGCTTGATAAAAATCCTCACCAATTTGTACAGGTGAACATAGACCCAAACACTTGGTTTTGCCTCTGGCCAGGAGGGATTTTATAGCACTGTACAGAGAAAGGTGGTTACCCATCTCTTAGCACAGGGTCAGACATGAGTGTCGCTTTAAGATGGTTAAAGGCCTTCTGACACTCTTCAGTCCACTGAACTGCATTTGGCTGTTTCTTTTTGGTTAGGTCTGTCAGTGGGGCAGTGATTTGGCTGTATTGTGGTACAAATCGCCTGTAATAACCGGCCAAATCTAAGAAGGATTAGACCTGTTTCTTTGACTTTGGGACAGGCCACTTTTGGATAGCATCCACTTTGGTCTGTAGGGGGTTGATAGTTCCTTGACCCACCTGGTGTCCAAGGTAAGTCACTCTGTTTAGGCCTATTTGACACTTCTTAGCCTTTGACACTTCCTGCCTCCCTTATGCGCTCGAAGACTTTTTGTAGATGTTCCAGGTGTTCTGCCCAGGAATCCGAAAATATGGCCACATCATCAAGGTAGGCGACTGTATTTTCTCCCAGTCCCGCTAGGAGACTATCTACAAGTTTTCGGAAGGTGGCGGGTGCATTCCACAGCCTGAAAGGGAGCACATTAAATTCATACAGTCCGATGTGTGTGGTGAAGGCTGACCTTTCCTTGGTGGATTCATCTAGTGGTACCTGCCAGTACCCAAGGCAGGCCCTTTCGAAGTTTTCTAAGAAGGCCTCGGTATCATCGCCTGCCTTGTAGGTGGGGAAATTTCTGGGACGTGAAGTGGTACCTGGAGAAGGATTGCTAGGGTTTGTTGGTATATTCTGCTGAGCCGTTGCCATCTCTATCTCCAGTGCATGCTTCCTCTCTTTTTCCCTTGCCTCCATAGCTCTCCTGTGGGCAGCCTCCTGAGCTTTTTCTGCCTCCATAGCTCTCTTGTGGACAGCCTCCTGGGCCTTTTCTGCCTCTTTCTCTGCCTCCATATCTCTCTGGTGTTCCTTTTCTTTCTCTTTTGCTTCCAGTATGGTTAACTCCAGTTTGTGTTGTGCCTTGGTTTGGGTCATCCTAGCCTCTCTGTTTTTAACTAACTTTACTAGCTTGTAAAATTTTGCTGTGCTGTAACGTGATACCTATGTTCTCTGAGAGCTATTCTCAGCCTACAGAAAAATCCTTTTTTAAAAAAACATAACACCTCTGTTTCCAGGCAAATAGCTAGAAAATCCTCTAACTACTCTCAACTTGAAAAACAAAACAAAACAACCTCTTCAGGTCTGTGAAAAACTTGTGAATTTCCCTGCAGGAGGTTAACTACCCTGCCTTTAGGTAGAGAAAACTCCAGCTGAAAAAAGAAAAATACCTTTGTAAAAAACTAACATCTCTGTCTCCAGGCAATTAGACAGAAAACCCTCTAGCTGCTCTCACCTTAAAAAAAAACAACCTCTTCAGGTCTGTGCTTTTGGTTCAAAATGATCTCTGGTTCAAAATGATCCCACCGCTCTGCCACCATGTCAAGGTTCCTTCCCCACTCTGAACTCTAGGGTACAGATGTGGGGACCTGCATGAAATACCCCATATGCTTATATTTACCAGTTTAGGTTAAAAACTTCCCAAGGTACAAATTTTGCCTTGGCCTTGAATAGTATGCGGCCACCACCAAGAGTGTTAAACAAAGAACAGGGAAAGAGCCCACTTGGAGATGTCTTCCCCCAAAATATCCCCCCAAGCCGTACACCCCCTTTTCCTGGGGAAGGCTTGATAAAAATCCTCACCAATTTGTACAGGTGAACATAGACCCAAACCCTTGGATCTTAAGAACAATGAAAAATCAATCAGGTTCTTAAAAGAAGAATTTTAATTAAAGAAAAGGTAAAAGAAAAATCAGGATGGTAAATACCTTACAGGGTAATCAGATTCAAAACAGATAATCCTTCTAGGCAAAACTTTAAGTAATAAAAAGACACAAAAACAGGAATATACATTCCATTCAGCACAGCTTATATTACTAGCCATTAAACAAAAGGAAATCTAACGCATTTCTAGCTAGATTACTTACTAACTAACAGAAGTTCTGAGACTGCATTCCTGATCTGTTCCCATCAAAAGCATCACACAGACAGACGAACCCTTGTCCCCCCCCGTCCCCGTCCCTCCCCCCCGATTTGAAAGTATCTTGTCTCCTCATTGGTCATTTTGGTCAGGTGCCAGCGAGGTTATCTTAGCTTCTTAACCCTTTACAGGTGAAAGGGTTTTGCCTCTGGCCAGGAGGGATTTTATAGCACTGTATACAGAAAGGTGGTTACCCTTCCTTTTATTTTTATGACACCAAGTTTTGATAGCAGTAGGCTCTTCTGCAGATGCAAAGAGAATATTTTCTTCATTTCAGTTTATTCACCTAGTTCAGTTCAATAATTAGCTCTTTCAAAGCTAAGAAACCAACTGGAAGTTGAAAAAGCAGGAAATTGGGCCTACAAATTTACCCTAATTGTGAGTGAAACAGTAAAGAGTGAGTGAAAGTTTATAAAATGTTGCAATGACTTGTAAAAACAAATGTTTATGGGAAAAGGTGTAAAAGGAAGACAGAAAGACTGAATTAGTCCAAACAAAAAGCCAATTGATATAACTCTCAAGAACTGTGTTAAGCTCATGCCTGGTAAACAAGTGAAGTATGGGACTGGAAATCAATGAACCAAAATTGGTGTGTTGGAAATTAGGCCTAATTGGCAGACAAAATAATAAGGGGAGGCTATTCGACCCATCACTCCCTTTTGGGATACTTAATAGAAAAGACCTTTGGGAACAAATGTTAGCAGAAGAGGAAGCTGTCTGAAAACAATGGCTAGCTGGGAGATGGGTGAACAGGAAAAGTACGAGCTTCACCATCATGGTTCCCATCCCCACTGTCTTCTTGGACCCCGAGAATCCAAGGCATCACTGCTGGACCTTCATCATTATAATCTTCAGAGATGTCCTGACTAGACCAGGTGAGAGAGAAAGAGAGACGAACCCACATGGCATCACCATTGCCACTGCTACCTTTACTTGCTTTGGCTAAATCCCAACCACCACCTGGGATATGAGACTCTGTTACCATCCCCCTCCCTCCCATATATCTTTTTGCTTCCCTCACTTTATTTCTTCTTTTTTCTATCCCTCTCTTTTTGCCATCTGATTAAATTAGAGTCTGGCTTTGCTGACCAACACTGCTGTAAGCCTGTGATCAGAGAGACAACTCAGGGTATTCCTATACTGCAATTAAAAATCCTTGGCTGGCCTGTGACCACTGACTCGGGCTCAGAGGGCTCAGGCGAAGGGGCTGTTTAAATGTGGTGAAGACGTTCGGGCGCAGGCTGGACCCTGAGAAGTGAGAGCATCCCAGAACTTGGCCTGCAGCCTGAACCTGAACATCTACACTACAATGTAACAGCCCCGTAGCCGGAGCCCTGCAAGCCTGAGTCAGCTGGCATGGGCCAACCATGGATTTATAATTGCAGCATTGACATACTCTGCAAGATGACCTAAATAGCCCAATGCTGATATGTATTTACCCGGTCTCAGAGCACCTAATAAGATGAAGTGCCATGCCCATATTTTTCTAGCAGGGATGTTGCAAATGAGAGTGAACGCCAGAGACAGAAGCTGCATTTTCTATCTTTGCTATTTCCTTCTTGCATCTTTTGTGTTTATTGTCTTGTTTTGTCTTCTAGAAAAAAAGGGATCAGACTTTAACAGTAGCAGCAATAATTTCAGCTCCAGCAAAGCCCAGCCCAGCCCAACTTTTTCTCTTTTTCTCAAAAAGGACAGTTATGTACCATCCACAAGATTGTCAAAGAGGGAAGGTTCCTTCTAAAAATGCTCTCCAGCTACAAGGAGGGAAACAAAACAAAATGTTAAATGAAAGTCTTACTTAATTACATTTCAAATGCTTTAACTGTATTTCCTTCTTTTCCGTATCTTTAATAAAAGGTTAAAATGATTGTTAGTGTGGCAGGCTGAGGTTTCTGTATACCAAACATTCTTTAAAACTATTTAACGATGGACAGTGACTGGGTCATGTTAAAACCTTTTACCCTTTGGGCCCTGTCATAAATATAAAGGGAAGGGGTAACCACCTTTCTGTATACAGTGCTATAAAATCCCTCCTGGCCAGAGGCAAAACCCTTTCACCTGTAAAGGGTTAAGAAGCTAAGACAACCTCGCTGGCACCTGACCCAAAGGACCAATAAGGGAACAAGATACTTTCAAATCTGGGGGGGGTGGGGGAAAGGCTTTTGTTTGTGTTCTTTGTTTACGTGTTTGTTCTCTCTTGGGACTGAGAGAGGCCAGACAGAAATCCATCTTCTCCAACCCATCCTAATCCAAGTCTCCAATATTGCAACCAGTATAGGTAAGCCAGGCAAGACGGATTAGTTTATCTTTTGTTTTATGTGAATTTTTCCTGTGTTAAGAGGCAGGTTTATTCCTGTTTTCTGTAACTTTAAGGTTTTGCCCAGAGGGGGATCCTCTGTGTTTTGAATCTGAATACCCTGTGAAGTATGCTCACCCGCAGCCAGACTAAGCAAGCTTCCACACCTATCCCTGTTCTTGACCTTCCACCAGGGCCCCGTCTGTGTTACCAGAGACCCAGATAGAGGTGGTGGAACTGGATCCCCTGCCAACAACTGCAACGGCCGTAGTGGATCCAGTCCCAGAGACCCAGCCAAAGCCAGTTTCCGAACTGAAACTGGCGAAGCAACCAGCACCAGAACCATTGCCAGCACTGAGTCCAGCGCTTGCAACCCCATCTACAGCTCCAACACCAGAGGGCACCACCGAGCCTGCACTGGCAGCAGCAGCAGATGACCCTACACAAAGGGCTCAGCCAGAGCCCGAAATACCCCATAGTGCACCAGTGGAGAGTGGTTCACCATCAACTGAAACAGCCCCATCACCTGCATCACTTCCAGAGGGACCAAGCCCAGGTCCACAATCCATTGAGAAACTGATGTCTCCAGCATCAAGGGAACAGTTCCACGCTGAACAGGAAGCAGATGAAAGCCTCCAGAGAGCTTGGACAGAGGCACGGAGCAACCCACCGCCTCTCAACTCTTCTAATCGATCCAGGTTCGTTGTAGAAAGAGGACTTTTATACAAGGAAACTCTTTCTGGTGGGCACCACGAAAACTGGCATCCTCAGAGACAGTTGGTAGTTCCAGCTAAGTACCGGGAAAAGCTCTTGAGCTTAGCCCACAATCATCCTAGTGGCCATGCTGGGATGAACAGGACCAAAGACCGTTTGGGGAGGTCATTCCACTGGGAGGGAATGGGCAAGGATGTTTCTGCCTATGTCCGATCTTGTGAGGTATGCCAAAGAGTGGGAAAACCCCAAGACCAGGTCAAAGCCCCTCTACAGCCACTCCCCATCACTGAAGTTCCATTTCAGCGAGTAGATGTGGATATTCTGGGTCCTTTTCCGAAAAAGACACCCAGAGGAAAGCAGTACATACTGACTTTCATGGATTTTGCCACCCGATGGCCGGAAGCAGTAGCTCTAAGCAACACCAAGGCTAAAAGTGTGTACCAGACACTAACAGACATTTTTGCCAGGGTAGGTTGGCCCTCCGACATCCTTACAGATGCAGGAACTAATTTCCTGGCAGGAACTATGGAAAGCCTTTGGGAAGCTCATAGGGTAAATCACTTGGTTGCCACCCCTTACCACCATCAAACAAATGGCATGGTGGAGAAGTTTAATGGAACTTTGGGGGCCATGATATGTAAATTTGTAAATGAGCACTCCAATGATTGGGACCTAGTGTTGCAGCAGTTGCTCTTTATCTACAGAGCTGTACCACATCCCAGTTTAGGGTTTTCACCATTTGAACTTGTATATGGCTGTGAGGTTAAGGGGCCATTACAGTTGGTGAAGCAGCAATGGGAGGGGTTTACTCAAGGAACTAACATTCTGAACTTTGTAACCAACTTACAAACCACCCTCCGAACGTCTTTAGCCCTTGCTAAAGAAAACTTACAAGATGCTCCAAAAGAGCAAAAAGCCTGGTATGATAAACAAGCCAGAGAGCGGTCCTTCAGAGTAGGGGACCAGGTCATGGTCTTAAAGGTGCTCCAGGCCCATAAAATGGAAGCGTCATGGGAAGGGCCATTCACGGTCCAAGAGTGCCTGGGAGCTGTGAATTATCTCATAGCATTTCCCACCTCCAACCAAAAGCCTAAAGTGTACCATATTAATTCTCTAAAGCCCTTTTATTTGAGAGAATTAAAGGTTTGTCAATTTACAGCCCAGGGAGGAGATGATGCTGAGTGGCCTGAAGGTGTCTACTACGAACGGAAAAGTGATGGTGGTGTGGAAGAGGTGAACCTCTCAATGACCTTTGGACGTATGCAACGACAGCAGATAAGGAGCTGTGCACTAGCTACGCGCCGACGTTCTCAGCCACCCCAGGACTGACTGAATGGTCATACCACTCCATTGACACACGTAATGCTCACCCAATTAAAGCCCAACCTTACCGGGTGTCTCCTCAAGCTAAAACTGCTATAGAATGGGAGATCCAGGATCTGCTACAGATGGATATAATCCAACCCTCTGGCAGTGCATGGGCATCTCCAGTGGTTCTAGTTCCCAAACCAGATTGGGAGATACGTTTTTGCATGGACTACAGTAAGTTAAATGCTGTAACGCACCCAGACAACTATCCAATGCCATGCACAGATGAACTATTAGAGAAACTGGGACGGGCCCAGTTCATCTCTACCTTGGACTTAACCAAGGGGTACTGGCAGGTACCGCTAGATGAATCCGCCAAGGAAAGATCAGCTTTCATCACACATGTTGGGCTGAATGAATTTAATGTGCTCCCTTTCGGGCTGCGGAATGCACCCGCCACCCTCCAAAAACTTGTAGATGGTCTCCTAGCGGGACTGGGAGAATATGCAGTCGCCTACCTTGACGATGTGGCCATATTTTCGGATTCCTGGGCAGAACACCTGGAACATCTACAAAAAGTCTTCAAGCGCATAAGGGAGGCAGGAAGTGTCAAAGGCTAAGAAGTGTCAAATAGGCCTAAACAGAGTGACTTACCTTGGACACCAGGTGGGTCAAGGAACTATCAACCCCCTACAGACCAAAGTGGATGCTATCCAAAAGTGGCCTGTCCCAAAGTCAAAGAAACAGGTCCAATCCTTCTTAGGTTTGGCCGGTTATTACAGGCGATTTGTACTGCAATACAGCCAAATCACTGCCCCACTGACAGACCTAACCAAAAAGAAACAGCCAAATGCAGTTCAGTGGACTGAAGAGTGTCAGAAGGCCTTTAACCATCTTAAAGTGACACTCATGTCTGACCCTGTGCTAAGGGCCCCAGACTTTGACAAACCATTCCTAGTAACCAGAGATGCGTCCGAGTGTGGTGTGGGAGCAGTTTTAATGCAGGAAGGACCAAATCCTGAGTTCCATCCTGTCATGTTTCTCAGCAAGAAGCTGTCTGAGAGGGAAAGCCACTGATCAATCAGTGAAAAGGAATGTTACGCCATTGTCTACACTCTGGAAAAGCTACGCCCATACATTTGTGGACAGCATTTCCACCCGCAAACCAACCGTGCTGCGCTACAATGGCTTCATACCGCCAAGGGAAATAACAAAAAACTTATTCGGTGGAGTTTAGCTCTCCAAGATTTTGGTTTCGACATACAACACATTTCAGGAGCTTATAACAAAGTGGCTGATGCACTCTCCCGTGAAAGTTTCCCAGAATCAACTGGTCCAAATCGTCCTTAAGATGTGGGAAATATTGTTAGTCTTTACACAGTTAGTAGTATATTTAGAGATGCATGTGTCTTATTAACTCTGTTTTATTCTAGAGCTCCAGGAAGAAATCACAGCCAGTGTTTCACCCTATCTGTGATTTGGGGGGCATGTCATAAATATAAAGGGAAGGGTAACCACCTTTCTGTATACAGTGCTATAAAATCCCTCCTGGCCAGAGGCAACATCCTGTTACCTGTAAAGGGTTAAGAAGCTCAGCTAACCTGGCTGGCATCTGACCCAAAGGACCAATAAGGGAACAAGATACTTTCAAATCTGGGTGGGGAGGGTGGCGGGAAAGGCTTTTGTTTGTGCTCTTTGTTTACGTGTTTGTTCTCTCTTGGGACTGAGAGAGGCCAGACAGAAATCCATCTTCTCCAGCCCATCCTAATCCAAGTCTCCAATATTGCAACCAGTATAGGTAAGCCAGGCAAGGTGGATTAGTTTATCTTTTGTTTTATGTAAATTTTCCCTGAGTTAAGAGGGAGGTTTATTCCTGTTTTCTGTAACTTTAAGGTTTTGCCCAGAGGGGGATCCTCTGTGTTTTGAATCTGAATACCCTGTAAAGTATTTTCCATCCTGATTTTACAGAGGTGATTCTTTTACCTTTTCTTTAATTAAAATTCTTCTTTTAAGAACCTGATTGATTTTTCATTGTTCTTACGATCCAAGGGTTTGGGTCTGTGTTCACCTGTACAAATTGGTGAGGATTATTATCAAGCCTTCCCCAGGAAACGGGGTGTAGGGCTTGGGGGGATATTTTGGGGAAAGACGTCTCCAAGTGGGCTCTTTCCCTGTTCTTTGTGTAAAGCACTTGGTGGTGGCAGCATACTATTCAAGCCCAAGGCAAAGTTTGTACCTTGGGGAAGCTTTTAACCTAAGCTGGTAAGAATAAGCTTAGGGGGTCTTTCATGCGGGTCCCCACAACTGTACCCTAGGGTTCAGATTGGGGAAGGAACCCTGACAGGCCCATATATTCCATTGCGATTAATACAGCACATCTTCCAAAGTATGAATAAAAACTAGGTGTAAGAGGATGAGATCTACTAGTTCTAAAATCCTGAAGCCACATGGTAACCAGAAACACTCAATTCAATTCACTAACTACAGATATTTCTTTTGTTTAATAAAATCAGTTTTTAATGAAAAACTTGTTTTGATGAGGAAAATGTTTATGTATCCAGCACGTTTAAGGCAGTTTATTTAATTTAAAAAACTAAAATGCAGTTTTTGTGCATTTTTAATTGAATTTGAATTACCAGCCAAATAGAGCTAGGTATCTTAAATAAGAAATGCATCATTCATCATTTTCTAACATAATTAAAAAATAAGAATCTGAATAAATATCAGTTAAGCTATATAATTGCTTAAATAAATGTGTACAGATATAGTGTATCATCCTGGTTAGCAAAAAGAAGCACCAAATATAGTGTAAAGATTATAGTTAGTACTAATTCAATACATTTTAATGGTTACCAGCCAGTAAGAACCAATCTTTCTTTAGGAAAATAATTAAATAATTAAAAAGCACAAATGCAAAACAATTAAAATCAATGATTTAAATCAATCCATCCTGGGACTTTCTGACCTCCACAGGATGAAGAAATGAGGAACTCCAACTCTCCTTTTTCTTGCAACCCTACATGCATGAGTTGTTAGGATAATTAATCTTTTGGCTAGGAACTAGTTGGATGATTTGTCAAAGTTTGACTGAACTGTACTTTTTTTGAGTTGGCTTTTTTTGTATATATGAACTGCTTTTGTTCAAATATCACTTATCCAAACAACAACTCATCTGAAACTGTTCTTTATCATGTCAATATATATTTGTGACATACATAAACCATTACCAGAAGATTTCGATTGTAAAATCAAACTGTCAAAGGTTAGGAAATGCCAGTTTTAGACTTGTGAGTGCAACGTTAATGCAGCCCCCTTCCTTGACGAAGGTCCTACGGAAAAATAGTATGTAATCCTGCAATATAGGTCAAAATGCATACATACAAAAGGGGTGAATTAAGCATACTTGGCAGATTATCTGATATTTTCCTAACTTTCAAGCACTCGATTTTGCAACCTAAATAATATTATTTCAAATGTAGTTTTTTGTTTGTCATTTCTGAGAGAGAGAGTGTTTTAAGGACAAAGGTAAAATCAAATTCTGTTACCATCGTTCTAACAACAATTTCATCACGCTTCATCAATGGGTTTGAACTCTGTCAGCACTGCTACTTCTTGAGGACACTAGCTGACAGTGGGAAGAAGGCTTTTATCCCAGTGTAGTAGGATGGGCTGCTGGCACCATGTGTTGGGTCCAGAGAGGTTACAGCGGAAGTGCAGCTCAGCTCTTTCCCCCTTAAACTGGGATTTGGTGGAGGTCATGCCCCATGTTGTTCCCCCAGGGGTTTGAGGCATGGGACACTAGGGTCATGTCTTAATGGAGCCCTAGGTGTAACTTAAAATTCTTCCCCTAAAATTCTTTCTAATAGAAATCCCTGCAGAAGGGCAGCAGCAGCATAACCACCTGCCAACCTTGTGAGAAATCTTCCTTGGGGCACAGGAGGTATAATTTACTCCTTCATGCTCCAGCTTCAGTGAAAGTGAACCATAGTCTTTTCAGAGGAAGAAAGAGATTGTTTCTCAGAAAGTGCTGTGGTGAGGCAGCAATTAAAGCAATACTGAGAATGTTTTTCCTACTGCTTGCATGAGATTCTCAGGAAGTACTTAGGGATAACAGTAACAGTATGCCCACCACCTATGAGTAATTATTGTCATTGCTTCGAACTACTTTTTTTTTTAAATCCTTCAAATTTAGCATGACAATCTGATTCAAAATGTATTATTTAATTCAGTAAAGCATTTTGAGATACTGTTTTTAGGAAAAGAACATTTTATACTATAGTGTATGGCAGCATAAAACATTATAATTAAAACACATTTTTAAAAGCAGGTATTTGTGTGGCTCTGTCCTCAGGAACACTTGTCTTGCAAAGTAGTAGAAGTGGACCATAAAGGAATTTTTGAACAAAATACTCAAAAAAGAATTAAGAGCACCCTTCCTGCACAGGAATGTCTGAAGCAGTGGACCATGTAGACTGAACTGAGGATTGGGCCATAAAAAATCTGATGAGGTTCAACAAGGACAAGTGCAGAGTCCTACAATTAGGAAGGAAAAATCCCACGCACCACTACAGGCTGGGGGCTGACTGGCTAAGCAGCAGTTCTAAAGAAAATGACCTGGGGATTACAGTGGAGAAGAAGCTGGATATGAGTCAGCAGTGTGCACTTGTTGCAAAGAAGACCAATGGCATATTGGGCTGTATTCGTAGGATCATTGCCAGCAGAGCAAGGGAAGTGATTACTGTCCTCTATTTGGCACTGTTGAGGCCACACCTGGAGTATTGTGTCCAGTTTTGGTCCCCCCACTACAGAAGGGATGTGGACAAATTGGAGAGAGTCCAGCGGAAGGCAAAGAAAATGATTACGGGCCTGGGCCACATGACTTACGAGGAGAGGCTGAGGGAACTGGGGTTATTTTGTCTGCAGAAGAGAAGAGTGAGGGGGGATTTGATAGGCTGTTGTCAGTTGTGGCAGATGACAGAACAAGAAGCAATGGTCTCAAGTTGCAGTGGGGGAGGTCTACGTTGGATATTAGGAAATATTATTTCATTAGGAGGGTGGTGAAGCACTGGAATGGGTTACCTAGGGAGATGGTGGAATCTCTATCCTTAGAGGTTTTTAATGCCCGGCTTGACAAAGCCATGGCTGGGATGATTTACTTGGTGTTGGTCCTGCTTTGAGCAGGGGATTGGACTAGTTGACCTCCTGAGGTCTCTTCCAACCCTAATATTCTATGAAAGTTTGCAAGGCCGTAAAATAAATGGTAGCCTTAACATTCAGGAACTTGAGAGCTGCTTACATTTCTAATAAGGTCCAGTGGCACTGGCAGAAAGACCTGTATGACACTGTAGCCAACTTCATGTCTAGAGGTGTTGAATCTTAAATCCATACAAGATGGAATGTTTAGATTTTTTTTTTAATGTTATGTCATTTTGGAAGGACACCTTCCTTTTGTCTTATTTTCAGTACCCCTCCTCTTTCTCTTCTTTCAAATGGAATTTTATGCTTCCCTCACTTCTTTCAGCTATCTCTCCTCATTTGTTTTTACTTCTACCTTCTCAAGTTAACAGCTTTTATCACTGGCTCCTTTCCTGCCATGCCCTAGATTTTTGGTGTCTCATTGCTCACAATATCTACCACATCTATATGTGCCATCTTCCTTTTTCTCTCATCTCCTTTCTTATGCCTTTTTTAGAATTGAGGGGAAAAGGAGTGAGTGAGGTCGTTTTTTAAAGAAAATCGCGCTCGCTACGTCAAGGCAGCTAATCCACTTCTGAGTTTGTCTAGACTAGGAAAGATAGTCAAGCTTTGGTTGGGTTTTGCTAACGTGTTTGAGCTAATCCCAATTTAACCTCACCTTTTTCATAGTGTAGATGCAGGTTATCACATTTAACCTTGATTTAGTTGGTCAAAGTTAACCCTAGGCTCCAAAAGATCAAATCGTGATGAAAAGTCAGTATTTCAAAAATAATAAAAAACAAACATTTTTTTATTTCAAAGCATTTTGTTTTGATTTAGACTTTTAAAAACCTTTTTTCAGTCTAAGTAGCTTACATTTTTAAATGAAAAATCATTTTGAACTGGAAAACTCCAATTTTTCATTTTGAAGAGTTCAAAATGAAACAGTCTGACAATTTTGAAACTTTTTTTTTTGCTCTACATTTTTTTCCAGTTGAGAAATTTGTCAAAAAGAACCCCGTTTCACAGTTTCAGGTTCAACAAATCAGCACCTTTCAATGAAAAACAATAATGTAGTGAAAAATTCCAGACCAGCTCTAATAATAATGAACTAGGCATAAAAGTCAAGACTGCAACACAGAAAGTAGGCTTATTGTGTGAAGACCCTACAGTCTTGGCCACACTGTAGAATTTACCCCTTGTTGGCAACAGCCAAACTGGTCCTGAACACAGTTTAGCTCCAAATATAGACATGGATAAACTGGTTTCAGTAACTTTTCAAAAACCATGGTGAAAATCTACAAGTTAGTTGCACCCATTGTTGACACTTATTGTCAGCAACTGTAAGTTCTGTAGCATAAACAATAATAAGCCAGCACGACCAGATGGTATATACCCAAGAGTTCTGAAGGAACTCAAATATGAAATTGCAGAACTACTAACTGTGGTATGTAACCTATTGCTAAGTCAGCCTCTCTACCAGATGACTGGAAGATAGCTAATGTGACACTAATTTTTAAAAAAGGCTCCAGAGGTGATCCTGGCAAATACAGAACAGCAAGCCTAACTTCAGTATCAAGCAAATTGGCTGAAACAGAATTATCAGACACACAGATGAACATGATATGTTAGGGAAGAGTCACACAGGTTTTGTAAAGGGAAGTCATGCCTCACCAGTCTATTAGAATTCTTTGAGGGTCAACAAGCATGTGGACAAGGGTGATCCAGTGGACACAGCATACTTCAACTTTCAGAAAGCCTTTGACAAGAACCCTCACCAAAGGCTCTTAAGCAAAGTAAGCAGTCATGGGATAAGAGGGAAGGTCCTCTCATTGATCAATAACTAGTTGAAAGGTAGGAAACAAAGGGTATGAGTAAGTGTTCAGTTTTCACAGTGGAGTGAGCTACATAGAAGGATCCCCCAAAGATCTGTTCTGGGACCAGTGCAGTTCAACATATTCATAAATTATCTGGAAAAAGGGGTAAACAGGAGGCAAAGTTCGCTGGCACAAAATTACTCAAGATGGTTAAGTCCAAAGCAGATTACGAAGAGTTACAAAGGGATCTCACAAAACTGGATGAATGGGCAACAAAATGGCAGATGAATTTCAATGTTGATAAGTGCAAAGTAATGCCCATTGGAAAACATAATTCCAAATATACATATAAGATAATGGCGGTCTAAATTAGCTGTTACCACTCACGAAAGAGAGCTTGGAGTCATCATGGAGAGTTTCTGAAAACATTTGCTCAATGTGCAAAGGCAGTCAGAAGCTAACAGAATGTTAGGAAAGGGATTGATAATAAGACAGAAAATATCATAATGGCACTATGTAATCCATGGTACACACACACCTTGAGTGCTGCGTGCAGTTCTGGTCACCCCTCCCAAAAAAGATATATTAGAATTTGAAAAAATACAGACAAAGGCACCAAAAATGATTAGTGGAGGAGAAATTAAAAGGTCTGGAACTGTTCAGCTTGGAAAAGAGGCAACTAAGGGGGAATATGGCACAGGTCTAGAAAATCGTGAATGATGCAGAGAAAGTTAATGAAGAAGTCTTATTTATCCCATCACGTAACAAAGGGACCAATGGTCACCCAATGAAATCAATATGCAACAGAAGGAAGTACTTCTTCACACAATGCATAGTCAACCTGTGGAACTCATTGCCAGGGGTTGTTGTGACGGCCAAAAGCATAACGGGGTTCAAAAATGAATTAGTTAAGTTCATGGAGGATGGCTATTATCCAAGATGGGCTGGGATGCAACCCCATTCTCTGGGTGTCCCCAAACCTCTGACTACCAGAAGCTGGAACTGGATGATGGGATGGATCACTCAATATATTGCCTTGTTTTGTTCCCTCCCTCTGAAGTGTCTGGCACAGGGCACTGTAATAAGACAGGATATTGGGATAGATGGACCTAGTATTGCCATTCTTATCTTATGTAAACAAGCCCCAAGACTAGAGCTGGTTGGGTACTCAAAATCAGCATTCGTAGACATTCACTCAAATTCTGAGCCACTGTTTGACTCAGCCACATTCATATTCTCTTGTTATTCAACTGTTTGCAAACATTCTTGGGGAATGGATTTGTGTTTGCATAAATTTGGGGGGGAATGGCTGCTCTTTATACAAATACCATAATCACATGCAAATAAGGTTATTTGTGCCTGAAAAAGAGAATCCATTCTTTGCAATTATGCTCTTTAAAAAGTTTCAGACATCCAATCAGAAAACAGAAATAACTAAGTAGCTCAGATAACTAATGAGACACAACAACTAGCAAATACTCAAATTGGAGAGTTTCTAAACAATAAAATAAAGTTTATCCATCCAAACTATCCAAAGATTAGTCATGAATAATAAATATATATTTTTAAACTAAATTTGGTTCAAGAATAATTCACATTTTTTTCACCAACATTATTAGCAATGAATAATTCAACAAGAACTACAGAGGACTTATATAATGCAACCATTTCTAACTTGAATTAAAATGTAAAAGCATCAGGTGACATTTATCAGAAAAGCAAAGTTTTGGGAGTTTTTGTGGCACCATGGGTTATGAACTAGAGACATTAAGTAGCACAGCAAGTATAACTCTCACAGGACCTGAGGGGATTCAGCTGCAAGGATTTATTAAGAAATAAACTGTCACTAAACACTGATTGTAATGAGATGAACATGCTCTTATGTTAATGAACTGGGTCATAGAATTATAGATTTTAAAGCCAGAAGGGACCACCAGATCATCTAGTGTGACCATCACAGGCCACCAGCACCCTCACACTAAACCCACCAACTGAAATTAGACCAAATTACAGCCCTCAGGAGACTAATGTAAGGGGACTGTTGCCCCCTTACTAACATTCAGTGGGGGTGTTTTAGTTGCTAGCTCCAGTGTCGATGGGAAATCAGGACCCTGAGGCTGACAGTCCCCAGGAACAATGGGGAGAGGCCAGCCTGAATGACAGGGCAGGCAGGCTAATCAGGGAGTCAGGAGGCCAGGGGTTCTGTCCTCCGTGTGAGCTGGAATTGCCTGGGTCAGACAGAGTGGGGCCGAGCTAAGAAGAAAGCAGGGGCCCAAGCTGTGCTGGGAGCAGAGCTGCAGCCACAGAGCCAGGTATGGTGAGCAGTTGGGACAGGCAAGGGGGGACCCTGGGCAAAGGGCCCAGCCGAGAAAGACACCCCAGCCAAGGGTCCTTGCAGGCCAGACTGCGAGGGGGATCTTAACCCAACAGGGGGCTGACACTGGAAAGCCCTGAGGTGTGTGGCCACCACCATTACAAGTGTCCAACCTGCAGCATCCCTTCAGCACAGCCAGGGCCTGAGAAGGAGATCTGGGACCTACAAGGAACATAGTGTGAAGTGCCCTGAAGTCCAGAGACACTGTTTGTAATGTTCCCTGCCACAGAGCAGGATGATGTGTTTTCCTTTAGCCTTTCCCATTTTTCCTTATTCTCTTTTTAAATTAATTGTTAATTAAACAACTTGTATTTGCTTTAAATTGTATGAAATGATCGGTGGGTCAGGAAGGTGCCCAGTGCAGAGAGAGTACCCCGGAGTGGGGACACCCTCGCCCCTGTCCTAGGTGACCACAGTAGGGTTGGGGGTCGAGCCCCGCAGGAATCCTGGGCCCAGCCTTGTCAGGGTTACGAGGACTCTGCCAGACAGGAGAGTGGAAGGGGAGTCCTCAAGGGCAGGGAGGCCTCTGGGTAAACAAAGTGGGAGCGAGGACTCAGATCCTTTCACTAGCCCATTTCACTGGGGTAGTGCAGAAGCCAGGAAAGTTCTCCACAATAGCGGGACCATTCCCCCGCTTACACTAAACTATTATGTGCCACAGCCAGAGAACAGAAAGGACTGAGGTACACCAATGACCAAAGCCTCTGCAATGGTAGGAAACCAGTTAGGTGACATATCCCCAGATTACCTTGGCAAGCAAACAACCTGACTCTACAGAGGAAGGGGAGCCACCCCCACAAGATCACTGCCAATCTGACCTGGAGAGAATTCCTTCCCAGCTTCACATATGTTGATATAGTAAACAGTGCTCTTCTCCCTAAGGACTCAGTCTTACCATCACATTCCTACAGGTAGATCCTTATGTCTCCACATAGTACTAATGTATGCTCTTCAGTAAAGAATCCATGTTTTTACTTGTTTTGTGAGGCATTTAACACACTTTTGGATGCTAAAAAATTATACAATTGACTAGGGCACCAGAGTTAATACTGTCTCTTTGGGGAAAAGTTTAATGATGACCAGAAGTGGGTAAGGACCTCTGTTTTAGTTCTCCTCCAAAAATGGCACTTCCAGTAGTACAATGACTTTTGAAATCATGCCGTTTTAAGCCTTAATCCTTCAATTAAATCAGAGTGGGCAGAAATCCCTTTTGCCCACACAGAGTCCTACTGAAGTCAGTCTAAATTTAGGATGACACAAGTGAGAGTCACAAATGGCCAAGAGGTAGAGGAAGGGCATGACTGACAATAATAAGATCACTGAGTTACCCAGTGAGGTATACCATGATATTTAAAAAAAAAATATTTCTTGACTACCTAACCTCTACTCCACCTCACCCAAACCCCCTAGCTTGCAGTATGTGAAATGACAGAAGTGAGGTTTTTGGTAGGGATTTGAATGTGGTAAAGGAATTGGCTTGGTGGACAGGTTCAGAGAAGGAATTCTAAGCATAAAGGGCAGTACAGAAAAATAAAAGGCACAAGAGAGAAAGATGTGAAGGAGGTATTGAGGCTATTGGTGGCAAGCAGGAGAATAAAAAAGGAGAGCATATCAGAGATATAGAAAACTTAAGTTAATGTATTTTGGCTACTAAAATTCCCCCGTAGTTTCAGTTGGATAAAGTATTCTTGTTTTTTCCTCCTTACCTGTGGCATGTTATTGCAAAGGTGGCTGCATTTCAGTGGTGTGTGGAGAATATATATGTGTTTGTTATGTTTAGGAGCCTTCAGGGTGAAATTTGCCAGTGCAACTGGAATATATAAATAACAGATATTGAAGGAGATGCTTAGGGTATTTGGCTCCCAACTCCCATTGACTTTAATAGGAAGCTTGTGGTTAAAACCCACAAAACGCTTTGAACATTTGCCCCATTATTTCCTTGTCATCTAGAAAGGTTGTTTTGGGATTCAGTAAGTCATTAAAATATAGGAATATCTTTATTTCTTCTTTTCAAGCTTCTACAGTGTACTTGCCAACAGCACAATAGTCCAATTATTTATAATTTGTTCTGTCAAATTTATATAATCCTAATGATATATTCAGGGACATACAATATATTATGCATGTCATGTTCTCTGCAAAGAATGTCAAAGACCACAATTTATCTCATGTAAATTTACAAACACATGGACCTAATTCTCCATTGCCTCACACCTTGTGTAGTCAGTTACACCTAAAACAGGTTTAAAATGTAGCCATTCTGATATGGTAGACTTTTACATTCACTTTACATTGGTGTAAATGAATATACTAGATTAGCGGTTCTCAGACTGTGGATTGGGACCCCAAAGGGGATCACAACCCTGTTCTAATGGGGTCACCAAGGCTGGCTTAGATTTGCTGGGGCCCTGAGGCAGAAACCCTCCTAGGGCTGAAGCCGAAGCTTGAGGACCTCAGGCCTGGGCAGCTGTGCTCAGTTTACAGGCCCCCTGCTTGGAGCTGAAGCCCTCAGGCTTTGGCTTTGGCCCCCGCACCTGGGGCAGTGGGGTTCGGGCTTTGGCTCTGGCCCTCCCCGACGTAGGGTGGCAGGACTAAGGCGGGCTTAGGCTTCTGTCCCCTCTCCTGGGGTCAAGTAGTAATTTTTGTTGTCAGAAGGGGGTCGCGGAGCAATGAAGTTTGAGGACCCCTGTACTAGATGTAAAGCAGAAGAGAATCAGGCCCATATATGTTGGCCAATTCCTAAATATTAGTGGTGATAAGGAGAAGAGTTCATAGCCCCACATTTTAAATAATTGGAAAACTCATAGGACCATATATATTTATATATTTTATCTATAAATAACAAGTGACGAACTATCTGTGTACAATGACAGCTAGGCTGGAGATATACATGCTGAATACTTTGCAATATTCATCCCTTGCTTTATTTGTACAACTCACTTATCTCTAGATGAAGAAAACTATAAAATCTGGATATACAGTAATACTTCTGGGAATTCTTATGGTACTTATTAGCCTCTGAGACTCCAACAGCTTCTCCTTTTTACATTGATAGTTGTTTCTACCTTCCCACACACGCTATTCCCTCCCACCATTTAACCATCTTTCCTGTCACTCAGGCTCACAACCTTGTTGCCATATTCCACTTCTCTTTCTTCTTCTCAACCACCACCATCTAGGCTGTTGATAATTTTTGAAGTTCCTTCCTCTAAGTTATCCCCAAAATATGTCCCTTCCTGTATTGCTACAATTATGGCTTGATCATCTTTTGCAATCACTTCTGCAACCTTGAGCTCTGGCTTCCTGGCCTTCTCAGGTCTCAAGTTGCATTTTTATATTCAGACTCCTCATCCTCAAACATTCCCCTGCCCTATATTCTCTAAATTTGGCAGGCCTTTTACTCCGCAAGCCTTCTATTCGCATTAGTGACTGCATGCATAGGTGCTAGAACTAAGGGTGCTGCCTCGCCCACTGCCTTGAAGTAGTAATAACAACCCAAATACATGGTTTCTGCCTTCAGCACCCCCACTATAAAAATTGTTCCAGCACCACTGACTGCATGAGCAAAATCTTGCTCTCATTTACACTAATATAAATCCAGAGTAATTCCACTGACTTCCAACTGAGTTATTCCAAATGCATGCAGATATAACAGAACAGTTTTGGAACCTAAACTTTTCCTTATACACCTTCACAAATCAGACACAAATGGACACAAATCAGACATCAAGAATTGTAACATGCAAAAACCAGTAGGAAAACACTTCAAGCGCCCTGGACACTCAATAACAGACCTAAAAGTGGCCATTCTTCAACAAAAAAACTTCAAAACAAGACTTCAGCGAGAAACTGCAGAACTGGAATTAATTTGCAAACTTGACACTATCAAATGAGGCCTGAATAAAGATTGGGAGTGGCTGGGTCACTACAAAAATAATTTTCTCTCTGTTGATACTCATACCTTCTTGTCAACTGTTGGGAATGGGCCACATCCACCATGATTGAATTGGCCTCGTTAGCACTACAAAAAGTAATTTTCCTTCTGTTAAGGGGTACTTGTGGCACCTTAGAGACTAACCAATTTATTTGAGCATAAGCTTTCGTGAGCATTGGTTAGTCGCTAAGGTGCCACAAGTACTCCTTTTCTTTTTGTGAATACAGACTAACACGGCTGCTACTCTGAAACCTTTCCTTCTGTTGATATTCACCCCTTCTTGTCAACTGTTGGGAATGGGCCACATTCACTTTAATTGAATGGGCCTTGTTAGCACTGACGCCCCAATTTCATAGATTCATAGATACTAAGGTCAGAAGAGATCATTATGATTATCTAGTCTGACCTCTTGCACAACGCAGGCCACAGAATCTCACCCACCCACTCCTGTGAAAACTCTGAGTTACCCAGGAAAGAATTTTCTGTTGTATCTGGCTGGTGATTCTCACCCACCCACTCCTCTCACCTATGTCTGAGCTATTGAAGTCCTCAAATCGTGGTTTAAAGACTTCAAGGAGCAGAGAATCCTCCAGCAAGTGACCCATGCCCCATGCTACAGAGGAAGGCGAAAAACCTCCAGGGCCTCTTCCAATCTGCCCTGGAGGAAAATTCCTTCCCGACCCCAAATATGGCAATCAGCTAAACCCTGAGCATATGGGCAAGATTCACCAGCCAGATACTACAGAAAATTCTTTCCTGGGTAACTCAGATCCCACCCCATCTAACATCCCATCACAGGCCATTAGGCCTATTTACCATGAATATTTAAAGATCAATTAATTACCAAAATCATGTTATCCCATCATACCATCTCCTCCATAAACTTATTGAGTTTAATCTTAAAGACAGATAGATCTTTTGCTCCCACTGCTTCCCTTGGAAGGCTATTCCAAAACTTCACTCCTCTGATGGTTAGAAACCTTCATCTAATTTCAAGTCTAAACTTCCCAATGATCAGTTTATATCCATTTGTTCTGTGTCCACATTGGTACTGAGCTTAAATAATTCCCCTCCCTCTCCAGTATTTATCCCTCTGATATATTTATAGAGAGCAATCATATCTCCCCTCAACCTTCTTTTAGTTAGGCTAAACAAGCCAAGCTCCTTGAGTCTCCTTTCATAAGACAGGTTTTCCATTCCTTGGATCATCCTAGTAGCCCTTTTCTGTACCTGTTCCAGTTTGAATTCATCCTTCTTAAACATGGGAGAACAGAACTGCATACAGTATTCCAGGTGAGGTCTCACCAGTGCCTTGTATAACGGTACTAAAACCTCCTTATCTCTACTGGAAATACCTCGCCTGATGCATCCCAAGACCACATTAACTTTTTTCATGGCCATATCACATTGACGGCTCATAGTCATCCTATGATCAACCAATACTCCAAGGTCCTTCTTCTCCTCAGTTACTTCTAATTGATGCGTCCCCAGCTTATAACTAAAATTCTTGTTATTAATCCCTAAATGCATGACCTTACACTTCTCACTATTAAATTTCATCCTATTACTATTACTCCAAGTGACTTACAAGGTCATCCAGAACCTCCTGTATCATATCCCGGTCCTTCTCTAAATTGGCAATACCTCCCAGCTTTGTATCATCCGCAAACTTTATTAGCACACTCCCACTTTTTGTGCCGAGGTCAGTAATAAAAAGATTAAATAAGATTGGTCCCAAAACTGATCTCTGAGGAACTCCACTGGTAACCTCCCTCCAGCCTGACCATTCACCTTTCAGTAGGGACCCGCTGTAGTCTCTCCTTTAACCAATTCCTTATCCTCCTTTCAATTTTCATATTGATCCCCATCTTTTCCAATTTAACTAATAATTCCCCATGTGGCACGGTATCAAAGGCTTTACTGAAAGCTAGGTAAATTAGATCCACTGCGTTTCCTTTGTCTAAAAAATCTGTTACTTTCTCAAAGAAGGAGATCAGGTTGGTTTGGCACGATCTACCTTTTGTAAAACCAGGTTGTATTTTGTCCCATTTTCCATTGACTTCAATGTCCTTAACTACTTTCGCCTTCAAAATTTTTTCCAAGACCTTGCATACTACAGATGTCAAACTAACAGGCCTATAGTTACCCAGATCACTTTTTTCCCTTTCTTAAAAATAGGAACTATGTCATCAATTCTCTAATCATACGGTACAACCCCTGAGTTTACAGATTCATTAAAAATTCTTGCTAATGGACTTGCAATTTCATGTGCCAATTCCTTTAATTTTCTTGGATGAAGATTATCTGGGCCCCCCGATTTAGTCCCATTAAGCTGTTTGAGTTTCGCTTCTACCTCAGATACAGTAATATCTATCTCCATATCCTCATTCCCATTTGTCATGCTACCATTATCCCTAAGATCCTCTTTAGCCTTGTTAAAGACTGAGGCAAAGTATCTGTTTAGATATTGGGCCATGTCTAGATTATCCTTGACCTCCACTCCATCCTCAGTGTTTAGCGGTCCCACTTCTTCTTTCTTTGTTTTCTTCTTATTTATATAGCTATAGAACCTTTTACTACTGGTTTTAATTCCCTTTGCAAGGTCCAACTCTACTTGACTTTTAGCCTGTCTCACTTTATCCCTACATGTTCTGACCTCAATCAGGTTGCTTTCCTTGCTGATCCCTCCCATCTTCCACTCCCTGTATGCTTTCTGCTTTTTCTTAATCACCTCTCTGAGATGCTTGCTCATCCAGCTTGGTCTACAACTCCTGCCTATGAATTTTTTCCCCTTTCTTGGGGTGCAGGCTTCCGATAGCTTCTGCAGCTTTGTTTTAAAGTAATCCCAGGCCTCCTCTGCCTTTAGATCCATATGTTCTTCAGTCCAATCCACTTCCCTAACTAATTTCCTTAATTTTTGAAAGTCAGCCCTTTTGAAATCAAAAACCCTAGTTGCAGATTTAATTTTGTTAATCCTTCCATTCAGTTTGAACTGAATTAGGTCATGATCACTTGAACCAAGATTATCCCTACAACCATTTCTTCTATGAGGTCTTCGCTACTCACCAAAACCAAATCTAAAATGGCTTCCCCTCTAGTCGGTTCAGCAACTACTTGATGAAGGAATCCATCAGCTATCACATCTAGGAAAATCTGAGCCCTATTATTATTACTAGCACTCGTCCTCCAGTCTATATCTGGGAAGTTAAAGTCTCCTATGATCACGCAGTTTCCATTAGTATTTACTTCATTAAAAATATTAAAACCCCAAGCACTATTCCAGGGGAGGCTCTAATAGTTTTCTTCCCCAATGTAATTTTTGCCCAGACGGACTCTGTCTTATCCATTCCTTCGCTTCTTATTTCTTTACATTCTACCTCATCATTGATATACAATGCTACTCCACCACCTTTACCTTTATTTTGGTCTTTCCTAAACAGCACATACCCTTCAATACCTGTAGTCCAGTCATGATTACTATTCCACCATGTTTCTGTTATCCCTATAATATCTGGTTTCACTTCCTGCACCAGTAACTCTAGTTCCTCCATTTTGTTACCTAGGCTCCTCCCATCTTTTCATGTGCTGTATATTTATACCTGCTTACTGTATTTTCCACTCCATGCATCTGATGAAGTGGGTTCTAGCCCACGAAAGCTTATGCCCAAATAAATTTGTTGGTCTCAAGGGTATGTCTACATTACAAAATTAGGTCGAATTTATAGAAGTCGGTTTTTTAGAAATTGGTTTTATATATTCGAGTGTGTGTGTCCCCACAGAAAATGCTCTAAGTGCATTAACTCGGCAGAGTGCTTCCACAGTACCGAGGCAAGCGTTGACTTCTGGAGTGTTGCACTCTGGGTAGCTATCCCACAGTTCCCGCAGTCTCCGCTGCCGATTGGAATTCTGGGTTGAGATCCCAATGCCTGATGACGCTAAAACATTGTCGCGGGTAGTTCTGGGTACATATCGTCAGGCCCCCGTTCCCTCCCTCCCTCCATGAAAGCAAGGGCAGACAATCGTTTCACGCCTTTTTTCCTGAGTTACCTGTGCAGACGCCATACCACGGCAAGGATGGAGCAAGCTCAGGTAACCTTCACCGTATGTCTCCTGGGTGCTGGCAGACGTGGTACTGCATTGCTACACAGCAGCATCAACCCATTGCCTTGTGGCAGCAGACGGTACAGTACGACTGGTAGCCATCATCGTCATGTCTGAGGTGATCACCTGGGCAGACATGGGCGCAGGGACTAAATTTGGAGTGACTTGACCAGGTCATTCTCTTTAGTCCTGCAGTCAGTCCTATTGAACCATCTTATGGTGAGCAGGCAGGAGATACGGATTGATAGCAGTCCTACTGTACCATCTTCTGCCAGGCAGGCAAGAGATGAGGATGGCTAGCAGTCGTACTGCACCATCTTCTGCTGAGCAGCCATGAGATGTGGATGGCTTGCAGTCCTTCTGCACCGTCTGCTGCCAGCCAAAGATGTAAAAGATAGATGGAGTGGATCAAAACAAGAAATAGACCAGATTTTTTTTTTACTCATTTGCTTACCCCCTACCCCCATTTAGGAGACTCATTCCTCTAGGTCACACTGCAGTCACTCACAGAGAAGGTGCAGCGAAGTAAATCTAGCCATGTATCAATCAGAGGCCAGACCAACCTGCTTGTTCCAATAAGAACAATTACTTAGGTGCACCATTTCTTATTGGAACCCTCCGTGAAGTCCTGCCTGAAATACTCATTGATGTAAAGCCACCCCCTTTGTTGATTTTAATTCCCTGTAAGCCAACCCTGTAAGCCATGTCGTCAGTCGCCCCTCCCTCCGTCAGAGCAATGGCAGACAATCGTTCCACACGTTTTTTCTGTGCGGACGCCATACCAAGGCAAGCATGGAGGCCGCTCAGCTCACTTTGGCAATTAGGAGCACATTAAACACCACACGCATTATCCAGCAGTATATGCAGCACAGAACCTGGCAGAGCGATACCGGGCGAAGAGGCGACATCAGCGCGGTCACGTGAGTGATCAGGACATGGACACAGATTTCTCTGAAAGCATGGGCCCTGCCAATGCATGCATCATGGTGCTAATGGGGCAGGTTCATGCTGTGGAACGCCGATTCTGGGATCGGGAAACAAGCACAGACTGGTGGGACCGCATAGTGTTGCAGGTCTGGGACGATTCCCAGTGGCTGCGAAACTTTCGCATGCGTAAGGCACTTTCATGGAACTTTGTGACTTGCTTTCCCCTGCCCTGAAGCGCATGAATACCAAGATTAGAGCAGCCCTCACAGTTGAGAAGCGAGTGGCGATAGCCCTGTGGAAGTCTGCAACGCCAGACAGCTACCGGTCAGTTGGGAATCAATTTGGAGTGGGCAAATCCACTGTGGGGGCTGCTGTGATGCAAGTAGCACACGCAATCAAAGATCTGCTGATATCAAGGGTAGTGACCCTGGGAAATATGAAGGTCATAGTGGATGGCTTTGCTGCAATGGGATTCCCTAACTGTGGTGGGGCCATAGACGGAACCCATATCCCTATCTTGGCACCGGAGCACCAAGCCGGCGAGTACATAAACCGCAAGGGGTACTTTTCAATAGCGCTGCAAGCTCTAGTGGATCACAAGGGACGTTTCACCAACATCAACATGGGATGGCTGGAAAAGGTACATGACTCTCGCATCTTCAGGAACTCTGGTCTGTTTCAAAAGCTGCAGGAAGGGACTTTATTCCCAGACCAGAAAATAACTGTTGGGGATGTTGAAATGCCTATATGTATCCTTGGGGACCCAGCCTACCCCTTAATGCTATGGCTCATGAAGCCGTACACAGGCAGCCTGGACAGTAGTCAGGAGCTGTTCAACTACAGGCTGAGCAAGTGCAGAATGGTGGTAGAATGTGCATTTGGATGTTTAAAGGCGCGCTGGCGCAGTTTACTGACTCGCTTAGACCTCAGCGAAATCAATATTCCCAGTGTTATTACTGCTTGCTGTGCACTCCACAATATCTGTGAGAGTAAGGGGGAGACGTTTATGGTGGGGTGGGAGGTTGAGGCAAATCGCCTGGCTGCTGGTTACGCACAGCCAGACACCAGGGCGGTTAGAAGAGCACAGGAGGGCGTGGTCCGCATCAGAGAAGCTTTGAAAACCAGTTTCATGACTGGCCAGGCTATGGTGTGAAAGTTCTGTTTGTTTCTCCTTGATGAAACCCTCCGCCCCTTGGTTCACTCTACTTCCCTGTAAGCTAACCACCCTCCCCTCCTCCCTTCCATCACCGCTTGCAGAGGCAATAAAGTCATTGTTGCTTCACATTCATGCATTCTTTATTCATTCATCACACAAATAGGGGAATGACTACCAAGGTAGCCCAGGAGGGGTGCTGGAGGAGGGAAGGAAAATGCCACACAGCACTTTAAAAGTTTACAACTTTAAAATTTATTGAATGCCAGCCTTCTGTTTTTTGGGCAATCCTCTGTGGTGGAGTGGTTGGTTGGCCGGAGGCCCCCCCCACCGCGTTCTTGGGCGTCTGGGTGTGGAGGCTATGGAACTTGGGGAGGAGGGCGGTTGGTTACACAGGGGCTGTAGTGGCAGTCTGTGCTCCAGCTGCCTTTGCTGCAGCTCAACCATACACTGGAGCATACTAGTTTGATCCTCCAGCAGCCTCATCATTGAATCCTGCCTCCTCTCATCACGCTGCTGCCACATTTGAGTTTCAGCCCTGTCTTCAGCCCGCCACTTACTCTCTTCAGCCTGCCACCTCTCCTCCCGGTCATTTTGTGCTTTCCTGCACTCTAACATTATTTGCCTCCACGCATTCGTCTGTGCTCTGTCAGTGTGGGAGGACAGCATGAGCTCAGAGAACATTTCATCACGAGTGCGTTTTTTTTTCTTTCTAATCTTCACTAGCCTCTGGGAAGGAGAAGATCCTGTGATCATTGAAACACATGCAGCTGTTGGAGAAAAAAAAGGGACAGCGGTATTTAAAAAGACACATTTTATAAAACAGTGGCTACACTCTTTCAGGGTAAACCTTGATGTTAACGTTACATACATAGCACATGTGCTTTCGTTACAAGGTCACATTTTACCTCCCCCCACCGTGTGGCTACCCCCTCAACCCTGCTGGGCTGTTTGCCTGTGGCTAACAGTGGGGAACATTTCTGTTCAGCCACAGGCAAACAGCCCAGCAGGAACGGGCACCTCTGAGTGTCCCCTGAAGAAAAGCAGCCTATTTCAACCAGGTGACCATGAATGATATCTCATTCTCCTGAGGATAACACAGAGAGATAAAGAACGGATGTTGTTTGAATGCCAGCAAACATACACTGCAATGCTTTGTTGTACAGTGATTCCCGAGTACGTGTTACTGGCTTGGAGTGGTAAAGTGTCCTACCATGGAGGACGCAATAAGGCTGCCCTCCCCAGAAACCTTTTGCAAAGGCTTTGGGAGTACATCCAGGAGAGCCGCGAATGCCAGGGCAAATTAATCCTTTCCCATGCTTGCTTTTAAACCATGTATAGTATTTTAAAAGGTACACTCACCAGAGTGTACTCCTTCTCCGCCTGCCGGGTCCAGGAAGCAGCCTTGGGTGGGTTTGGGGGGTACTGGCTCCAGGTCCAGGATGAGAAACAGTTCCTGGCTGTCGGGAAAACTGGTTTCTCCGCTTGCTTGCTGTGAGCTATTTACAACCTCATCATCATCATCATCATCATCTTCTTCACCCCCAAAACCTGCTTCCATGTTGCCTCCATCTCCATTGAAGGAGTCAAACAACACCGCTGGGGTAGTGGTGGCTGAACCCCCTAAAATGGCATGCAGCTCATCATAGAAGCGGCATGTTTGGGGCTCTGACCCGGAACTGCCGTTTGCCTCTCTGGTTTTCTGGTAGGCTTGCCTCAGCTCCTTAAGTTTCATGCGGCACTGCTTCGGGTCCCTGTTATGGTCTCTGTCCTTCATGCCCTGGGAGATTTTGACAAAGGTTTTGGCGTTTCAAAAACTGGAACGGAGTTCTGATAGCACGGATTCCTCTCCCCATACAGCAATCAGATCCCGTACCTCCTGTTCAGTCCATGCTGGAGCTCTTTTGCGATTCTGGGACTCCATCATGGTCATCTCTGCTGATGAGCTCTGCATGGTCACCTGCAGCTTGCCACGCTGGCCAAACAGGAAATGAGATTCAAAAGTTCACGGTTCTTTTCCTGTCTATCTGGCCAGTGCATCTGAGTTGAGAGTGCTGTCCAGAGCAGTCACAATGGAGCACTCTGGGATAGCTCCCGGAGGCCAATACCATCGAATTGTGTCCACAGTACCCCAAATTCGACCTGGCAAGGCCGATTTAAGTGCTAATCCACTTGTCAGGGGTGGAGTAAGGAAATCGATTTTAAGAGCCCTTTAAGTTGAAATAAAGGGCTTCATCGTGTGGACGGGTGCAGGTTTACATCGATTTAACGCTGCTAAATTCGACCTAAAGTCCTAGTGTAGACCAGGGCTTAGGTGCCACAAGGACTCCCAGTTGTTTTTTCTAGCACAATCACTTTATTAAAAACTTAAATCTGAACATCTGAACTATTGTCTGTGTCTGTGCTCTTTGGGAGCAAGAATTGGGTCTTCTCTTGTTTGTACAGCACTGAGTATGCCTGATAACTCTCAAATATATATATATAAAATATAAAACATAAGGTGCTATGACCAAAAATGAACAGAGTATTAAAAATCAGAAAATACTATACCATTGATTAATATACTACAAGAAGCTTTTTTATTAGTCTCTTTTTTAATGCACCCATCTACCCTGTTTTCTTTGTTCTAATTTAATTACCCATTTAAAAATAGTTATGAGTTATCTGTGTATTTCTGTGGCAAATAATAAAAAAAAAATCTCAACTATTGAGGAGGAAACTCATTTCAAGTGACCTGCTAAACTTTGGGAGAACTTCCCAGTTCCAAGCTGCCTGAAAAGAAGAGGCAACTAGCCTACAGGGGAGCTCTGCATGTCATATCAATGAATTGTGTGTGATAGCATAAACCTTTCAGACAGGGCCAAATGTCTAAAAATAAATCCACGACCTCCTAAAACATTTGCTGAAATGGTGGTGTAATATACTTGGGGAAAAAGGGGAAAAAGCCTTCTGCTCCTAGGAGAATAAAATTATACCTATAAGAAAGAAATCTTTTTTCTAAGTGTGACAAATACAGACTTCAAAAAGCCTCTAATGGTAAACACACAGGTAGTTCGAGGCAAATGAAAGCCATCCTAAACCCATTTTGGACATCATATATCGGATTAATCTCAGGTGCAATGCCATTAATGTAGAGCAAAGTTACATCTGGAATGAATTTGGCCCTGTGATAAATGAAGGGTGGAGGGAGCAGGGAGCTCCCTTTTATGGACACCCAGCTAGCCAGTTAGCTATAAAATCCCTGTTAGTAACTGTTCTCTACCTGCTTTACCTGTAAAGGGTTAAAAAGTCCACAGGTAAAGGAAGGGAGTGGGCACCTGACCAAAAGAGCCAATGGGAAGGCTAGAACTTTTTAAAATTGGGAAAAAAACTTTCCCTTTGTGTCTGTTGTTGCTCTCCGGAAAAGAGGGGAACAGGGCAGCAGTTATGCTGTGAGAAGCTGAAGGTCAGGTATGAAAATCATCCGAATCATATCTAGAATTGCTTATTTGGAACACAGATGTGTAAATAGATCAGAAAATGTGTAGAAAGATGCAATTAGGTTTATTCTGCTTATTTCTTATGGCTTGTGGATTCCTCTGTGCTAACCCCAGATGCTTTTGTTGCTTGTAACCTTTAAGCTGAACCCCCAGAAAACTATTTTGGGTGCTTAAATTTTGGAATTGCTCTTTTAAAAATCAAGCAATAGCCTGAGTTTTCAGATGTATTTTCTTTCTTTTTGTTGTTAATAAAATGTACCTTTTTTAAGAACAGGATTTGTATTTTTGTGTCTTAAGAGGTTTGTGCACATGTTTTTTAGTTAGCTGGTGGCAACAGCTGATTTCTTTGTTTTCCTTTCTCAGTTCTTCCCCGGAGCAGGGGGTAGGTGAAAGGGCTTGAGGGTACCCCACAGGAAGGAATTACCAAGTGTGCCTTCCTGGGTTCCAAGGGGTTTTGCATTTGGGTGGTGGCAGTATCTACCCATCCAAGGTCAGAGAGAAGCTGTAACCCTGGGAGTTTAATACAAGCCTGGAGTGGCCAGTATTAATTTTTAGAATCCTTGAGAGCTAATATGCTCAAACTAATATGTTTGTATTGTGTTGTGCATCAAACATAAGCTGCTTGTCTTCACTTTTGCAGCCTATCCCCACCCTACCTATCACCTTTCATTTACTATGGAGTTATCAACTCCTGCCTCCAACTGGCCAATGAGACAAGCCTCCATTGACCACTTGCTAATTTTTCAAACCAGCACGTTTGTGCTTTCACCCATGCTGCCCACTGTATTTGGAAAGAGCTCCCTATGAACATCCACAAAGCTACCTCATTATCCTCATTCAAATCCTTCCTCAAAATTCTCCTTTGGTTGATGCATACCAAAAAGTTCACAACAGTTAGGCTGCTCATGTGCTGTAACCACTGCCTATCATGCTGTCTAATAATATCTCATTGTTTCCTTGTACCCCCATCTATCAGTATGTATTCATCTGTTGTCTCTTGTCTTATACTTATGGTGTAAGCTCTTTCAGGCAGGGATTGTCTTTCTGTTCTGTGTCCATACAGTGCCTAGTCCAGTGGGTCCTGGTCCATGACTAGGTATCCAAGGGGCAATAATAATAGAATAATAATTTCCATGGTGCCAATGCCTTCAGTTCGCCAAGTAAATGAACTTCAAGGCCTGGTTACTGGTCCACCTTATACCCATTTTTATAAGGGTAAAGTGGTACCATGACTTCATTCTATATTCATCTGTAAAATTAAAGCACATATTGTCCTGCAAAGATTTTAATGTTCCTGTGGAATCTCTTCTCCATAAGTTTGATGCTAAATGTTCAGTGAGCTTATACTCAAAGTCCACCTAACTCTTTGTTTCTTTGTCTTTGTTTCTTCTATTCATCAGGCAATGCTGTTACTATAAGAGGACCACATCTAATGATATGTTTGACTGAATTTCACATTGCTATGACCTGGCTGGTCTCACTCATGTCAAAAGCTCAGCTGATTTGAGCCAAGGCTGTTATCAAGGCCTTCCTCAGGGTTTTTTCCATCAGTCAGCTGTAAAACAGCTCCATGGCCCTCTCTCTACATGTTTACAAATGCACTATAGCTTGGATTTGGCCTTTGGGGGGCGGGGGGGGGGAACGACTCATTTTGTACTGTACATGTTCTAAAAGCTTACAGCTAAGGCCCAGGAGCGAGAAACGTGCAACTTATCTTTAGAGAAGCAGAATTACAGGTAATTTTCCCTTTACAACAAATTCCCATGCATTATCCACTGATATGGACATCCGAGTAGGATGGAAATTTAATAACAATACTGAAATTCCACTCAGATTATTGACCCAGGCATTAAAAAATGAATGTTACACAAAATATCATAGTTCTCCTGCAGAACAACACAGCAAAAGAGTGAAACTCTCTTTGACTTTAGGCCTTGCAGAGTCAAAAACTCAAATGCACACTGGTATATAATGCTAATGTCAAATGACTTGAAATGTCCTTCACTATTAAGTAATTCCTTAGGTTTCCACCTTCTGACTCCTTAATAGTGAAAAAAGAGAAGAAAATGATAAGTAAAGACTTCAGATGACTCCATGCTTTCATTACAAGAGAGTCTACTTTAAACCTGAAGGGTGAAATCTTGGATCCATTGAAATCAATGGAGCAAGGATTTCATCGAAAATCTATCTTCCTATGTGACACAGTAGATTACTTGAACACACAGAATATGATGGTCAAAATTTTCAAAACTGGTTTTGATGTTTGGCTCTTAAACCCATGTTGAGGCATTTAAGTGGCCTGATTTTCAAAACTGCTGAGCACTTATAGAATCATGGAAGTGAAGGGCTGGAAGAGATCTCTAGATGCTTCCTAGTCAAGCCCTATGCTGAGGCAGGACTACGTAAATATAGACCATCCCTGACAGGTGTTTGTCCAACTTGTTCTAAAAGACCTTCAATGATGGCGATTCCACAACCTCGCTTGGAAGTCTATTACAGTGCTTAACTATCCTTATGGTTAGAAAGTTTTTCTTAATATCTAACCTAAATCTCCTTGCTGCAGATTAAGCTGATTACATCTTGGAGATAGAGAACATCTTGGATCTTCAATGGACACGGAGAACAATTGGTCACCATTTTCTTTATAACAGCTTTTAACATATTTGAAGACTCTTATCAGGTTACCTCTGTTTCCTGCCCCTCCATTGTCTTTTTTCTCAAGACTAAACATGCCATTTTTTTTAACCTTTCCTCATAGATCAGGTTTTCTAAACACTTTATCATTTTTATTGCTCTTCTCTGGACTCTTTCCAGTTTATCCATATTTTTCTTACAAGCAAGGCACCCAGAACTGTACACAATACTTCAGCTGAGGCATCACCAGTGCTGAGTAGAGCAGGACAATAACCTCCTATGTCTTACATACTCCTATTAATCTATGACAGAATATTAGTCTTTTTAGCAACTATATCATATGGACGACTCATATTCAATTTGTGATCCACTGTAACCCCTAGATCCTTTCAGTGGTATGGCTGCCTAGCCAGTTTCCCTCCATTTTGTAGTTGTGCATTTGATTTTTTTCTTCCTAAATATAGTATTTTGCACTTAGAGAGACAAGGTGGGTGAGGTAATATCTTTTATTGGACCAATTTCTGTTGGTGAGAGCACACTTTGCATCTTGAAATCTTGTCTCTCTCACCAATGAAATTGGTCCAATAAAATATATTGCCTCACCCACCTTGTCTCTTTAATATCATGGGACCAACACTGTTACAACTACACTGCATACTTTGCATTTGTCTTTACTGAATTTCATCTTACTGATTTCAGACCAATTCTCCAATTTGTCAAGGTAGTTTTCAATTCTAATCCACAGTGCTAGCAGCCCCCCCCATCTGCAAATTTTATAAGAACGCTCTTTACTGCATTATCCAACTCATGAATTAAAATATTGAATAGTATTGGACCTAGGACAGACCCTGCAAAACCCCACTAGATATGTCCCCTGCATTTGACAATGGACCATTGATAACTACTCTTTTAGCATGGTGTTTCAACCAGTTTTGCACCCACTTTATAGCAATTTCATCCTCTAGACAATATTTCCCTAGTTTGCTTATGAGACTTTCATATGGGAAAAAGAAAAGGAGTACTTGTGGCACCTTAGAGACTAACCAATTTATTTGAGCATAAGCATAAGCTGTAGCTCATGAAAGCTTAGGCTCAAATAAATTGGTTAATCTCTAAGGTGCCACAAGTACTCCTTTTCTTTTTGTGAATACAGACTAACACGGCCGTTACTCTGAAACCTTTCATATGGGACTGTGTCAAAAGCACTCGAAGAAGAACTGGGCTTATTTAGTCTGCAGAAAAGAAGAGTGAGGGGGGATTTGATAGCAGCCTTCAACTACCTGAAGGAGGGTTCCAAAGAGAATGGAGCTAGGCTGTTCTCAGTGGTGGCAGATGACAGAACAAGAAGCAATGGTCTCAAGTTGCAGTAGGAGAGGTCTAGGTTGGATATTAGAAAACACTATTTCACTAGGAGGGTGGTGAAGCACTGGAATGGGTTACCTAGGGAGGTGGTGGAATCTCCATCCTTAGAGGTTTTTAAGACCTGGCTTGCCAAAGCCCTGGCTGGGATGATTTATTTGGGGTTGGTCCTGCTTTGAGCAGGGGGTTGGACTAGATGACCTCCTGAGGTCTCTTCCAACCCTAATATTCTATGATTCTATGAAAGATTTTAGCTCATCCACCTTGTCCCTCTAATGGGAGAAGCAGACAGTTATGGTAAATCTAAATAAAGGAATACAGATGAGCAGAGCGCCTCTCATTAAAGTACATGAACTGGATGCATTATATCAAGGTGCTAAGTTTAACAATGCTGTCAGTTAAAGAGAGGAAGCAATTGCTATAAACTAAACACACTAAACTACAATTAAAGTATATCATTGCAAATATATAACTAACCACTGTGAAAAGAGCCTTATGCCAACATGCCTACACATATCTAATTAAAATACTGCCTTAATTAAGTACTTATAATTTATCTGTTTTCAGCCCTTGAGGAGGGAGGATATTAACAGCTTTGGAGGAAGACTGCTTTGCCAAAGCTGCAACCATATGGCAGCAAACAGAGAATAGGGCCAGCCCAACAAGTCTTCCTATGTACAAAGAAAGTTTGATGTCTTTTAAGCCAAATTCTAGCAGAATTTACAAGCAGAAGCACACTGGAGGAGGGGAAGATTTCATGTTTGAGTATTGGTATCCCATCATTTAGCATGTGCAGAACAGACGGGAGAAGGAGAGGAAGACTGACTCCTAACATCTGGGAAGCATGGGTCTGAAAAGCTCACCTACAGGCTACAGTATTATAGAAGTAGCATGAGCTCTTCTTGCTCCCATTCAGCTTCTTTGGCCATTGTCCCACCCTCACTCCATCACTTCCTAATGGGAGAACCTAGTGCTGCTGTCTCCACTTTACACTCCCACTTCTTGTGCTCAAGAATGTGTTTGGTCCCTGCAGAGTGAAAAGGTGGCTTGTTGCAATCTTTCCCCACCTGCAGCACACCCATTTGACTAGGAGCAATCCAGACTTTTAAAAAAGAATAGTGTGCGCTATTCTAAACACCTGCAGCCTGACTCTGGCAGGTACAAAAGATAGTGGGGAAATGTGGCTATGGATATGCCTTTTTGCAGTAAGGAGCACAACCTAGCACATTAGCCAGCTAAGCAGTTTACTGCTCAAGGGGATGCTGTGTCTATTAAGCTGCCTCTTGTATGGGTACACGGAATGAGAGAGAGAGGCTTCCTGCATCATTTCACACCCTCTTTCAGTACATCTAGGCAGGAGCAATCACAACAACACTTATAACTATTAAACTGCAAATGAACCATCACCTGTATCCCAACTATCCATACAAAAAGAAGAAGAGAGATTTTGGACTCATCGTGGATAGTTCTCTGAAAACATCTGCTCAATGTGCAGTTGTAGTCAAAAAAAGCAAATAGAATGTCAGGAAGCATTAGGAAAGGGATAAATATTAAGACAGAAAATATCATAATGCCACTAGGTAAATCCATGGTACACCCAGACCTTGAATATTGCATGCAGTTCTGGTTGCTCCATCTAAAAAAAAAAAGATATAATAGAATTGGGGTGAAAAATAGAGAATGGCAACAAAAATGATTACTGGTATGGAACAGCTTCCATATGAGGAAAGATTAAAAAAGGCTGGGATTGGTCAGTTTAGAAAAGAGACGACTAATGGGGGATATGATAGAGGTCTATAAAGTCATGAATGGTGTGGAGAAAGTGAATAGTTATTCACCTAACGTTCTTTACCCCTTTCACCTAACACAAGAACCAGGAGTCACCCAGTGAAATTAATAGGCAACAGGTTAAAACAAACAGAAGGAAGTACTTCTTCACACAACATACAGTCAACCTGTGGAACTCAGTGCCAGGGTATGTTCTGAAGGCCAAACCCATAATTTAGTTAAAAAAAGTAGATAAGTTCATGGAGGATAGGTCCATCAATGGTTATTAGCCAAAATGGTCAGGGACACAACCCCATGCTCTGTGTGTCCTCATATCTCAGATTGCCAGAAGCTGGGATTGGATGCCAGGGGATCGATCACTTTATAAATTGCCCTGTTCTGTTCCTGCGCTCTGAAGCATCTGGGACCAGATGCTGTTGGAAGACAGGATACTAGGTTATATGGACCACTGGTCTGACCCACTATGGCTATTCTTATGTTCTTCAAACTTGCTTTGATGTGGAACCATCCAGGATTTGCCTAACTCATCACTCATTTAAATACTAGATCCCTGAAGCATTCTGATTTCTAGTATGATGTACTTCCTATTCCTTGTGTTCAAGAGCCATTTCTCCCCAAAGTGGCTAAGTCTCTTAGTTATTCCCTTTCAAGTAACTTTCAGAAATAAACAAACTCTGAGCCCCATATCTCTGCATTGCTGCTGGGCAACCATGAATCTCTCATTAATCTGGAAACACTACTCTGCACTCCTTGAAAGAAAAAGTTATGTAGAAAAATTTGCTTATAATCAGGCAAAAGAAAATGTGAATTTGAACTTTATTACTAATTATTATTATTATTTTACAGGGAAGTGCAGATGGTTGATATTTCAGCTTATTTGCTTTTCTAAAGACTTGCAGGATGTATATTACTTATCAAATTTAAGTATCTTGTCTGCCAAAAAAACAGACAGCTATTTAGTTGATTAAACTCCACCTCTCGATTGGCTGCAGTTAACTCACGTTATCATAATAATCATCATAGCGCAGATTTATATTTAGCCATTCTATTATTAATGCAAGTCATATTTCATACACAAAAAATATAATTCAATGAAAGTGAGATACTATGCAATATCAAAACCCTTTCATACTTGTTAAACAATTATACGTGTGTGTAAATTTCATTTAACTGCTGTCTGTCTCTACTAACATATATTGAAATTACGATAGCATAGTAACAAATGAAGACAAATAAAAATGAAGTGTGCCATTTCATATTACATTTCAGAGTGTGTATTATTTGAATGTTTATTGATTGTTAAATTAAATTACTAGAAAAGAAAACTGATGTTTCCTGAAAATTATACTAAATAATCTAACCAGTTTCAAACAAATGAACGTAACGTTGTCAGAAATCTTTCTGACTTTTACAGTGAACTCTAAATAGTAATTCACCATTTTCAGTCTGCATCTCTGAAACTCTCTTACAAAGGCATTTAAATAAAACTACAGATTTGCTATATCTATGAAATTTAGAAAATTATTTTAAAATATGAGTTTATATAAAACAATTGTCACTTAATATTACATTAATTTTCCTATATAAATATAGGCTTGAGCCTCATGACTGGTTGAGCTGAGTGCACTGCAGGACCTGGGAGAGGGAGAGGAAAGACATGATGGCTTTCTTCTACCTTTGTGCATGACTTGAACTTGGGTCTCCTACAACATTCTAGGTGAGTGCCCTAACTATGAAGCTGTAGAGTCATATTCCCACACTCTATCCATTGATCTAAAGCTTATAAGGAAAGCAGCAGCAACACCATCTCTTCCTCCAGCTGTTTTGTGAATGCTTTGCTTTGCTCTTGTCAAAACATCTGAAAATCTAAATTATTTTTTGGGGTCAAAACGAAACATTTCATTTTGACATTACTGAAAAAATTTTACTTTTTTGGTTCGGCTCAAACATCTGGCAAACTCGACATGAATTTGTGAAAAGTTTCAGTCAACCTGAAACTGCACTGTTTGATGAATAAACTATTTGTCTGAAAATTTTCATTCATCTCTGATTATTTATTATTTGTATTACATAGTTCCTAGTAGCCTCAGCCACAGACCAGGACCTTGTTGTGATCGGAGCTGCACAAAACAGCAAAGAGACAGGCCAAAATAGAAGATATTCCTAGCATTCAAATCAAATCTCATTCAGATATAATTGTTTTAAAAGATTTAATCATATCATATCAAATATATATATATATAATAAAAAGAGATCTTGGAAATGTTAGAGTATGTAGTAACAATTGTTTAATATCAATGAGATCTTGATGTTTCTTTATATGCTTTTTGGATATACAGGATGACTCTGATGAGTTCTCCCTGCTAAACTAGTTTTTTCCCCTTTACTCCTTTCTAGATGGCTCTCTCCCTGCATGCATTCTTTGAAGCGTGACAGTAAAAGCCAGCTGTTTGATTTTAGAGGCGTTTCTGTCTTGCACACTGGAATTTCTTGAAAAATGGTGCCATTATTACAGCCCTCTAAGATGCAGGTAAATCAAACAATGTTCTTTCTGTGTATGTGTTTTAAAAAGCGTAACCTTATCTAGCTGAAGTCTTTTTAAAATTTAGTGTGTAAGGAAAGGTGAATTCTAACTGGAGCACATGCAAGGAAAGGCTTCTAGGATGGTCCGAGGAATGGAAAAATCTACGTTATGAGAGGAGATTCAAAGAGCTTGACTTGGGTAGCCTAACCAAAAGAAGGGTGAGGGGAGAAATGATTGCTCTTTATAAACACATCAGAGGGATAAATACCAGGGAGGGAGAGGAGTTATTTAAGTGCCAATATTGACACAAGAACAAATGGATATAAACTGGCCATCAACAAATTTAAGCTTGAAATTAGACAAAGATTTCTAAGTGTCAGAGGAGTAAAGTTCTGGAACAGCCTTCCAGGGGGAGCAGTGGGGGCAAAAAACCTCACTGGTTTCAAGACTGAGTGTGATAAATTTATGGAGGTGATGGTATGATGAGACTACCTATGACATGTAGCTGATCTGTGATTGCTATCAGCCGGTGATGAGACATTAGATGGAGAAAGCTCTGAGTTACTACAGAGAATTCTTATAAAGTGAAAATTGTAATGGTGATGCTGTTTGTAGCAAGCTCTGAAAGAGACTAGCACTTCTTTAAAGGTAGCTTTGTTTGCATTAAAGATGGTTAGATTAGAAAAATGTGGTCTTACGTTGTTCATTTGTATACTTCTGATTCTTCACTGATGGTGGAATTATATAATGGAGCTCAGCTGAACTTACACAGATAAAGAAAAAGTGGTACAGGAAAAGCTGAGTTGTCAGCCAGCTGCAAACTGAAAGGAAGGAAGCTGAGACCCACAGAGGCTCTTTTGGAACAGAAGAGTGAAGAACATAATAGATTTCCTGTCAGTTGAAAGGGCTGGAGAACCAAATGTCACATGTGAGTGTCAGGAAAAAGAGTATGGAACATAGTGGCCACTGATAAGGCAGAAAGCACATGTGCTTGATGGCTAGAATTATTGGGAGGATTTCCTGACACAATTTAAAAAAATCACAGGGAAAATGAATGTCTGATCACAAGAAGTGATGGGAGCCTATCTGCACATAACTAAGCTATGTAACCCTATGTGCATTTTAGCATTTCTTTTGTTGTTCCCTTTCCCCATCCCCCCATTTTTCTTGTGTTTCTTCATATCGAGGCTCTGATTTTGATTGAGATCTCTGAGTGCTACTATAGTCCAAAATAATAACAATCATTGTCATCCTGGCTGGAGAAGCCTTACCATAGCTTAAGAAACCCTGTCTAGAGATCCTCTACCCATAATAGCTTATCCTCTACCATAGCTTAAGAAACCCTGTCTAGCGGTCCTCCACCCATAATTCTACTTCGGACACTACAAATTCTAGAAAGTCAGCACAACATGCCTTTTCAGTCTCTTAATCTCACCTTCCTGGTTTTTCCACCATACTGATCATTCTCTTCCAGAAACAAATCTGCATGTGGGGTGTACTTTTTTGTAACCATATTTGCATTCAAGTATGTTATTTCCCCAGATTTTTCCCAGATTTTCTTTTTATTGACTAGCAATTACTTCTGCCTAATTAATAAGATGCATAATCTCATCTAGTATAGACATTAGTATTGCTCCATGAAATAGCTTGCTATTTGAATACTCTGTTTTATTTTACCTAAATGATCAAATGCACAATCCCTGCCCAATACAGGCACGTATTACTCCATGGAAGAACTAGCAGGGATTTTCCAGTAGTAGTGTGGCACCAAGCTCTTTCCCCATGAAACGCTTTCTTCCACCAGCACTGGGAGTTGAAATGATAAATAATTTCTAAAATCTGATCTCTCAGCTCAGTAACATAGATTTATACTGACATGTCAACATGGTAGCTATGACTTAGACACCTCAGGTTTGCCTATACTAGGGAAAGTTTGAAAAATTTCCCACTATTTCTAACACCAGTCTCTGACTGTCAGCACAAGCTGTCAGCACCATTTTCAGCAGTGTTGAAGATTTGCTCCAAGCAGGGTTAGATAACATGGTGCTTAAAACAGTGTCACCAGCTGGTAGGCTGTCTACACTAGGGATCCCAACACTGGCAACAAAATCTCATCTGAATGAGTTTTAAAATTTTTCCCTATTGAAGACAATACCTTTTCCCTATCGACGACAAGAACTTTTTCTCTGCTAAGGTTTCAAAACAACATTAATGATTCCAATATGCCATTTATAGTGATGATTCTGGAATAGCTGGCATACTACATCTGTGAAAGTGAATGAAACAAATTCTGTCCACTGGTATGAAAATAAATATAAGATGATTTCAACATATTGGGTTACTTAGCAGAATTCTATCACCAATTTTGCTATGTGTCCTAAAAGCCAGCATATTAAGTAATATTTAGAAAAGAAAAGAAAGATTTTCTTTCTTACCTGCAGTATCATCATTCATCTCCTCTAGCCCGGTGTTAATTCCAGCATCTATGGAACTCATTATTTTATCAATCTGTAAGAGAGAAAGCAGGAAAATATCATAAACTCATCTATTGTATTTTATTTCAATTTTTCAAGTACCGAAACTAGGGCATTATTATTGTTATAAAAACAATAATAGAATCTAGAAGATCGCAAAGAAAAATGTAAAGGGCAACTTCTTCACAGCTGAATTTTTATTTTTCCTTTTTCTTTTCCTATTCACAAGCTCCTATTCACATATAACTGTATCAGTATACTTTCAACTATTTTGTCATACTTTAGATGTATGTAATATAAATAATGAAAAAGATACATAAATGGTGACAATTTAGCATAACAAACAGAAGGTTAAGGGGTGAATTGATCACAGTTTATAAGAACAAAAATTTGATAATAGACTCCTCAGTGTAGCAGACAAAGGTATAACAAGATCCAATTCAGACTGAAAATAAGACACAAATTTTGAGCTGTGAGAATAATTAACCATTTGGATTGACTTTCCAAGATGGATTCTACATCACTAGCAATTTTAAAATCAAGGTTTGATGTTTTTCTAAAAAATATGCTCTAGTTTATTAAGGAATTAATTCATGGAAGTTCTATGAACTGTATTATACAGGAGGACAGACTAGATGAAGACAATAGCCCCTTTTGCCTTTATATCTATGAAATGGGAACATAATTTATAGGTGGCAATGAAGCACTGAGTTGTTTGATGATGTTTGTAAGCCATTAGTGGACTATATAAACAGCAATGCTAATTGTTCATCCAGAGCACTCATTATAGGCTATTGGCTCCTCAGCTGTCACCTCTCTTGCATGGAGACCTGCTTCTCCTTTCCATTTCACTGGGGTTTTCCAGACTGTACGGTTCCTTGCCTACACTGTGATATTCTCAGCAAGCCAGAATGCCTAAAGAGGCCAGCATCTGTGCTTTGCTTTCTCTCTGAAGGCTTATGAACAGTGTAATTGACAGTGGTTATACGTCACCACATGGCCCTGTATAAATAAGCACATTTATTCTTAAGGTAAAAAGCATTACACAGAAAACATAAAAACAAAAAAATCCCTGGCCCACAATGATATGTAAACTTAATACAGTAAGATCTCCCAAAGATATTGCAGGAAGTTGACATATTTGTCACACTAATGGATAGAGATATTGGTTTGGATTATTAAGCACCACCTCGCCTGTTCATTTAAAATTGTAGGGTAATTTTCTGAATCCTCTATTTATTTATTTGTTTGTTTGTTTTTCCAAGCCTACTGATGGAAAATATAATTGTGCCTACTGTGGCGTGATATGGGTTGTGAGGCCATACTGCATTCCTTGCAAGATGCCTTTGCACATTTGTTAATTTGTAGGTTTTTACTAGTTTCATAGATTCCAAGGCCAGAGGGACCACTGTGATCCTGTAGTCTGACCTCCTGCATAACACAAGCCATCCACAGAATTTCTCCAAAATAATTCCAAAAGCATGTCATTTAGAAAAAAAACCCAATCTTGATTTAAAAATTGCCAGTGGTGAGAATCCACTATAAGCCTTGGTTAATTGTTCCACTGATTAATTACTCTCACTGTTAAAAAAATGAATTATTTCCAGTCTCAGTTTGTCTAGCTTCAGATTCCAGCCACTGGATTGTTTTCTCTGCTAGACTGAAAAGCCCATTATTAAATATGTGTTCACTATGTTGGTACTTATAGACTGTAAAAATCTTTTCTTTGTTAAGCTAAATAGATTCAGCTCTGTGACTCTATCACTATAAGGTATGTTCTTTAGTTCTTTAATCATTCTCATGACTCTTCTCTGAACCCCCTCCAATTTATCAACATCCTTCTTGAATTGTGGGCACCAGAACTGGACATAGTATTCCAGTGGCAGTCACACCAGTGCTGAACACAGCAGTAAAATAACCTCTCCACTACTATGTGAAATTTCCCTATTTATGCATCCAATTATTGTATTAGCTCTTTGGGCCACAGCGTTGCACTGGGAGCTCATTTTCAGTTGATTATCCACCACAACCTGAAAATCTTTTTCAGAGACACTGTCTGCCAGGATAGAGTCCCCCATCCTGTAAATACGGCCTAAATTCTTTGTTCCTACCCGTATACATTCAGCAGTATTAAAGCACACCTTGTTTGCTTGCGCCCAATTTACCAAGCAATCCAGATCACTATGTATAAGTGACCTGTCTGTCGTCTGTATAATTTACGACTCACCAATTTTTATGTCATCTGAAAATCTTATCAGTGATGATTTTATATTTTCTTTCAGATCATTGATAAAAATGTTAAAGGGCATAGAGCCACGACGCAGTCTCCACTAGAAACACGCCCGCTCAATGACATTTTGAGATCTATCAGTTAGCCAGCTTTTAATCCATTTAATGTGTTCCATTTTAATTTTAAATTGTTGTAGTTTTTAAAACAAAATGTCATGCAATACCAAGTCAAACCCCTTACAGAAGTATATTACATCAACATTATTACCTGTATCAACCACATTTGTAATCTCATAAAAAAGAGACATCAAGTTAGTTTGATAGGATCTATTTTTAATAAACCTGTGTTGATTTTGATTAACTATATACCCTCCTTGAAGTCTTCATTAATTTAATCCTATATTCTTCCCCCTGCCCCCTTCCAAGAAAGACCATAAAACAAAAAAGTGGGTCCAAGGGTTGGCACAGTACAATAAGTGAGAAAGCATGATGACAATAAGTAAAAAGTGTTTGGAAATAGAATAATTTTTTGTTTATTTGTTCATATATTTAATGTTAGGAAAGAGTTCTACCTTTTCCTATGTGATAATACCAGTGACAGGAGAAAAATCAGAGAGATGATATAAAAATCCCAGCATCTGCAATTTTAGAACCACTACACAGTTTTTGGTAAATTAAGTTTTCATTTTTAAAAGGTCAAATTTTGATCTCAGTAACTTCATGATTTCCCTAAAATGTATACCAGTGACTGAGATTATGGTGTGACTCTAAGCATCTTTTCATTGAGAAGATATAGCTTTCACAATTCAAGCCACCTTGTTGGGACTCTATTAAATCAGCTGTAAAAGTGACCTGCAACAACCTTTTTAAAAATTGAGTTTTTTCTGAGACAAAAGCAGCATGTGAAAGTTCTGGGGTTCTTTTCAATTTTTTTCTCCCTTTTTAATGTTTTTAAATACCCTGGAGCTTGTCTCCACTGGAGGTAGCTCATGTAGTAGCATTACAGTGCAAACTGTGAGGGTAGATGATAGAGGTACACTGGTGTAAAAAATGACCTTTACCAGAAAATGGCTTAGCCCAGTTTCAAACCCTTGTATGTAAAAGAAGCAAACAAAACATGAATGTAGACAAGCTTTAGAATATCAATATCTGTTGTCCTTGGTTTTGCTAGAGGAGCTAATGGAGATCTCTGAGAGTATGCACTGTTAGTTTTTACATTTTAATTGAAAAGAAGTGGTGGCATAGCTTTAACTAAAATGTTCTCTCTCTATAATGTTAGTCAGTCATTGACATCAAATAGGTGATAACATTTTTTTTTAAATAATCTTTAAACAGGGACTAAAAGGCTTCCCCTCTCAACTGCTCAGTTTTCACCCTCTTGAATCTTGTACTATCATCACTTTGCTAGTCATTAGAGAATCTTCTAGGAAAGATAGGACATAAATTTCTAATTTTGAAAAACAAGCTTTAAAAATAAATCAAACCAAACCAAACACCAAAACCCCTCCACACCTTTCATGCCGTCTTTATAGATCATAAAATGAGGGGTGTGTGTGTGGAGAGAGATACTCCCCTTTTGCAGCTTACCTTTAAAGAAAGGCGACTGCAGCTACACAAGAGTTGCAATATTTCAAATGCCCCCCTCTCCCAACCCATTCACCACAATAAGATGGGAACTTCAGTGTCTACTGTGGACAATTTATAACATTTAACATGCTTAACATTTAGGACAGCAGTAAGGAAAAAACTCAATTAGAGTAAAGATGCTATAAAAATATTGAAAACTTTAAACCAAATTCTGAAACTACAGAAAAATGTCCTTCAAACGCATCACAAAAGCAGCATTAACCTGTACCCACATCCCAGATCAAAACAGTCCCAAGCATAGCTCCCCTCCAACATCCACTTATTCCTGCCAGGACCAAGAACATATGAAGTGCTGTGTACAAGGGCAATTGAATGTCAGAGGATGTGTTATACATCAAGGGCTTATGGAAACTCAACAGGTTTTGTTCCACTTAAAAAAGTGGGATCTACAGATTTTTCATATCTGCCATTCTCTATTGTCCCTTGTGGGCATTAACTGGTGCCCTAAAGAGACAAATGGAAATAATCAAAAAGCATAGAAATAGCCAGGAAGAGCAGCAATAAGAAGATATTTTATCAAGTTTATAAACTCCAGTAATGAAGAGGTTTAGTAGGATATAATATGTGCTTTCTCCTGAACATCACAGAAAGTTACAGGATTACTTCTGGTTGACTTAATTTCCCATGGAAACAATAGACTCTGCTAAGTGTTTGTCATTGAGAGCAAAAGTGGATTCCATTTTGTCCCAGCTGTCAAACCACTATGTATTTATTACCCCACGATACACATTCCCTGAGGATTTGTTGTTGGGCATATTCACTTTGTAATTTCTTCCCTCAGTAACTTTGAAAAGAGAATAGTTCCTTCACGATTTTATGCATTTGTTTGTGTGTAAAGTGACCAAAGACTTACTTCTTCCCATTCTGAAGTGAAGGATGGTGTTCTTTCAGAATTTCCTTTAGAATTTTGTTGGCTTGGCGTGGGTTCACTCCAGCTGCTTCCTGCTTTTTTCCCATTAGGTGGATAGGAGATGAGATTAGAGTCAGACTTTGAAACATTTTTGGATAAATGCATTTCAAGCAACGTCTTTGGCAAAGATCGAATCCTCCCAAGTGTGCACGCTCGCTCCACAAATCCCCCAGTAGTAATAACCCATTGCTCGCCTATTCTTGTTTTTGTGCCAACCAATGTGTGATTTTCTAATGGATTAATTTTAGTATGAAATATGGTTCTGTTTACAACTTGTGGTTTTTTTTTCTTAGCTGGAGGATCAGGGCTGTTTTCCTGCTGTTGTACTGTGTTCTTGTTTAAACTGCTTTCCAGTAGATCGCTGCAATGGTTTGCTTTACTATATAGTTGAAGTGGATTTTCAGGTGGGTCACATGCAGGTGACGACCCATGGAGTAGACCAGCAAATTGCTCAGCGGGGTATCCTTTGGGAAGCTTGCTTTCAGTGGATGTTTCTTGCTGACAAAGATTCTCTGCAAAATAGTAAGGGGTTTTTTTGTTTATAATTTTCATCAAATATCTTTAAAAACCATACTGGTCCTAACACAGGATTATTTTTGGTATGCTCTTTGGTACTTAAATATGTATGGAAACAGAAGCTTGATATTTCCTATCATAGCAGTCATGCACTGGTTTATTGTTAATCTGTTAGAAAATTGCATTTTGTTTTTTTCTTGATAAATTTGATTAATTGGTCGGCTTTGGTTGGAAAATAAACATGAACACCTCAGGAGTGATGTAAATAAGAGCTAGTAGAAAGGGGAATTGTTAAGGTACTAACAGTCATTTTTATCTATTAACTTGATGATTTCTCTAAATTTGCTATTGAGAAGAAATAGGTACAAACTATATAATCTGGTATAAACTACATTATCTGTGTACACTTGTATGTGGTAAAATGCATGTGCAACTATGATTGACAGAGATATTGTACTGTCAATAATTACTCTTTCTACAGCCTAGTTAGTAACTTTGCATCTAAACTAGGATTAATTTTTCCTGACAACAGCTAAAGAACAGTTCTGGATTTTGTTTTTATTTCTTGCAAATCTGCAAGAACAGTTTCAAAGTAACAGCAGCCATTGTATAAAAAAAAAAAGAAAAAAAAAGAATAGGAAATCAATACATTTTATTGTCTCCAAAGTATCCAATGTCTCTTCTCTTTTTACAATAAGCTTTCTGTATGATTCGGTACAAAACACACTTTTTTAGCAACCACTAGGAATGTATTTGCCCTAGTAAACCTGTATCTACACAGACCAAGAGAAAGGACCGAGGGTTTCTCCACACACAAAAGTTGTACTGCTTTCACTATACTGGTAAAGTTAAAGCAGTACCATCCCCTTAATATGGATGCAGTTATAGCAGTGAAAGATGCGCCTTATTATTCCTGGTGCTTTTATACCAGTATAACTGTGGCTACACTAAGGTTGTACCTGTATAACTATTACAGTTAAAAACCGAACCAAATATCACCCTCCTAATGGAAATAATTGTATCAGCGTAAAAACTGTACGTAAAAACCTTTAAAGTCAGTTTGATTTTTGTGCACAGTGAAGCTATCAGAAGGAATAAAATTTATCACCATATCATAAATTGCAAGAAAGTTGATCAGTTTCCTCCAATTTTCTAAAACTTGTCATAAACCATGGTTCTTAAACTATGGTCCATAGAAACCTTCCTGATGGTCCATAAAATGAAACAAAATTTGAGAAACAAGCAGTGGGAGATCTAGAGAGTTGGGAGAGGAGATTGAACACAAGAGGCCCTCTTCTTTCACTGGTCAATAGTCTGAAAAATTGGAGAACTACTCTTCCAAGCACATTGCTCAACACTATTGCACAATACTAAGCAGAACTAGAAGGAATGTAATAGCCTGTTAAAGAAAAAGTACTTATCTCCTTTGAAAAACAGATGCCTAAAATATATCTGTTAGGCAGACCTGAGCATTTTGGAACAGAGAAGTTGTAGGATGTTATGGCAAAGAAGAGGACGTGGGATGTGATAGAGTTTGCAGAACCAACGACATCAGGAAGTCTGTTTTGGGGAGGGAAAAAGAGGGCAAACCCCTTATTTTCTTTCACCTTTTGAAATTTGCTGGGTGAGTTCTGTGGGGGCATCACCTGGAGGGTAAATTTGGAAGGTGGCAGCTGTATATAAGCTGACTTACTTGACTCTACTGAGAGAGCAGGATCACTCTGACTGTGCACCGAATAACCATGACTGTGAGATCTCTCTCTCTGGTTGTGTGTCTAATTTACTTAGAAGTGTTAGTTGATAGTTTGCCTTTTCTTTTTTTAGGCATTTTCCTTTCTATAGTTTGCTTTAAATAGAATATTCTAATAGTTTGTTGTATATAATCCTTTCTTTTCTCCGTTTGAGTTGAACACTGAATATTCTGTAAATACATCCAATCTATATATATATATATTTGCTTGGTTTTATTATTGCTCACTCACTGCGGGTTTTTAGTGTAAGGGACCTGGGCGTAGGTGGTCTTGCCTAGTAGTCACAGGTAGACTAGGGTCCGCACATTAGGGACAGTAATCGGTGAGCAGGGATTGGAGGAATCACTAGAGCTGGGTTCAGTAAGCAAGAGTCATGGTCAAAGTCAGGCTGGTGTAGGAGACCAGAGATCAAAGGTAGCATAAGTCTGGAATCAGGATCAGAATCAGGCTGGGATCGGAAGCCAGAGACCAAGAGACAAGGTGAGGTCTCGAGTCGCAGCAGTCCCAAAGTCTGTGTGGTTGCTCAGACAACTTCTTCGGGCACCCTCCAGGGTTAAATAAGGCACTTGACCAATCAGAGGCTCACAGGACTCTGTTACTTTGGATCTCTTGGGCTTCCTGTGGTGCCTACTCTCTACAATACTCACTGTCTGTGGCTTGGCATGGCCACCGGGGGGGCACTGTGGGACTATCAGCTGTCCCAGGCTCTCCAGACCAAGGTTCTAATCCCTGAATCCTAGTTACACCCCTTTAGGGGCACCCTTCCTCCAGGTGGGTGCTAGGCCTGGTTTATCTGTGTGGTCTAGATTAAACCTTTTTACTAGGTCAAGGGGCATGGACTTGGGAAGCGGGTTCCCAGGAGTGTTCTTTGGGATCATAGCCCCTCCTCCCCCAAGTCAATCAGGTAGTACAGTCTGCCCCTCTGCAGTTTAGATTTGAGGATAACATGGACTATATATTCCTCATACCCATGGACCTGGACTGGCAAGCTAGCTGTTGGGACTGATTGGGAAAGAGGTCTATATAACGGTTCAGCAGGGTTATGTGGAAAATGCATTTTAAGAGCTCGAGAGAGCTTCAATTTGAAGGTGATGGGTTTTATTTGCTGAACTGGTGGTCTAACTTGGAAGATGTCTTGTTTGTATGGAGATGTTTTGCTGCAAGTCAGACCATTTGGCCTACCATGAAGGCTGAGCCTTTCTGGAGTCGACGGTTTGTGTACCACTTTTAGTCCTATTTTGCATCTTTGCGGTGGTCCTTAAGCTCTTCCTGGATATGGTGAATTTGCTGGATCCAGTCAGCAGCTGCTGGGTTCAGGGAAGCTGCTAGCAAGGCTGCATAGAAGCAAGGGTGGAACCCATAATTGGCAAAGAAGAGACTCTGCCCCATGGAGGCGTGATTGGCATTGAATGAGAACTTGGAGTAAGGAAGGAGGGAGAACCAGTTATCTTGATGGTAGCTGACAACACACCTTAGGTATTGCTCTAATTCTTAATTCACTCTCTCTGCCTGCTCATCTGTCTCGGGGTGAAAAGTAAAAGGAGGAGGGAAAAGTGCAAACATCCATGAGCCAGACTACTTCATGCACAAAGTGTGAAACAAACTGGGCTTCGGTATGGAAGCCCACAAAGATGGATTGCTTGAACCACCAGGAGTTGAGCCACTGTTTCTGCAGAGGGCAGGCTGTCACAGGGAATGAAGTGCACCATTTTGGTCAGTTGGTTTACAAAAGTCAAGACTACAGTGTGGCTATCAGAGTCAAGGACTTTCACTACAAAGTCCATTGTGATTGAAGCCCAGAATCTAGGCGTGGTCTCCAGAGGTGCTAGGGCACCAAGGGACTTAGAATTTCATATCTTAGTGGGCACACACAGCTCAGGAATCAACATAGTCCTGGACTTCAGGCCACATATGGGGCCACCCGAAGAAATAGAAAGCTATGTGGAAAGTCTTAAAGTGACCAAAGTGGCCTGCAATGAAGTGTCATGACAGAGATGGAGCACTTCTAGCCAGGGGGCCCTGGTGGAACGCACATGTGCTCATCGAGGTAGGTGATCCCATCCTGTGTGGAGCACTGCATTTTGATTCTGGCTCTCATTTGCTCAGGCTGTTCCGTCACCTCCTGAGATAACAGATTACCTCGCAAAGTGGATCAGATTAGATCAAGGAGGTCTTGGCATATTACGGCACTAAGGAAGTTGCAAGGAGAAAGGGTAGTTCTTGGTTGCTCCTTGCTCCCTTGGTAGAATTCCCCCTTTCAGAATAAGGCTTTGGCTTTCCCATTCTTGGATCCCAGGTGATAGGTGATGACAAAATTGAATGGAGAAAAGAATAACACCCATCTGAGCTGCCTTTGGTTCAAGGCTTGAGCCTTCGATAGATATTCAAGGTTCTCATGGTCAGAAAAGACTTGCAGTGGGTGGGTGATGGTGCCACTCTTCAAATTCAATTGCAAGTAGTTCCTTATTTAATATTTCATAATTCTGTTTGGCAGAGGTGAGTTTTCAGGAGTAGTGGGCATAGGGGTGCAACATTTGCTGTGGACTATGCCTCTGAGAGAGTATGGCCCCAGTGGCTACCTTGGAGGCATCAGCTTCCATTACGAAGGCCTGGGCTGGGTGCTGGTGTGCTAGAATGGAAGAAGAGGTGAAGGCAACTTTGAACTATTTGAAAGAATTGTGAGCTTTGGGTATTTAAACAAATTTAGCAGCCTTGCGGAGGAGGTTAGTAATGGGAGCTATTTGTACTGAGAAGCCTGGAATGAACCATCAGTAAAAATTTGCAAAGCCCAGGAAGCAGTGTAACTCCTAACAGGTCCTGGGCATGGATCATTTGCAGCCAGCCTCCACCTTCTGGGGATTCATCTTGATGCGGTCTGGAGAAAAGATGTAACCCAAGAATTCTGTCCATGTTCTTTCCAGGATGGAATAAACATGGCAACAGTGCTGCTCAGGATTATCTGAAAAGACAAGTATGTCATCAAGATAGCCGATTATATACTGGTTAAGGAAGTGTCTAATTATGTCATTCATGAAGTGTTGAAAGAATGCAGGAGCGTTGGTCAGCCAGAATGGCATAACTCAATTTTTGAAGTGCCCAATCAGGTTTGAAAGGCAGTCTTCCATTTGTCTCCTGCCTTGATGAGCACTAGATTATAGGTGCCCCAGGGGTCCAGTTTGGTGAAAATTCTGGCAGATTGGAAACTCCAAGATTATGTGGAGAGGGTACCTGTTTCAGACCATCACCTGGCTTAGGGCCCGATATTCGATGCAAAGGCATAGCGTTTCATCCTTTTTCTTAACAAAAAGGACTGGAACCCCTGCTGAGGAGATGGAGTGCCAGCTGAAGTCCTAGGCCAGGTTTTCTTGGATACATGCATGAAGGGCTCCTAACTTGGACTTGGACATTACATAGATCCATCCATAAGGGACCTTCACCCGGGTTGCAGGTCATGGGGCAATCATAGTCCCTGTGCAGAGGTAGTGTGTCTGCGCTCTTCTTCTCTAAAACATCCACGTAATCCCCATACTTTTCAGGGAGATGGGGACTCAGGTTTGGGAGTGACTCTTTCTGGCCAGCTTCTGCCATCTGGCATTTCCAAACAGGTTCTGTCATTTCTGATCAGCTGCAGGAATCCTGGACTAGGGGGTTGGGGCCACCTGCACGTAGGCAGGTGGGGCCACTTAGGGCAGCATTCAGAGGAGAAGCTGATCCTTTTCTTGCCAGGAGTTGCAAGGATCCATGCTGCTCCAGCCAGGTGATGCCAAGAATTAGGGGGAAACATTGAGAATTCATCAGATTGAACTGTAGCACTTTCCAGTAGCCCTAGATTATGACCTCTAGGAGTATTGTTTCCTGTATCACTGGCCCCAAGGACAGGAGGGACCCCTCTACCATTTCTATGAGAACCAATATGGGCTTTAAACGGAGTGGGATTTGTAGTGCTTGAGCAGCTTTGGCATCTATGAAGTTATCAATAGCCCTGAAATCAATCAGGACTCAGCGGTGGGGAATTGGCTTGGCCCCATCCATGGGACATAATTCTATTCCTATTTGGAAGCGTGGGGAGGACCTGCATGTCTCGAGGGTTGGGGGTGGGTCTAGTGCATAGTGTCATGGCGATGGGCAGGCCATCCCTGCCATACGTCCTGGGCTCACTCACTTCCTGATTGCTTGCAGGTTGAGGTCCATGACAGGCATGAGGTGAGGGCATGTCCTGGTGCTCTGCAATTAAAAGAAACAGGTTATTGTGCTGTCATCATTCCTTTTCTTCCAAAGTCTAGTGTCAGTGGACCAGATCAACCTGCAGCAGTTCATGGTTGGACCCTGGGGTTTTTGGTGTGGATAAAGCAGTAGCAGGCTGCCCCTCCACTCCTCCTTTTGCTCACTCAGCCAGTTGTCAATGCAGACAGAGAGAGAGAGAGAGAGAGAGAAAGAGAGAGAAGTCAATGAATGCATCCAAATGGGTCAGAGTCTCACCATGGGCTAGCTCATCATTTACTTCCTCACTTAGTCCACACTGAAAATTATGCAGTTGGGCTGCCTCATTCCATTCAATGGCAGCTGCGAGCATATGAGGAAGCTGGCCCTTGCCCATGCTGGAGCCTTTGTCATGCAGCTTCCGCTGAGCGAGAGCGATGAGGATAATAAAAAATGGCTAAAATGCTTGCAGAAAGGAATTCCAGTCTGTTAACACTGGGTTGTCCTGCTCCAGCAGGGGAGAATAATAAAATCATAGAGTATTAGGGTTGGAAGAGACCTCAGGAGGTCATCTAGTCCAATCCCGTGCTGAAAGCAGGACCAACCCCAATTAAATCATCCCAGCCATGGCTTTGTCAAGCTGGACCTTAAAAACATCTAAGGAAGGAGATTCCACCACCTCCCTAGGTAATCCATTACAGTGCTTCACCACCCTCCTAGTGAAACAGTTTCCTAATATCCAGCGTAGACCTCCCCCACTGCAACTTGAGACCATTGCTTCTTGTTCTGTCATCTGCCACCACTGAAAATAGCCTAGCTCCATCCTGTTTGGAAGGCCCCTTCAGGTAGTTGAAGGCTGCTATCAAATCCCCCCTCGCCTCCTCTTCTGCAAACTAAATAACCCCAGTTCCTTCAGCTTCTCCTTGTAAGTCATGTGCCCCAGTCCCCTAATCATTTTCATTGCCCTCCTCTGGACTCCCTCCAGTTGGTCCACATCCCTTCTATAGCGGGGGGACCAAACCTGGATGCAATACTCCAGGTGTGGCTTCTCCAGTACCAAATAGAAGGGAATAATCACTTCCCTCGATCCACTGGCAATGCTCCTACTAATACAGCCCAATATGCCGTTGGCTTTCTTGGCAACGAGGGCACACTGCTGACTCATATCCAGCTTCTCATCCACTGTAATCCCTAGGTCCTTTTCTGCAGAACTGATGCTTAGCCAGTCGGTCCCCAGCCTGTGTATGGGACTCTTCCTTCCTAAGTGCAGGACTCTGCACTTGTCCTTGTTGAATCTTACCAGATTTCTTTTGGCCCAATCCTCCAATTTGTCTAGGTCACTCTGGACCCTATCTCTACCCTCCAGCGTATCTACCTCTCCCCACAGCTTAGCATCATCTGTGAACTTGCTGAGGGTGCAATTAATCCCATCATCCAGATCATTGATAAAGACGTTGAACAAAACCGGCCCCAGGACCGACCCCGAGGCACTTTGCTTGATACCGGCTGCCAACTAGACATCGAGCTGTTGATCACTACCCGTGGAGCCCAACAATCTAGCCAGCTTTCTATCCATCTTATCATCCATTCATCCACTCCATACTTTTTTAACTTGCTGGCAAGAATACTGTGGGAGACTGTATCAAAAGCATTGCTAAAGTCAAGATATATCACATCCACTGCTTTCCCCATATCCACAGAGCCAGTTATCTCATCATAGAAAGCGATCAGATTGGTGAGGCATGACTTGCCCTTGGTGAGTCCATGTTGACTGTTCCTGATCACCTTCCTCTCCTCCAAGTGCTTCAAAATGGATTCCTTGAGGACCTGCTCCATGATTTTGCTGAGGACTGAAGTGAGGCTGACTAGTCTGTAGTTCCCCGGTTCTCTTCCCTTTTTAAAATATGGGCACTATATTTGCCTTTTTCCAATTGTCTGGGACCTCCCCCAATCGCCATGAATTTTCAAAGATAATGGCCAATCCAGAAACTCAATCCAGCACTTTTCTAGCAAGTAAACTGATAAGTAGTCCCACCCTGGCCTCGTTGGTGGGATGCATTTGAGGGCAGAGCAGGAAAAGATGGCATTGGTTCAGAAACCCCTTGAATTTCTGGTGGTTTCCATCAAAATGTTAATGTAGTGGTATTGCGGGGTCCTGTTCAGAGAGCTATGGCCCAGCCTGAGCCTGAAGTATGGTATTCTCTTCCCGGGACCATGCTAGCTGCTTGTGAAGTGTCTGATTTTCTGCTAAGAACTGCGCTACTTGGGATCACAGCTTTGAAGATGCATGATCCGCTCCTGCAGATTTAGTATCCCATGGGGTCCAGTGGGTGATGGTAGACCTGCCTCTTCCATATACCTGTTAAAGGCTCCCACGGAGGGGGTTGGAAGTAAAATATAAGGGACTGGGGCTTAGACAGTCTTGCTAGCTGTCACAGTTGGACTATGTCAGGAATATAGTCGGTGAGCAGCAGTTGAAGGAATTACTAGAGCCAGGTTCAATAAGGAAGAATCAGGGTTAAAATCAGGCCAGGGTTGGAGATCAAATGTAGTAAGAGACTGGAATCAGGGTCAGCACCAAGCTGGAGTCAGAGACCAGAGATAGCACCAGGATGGAATCAGGAGGTAAGAGTCAGAGTCAGGCTGGGATGAGAGGCTGGAGATCAGGAGATAAAGTGATGTCTGGAGTTGCAGCAGGCCCAAAGTCTGTGTGGTTGCCCAAATAACTTTCTGGGGCACCCTCTAGGACTAAATAGGGTGCTTGGCCAATCAAAGGGCAGCAGGTAACTGTCACTCTGGGTCTCTTGAGCAGTACTTCCTGTGGTAGCTACTCTACAGAGTGCTCCCTGAATGTGGCTCTGGCTGGTCTCCTGGTGGCAATTTGGGACCATCAGCTGTCCCAGGCTTTACAGCACTGTGTTCTAGTCCCCAGATCCTTACACATAGCATGAAGACTTTTTCTAGGAAGTAGAATCAACATAATTTGCAGAGAGGCCAAAGACATACTTTACTAGGTGCTTTACAGGACAAATAAAAATACATGTTCCAAGTGACTGGCTTAGTATGTTCATTAGAATTGTAATAAAATATCATTCTGGTTATTGAAGAGCTACTTTATGGCAGTGCTGATGACTGATCTCTTATACAAACTAAAAACATCTGAGGGCTTGTTTTCACCACCACTGCGGTACTGATGTAGCGCATCTAGTGAAGATGTGCTACATCAACAGGAGAGCGCTTTCCCTTCAACGTAATTACTCCACCTTAATGAGAGGTGGAAGCTATGTTGGCAGGAGAGTGTCTCCCACCAACATAGTGTGGTGTAGACACTGCTTTTAATCAATGTAACTTACGTCGCTCAGGGGTGTTTTTTCACCCCCCGGAGCGACGTAAGTTACTTCAACTTAAGCGGTAGTATAGACAAGCCTTGAGTGTGCTTTTGTATACTGAGCACTGAATTCTTTTCTCTGTACTTTTCAAGTACAAAGTGCAAGAAAAGTAGGAAGATTTCTATGATCTTAGCTTTCAACACTTCCTCTAGTGTGGTTTACCCAAATAACAAAATTATTGAACATAGCTTCCCAAATTTAAAGGGTATGGTGTTACCAAAGGTTAAAAATAGCTGAGTGATTAGGAATAAGATTCAAACCTTCTTACAGACACTCCTTTTGTCAGTGGGTAGCGAATGTCCCTCACATGTGAATCTTTTTATGTAAATTTTTTGATGACTAGCAAAGCATTGGTAGTCTTGTTGCATCCATCTTTCACTAATGAAGTCCAAACACAAAAGAAACAGAAACAAACGGGAACTACATTCATGCACACATGCAGATATCTGCATTTGTCTGTCAAAAGGTCAAAGCAGGGTCCGTATCTGATGTGGCCAATGTGGGACAGCCACACTGGTATGTAAAACTACTGGTATATAAAACGTTGGTGGAAGGGTGCTCACTTCTTACCCAATGAAGATTTATTATGGGAGAGGAACTGAAAAGCAGATTTTTTTTGTTTTTACATACCACTTACGGTCATTGATATTACTGAAGTGTAATGTGAATATTTAATATAACAGTTTCACCCAAATGTCATTTTAATAGTGTGCATTATAGGCAAGGATGGTAGCACTGCCTATAGTTAAGATTCTGCAACACTTCCTATGATAAGACACTGTTTTCAGATAAGTATAATTTTGCCAAACTTTAACCATTTGGGCTGAAATTTGCTATGCTGGCTATCTGCCTCTGGCTGATTTATTTATTTATTTTAATGTTAAAGCCAAAATGATTCAACTGTTTCCAAGAACAAGGCGAGGGGAAAATATAAGTTCTGACATTTAACAACATGTAACAACCTTTTTCAAATAGCTCTAGTGCCCCCATGCTTTGGAGTAAGCACTGGAAATCTTGCAGAGAAGTGGTCCTTGTGCCAGGCAAGTGCCTTTTGTTGTTCCTGTGAAAATCAGCCCAAATTTGGCCAAGTTAAAAGCCTTTGAAGAAATCTTAGTTTGCACATGCACAGTAGAGACATTTCAGATTTCAGCAGCTAAAATCTCGTAGATTTCATCCTCACTGCATGCTCCAAGCCCTCAGGACTCCTAATGCTGACCAGATTGCTCATGCACCCTCCACACAGAGGAACTGAGCATGCTCCAATCTAGGGCTGTAGGGATCTTGCTGGGTTTTCTCTGTAACTATTACTCTGGGCAGCTTTGGGCCACGGTGAGGTCAGGGACCACAAGCGAGAGTGGGGAGCATGTCTCTCCCATGCTATCAAGGAACACCCTCCTGGTGCCTAAGCAGTGTGGATGAAGAAGCTGCCTGATTTGAATGCGGGGAGATAAGAGCTGAACTAGGGGAAGGGAAGAGAATAGATTGTGACAAGAAGTGAGAGAGAGAGTGGGTGGGGGAGAGAAGCTGTGACTGAGTGGGAGGAGACTAGAATTGCTCAGACAAGGAAACTGGGACTGGTAAACAGTAGGGGGAGGAATGGAGCAGGAGGGAGACAACTGGAAGCCAGAAGGGAGGGTAAAGACAGATAAGACTAGAAGCAGTCTGATCAGGAAACCTTAATTCTGACATTTCCTAACTTTTGAGAGCTTGACTTTCAACCTTATTAATTTTTTAACACAGTTCTTTGTGTGTAATACATTATTTTGCTGTAGCATCAGTATTGTGAGTGCTTAGTGCCATTTTGTCGAGGGAATATAGGAAGTTCAACAGTGGACTAGATCAGTGCTCTATCTAGTACAATATCCTTTCTCTGTGGCCGATTCTTGATGCATCAGAGGAAAGCAAGTAATGGATAATTCTTGATGCATCACAAGGAAGCAAGTAATGGATAATCACAGAATAACCTGCCCATATGGAAGTTTCTTCCAAACACAAAACCGCTAGTCATTAGCCTGAAACATGCGGTGTAATATAAATCGTTAAATGTTATTCTGTCTAATATAACTGTGGATGTTCTCATTATCCATATTGATGTCTGATTTTTTTAATCCCTTTTTTGAGCTCTTGGCCTCAATTATATTTAGCCACAAAGAGTTCTACAGGTTAATCATATGTTGTACGAAACAGTATTTCCTTTCATCAGTTTTAAATTTTAGCTTTTGGCTTCATCGTGCATCCCCATAGTCTTGAATTAGGAGAGAGGGTACATAGGAGTGCCAGATGTAACATCTCTATACTTTCTTTATTTTAAATACTCCTATATAATGTCCTTCTTTTCTGTTTCTCTCCAAAATAAGCAGTCCTATTTTTTCAAACACTCTCAGATAGATGTCTTTCCATAGCTCTTAATAATCATCATTTGTCTTGAAAGGCCTCCTATTTCTATTTAATCATTTTTTGGATGGATGACCAAAATTGGACACAGTATTCTAGACTATACCTACAAAGGATGCTCAAAATGTGATATTTTACATATTAAATTCCTATCCCATTCTTTATACATAACAATATTTTGCTTGCCCCTCTTCAGGGTGGATAAAAATTGATTATTTATAAATAAATTTTTAAAAAATTGATTTTTAAATTTAAATACAGATTGAAATTGACAATTTATGTTAAGACTTAAACCCTTATTATAATCTATTTAAATTAAATACAAAAGTAATTTTAAGCAATACATGTTTGCAGCCAGGTTTTAAAGAAAGTCAAACCATTGAACTGATGGAAATCATTAAGTATTTGGAACCCAAATTTGTTGAAGTGCTAAACCAGATTTGACAGTAGTAGCTACTTATGCAGGTGCAGAGAGAATATTTTCGTCATTTCAGTTAATTCATCTAGTTCAATTCAATGATAGGTGATTCAAAGTTAAGATACCAGTGGGAGTTGAAAAAATCAGAAAATCTTGTTTTCTTCCTCGAAGTCTGTGAATAAAAAATGGGTGTGAGAGGATGAGATCTACTACTTTTAAAAGCTTGAAGAATACGGTGACCAGAAACAATCCGTTCAATTTACTAACTTCAGATAATACTTCCTTTGTTTAATAAATCAATTTTAAATGCAAAACATTTTTAAACATATGTATCCAGCATATATAAAGTAGTTTTATTTAATTTAAAAAATATAGTGCTATTTTTATACTTTTTACTTTGCATTTGAGTTTCCAAACAGAGCTTACTACAAATCAAGTAAAAATTAATCATTATAAATAAGAAATGCATCATTCACTATTTTCTAAACTAATATAAACAAAACTTACTTTAATTCAGATTCTTAATTTTAAATTCTTGTAATTGCTTAAATAAATGTGTACAGAAATAATGTATTCTCCTGGTTAGCAAAAAGAAGCACCGACTCTTGTGTGGTGGCTATATTTAGTTGCAAATCAACATGTTTTAATGGTTTCCAACCAACAATAATCAACCTTACTTCAGGGAAATAACTGAAAAGTACAAATGCAATTTAAATCAAGGTTTCCTGCTTGCTGCTTTAAATCAATCCACCCTGCTTTTTGACTGCTGTTGGGCACTGAAAAGGTGTTGTTTTCACTGAGTTGTCTATAGAGGCCTAGAGTTGTTTCTTGAATGGTTTCAGTTAATTTTAAATCCATCACATATATGAACAGTTAAAATTGTTTTTCCCAATGTGCTCAATGCCCTAGTTTTCTTAGCCCCTCTAAAGCTCTTCAGTCTTCACTCAGTATTTATAACTATCTTTAATTGTTGTTTCAACTTGTTTAATTGGCATTGAAGTAAGGGCATTGTTTTGTTAAAGGGTTACCATCACCAGCCAAGCCTTCCCTATCCTTGCACAGGTACTCAGAGAAAGATCTATATGAGCAGGTCCTTGGGATACCCAAGAAAGAGAATACTTGGAGAAGGCAGACTTCCTCAGCTGAATCTCACCTGGAGGAATTCTGTTTATGTTAAACTATTTTCTTTTCTTTCTAACCCTAAAGAAAAAAACCTTGAGGAAGAGATCTCGCTTATGAATCTTGTTTGTGCTGCTGCTGTGCCATTCCACAAGCTTACAGTCACGAAGAATGTCTGAAATGCAAAAATATATATAGGTGTACTTGTTTCAGCACCTCTGATGTCATCATTATTCTTGGGTGCAGTGCATGTATTGCCTGCCTATCTGACTGCCTTTGTTATGGAAGTGTCCATAATATTACCGTGTGCGCAGTGCATGTAAAACATTTTAGAAAATATTTCCATTTACAGACACTAAATAATCCAGGTTTGCCATTATCTCACAGCCTCATATTGCTATTTTGCTAGTATCAGTAGGGTATATACAACCAGCTTTTGATTTAGACAACAGTGTGCAATTTAAACACCTATTTACACATGGGTGCATCGCAGTACACCTCCTGTGGTACAAATATGGATTTCTGCTGACTACCATTTCCTGTTTACACTGCTTGAGTGGTGTAATTTACAAATACCTCATCAGACTAACACGACATTCTGAATCTCACTCAGAGACTGCTGAATTTATTAAACAAAGTTCAGGAGTATTCTAAATTCAAATACATTATGTGAATTTCCTATTCTGACTTATTATAACTGACTTATTCATACTTGCATCCCAAGAGATGCCCATTTCAGAAGTAGACTTAGCTAAAGAGTAGTGCCTATTAATAGGGGTGAGAAGAAAGAATTTATCCATTACATTTTTGAACATTTTTCCTATCTACCAAGTTACATCTTTAACAAGCACCGTTGTTGCCATGGCAAGGGTTTCTAATGTAGAATAAAAATTCGCTGTTAGAGATTTGTGCATAGCTATGGTAACAACCAAATTATGACACCTGTGCTTCTAATCTATTCAAATTCTGCTTGTGTTTGATCTGGAAAGATGCTTTTAGAAATATGCTCTGCACATGTGTAATAGCTATCCAAAATTTTATCCTCAGCGCTGAAGTCCACATAATCACTCAGTTGACAAACCCGGCAATCCAATTTCAGTGATATTAGTAGAGTATCCAGTGAGCCTCTCTTGTGCTTTCTTACATATTTATGCAAGTTGGAGCCACCTGCTTAGGAGGATGGTAGGCGAATAGCAGCTTGTTTGGCAAAAAAAAAATGGCTTTGACTACTGGGATACTTTGCGTGTCAATATCATCACTTCTATTTTCAAGGTGATACAACATGATAAGCCAGATAAAGTCACAAATTTCCAGTATTTCAGCTCTGAAATGGAAAATCAATAGAACAGCAACCTATTACTTCATATGGCAGACAACAGTGCTCTGAACAAGGGCCAGCAACTTGAAGGTAATGTGGTAGCTGCAAATTTCTTTAAAGAGGTGCTGCAGTATGTTCTCACTCTAGTAAATGTTATAGCTAGGTACATTGGATCTGCATGGGAGACGTAGTAATGTAATTATTAAGCAGTTTATCAAGAACATGGGATATTGCACAGCCTTGTGTTTTCTCTACTGTGAAACTCTAGTCACCAATAGCAACACAAATAAGGAGCAGCAATGGCCAGCTGTCTTATCTCAAACTCTCCCTACTAGAAACAAAGGGATCTGACTCCAAGGGAATCTGCTCTCAGTGCCCCAAAATGCCATACACAAACATCAAATGCCACTAACAGCACAAGCCTTCTGAAGCCCTTAAGTCTCCCAGAGGTCACTACCAGATCTTTTCAGCCCCCAATAATATTTTGTTTTGCTTCATCTCACATCATTTTAGCCTTCATTTTAGCTGCACTTTGGCACCTGACTGGACTCCTCCACCTAACAACTGGTTCACTACTGACACCTATCTAACGGCACTTACTGCCACCATTTTTCTCTCGTGCCTCATCTTGACCCTTGTCTTTGTCCTTCTGGTATGTATCAGTACTCTTTTTCATCACTCATGACTAGGACTCTGCCAATTTCACGACCATGAAAAACGTGTCACGAACAGTGAAATAAGCCCTTCCCCGTGAAATCCGATGTCCCCTTGTTCCTAGGAGTGGCCCAGCAAAAGGGGCTCCTAGCTCTGGCTCGGTTGGAGAGGGACAGGACTTGTCCATCCCCTGCACAGCCACTTCGGGGGGGGGGGAATGGAGGGACTAGACCAGGGGTGAGTCAACTTTTTGGCCTGATCGCCACATCAGGATTCCAAAACTGTATGGAGGGCCAGGTAGGGAAAGCTGTACCTCCCCAGACAGCCTGGCCCTCTCCACCCCCTCCCACTTCCTGCCCCCTGACTGCCCCCCTCAGAACTCCCCCTCTCCCCTTGCTCCTTGTCCCCTGACCACCCTCTCCCAGGACCAGCCACCCCTAACCGCCCCCCCGGGGCCCCATCTCCCTTTCCCCTGACTGCCCCGACCCCTATTCACACCCTCACCCCGACAGGCCCCCCAGGACTCCAGCGCCTATCCAAGCTCCCCCTGCTCCCTGTCCCTGACTGCCCCCCTAAACCTCCGCCCCATCCAGCCACCCCTTGCTCCCTGTCCCCTGACTGCCCACCAGGACCTCCTGCCCCTTATCCAACCCCCCTGCTCCCTGCCCCCTTACCATGCTGCTCTGAGCAGCATGTCTGGTAGCCATATCACCGTGCTGCTCCTTGTCCCCTGACTGCTCCCCCAGGACCTCCTGCCCCTTATCCAACCTCCCCACACCCTGCTCCCTTACCATGCCGCTCAGAGCAGCATGTCTGGCAGTTGCGCCGCCCGGCAGGAGCTCGCAGCCCCGCCGCCCAGAGTGCTGGCAGCACGGTGAGCTGAGACTGCGGGGGTGGGGGGAGAACAGTAGGGGAGGGACTGGGGGCTAGCCTCCCTGGTCGGGAGCTCAGGGGCTGGGCAGGATGGTCCCAGACGGATGTGGCCCACAGGCCGTAGTTTGCCCACCTCTGGACTAGACCCACCTCCACCAGGTGCCTCCACCTGCTGTAGGATGCTCTGGGACTGGGCAGCAGCCCCAGAGGTTCCTGCAGTTGGAGGGGACTTGTGGAGTTGAGTCTGATCTTCCCTGTGCTGCTGGGAGTGCCCCAGCAAAGGGGGGTCCTAGCTGCTAGTACAGGCCGGGCTGTGGCAGGACAGGACTTGCTCTTTCCCTGCAGGGCTGCTCTTGGGTATCTCTCCCAGCTGCAGATAGCTCCATGTCCCTTCCTCCCCACTCTGTTCAGCTCTGAAGGCAGCACAGATGTGAGGGTGGCAATCCCATGACCCCCCAACAACAGGTTTGTGACCTCCCCACAATCCCCTTTTGCATTGGGAACCCCACGGTTACAACACTGTGATATTTCAGATTTAAATATCTGAAAACGTGAAATCCTATGGCTGTGAAATTGACCCTAATGGACCGTGAATTTGGTAAGGTCCTACTCATGACCATCTTCTCTGCATCAGTAACCTCCCTGTTTATTCTTCCCTGCTTCTCCTGCTCTTTAATCCAACCAATTAGTAACCTCTCTTCTCCACACAAAAAATCATTTCCCTTACTACAGAAAATAAACTCAGTCATTTAAAAAAAATTACCGATAAAATCAATCGGTTAAAAATGTGCTGTAGAGTTATATTCACCTTCAAGATCTGTTCATGACATCCCTAGATTCATAGATTTCAAAGCCAAAAGGGGCCATTATAATAATTTAATCTGACCTCCTACATAACACAACCATAGAATTTCACCCAGTAACTCCTGCATTAAGACCATAATTTCTGGTTGAGCTAGATCATCTCTTCTAGAAAACTGCTCAATGCCCTTCTTTTAGTAACCCTTGTCCTCTCTTCCCACAATCCCTCCCTATTATTTGTTTTCTCCTAGTCATGTCTTCTCTAAACTTTGCTTTTTGGGGTACAGACCATGGCCCTGATTCTCCAATATGTTCGAGTTGTACCCAGACTCACTCAGAGCTGCCCAGTCCCAGCATGAATTAGAGTGGAAAGATCCTGTAGCAGATTAAGTACAGCAGAGCTCAGCTCTCCAATGCTCCTTTCCATCCCCGAAACACCCTCAACCTTCCCTGATTCTTCTACATTAGGGATGGAAGGGTGGCTGATAAAGAGGTCAGCTATGTTATCTCTGCCTGCTCTATGCCAGTGGAGATTTCTCCAATGGAGTAGGAATTCTCTACTGGAAATCTCTGGCACGTTTAGAGCCATGTTGTGCTGCATAAAGTGAAAAGTGGTCTTAGCAGACCATAGGCTCTGGTCCCATTTACCAGAGCCTACCATAATTTGGAGCATGCAGTGAATAAATATTAACGAGAAAATTGCCTTGAACGGTCTTGAAAGTAAACCAACCAAACAAAAAATAGAATTACTTTACACAATTCCCTAAAAAGGGGCTCAGAATTGGGGTTCAGGTTCATGAAGTATTAAATCTTCAGTGGAGAGATTGGGGAAGGATAAGGGCAGCAGCATAAGGATAATGGATAGAAAGGACTTCACACAAAAACTCCACCTACATGCCACAGTGCACTGACACATCTATAGGAAATGGACAAATGCTGGTCAAAGCATGCAGCCCTAATGTTACAGAGAGGAGAAACGATTAACATATTTAAGGTATGCATGCTGGCAAAAGATTAAAAAAACCTGCACAAAAAACTCTGTTCAAATATAAATTTTGGACCAGATTTTCATCTGAAGGGAAATAACTACATAGAAGGGGCATTCCGGTTCCCACAGTTATGTGGCCTTTATGGAGTCCCTGCTTTGTCACATAACCCCTGCTGGTTGCAAGATTCAGTGTCACTGTGGAATAGCCAAAAGTCATGGTCAATAGCTCTTTCAGTCTGCAAAGATCAATATATGGATAGGCTAAGATTCACAGCAGTCACAGGCCGGTTCCCTACAAGTTCACAACACTGGCAACATGGCAATTTGCCCTGTAATTTGCACATATGAAACCTCAATATTGATGCAAAAATGATTTGTCATTAATAAATTGATACCATGCAATAACCGTATGATTATGATTAAGGCATTTTAGTGTCTGTGGTCATGAATTAGATTAAACTGATTTTTAAAGACACCTTTGATTTTCTCCCCCACCATGTCATGGTCTGTTGCCTGTCCCTACAGGGCAGAATAAGGGTGCTTGGGCATCCCAACTTTGAATTTCCATATTGTAATATGTTTGGATTTCTTACTTTTAAACAGAACTCTGAAATTTCCTAGGTTTATAATGTTTATTTCTGGAATAATTACAATGCCCCTGTACTGTATTTTACTCCATCTCATTTTCCAGCATTACAGTCCCTCATATTTTGCTTTTCAAAATGTAATATTTTACAGACCATGAACAAGTACATTATGGATCACATGTGATCCATGGAGTGCAGTTTAAGAAGCACTGATATAAAGAAATAGAGCTAGTTTTGGATATCCAGTGCATGGATTTCATCACAGCTCACATCATTTCAGAAAGATGAAATATTGCACAATATCACCCAGGAGAAATACACATTTCAATAACTTGCTGATGCTAAAGTTCTGACTGAGTAGCTCAACTCTGCACTACAGCAAGAGGAAACATTTTTTTCTTTGCAAATTTGTGAGAACATTTGCAAAATGAGTGAAAATTGTTGCAAAATATTATGCATATTGCAGAAAGTTAATACACAGTATAAATGCATTAAGAAGTTCTATCAGCTTGTCTTGCTTGTGGGAGAGAGAAGCTGGTTGAGTCGAAAGCAGTTATGCTCAGAGAGTGCAGGTTATTCTTTACTATGTAGTGCTTCCCGAGATGAATCCCTGGAAAAGGAGATGTGGGTGGAGGGTTATTTGGAAGATGGCATGGAATACAACTGGATTGGGTATCTGAACTAAACCATTTTCAACAATTAAAAAGCTGATAATTCTACTCCATGAAGCTAGGAAATGGATGAAACAGTTTCCAAAATGAAGGTTGGGTATTAGAGACAAACTGAACCTTCTGTCCTGAGCAACTTAAGAACATAAGAATGGCCATACTGGGTCAGACCAAAGGTCCATCCAGCCCAGTACCCTGTCTAACGACAGTGGCCAATACCAGGTGCCCCAGAGGGAGTGAACCTAACAGGTAATGATCAAGTGATCTTTCTCCTGCCATCCATTTCCACCCTCTGACAAACAGAGGCTAGGGACACCATTCCTTACCCATCCTGGCTAATAGTCATTAAGGGACTTAACCTCCAAGAATCTATCCAGTTCTCTTTTAAACCCTGTTATAATCCTAGCCTTCACAACCTCCTCAGGCAAGGAGTTCCACAGGCTGACTGTACGCTGAGTGAAAAAGAACTTCCTTTTATTTGTTTTAAACCTGCTACCCATTAATTTCATTTTGTGGCCCCCAGCTCTTATATTATGAGGACAAGTAAATAACTTTTCCTTATTCACTTTCTCCACACTACTCATGATTTTATATACCTCTATCATATCCCCCCTTAGTCTCCTCTTTTCCAAGCTGAAAAGTCCTAGCCTCTTTAATCTCTCTCATATGAGACCCGTTCCAAACCCCTAATAATTTTAGATGCCCTTTTCTGAACCTTTTCTAAGGCCGGTATATCTTTTTTGATATGAGGGGACCTGTACACAGTATTCAAGACGTGGGAGTACCATGGATTTATATAAAGGTAATAAGACATTCTCTGTCTTATTCTCCATCCCTTTTTAAACAATTCCTAACATCCCGTTTGCTTTTTTGACTGCTGCTGCACACTGCGTGGACGTCTTCAGAGAACTATCCACGATGATTCCAAGATCTTTCTCCTGATTAGTTGTAGCTAAATTAGCCCCCATCATATTGTATGTATAGTTGGGGTTATTTTTTCCAGTGTGCATTACTTTACATTTATCCACATTCAATTTCATTTGCCATTTTGTTGCCCAATCGCTTAGTTTTGTGAGATCTTTTTGAAGTTCTTCACAGTCTGCTTTGGTCTTAACTATCTTGAGCAGTTTAGTTACATCTGCAAACTTTGCCAACTCACTGTTTACCCCTTTCTTCAGATGATTTATGAATAAATTGAATAGGTCTGGTCCTAGGACTGACCTTGGGGAACACTACTAGTTACCCCTCTCCATTCTGAAAATTTATCATTTATTCCTACCCTTTGTTCCCTGTCTTTTAACCAGTTCTCAATACATGAAAGGATCTTCCCTCTTATCCCATGACAACTTAATTTACGTAAGAGCCTTTGGTGAGGGACCTTGTCAAAAGCTTTCTGGAAATCTAAGTACACTATGTCCACTGGATCCCCCTTTTCCACGTTTGTTGACCCCCTCAAAGAACTCTAATAGATTAGTAAGACATGATCTCCCTTTACAGAAATGATTCTGACTTTTGTGCAACAATTTATGTTCTTCTATGTGTCTGACAATTGTATTCTTTACTATTTCAACTAATTTGCCCGGTACTGATGTTAGACTTACTGGTCTGTACTTGCCAGGATCACCTCTAGAGCCCTTCTTAAATATTGGCGTTAGATTAGCTATCTTCCCTGACCACACCACACGATCCATCGTCTACAGCCAAGCTCTGCGATACAACCGCATTTGCTCCAACCCCTCAGACAGAGACAAACACCTACAAGATCTCTGTCAAGCTTTCTTACAACTACAATACCCACCTGCGGAAGTAAAGAAACAGATTGATAGAGCCAGAAGAGTTCCCAGAAGTTACCTACTACAGGACAGGCCTAACAAAGAAAATAACAGAACGCCACTAGCCGTCACCTTCAGCCCCCAACTAAAACCCCTCCAACGCATTATTAAGGATCTACAACCTATCCTAAAGGATGACCCAACACTCTCACAAATCTTGGGAGACAGGCCAGTCCTTGCCTACAGACAGCCCCGCAACCTGAAGCAAATACTCACCAACAACCACATACCACACAACAGAACCACTAACCCAGGAACTTATCCTTGCAACAAAGCCCGTTGCCAATTGTGCCCACATATCTATTCAGGGGACACCATCACAGGGCCTAATAACATCAGCCACACTATCAGAGGCTCGTTCACCTGCACATCCACCACTGTGATTTATGCCATCATGTGCCAGCAATGCCCCTCTGCCATGTACATTGGTCAAACTGGACAGTCTCTACGTAAAAGAATAAATGGACACAAATCAGATGTCAAGAATTATAACATTCATAAACCAGTCGGAGAACACTTCAATCTCTCTGGTCACGCAATCACAGACATGAAGGTCGCTATCTTAAAACAAAAAAACTTCAAATCCAGACTCCAGCGAGAAACTGCTGAATTGGAATTCATTTGCAAATTGGATACTATTAATTTAGGCTTAAATAGAGACTGGGAGTGGCTAAGTCATTATGCAAGGTAGCCTATTTCCTCTTGTTTTTTTCCTACCCCCCCCCCCCGATGTTCTGGTTTAACTTGGATTTAAACTTGGAGAGTGGCCAGTTTGGATGAGCTATTACCAGCAGGAGAGTGAGTTTGTGTGTGTATGGGGGTGGGTTTTTGGAGGGGGGTGAGGGAGTGAGAGAACCTGGATTTGTGCAGGAAATGGCCTAACTTCATTATCATGCACATTGTGTAAAGAGTTGTCACTTTGGATGGGCTATCACCAGCAGGAGAGTGAATTTGTGTGGGGGGGTGGAGGGTGAGAAAACCTGGATTTGTGCTGGAAATGGCTTTTAGATAAGCTATTACCAGCAGGACAGTGGGGTGGGAGGAGGTATTGTTTCATATTCTCTGTGTATATATAAAGTCTGCTGCAGTTTCCACGGTATGCATCTGATGAAGTGAGCTGTAGCTCACGAAAGCTCATGCTCAAATAAATTCGTTAGTCTCTAAGGTGCCACAAGTACTCCTTTTCTTTTTGGGTACAGTACCTGATTTAAAGGACAGGTTACAAACCATAGTTAATAGCTCCGCAATTTCACATTTGAGTTCTTTCAGAACTCTTGGGTGAATGTCATCTGGTCCCGGTGACTTGTTACTGTTAAGTTTCTCAATTAATTCTAAAACCTCCTCTAGTGACACTTCAATCTGTGACAATTCCTCAGATTTGTCACCTACAAAAGACTGCTCAGGTTTAGGAACCCCCTAACATCCTCAGCCATGAAGACTGAAGCAAAGAATTCATTTAGTTTCTCTGCAATGACTTTATCATCGTTAAGTGCTCCTTTTGTATCTCGATCATCTAGGGGTCCCACTGGTTGTTTGGCAGGCTTCCTGTTTCTGATGTACTTAAAAAACATTTTGTTATTACCTTTTGAGTTTTTGGCTAGCTGTTCTTCAAACTCTTTTCTTATTAAATTTTAACATTTAATTTGGCAGTGTTTATGCTCCTTCCTATTTACCTCACTAAGATTTGACTTCCACTTTTTTAAAATGCCTTTTTATGTCTCACTGCTTCTTTTACATAGTTATTAAGTCATGGTGGCTGTTTTTTAGTTCTTTTACTGTGTTTTTTAATTTGGGGTATACATTTAAGTTGAGCCTCTATTATGGGGTCTTTGAAAAGTGTCCATGCAGCTTGCACGGATTTCACTCTTGTCACTGTACCTTTTCATTTCTGTTTAGCTAACCTCCTCATTTTTGAATAGTTCCCCTTTCTGAAATTAAATGCTACAGTGTTGGGCTGTTGAGGTGTTCTTCTCACCACAGGAATGTTAAATGTTATTATATTATGGTCACTATTTCCAAGCAGTCCTGTTATAGTTCTTGGACCAGATTCTGTGCTCCACTCAGGACTAGATCGAGAGTTGCCTCTCCCTTTGTGGGTTCCTGTGCCAGCTGCTCCAAGAAGCAGTCATTTAAAGTATTGAGAAATTTTGTCTCTGCATTTCGTCCTGAGGTGACATGTACCCAGTCTATATGGGGATAATTGAAATCCCCCACTATTATTGATTTTTTTATTTTGATAGCCTCTCTAATCTCCCTTAGCATTTCATAGTCACTATCACTGTCCTGGTCAGGTGGTCAATAATAGATCCCTGTTATATTTTTACTAGAGCATAGAATTACTATCCAGAGGGATTCTATGGAACATGTGGATTCATTTAAGATTATTTCATTTGATTCTACATTTTCTTTCACATATAGTACCACTCCCTCCCGCCCCCCCACACGACCTGTTCTGTCCGTCTGATATAACTTGTCAGACTATGGATGTTTAAAAGCAGAAGAACTCCATCTCTGTTTGAAGTGCCTTCTCTTTACCCCATCTCCTCTGCTGCTGGTAATATTAAGAATTCTAGAGAAGGATAAAAATATCCACTGAAGGGTACTGACTGGTATCGAAAGGAAGACTAAGTAAAGCTTGTCTTCCTCTGAATAGACTGAGTCAGTCTGAGAGCTCTTGCAGTAGATCTGGCTTCCTTCATCCTTCCGAGACTCTCATCAGCTTTAGATTGGGGGAGGAGGGGAAAGGACATCTCCTTCAAAACGGAAATTTTCCACTCAGGCATGTACTTCAGCTGATTCCCAGACTACCTGAGGAGTTGACTGTACTGCCTAAGAAATCTATCTTTTTAACCTCTTTCTCAGTTTGTGAGACTTCTTATTGACTTCATAATGCATCAAAGATCTAGGAGGGGTTGAGTGAAGAAATATTGAAAGTCTGTTGACAAACCTGGTTTAAGCTATTTACCTTCATGACAACTGTAGGTGCAGATGTTGTGGTAAACCAGAAATCACTAGCAGGGTACAACAAGCTCTTGGAAGGGTTGCCTTCCCTTGCTATTAAGTCTTCAAAATACGGAAGAGATGATGTATTTTCTCTTGAATCATGGTGCTGTTTGGCTCCAAGGATTTTATAACACTTCATAAAATAGTCTGTAGATACCAGGAGTGGACTACTACACTGATAAAGACATGATGTTATTTTAATGAAAAGTGGTAGATGCTGTACCATTCTGACCAACATAAGATTAATTGTTATTACCTCTTCTTCATCTGAAACAGATAAGTCACCAGAGCAGAGAGAGAGGAATAGGATCTATAATTGATGGTGGCAATGAAGAAAGTGGTGATTCCTCCTTAGCAATTTGGGAAGGGTCAGCAGAATGAGTTCCAACAGGGTTGTGAGCTGGCCTCTTTTGGTCTCCTGGTGTTGAGAGGCTTTTGCTAATATGGTCACATACCCCAAGGGTTAATCTGAAAGCAAGTTAAGAATCTCCAGAGGGTTGCACCAAGAGGCATGATAACCCTCTGAATAGAAAGAACATGTACCCCCTGGAGGCTGAAGCTCCTTTGTCTCCAGAAGTTGCTTAGCCAAGCCTCAAAGTACATCCCAGATGGTGACAAGGACTAACTAAATAGCTCCCAGAACCAAGTTACTGAAACAAGAGTCTTGTTCATCCCTGGCAGATCAAAAAGAGGGTTTCTATCAGATCACACCAATGAATAATAAACACGTTGAGGAAGCTGGAGCCTATGGCACAGCTGATGATCTCATATAACCTTCAAAAGACAGAGAGCCTCCCAGAGCCCTAGGGATTGGACAGCTGGTGACACCATGGGAGCAGATGAAGCCAGAACTAAGGTTTCCAAATCAGCCCAGGTACTCCTTGGATCCATGGTTTATGAAGCGTCTCAAGTTTTCCAAGAGTGTGATTGGTCAATGAGACATGGACTCTTACCTCATGCTCTGTTTCCTCTTACTGTTATGTTTACAAGGCAGGCAAGAGAAGAATCAATGTTCCCTCTCCCCCCAAGAGCTAGAAACAAATAAGTCCCCAAATCCAAAAGGCTTCATTTAACTAGAGGTTTCTCTGGTGCCAAGAAGTAATAAGAAATTTCTCTCACCAATTGATTTTTGGTAGGTAGCAGGAAATAAAACCATCAGCACAAAAGATGTCTGTGTGCCAACAGTGTTCAGAACTGATTTGAGACTGGGCTCTAGAAGTCTTACATACTCCCTTATATGTTCAGACCGGTCACAGATTCACAGGGTTTGGTTTATACCCTGACCTTTAACCAGTCTCATGGGAGTACCCCTTTAGTATGCTGGACCCCAAGGATCCCCACAGGGATAGGCCCATGACATGTACAACACCAAAACAGGGCCTTCAGGCACCAGAAATGCCTGACTCTCTCTGTGGCTTCCTGCAGCAAGTCCAGCCACCCTAGACTCCTGAGAGAGACTTTTTTCAGGGCTTTGTAGCTGTGCTCTGGCTCCGCTCCAGCTCCAGGCAAAAACCTGCAGCTCCACTGCCCCAGAGCTGCTCTATGCTCCAGCTCCAGGCTCTGCTCCAAAGCCCTGACTTTTTTCACCTTTTCAGGGCACAATGCTCTCAGTCAGTATCTGCAGCACACCAGGTAGCCTTTTAAAAACAAGGTAACAATTAATTAGTTACCTGGAATACAGAATTTGAAAATCCTTGGGTTAGCAGGAGAGAGGCAGAAGCCAGCTGCAACACAGAGCATTCTTCATTCCCTGCTTCCTTGTGCTCCGTCCCTGCTGTCTCTGTCCCCTTTGTCTCCAGAATGACTCTGTGAGCCCAGTTCTTAACACAGACACCTGACACCTTCTGCCTTTGTTTTCCAGCTCAGGGCCTTTGCTCTGCTTCCCTGCAGAAAGGTATGGGGAACCTTCTCCTCTTGGCTATTGTCCCTAGATGTGAATTCGTCCCAGCCATTGAGGTTTTCATTGTCTTCTCCAAATCCTCCATTCATGTTCATAGGCTCTATTCGGTTTGTTAATGATGCTGGTCTCCAATGTGGATATGTGAGTCAAATATCTCCTCCCTTCCCTTTACACTCAGTACATAGCAATACAAAGCACATAGGGAAACTGAGGTGTGCACATGAATCACCAAAATATTACCAAAATTCCAACATTTTTTCACAGTATCCATAGCTGTAAATTTTGCGCAACTCCAGGTGATATTTTATGCAAATTTAATGAGCTAATTTACATATATCCATAAACATTAGCTTAAAATGTATCATTGAAAAAGCTGGGAGTGGAAATCACGATCTTTTGACTTGCTGCTCACTGCACATTCCCCTAGGCTATGCAGCATTGTGTAGGGAAGACAGTGACAAGAAATGAAATTTAATGTGTGCAACTATGCAGAACCTCTCTAAAGACGGTTAAAATTCTAATCAACCTTAAAAAAATCTATCAAGCTACATAAATATATTATTAGGAATTCGGTTAAAACATATTGATTCTCTGGACAAAAAGAGTAAAGTTCCCTAAAAGAATGGTTACTTACCCAACAGTGGCTATGGTTCTTCAAGATACGTTGTCCACATATATTTCATTTCTGGTATGCATGCATCCGATGCATACAAGATTATATTACTTTAGCCAGCAGTGTCTGTTGGGGCCATGCCTGTGCACTTGGAGGCCCTCGTGTCTCCCCACCACAGGCACAAAAGGTGGAACAGGCCCCCAGTTTCTTTGCCACCACAGAATCCAGGTGTCATAGGACTATGTAGTAATGAGGAAGGCATGCATGTCATGGAATACATGTGGAACTACATCTCAAAGGACACAGTTACTGTAGGGTAAGTAACTGTTCTTTGTTAGAGTGATTGTCTATACATTTCCACTTCTGCTGACTCAGTGACCTCAGAGACAGGAAGTGGGTGCTTGCAATCTGTTTAAATAATGATTGCAGGACAGTTCTACTAAGATGGGCATCGGATCTTCATGCTTCAATTAAGCACTCGGTGAAAGTGTGCACTGATCCCCATTTAGCTGCCTTACAAATTTCCAAAATATTTATGTGTGGAGAACATAGGATCTTGCTAATAAGAATCAGTGCATAGTTATAGTGGGTTATTGAAATGTATTGGTTCAGTTTAATAGTGGCCTGTTGGACAACAAGCCGGAAGACAACACAATAGCTCAGATAAGGAACAACTGCTTCTGTTGCTGAGAGACAATAGCTATGAAGAGGTGACTTCCAGGATCCAACACAAATGACACCACTGTTGCTGCTTTGCCAAGGTGATGAGCCACCAGATAGAAAGGACCCATAATAGTTAAAAGTAGTTTCCCCTACAGAAAAGGTGGGGGAGTTAGTTGTCAGTAGCTGCTCGAGGGGAGACATTGATGGGGAGCCTCTGACAGAGGCAAAGACTATGGCTGGGGAGTTTGTTACCAAAATTTGCATGGAAGGATTAAGATTTACACAAGATCAGATGTGTATAGACTTTGGTTGTTTTAATCCTTTTCTCTGATTGCTACATATCTTTATGTGAATAAACATTGTGCTTGTTTTGAAGAAGCTGTTTTTAGTCACTTCAATCAGCTGCTTCTTGAGAGAAGTTTCTTGCAGGTGCCAAACAGAGTTGATTGAAACAGGCCGTCTGTTACCATGTGAACCAGACTAAGATTGGTAGAACTCTGGGGTTCTACCCAGAGAAAGGTGAAAGTAGCAAAACCTGTCACCTGAAGGGTGTACTTGAGAGGGACTGCAGAGGGGTCTGAGGGGCAGGTCTCCCTGTAACTGACAGTATGTTTCTCAGGGAAACCACAGAAGCTGCCTGAATCCTGGTGGAATGGGCTGTAACCCACCTGGATGGATATAATCTAGCTAGTGCATAGCATGATTTAATGCAGTTAGAAATCCATTTAGATTGTCTTTGGGTCGATACTCTCTGACCTTTCCCTACAAATAGCCTTGGGAAGCTGCTGAATGGCTCCTTCTTTCAAGGTAATATGAAAAAGCCGTAACTACATTATAGGGTGTCCAGTCTGACTTCCTCCTGATTGGAGTGGGGCTTGGGAAAGAACATTGGCAGGTGAATCTTCTGTTTCAAATAAAAATCTGAAACAATTTTAGGATGAAGTTTAAGAGTCACCTTGTCTTTATGGAACACTGTGTAAGGTGGATCTGCCATAAGTGGACTTTCTGGTGAAAAACAGAGAGAGGGAGACACTGCAGAATAGCCAATAGCACAGCAGTGATGGCACTCATGTAGAATAATTAAGAATCAGGGGTCTCCCACATACCAAGTGAACATCCTAACCACTGGGCCATTGGCTGTGTGTGTGTGTGTGTGTGTCTATTTTTCTGTCTCTCTCCCCTTTCATGACAAATTTTGAAAGGTTGCCATTTCAGCCTGATATGGAACAGGAAAATTTTTTGAAATCTCAAAATTTTTCATGGGACAAGAAAAACATTTTCTACCCAGCTCTAACCACTATTAGAATCATAGACTATAGGGTTGGAAGGGACCTCAGGAGGTCATCTAGTCCAACCCCCTGCTCAAAGCAGGACCAATCCCCAACTAAATCATCCCAGCCAGGGCTTTGTCAAGCCTGAACTTAAAAACCTATTGCAGAGTCCTGTCTGAGTTTCCTCAGGACCCTCACGATTAATGGAATTGGTGGGTAGGCGTATGTCATCCCTGAACTCCACAAGATGATGAAAGCATCCAACAGAGAACTTGGACTCAGGATTCCCCCCCCCCCGCCCCATTGATCAGGATGTTCTGCACTTCTTGTTCTGGTCTGTAGCAAACAGGTCTATTGATGTGTATCTCCACCTGGAGAAGATGCTCTGCAGAATTGAGTTCTTGATAGTCCATTCACAATCACATGTGAATTGCCTATGCTAGGACATTGTGTAAGCCTGGCTGGTGCAGAGCTACTTGTGAGATCTGGTGATAAATCCAGTTCTAGGGACAGTTGGTTTTGTGTTTGTTCTTTTTTAAAAAGAGGGTGATGTCTGAGGTCTTCCCTGTCCATGACATAAAACATTGTTGTGTTGTCTGTCATGACCTGTACTGTTTGTCCACATAGCATGGGAAGAAATGCAGTGCACACTAAATGAATAGCTCTGAGCTCTAGAAAGTTTATGTGAAGGTGAGTCTCTTTGAGAGTTCAGATATCTTGCGTCTGTACGTGATCCAGTCCAAGTGGACTCCCCATCAGAGCATAGTAGCATTGGTCACTAATGTATTGGTAGGTAGAAGTGGAGAAAACCGTAGCCCTTTACATATCTGGAGAGGGTTCCTTACACCAATTTAACCATGAGAGAGAGGACTTCTCTGGGGACCTGCACTCCCATTTCCTTGTGATGTCTGTTTGGCAGATACACAGATTTCAACCACCGTTGCAAAGAAAACAGGTGAAATCTGGCATGCTGTTTGATATTAGTACAAGAGGCCATTTGACCCAAAGGTCTGAGGCAAACTCTTATTAACGTTTGAAGCTGAGCTTGCATCTGGTTGATGAAATCCATGAAGGTGTTAAACCTGTCCATTACTTAAAGATTCAAACGGCTTATTTAAAATTTAATTTTGAATGGATTGTTCAAATAACTGTGGAAAAAATAACTCTCTACATCTATAGCTAGGTTAAACTGACCCTTTATTGCAGATTTTATAACCAGTTGTTGCTGCAGTGATTTAGGATCATTCTGCTTTGAAATGAGACTTACTGTTCCAGTGCTTTCTTTGAACCAAACATGAACTGCTAGCTCTGACAAATTGCTCTAATCTACCAAACGTGTAGGAGAGATTGAGCATGTGGCAGAAGTTTATTGAATCAATCATAATTAACAAATAATTGTAGAAATAATATTACAGTTGTTTTAATTAGCATTTTCTTCACTTGGAACAAATTGGAAATCATATGATCACAGTTTCCTGAGCTCTTTCACAAAAGTTACTTTTTCATCCCTTTAGAAAGATGAACACTCAACACTTGTTATAGTTACAGCCCAGGAACTCAGATACCACAGTGATGGGCACCAATACATAACTAGAGCTGGCTGAAATTTTCATTTAGTTTTTTTAATGCCCTTTTAAGAAAAATCAAAAGTGTTTTTGAAAAAAAATGTTTTTTTTTAAATAAACCAGTTTCTGGATAAAACTGGAAAAAATAGTTTTCTAAATTTATCATTTTTCTTTCCCCTCCCTTGCCCCATCTCCCCTTTTCAGTGCAAATGGAAAAAAGAAAAAATTGAGGAAAAGAAAAAGAGGAATAAAGAAAAAAGAAGGTAGGGATGGTAAAAGTGGAGGAAAAACTGCCTGAAATTTCTAAAATCAAAATTTGCAAATGAATAAAAAAAGCTTTTCAAAAATCAGTGGAACTGAAATGACAAGTTTTCACAAAAATGTTTTACATTTTTGATCGCTCTATGTAAAACTAACAAACCTATAAAATTGTGATTCTAAGTATTCTGCATGTGTTTGAACCTTGAGAATTTAATCTTAATATATAGGCACCCATTGTAAAATGAACAAATAAAAAATTGTGCATACAGCCATTTGTGGAGAACAAGGTAGATATCTATTATTTTGCATGAATATTATATGTACCTAAGTTTACTTCCTTGATATTATTTTGCCAGACTGCATGGAATCCAAGGAGGCTATTAAGAGGAAACCAACAGCACATAAAACAATGACAGAAAAAATACCAAGGGTCCGTAAGAGAATAATGAGGGAACTAGTAATTGGGACATGCCTACCTGCCTGTCTCTTCCCAGGAGAACAGACTATTTTTCCAAGGCCTGAGCCTAAAATCAAATGAACACTGAGCTGTTACTACCTCCTGCCTGGAGGGTAAGGGGAATGGTGGTGATCAGGCAGCAGCTGTTCAGAGAGAGAGAGAGAGAGAAACTGCAGTACGGCAGGTTTCAGAGTAGCAGCCTTGTTAGTCTGTATCTGCAAAAAGAAAAGGAGTACTTGTGGCACCTTAGAGACTAACAAATTTATTTGAGCATAAGCTTTCGTGAGCTACAGCTCACTTCATCAGATGCAGTAGGGCAGTTTGCCTTTCTCAGCCCACAGATGGAGGTAGCTGAGCTAAATGAAGTTTACCAAAACTCCAAAACTTGCAAGAAAAGGATAACATTTAGGTGAGACCAGACACTTATTGGTTTGCAATGTTTTAACCTTCTCTCTACTTGCTATGAAACCATAAGTGAATAAACAATCTTCTGTTTTTCTGTTTGAAAAAGTTGTTTGGTGTTACCCACTGGTTTTGGTTTGGAGTTACAGACTCCTAAGAGAAGTGTCCTGCAAGTGCCAAATACAGTTAGGGCTGCTGTATTAACATGACTGGGAAACAGGGGGGCTGCAATCCAGAAATCCAGTCCCACAATGGTTTAACTGTGGGGTTCCACCCTAGAGAGAGATGAGGGAAGCAAAGTCTGACACCCAAGGGACACATTTCAAACTGTGAAAAGGGGTGTAAGATACAGCTTGCCCTGTAACCAGGACATCCTTGCATGTGAAAACATGTACATATACCTCTAAGTATCTAAATGCTTAAGCAATTACACTTGTATGAGCACCTTAAATGGCTGTTTGAGTATGCAAATACGGATTTTGCTAACCCAATAGATGGACGTGCAAATTAAGCCTACAAGAAATTACCTGCAGTAATATTTTCTCAAGCGAAGCCAGAGAGCACTCAGAACCACTTCCACATCTGAGGATGGAATGATGCAGCTCTCCTCTCCCTCCCTAAAGCAAAGACTCAACATCTCACAGCTTCTTTCAAGGTTTCTAGAGAATAAGGTTATTTTCTGAGCCTGTGGCCAACCTATAACTCATCAATATACTCTCTAGTATATTGCCAGGAACTCTCTCTGCACTCCTCCCTATGGCAAACCAGAAGTTCTTTTTTCCGTGTAAGTACTTAATCAAGCACAGTGCAGGATTGACTATTTTGGAGACAAAAGTCCTTTCTGCACAATTAATACAGCAGCAATGCAAACTTATGCACAATTCTCACTCTCACTACTATCAGTACACTGTACATCAACCTTGACCCGGCTGGACTGAGTATCTAGTTTAGACTATTCCCATTCTGTTTTTGCATGGTTTGGAGTGGTTGTTTATAAAGTCTCTGATGCATTCTGGTGCACTAAAGATACGTAGGGTGAAAATTGTTGGTGACTTACTTGATATAATGTGGACTGCTGAGCTATGCTGTCTCTCCCCTATACAAATTACTTCATACCTTTGAGATTTAAAATACTTTACTTAGAACACTTGAACATGCCAGTTTGGTCTTGAAAATGGCAGTTGTCTAACAAAAATAAACTCTTATATAGTTCTTCCCATGTATAGAACTCAAAAGCACTTTACAAAACAAGGGGAGGTAAGATGCCGTCTGTATTCTTGCACACATCACGGTTTGTCGATTATGAAACAAGCTGTGCTGTTAAAGCTGTATTTCAGACACAAAAGTGCAATCTGTTATATTTACATAGATAATTTAAAATGGTATTAAAATGGCAGTTGCTTTTTTACTTTCTTACTAGAAACACAGAACTATTTCTGAATAGACAAAAGCATTTTCAAATATCAAACATTAACTGAGTAATACTATAATGGCAGTGTTAAGAAATGACCTAATTTTAGCCTCTTTTGTATATCACCTAATCAATAGAGCACAGTCAATGTAATCCCAAGGATGATGAAGACACAAATGATCTTTCAGAGGAGATTCCAATAATAAATCCCTAAGGGCTTTTAAAGATAACACAGAGTGGGTTAACAGCATATTTATTATATTCAAAATCACTAGTTCAGACTATGACATTTGAAAAAATAGAACATTTGAGTCTGATGATGATGTAAAAAGGATTAATCCAGCTAAGCAACAGTTATTTAGAGGTCTTTAATGTACCTCTCTCCAATGGTTCTATATAATAACAGTAATTCATAAATAAGTCTTTTGTGTGCCAATGAAGAATTTCTAATGAGAGTCACATGAATAAGAATATAAATTTAGCAGTCTGTGTTTTATGGGGTGAACATGCCACATGCTTTCATGAGGAAATGAACTTTATTTTAAAGATTGATTAAAAGAAAAAGCAGGCATATATTTGTAAATGGCATCTAAATATTTCTACCCAATTCTGAGCTTTCATTATTATTTATTATTTTACAGCACCCCGATGTGTTTAGGCACATCAAAGAGCACAACACAAGACAGGTCCCTGCATCAAAACACAAACAGTGTAACTGCTTCTTAAAGGTTTCTTATACCAAAATGTAATTTGTCTTATTCTAATAGCATCAGATTCAAATGTTGTATGTTCGCATTTTTACTATTTGCAAAGAAAGATTCAGTATAACTTGGACATTTCCATGTTCACCATTAATCTAAATTTGGGGTCCAACTCTACCCCTCTGATATACAAATGCAGCTCCAACTGGTTCCAACAAGATTGCACATGAACACACAATGTCAACATTGAACAAACAGCATCAGAAATATCATAGTTATTTCTTGTTCTTAGGGATACACTAAGAGTTAACTATTGGTAAATGCTGATGCTCTAGTTCTGCATTTATAGGTTGCAGAGTCCACAAAAGGAGGGTTCTACATGAGATCTCCAGTCTATTTCATTTCCATTCAGGACAGAAACACTGTAAGAACCACCATCTTGTGGTATTTTGACACTTAGCTCCAAGCCAGAACTCAGAATTACAAAGCTGTAATGAAAAATATTAAAAAAAAAAACATTTGGGAGAAGTAGCTGAAGTTTTTATACCACAAAATAGGTTGGGTTTAGGTTTGATTTGAGTTTTTAATATTTTACACTCAGGTGGAAAGATTTTTAAAATGTTTGTAAGGCACCCAGCACAATAGGAACGTAAACCTTGTTTGGGGCGTGCACGCACTATGAAAAAAAAAGTAGTAATAAATAATAATAATGGGAGAAGGTTTGAGGTTGTGGTATATTTTGATTGTATCCAAATCAGTTCAAACATCCCTAATTTTAAACCCATTTTGCTGTTTGTTATCCTTTCAGATTAGTATCTAGAACAACAGAAAATAGGTAATATTTAATATTACTATCAAGCTATTATGAACACATTTCAGCTATGTAGTATTAGAGATAGGGTGATCATATTTCCCTATGCTGAATTTGGGACACCTGGTAAAATTACTCGTATTCAAGTGAGTTCAATGGTAATTAATCAGAACTATGTAGTACAAACGTTCAAATTAACATCAAGTTGACTGATGAGCCTGTTAAAAAGAAATACTGCATAGTTGGATTCTTTTTATTTACCTTCTTATCTTTAACGCTTTAGGTTCACACGGGGAGGGGTGAAACACACACAAACACACACACACACACAGTCCCATACACCTCTCTCACACAGGGAGGGTGACGGGCTGACCCGACCCTCCCTGCCTGGCACTCTCCACCTGCCTCTCCTGGTACCTGGCACCATGTCTTCCCAAGGCAACATGTAGGAGGGCACGCAGGGTCACATGCTCCCCCCACCCCCAGATTTCTGCCAGGGTTCACACCAGAATGTGGCCAGCAACAGCCTTTTGGCACTGTGCGGGAGGGAAGGAATGGGAGCTGCTTCCAGCCCCAGGGGTGGGTGTGTGTGTGTGTGTGGAGGGAGGATGCCCTGGCCCGTGTCTTTGCAGAGCTTATCTCTTCCCCACCCTATGCCTCTGCATGTTCTCCCGTGGCTGGAAGCAGCTTGTCCCTTCCTGCCCACACAGTGTCAAAAGGCAGCTAACACCTCCAGGCTGCTGCTGGCCACCAACATAACCCAGCTGCCTCCTGTTTCCCGGCTACAGTGCGGGTAAGAAGGTGTTAAGTCCTACGGATGCATTGTGTACCAGGGTCCAGAAAATCTGACTGCAGGGGCTTCAGCAAATCTGGCCAGAGAGGTGGCTCAGCAGGAGAGAGTACCTAGGGGATGGAGCAGCCCCGCGCTCCCTAGGGGTAGGACCCAAGGCAGTGGTGCGTGTGAAGAGGGTGCTAAGCCCGTCCAAGGGGCTGCTGTGGAACCTGCAGGGCTAGGGTGCTAACAGGCTAGAAATCGCTTCCCCACGGCCACTCCAGAGCTTAGCTGAGGGGCGGAGAGGCTTTCCTGTGCCAGTACTGTGTGGGGCTTTGGCACATGAAGGGCTCGGCTCCTTTTGGCCAGCATCCCGGGCCAGAGGGTTTGGGGCTTTCCCAGGGCGCCAGTTCAGCTGGAGGCAGGGGGGAAGGAAGGAGCCTGCTGGCCAGGCTGATGGCGAGCTGAGCACTCTGACCAGGGCCTGGTTCTCCCCACAGCACTAGGAGTGGGATGCACCCCGCTGGGGGGATATGGAGAAGCGGTAGGGCTCGGGAGGGTGGGGGGGGGTGAAGGGGAAAAACAGGGAGAGGACAGTGAGAGGGGGAGCATGTAAATGGCGGATTGGTGGGCAGCAGAGGTGACACGTAACTGTCTGCTGCCTGGCACCTGCCCACACTTACCAGCCGCTGCACCAGTCGGAAATGGGACAGGGGGCTGTGCTGACGGATGAGCAGAGGAAGTGGCCAGCCCTGTGCATTGGATCTTCATCTTCATCCTTCATCCTGGATCTTCATCACTAGCTTTGCACACCCACCCCTATCGTCTGCCACTGGACCCCCCCCCACCCCCACTCACCGCTGGTGAGCAGGCGGCTGGTGAGCAGGGATCCCGCCAGCAGCAGTACCAGCCAGTACTGATGATGGGAAGACAGAAAATACGGGACAATTTGCCTGTTTTTAAGAAAAAGCCAGGACAACTGCAGGAGGGCTTAAATACAGGACTGTCCCTTTAAAAATGGGACATTTGGTCATCCTAATTTGAGAAAGCAAAACAAGATCAATCACCAAGAAATTAAATACATGACTTTCAAAGAGGATTTTAAACAATGCTGCAAAGAAATATTGCAAAAGTATTTACATTTTGTTTTTAATAGTAAGAGTAAGTAACTCTTCACAATATTATTTAAAACCCACTAATGTATTTTCCACAGCATTTTTCTTCGAGTTTTCCACCTTGCATTACCAGCGATTTAGCTCTACTGATTTTAGCAATGGTGTCAGCGTTAGTGTAAGTCACCTGCCCACATTTTAGCCACCACGTCCCTCAAACGCAAACCCAAGTCTAGATGATGGTGGTTAGAATCCTAGTGGCCTGTTCACAGCAGAGTTCCCACGGTTTGCTATCTTTGGTGGAGCTGCACCAGTGGTAGTACAGTGGCAGAAAATGTCAAGACAAATGTTAGTGTAAACTAATCCCATAGGATTCAAATGCTTGTTGTCATGTCTTTTTGCCAATTCTGGAAGCTGGTTCAGTAACAAGAGCTGTCTGTCCCAGGACAAGAAACTGTACCGCATCAGTATTTGCTGATAATTTTGCAGGTCTCGTTTGAAGTGTGGCAGAGATACATAATTTTCTCCCTAAAATCCTTGTTGAAGGTGAGGAACATGGTTTGACTACTCATTAAATTACCTTAACAACCAGAAAACCTGACTTGGAGTGAGTATAAACATTTATCAGATCATCATTGTGGACCTGGTAACATCTCTCCATATATTTGGATATAAGCAGGATAAAGGCAGGCATTAGCTAATGGTTCCCAGCTGGTGAAAGGAGATTCAGGGGAACAGCCACTCTGCTCTTTTGCTGGAACTCTAAGATACCAAATAAATAGCAAGATGTCTAAAAAAAAGTTAAATATCTAATCATTTAGATTAATAGATTTTAAGGCCAGAAGAAACCATTATGATTATCTAGTCTGACCAGCTTCTTTAGAGAAGCATGAAGTTGAGGAGAGGTATGTCTTCCTGAATCAGATGGGCATCCAATGGCAAATTCAGAAGTTGAAGAGACTATATTCAAGGTGACTGCAGAATTTAGCCAAATTTCATGCACCATAAGGATAGGGTGGGTCCCCATGGTAAAGAAGTTGTCAAGGGAAATGGAGAATCAACTGGAGCATCAGGAACAGGGTCATAAGAAGGTTCAGCCTTCTTGGAAGTAGGTGGCATGGAGACCTCCTGGACCCAAGAATGGTCCTCAGATTCCATCTCAAGTGACAAGAGGATGGTCTCTGATTGCCTTCTATGAAGAGATAACTGGCTCTGTGGATATGGGGAAAGCAGTGAACATGATATATCTTGACTTTAGCAAAGTTTTTGATACGGTCTCCCACAGTATTCTTGCCAGCAAGTTAAAAAAGTATGGATTGGATGAATGTATTATAAGGTGGATAGAAAGCTGGCTAGATCGTCGGGCTCAACAGGTAGTGATCAACAGCTCGATGTCTAGTTGGCAGCCGGTATCAAGCAAAGTGCCCCGGGGCTCGGTCCTGGGACCGGTTTTATTCAACATCTTTATTAATGATCTAGATGATGGGATTAATTGCACCCTCAGCAAGTTCACAGATGATGCTAAGATGGGGGGAGAGGTAGATACACTGGAGGGTAGGGATAGGGTCCAGAATGACCTAGACAAATTGGAGGATTGGGCCAAAAGAAATCTGATGAGGTTCAACAAGTACTAGTGTAGAGTCCTGCACTTAGGATGAAAGAATCCCATGCATCGCTACAGGCTGGGGACCGACTGGCTAAGCATCAGTTCTGCAGAAAAGGACCTGGGGATTACAGTGGATGAGAAGGTGGATATGAGTCAGCAGTGTGCCCTTGTTCCAAGAAAGCTAATGGTATATTGGGCTGTATTAGTAGGAGCATTGCCAGCAGATCGAGGAAAGTGATTATTCCCCTCTATTCAGCACTAATGAGGACACATCTGGAGTATTGCATCCAGTTTTGGGCCCCCCACTACAGAAGAGATGTGGACAAATTGGAGAGAGTCCAGCAGAGGGCAACAATCGGGGGCTCGGGCACATGACTTATGAGGAGAGGCTGAGGGAACTGGGCTTGTTTAGCCTGCAGACGAGATGAGTGAGGGGGGATTTGATAGCAGCCTTCAACTACCTGAAGGTGGTTTCCAAAGAGGATGGAGCTTGGCTGTTCTCAGTGGTGGCAGATGACAGAACAAGGAGCAATGGTCTTCAGTTGCAGTGGGGGAGGTCTAGGTTGGATATTAGGAAACACTATTTCACTAGGAGGGTGGTGAAACACTGGAATGGGTTATCTAGGGAGGTGGTGGAATCTCAATCCTTAGAGGTTTTTAAGGCCCAGCTTGACAAAGTTCTGCCTGGGATTATTTATTTGGGGTTGGTCCTGCTTTGAGCAGGGGGTTGGACTAGATGACTAGTCCAACCCTAATCTTCCAACCCTACTCTTCCAACCCTAATCTTCTATGATTCTATGACTCAAAGTTCCCAGACCTGATGCCTTACCTCCAAGGGTCTCTCTTGCTGCCTAGAAATACTGTGGCTGTAGTGGAAGATGAACTGTTTTTCAAATATGCTGTTTTGCCCTCCCACTGAGCTCCCAAGGTGTTTATAAACCATTATGGCTGTGGTCTTGTCAAAGATTCAGAATGTTATGGACCTATGGTCTAACCTGAGGTTGGTAGTAAACCAGATATGAATGAGTGGATTCCTTTCTAATGAGTACATTTGGGGGCAGTCTTTGACAAATCCCTGAGACCACTCTTGTACTCTTACAAGAAGATTGAGAAGGTAGTTCTCACTCAGATACAGATCACTCAAATATTGACAAGAAATGTCCTCTCAGACAGGTTTCACCTATCAGGAAACATACTAATTCTTCAATGGAATCTGAAGTTAGGAGCCATTCAAATCTAGATCACTCTAACTGCTAAAATCAGCTGTTTAATAGCATTGTGGGAGAATATAGCAAACATCTCAACAAGGGTGACCTTATAAGATTTAAGGAATAATGATCAGCATAGACTCAAGCTTCTGAGAGCAGGGAGCCAATGGAGTGTACCACTCAGCCAAAAGATGACTAACATACTTGTTACAAATTATTCGTTTGAATGAAAAATCTTTTGCTGCTTAAAATGAAACTACATCCTTAGCCTTAATTTAGGCTTAATTAATTAAAACATAAGCCTGGCTTAGAGGAGGTCATCACAATTTGAACCATGGCACCTTCAGCAGCACATCGACTCATAACCACTTTGTGACCTTAGTTTACTGTTGACTCACAGGAAAGAGGAGCATATATTGAATATCAACTTCCTGAAGGACCCCCCTTTTTTTTTGAGAGAGAGATCACTCGAATTCTGACAAGGCCTGACCTTACTTTATTAACAAGTTACAAGATTTAATCAAGGTGGTGTTTCTGCTAATGCCACTTATATACAACACATTATTTACATAACAAATAATACTTTGTCCTTTTATAGCACCTTTGCAATATAAAGAATCCTCTGAAGAACATTGCAAAGGTGATTAAGTATTGTCTTCCTGCACACAGAGGCTAAGTCTGAAGATCATACAGCAGGTTAGTGGCAGAGTCAGGAACACAATCTCTGTCTTCTGACTTAGTCTTTTTCTTTAATATTAGGTCATTCTATCTCAAAGTTTGCATGGCTCTTCAAAAGTGTATTAAAGACACTTACATGAAGGGGCTTACAATGTAACTCACATTTCTAGGATACACCAGATACCAATTCTACAAAGCAGACGTTAAAGAGAAACATTTGAAGAATTTGCAAAGCAAGAAGATTATAAAGAAGGATTTGAAACTGAAGTTGTTTGGTGCATCAGAATCAAGACGACATTCCAGGCATAGGGGATCATATATAAGAAGCTGAAGGTGGAAGAACTCAAAAATAGCAGTTAAGGAAGACTCTTAAAGGATTCTAAAATTCCTATTCCTAACCATCCATACACATTTCTAGCTCTCATCTAAGCAAGGGATAAATCAAGAACTTTATCCATATACCAGGCTGCATTCAAGCAAAACTGGTATACTTTGCACATACTTTTAGCACTACTACACTTAAATCTCCTGCTGAGTAACTCATTTGGTTAACAAAAATTGAAATTAGCTGTCACTGATTCTTTCAGCCACTCTCCTCCATCATCTCCCACATCTGTTGTAAATCGTTGTCTAGGGGCAAACCAAGGCTTTCAAATACTTGTTTAATACTCAGTCTCCGCCTGTGTCTTTTGTAGCTGAAATGCATTGCATGGGGTCATTAGTTTCACTGTGTACCTTGCACATGTTTAATTATGCTATTATGCAACTTTTTCTTTTTAAATAATAATGGCATTATTTTCAGTATTCCATTTTATTTCATCTGCTATAATTCAGGCTGCGGATTTGTCATGGACAATTTTGTGGATGAGTCATGAAAACATTGTCAATATCACAGCTCTTGGGAATCATAGGGAAAATTATAAAAAGTCATAGAAAAGTTTTGTAGCAGCTAAACTACTTTTGCAAAACCAGGTATTTGGTTCTCTTAAAAAACATGGTTTTGGAGAACCACAAGACTTTCTGGATACTTAGCGATATGTTGCATTGGTTTCTTTCCTTAGGTTTAGGGTAGATCTTTTGCAGACTCTGTGGCTTTGTCTTCACTGGAAATTTAACTATGTTCCCACCAGGAATTTTCTCCTTAAGGCACTCCCCATTCACACAACACCCCACAGTCATGCCATAGTTGTGCCACGTTACAAGGCAGCCACCATGCCCTGAGGTATAGGGAAGAGCCTGAGTTAGCTTATCTCATTTTGCTAACCCAAAGAAACTGCAGTGAAAATATATGACCAATGCCAATAATCAGTAGATGATGGCTCACCAATTCCTTCTTACAAGCCCTGTGTGTGCCCAATCTTGAGTACAGTATTGTCATCTATCTGTGCACTGACCAGAAGTCAACTACCTTCATCTGCTTCCACTTAGGGTCTTCAGTCCTGCACTACTTCTGCTGCTTTGGATATCTTTGGTCTCTGGAAGACTTCCTGCTAACAAGCCCATGTATCAGCATGCAGTCACCTGGCTGGAACTGACACCAAATCCTGGGTGATCTTTGGGCTGAAACATGCAAAACCCATGACTTGGATCCTTGAAGAGGAACCTTCACTTCAACTGTATAACAATGTGAATTGACAACCACTACCTGATCATCGGATCAACAGTACCAGACAACAATGAAGGGAGAAGATTCAAGATATCACGGTGAGCTACTAGAAAGACAAGGATAACAATGGATGTGCGATGAGCTCCCCATTTTATGAGGAGATGACTGCATGCTGAGCAGAGCCCTGAGCATAGAGCCCCACTGCAGCTTGGACTCCGTTGTGGAACGAGTACAGGAATGGGTTTGGAACCTGGATGCCTTCAAGGATACAGAATCCATCCCTCCAAACAGCAACCCTCCCGGAAGACCACCTCAGTCCCAAGTCACAGGAACTCTTAAGAGGTTTGGACCAGGAAGAGCACAGTGGTGTTGAGGGGATCCTCATGGAAGAGCCAGAGGAGAATACAGCATCTCAGCTGGGTAAGATGGGTGCAGCCATTGTATTATTATTTGAAATATTATAAAATATGTGGACAGGTTTTAGCTCTTTTACCATGTCCTCTAACCTATGGACAACAATGGATGTGCGAACCAGTAACTGAGGCAATCAATAAGCCATGGAAATGCATCACCAGTATCTGCTGCACTCCGTACCCATTCCAATGTGGGTAATAGAACAGATACACTGACGATGTGCAGTTTTACTATTTGTGACGCATCAAGGTTTTGTGTTATGTCTGGGAGGTTTGTTTTGCAATTGTTTCCCCTCCTCACCCATCTTTAAACTGTGTTAGGGCAGCTGGACTGCCTACATATGTTTACCTTCAATAAATTTAAGTAAAGAAAAAGAAAAATGCCAAATGAACCATATTTCTTTCTTTAATTCATGTGCAAACACAACATTTGATTTCAAGGCAACAGCCCCAGTGTGCCATCCCATTAATTATCCTCTGTGTACTCTCTACACAGTGCAGGAATGTGAGTGCATGAGGCATCTCTTATGTCTTTTACTGTAACAGACCCTGCACCAGCATCAGCAGGCACAAGGCGATAGTCTCTAAGAGACCCGCAAACCACCACTGTCCTCATATATAGTGGGAAGCACACAACAAGCCCCCATCCCACGTATGGGATTATATATACTACAAAGCCGTAAGCAGCGCCACATTGCTTTCAGTGGCCAAACGCACATTCCACCACCATCTTGCACCTGCTCAGCATATAGCTGAACTGCCTCCTGCCCAGTGGGTACAATTCAGGATAAGCCTTCATCAGACGAGGGTAACAGAAAATAAGGCTGGATCACCTAAAAAAAAATCACAATTTTCACAGACATCCCAATAATGACAGTGTCATTACAGGCAGAACAACGTATCAGCTTTTCAGTGTCAAAGCACGCCAGACCTCGAGATCGCCCTGGCACGATGCACTTGGACAGCACATCCTATGTGGGTATCCATGAATATGCCACCGCAGTCTGTTGTTGCTGTGCTTCTGTTTGTAACTGCAAGTCACTACTTCTGCCCTCTCTGGGCAAAAAGCTGCATTGGAAACACCCACTGCATCTTGGCAGCAGCTTCTGCAGAAACATGTCAAAGAAACATTTCCTCCATTAAAGTCAGCAGCTGTTGGTCCCAGATCTTAGGATAGTGGGATCCATAGCTTCAGCACTAGGATACAATGCACACCACTACAGCACTTTAGGTCTTTCCCATATGCCCAATGTATTTCCTGGGCCTAGACAGTTTCCTCTCACAATTCCCAGAGTGGGCAGAGAAGTTGCACAAAAGCACGCCTGGAGCAGGATAGTGAGTTGTAGTACTATGAATCACAAAATATGGACCCAGATATCTGTACTGCCTCTCATGAGCCAGATACATCACCAGTGCAGATACAGGTGTGACAGCAGCATGAGGAACTAGACAGAACTAACTCGTGAGTTAGGCTACCATGAGATGATTACCCACAATTGCCCAACTTGTAATTAGCCTGGAACGAGGACATAACTTAAGGCAGGCCTGCACAACATGCAGCCCCCGTGGGCTCACTGTGCGGCCCGAGGAAGGATGAGTAGGGGGGCTCACTGTGCGGCCCGCGGAGGGCGAGTAGGTGGGGTGGGGCAAGCCAACGGCTGCCTGGCTGGCCGGCTGGCGCGGTGGTGAAGAGGCTAGTGGCGGAGGGCAGGTGAGCTGGCGGCGGGGGAGGGGGGCTGAGGAGGCAAGAGGGCAGCGGGAGGGTGGGGGGGATGATTAGCCGAGCGAGCGGGCAGGCAGTGGCGGCAATACCGTATTTACCATGGCGCCACTGGTGCCGGGCCCACGGGTCCAAAAGGGCCCCGGCCTGGCCCGCTCTTCTCTGTCCTCCTGCTCTCTCCTGTGGGGGCAGAAGCTTGATGCTGCCGTCAGCTGGGGCTCCTGCTGCAGCAGGGCTCTGCTGGCAGCCAAGCTCCTCCCCCGCCTCTACCCCCAGCATGCTACGTTCCCTCCCCTCCCTCTCTCCCTGCTGCTGCTTGCTGGCAGGAGGGAGGGGGAGAAGCGGAGCCTCAGCACGCTCGCTGCTTCGGGGAGGAGGAGAAGAGGAGGGAGTGTGGCCATGGGGAAGGGGCTGGAATCGGGGCATATCCCCTCCAGCCCCTGCCGTGAGCGCCCCCACAACCCCAGCCCACACCCGCAGCCCTCTGCCCACTTTGACCCCTGCAACCCCCTCACACACCCCCAGCCTCCTGCCCTGATCCCTGCACCCCCCACATCTCCCCAGCCCCCTGCACCCCCTCACACACCCCCAGCCCCCTGCCCTGACCCCTGCACCCCCTCACACCTGGCGGGGTGGCGCTGGGGAAGGAGGATTTGTTTCCGCAGGGCGGGCAGCGCTGGCGGGGGTTGTTTCCGCGGGGCCGGGCGGCACTGGGGGGGGGGGGGTGTTTTGGCAGGGCCAGGGGGTTTTGGCCCTCAGCTGTTTTCTTTGGAGTAATATGGCTCTCGCCGCTTTACAAGTTGTGCAGGCCTGACTTAAGGCCTTGTCTTCACTGGGAAAAAAGGTATGTTCCTGACCCGAGATAACTAGCAGGACTTAAATCCTAGTGTAGATAAGGCAGTTTGTAGTTTTCACATGAGTTAGCAGATGAAGGTAAACTGTAGTCAGACTGGACCTGCTAACTCATGTGTAAACTAAAGCTGACTTATCTACACTAGGATATTACTTCCTGCTAGATAACACAAGTTAAGAACAAACTTTTTTTTCCTAGTGAAGATGCAACTGAGAGTGTAGTTGGCTCCAGTGAGAGTGTGCATGGGTGCCTGAGATGTTTTGTTTGCAATTAGTGATTGAAGGTTGTGGGCAGGCAGTGGAGAGAGAAGAGGATTAGATGAAGGGAAGGAAAGAACATGAGACAAGATAAGAAAGAAGAAAGTGGGGACTGAACAGAAGGAAGAGTTCTCAGCAATGAACAAAAGAAAGGTGTGGGAGAAAACAGGAGAGAAACAACAGGGAAAGGGGAGAGAAAAATTATGGTTAAAGGAACCAGATAGTGGAAAAAAAGAAGGTGGTGGATCCTAGAGAGAAAAATAAAACACTAAAAAAACAAAATGGAAAAAGAAGGAAGACAAAAACATAGGAAGACAATGCAAATTGAAATTATTCCAATTTTAATGCCAAAATATTACAAATACAATGTTTTGTTTTATATGCAAGAAGTATCTTTGGTGCAATCCACAGAGCATTACCATGAGACCCCTCCATTTACCGGCATATATGCATTTAATATATGTACAGTTGGTTCTGGTAAAGTTAGGGGAGTTACTGTCTGGAAGAATTTTGTGACTGCAAAAAGATGTTGCCACAGCTACTTGCTAGTCTATCCCCGGAGTGAGTTTCTTCTACAGGTAGGTGAGGAGGGGATTCCTTAATTCCACTGCAATCATAGAATCATAGAATATCAGAGCTGGAAGGGACCTCTGGAGGTCATCTAGTCCAACCCCTGCCCAGAGCAGGACCAATCCCCAACTAAATCATCCCAGCCAGGGCTTTGTCAAGCCTGACCTTAAAAACTTCTAAGGAAGGGGATTCCACCACCTCCCTAGGTAATGCATTCCAGTGTTTCACCACCCTCCTAGTGAAAAAGGTTTTCCTAATATCCAACCCAAATCTTCCCCACTGCAACTTGAAACCACTACTGCTTGTCCTGTCATCTGTTATCATTGAGAATAGTGTAGATCCATCCTCTTTGGATCCACCTTTCAGGTAGCTAAAAGCAGCTATCAAATCCCCCCTCATTCTTCTCTTCCGCAGACTAAACAATCCCAGTTCCCTCAGCCTCTCCTCATAAGTCATGTGTTCCAGACCCCTAATCATTTTTGTTGCCCTTCGCTGAACTCTCTCCAATTTTTCCACATCCTTCTTGTAGTGTGGGGCCCAAAACTGGACACAGTACTCCAGATAAGGCCTCACCAATGTCAAATAGAGGGGAACGATCACGTCCCTCGATCTGCTGGCAATGCCCCTACTTATACATCCCAAAATGCCATTGGCCTTGTTGGCAACAAGGGCACACTGTTGACTCATATCCAGCTTCTCATCCACTGTCACCCCTAGGTCCTTCTCTGCAGAACTGCTGCCTAGCCATTCGGTCCCTAGTCTGTAGCGGTGCATTTGATTCTTCTGTCCTAAGTGCAGGACTCTGCACTTGTCCTTGTTGAACCTCATCAGATTTCTTTTGGCCCAATCCTCCAATTTGTCTAGGTCACTCTGTATCCTATCCCTACCCTCCAGTGTATCTACCACTCCTCCCAGTTTAGTCTCATCTGCAAACTTGCTGAGGGTGCAATCCATACCATCCTCCAGATCATTAATGAAGATATTGAACAAAACCGGCCCCAGGACTGACCCTTGGGGCACTCCGCTAGATACCGGCTGCCATCTAGACATGGAGCCATTGATCACTACCCGTTGAGCCTGACAATCTAGCCAACTTTCTACCCACCTTGTAGTGCATCCATCCAGCCCATACTTCTTTAACTTGCTGACAAGAATACTGTGGGAGACCATGTCAAAAGCTTTGCTAAAGTCAAGGAACAACACGTCCACTGCTTTCCCTTCATTGACAGAACCAGTTATCTCATCATAGAAGGCAATTAGATTAGTCAGGCATGACTTTCCCTTGGTGAATCCATGCTGACTGTTCCTGATCACTTTCCTCTCGTCTAAGTGCTTCAGAATTGATTCCTTGAGGACCTGCTCCATGATTTTTCCGGGGATTGAGGTGAGGCTGACTAGCGTGTAGTTTCCAGGATCCTCCTTTTTCCCTTTTTTAAAGATGGGCACTACATTAGCCTTTTTCCAGTCTTCTGGGACTTCCCCGGATCGCCATGAATTTTCAAAGATAATGTCTGTCTCTGCAATCACATCCACTAATTCCTTAAGCACTCTTGGGTGCAACGCATCCGGCCCCATGGACTTGTGCATGTCCAGCTTTTCTAAATAGTCCCGAACCACTTCTTTCTTCACAGAGGGCTGGCCACCTCCTCCCCATGCTGTGCTGCCCAGTGCAGTAGTCTGGGAGCTGACCTTGTTCGTGAAGACAGAATGCTATGGGATGCTAGATCTTACCACTGGGCCCACTCCAGTCAATTTGTCTATGCTTTTATCCTTAAATATGCAGTGAAGGTTAGTCTACTTGAAACCCACACACCTCCTGGGTGTGGTGTTCTGTCCCATCTAGTGGCGCAGACAGAGCAAGAGAGAGATTAATAAGTTTGCTCTACAGCGTCAGCCAACAGCCAGCTGGTGTTTAGCTTACATAGTAGAGGCTCATGCACTAAGCTCCAGAGGTCCTAGGTTCAATCCTGCCCACCAGTGATGGGCTCTGTTGGTGTTACATACTACGTATGTTGTTTGGGGTGTTAATAATCATGTTGCTATTGTTACTGATATTATATCTAGATGTTTTCGTTCCGTTATGACAAAAACTCCCCTTCCACAATTTCAATGGGTGACTACCATAATGCATTTCTGTCACTCATTGTGATATAACTCTCTCCTCAATCTGTCATGTTAATTTTCCATTCCCCTGATTTATCGTCATCCTTAAGAGTAACAGCTTGCTTTGCTTGATGAATGAGAAACCCATAGGTGCTTTCCTGCAAGTTCTCTCCTTTATAATATCAAACAAATCAATCGTTTAAATAAAGTAATTAATTCCTTTCAACTCTACGTTCACCAGAATGAAGACATTCATCTACTCCTTTTTCTATTGAAAGAAAAAACGCAGCTAAGCTAATTTTTTTCCTTGTAAAAACAGTAATCAAGCAACAATTGTCCAAGCAACAAATGAAGGAAGCTATTAGGTCTTTACAAAGATAGTTGATTGTACACATTTCACAAAAGCTGAGTCAAATTGCTTGGAAGACAGCAATTATCTATTACATTTTGGCAAACATCCAAGAAATCTATCAATCAAAAGGTCAATACCAAGGTCATTTATTCCTGAAGGAACATATTCAATGAAGCACTGAGTGGAGAGGTAAGGAACTTAAATTAGTTTTCTATATAAGGTACCAACCTAAGCTTTGCCACACATATTTGTCAAACATTACATGACTGATCACAGATCATATTTTTGGCTGTTGGATTCTCCAGGTCATGTCATAAATGGAAGAGATAAGTAGACCCAGTGATTAAAATGAAGGTATACTTTGAAGAAAATACCTTTCTCTTCTAAGTATTAATCCCCACTAGTGTACACTAACAGGAAAATCTCCAATTATATGAACTGTAACATTATCCCTTCTAAAGGACTGTCTCAAAACCAGAAAAAAAACCTGTGGAAATCACTTTATCAAAACTAAAAATGAATGCCTGGCTTGCCCTGAGTTCTTACTCATTAACATTCAACGTCAGAGCTGAATCATAACAAGAGAAAGCAAAAGATGGATGATAAAAAAGTGAGCAGGACAAAACCAACATTTCTTAGAGGGACACAGTTTAGGTTAAAATGATGACTGGGACTTTCAAAGGGAGTTAGCTGCCCCCTAACCAGCATACATATTTGTAATTAAAAATCCTTATGTGATAGAAACAACAACATAGATTATTACAGTTTCAGATAGTTTATCTTACAGGGGCACTGTCAAGCTGAATGTTTATAACAGATTTTTGTGAAGTCCAATTTGTGATACAGTATCAGAAGGCGGCAGTGTGGCCAAGTGGATAAAGGACTGTACTGGGACGCCGGAGTTCGATTTCTAGCTTCACCACTGATCTCCTGTATGATTGTGTGCAAGACACTTCACCTCTGTTTCTCTCTGTTTCCCTATCTGTAAAATGGGGATAATGATAATTACCTCCTTTGTAGCACTTTGAGATCTACTGTTAAAAGTGCTATATAAGAGGTAGGTGGTATCTTTTTCCAAAAATAATGGGCCAGGCCCTCAGCTGGTATAAATAACGTTAGCTGAAGATTTAGCCATGAGTGCTAAAATTCCTTTAAAAATGTTTAAAGACTTTTTCTGCTCCCATGCTGATGTTTGTAAGAGTCATTTTTGCCTGCAAGAAATTGATTATAAAATGAAAACTCTGCAATTAATACACAAAATACTGTTGAATGTACAAAGTGAACTGAGAAGTTAGAAAAATGTTTTTTCTAACTCCTTTCAGTTTTAGTAATTATAAGTGTTACTTGTAAATATAGTAGATATACATATTTCAGATAGAAATATAATTATTCAAAAAAGTGTCCCTTTAATGGGGTGAAATTAAAGTGTGCAGACAATACACATTTTTCTTTTCATTTGGATATACTTACTTTAAAAAGACAGGTTTCAGAGTAACAGCTGTGTTAGTCTGTATTCGCAAAAAGAAAAGGAGTACTTGTGGCACCTTAGAGACTAACCAATTTATTTGAGCATAAGCTTTCGTGAGCTACAGCTCACTTCATCGGATGCATACTGTGGAAAATACAGAAGATGTTTTTATACACACAGACCATGAAAAAATGGGTGTTTATCACTACAAAAGGTTTTCTCTCCCCCGACCCCACTCTCCTGCTGGTAATAGCTTATCTAAAGTGATCACTCTCCTTACAATGTGTATGATAATCAAGGTGGGCCATTTCCAGCACAAATCCAGGTTTCCCTCCCCCCCAAAAAACCACTCTCCTGTTGGTAATAGCTTACTTAAAGTGATCACTCTCCTTACATTCTCCTTCCTCAGCTCTTATCTCCTAACGCCCCTACTCTACTTGCGCTATATTGATGACATCTTCATCATCTGGACCCATGGAAAAGAAGTCCTTGAGGAATTCCACCATGATTTCAACAATTTCCATCCCGCCATCAACCTCAGCCTTGTCCAGTCCACACAAGAGATCCACTTCCTGGACACTACAGTGCTAATAAACGATGGTCACATAAACACCACGCTATACCGGAAACCTACTGACCGCTATTCCTACTTACATGCCTCCAGCTTTCACCCTGACCACACCACATGATCCATTGTCTACAGCCAAGCTCTGCAATACAACCGCATTTGCTCCAACCCCTCAGACAGAGGCAAACACCTACAAGATCTCTATCAAGCATTCTTACAACTACAATACCCACCTGTGGAAGTGAAGAAACAGTTTGATAGAGCCAGAAGAGTTCCCAGAAGTAACCTACTACAGGACAGGCCTAACAAAGAAAATAACAGAACGCCTTAGCCGTCACCTTCAGCCCCCAACTAAAACCCCTCCAATGCATTATCAAGGATCTACAACCTATCCTGAAGGATGACCCAACACTCCCATAAATCTTGGGAAACAGGCCAGTCCTTGCTCACAGACAGACCCCCAACCTGAAGCAAATATTCAACAGCAACCACATACCACACAACAGAACCACTAACCCAGGAACCTATCCTTGCAACAAAGCCCGTTGCCAACTGTGTCCACATATCTATTCAGGGGACACCATCACAGGGCCTAATAACATCAGCCACACTATCAGAGGCTCGTTCACCTGCACATCTACCAATGTGATATATGCCATCATATGCCAGCAATGCCCCTCTGCCATGTACATTGGCCAAACTGGACAGTCTCTACGTAAAAGAATAAATGGACACAAATCAGATGTCAAGAATTATAACAGTCATAAACTAGTCGGAGAACACTTCAATCTCTCTGGTCACGCGATTAGAGACATGAAAGTTGCGATATTACAACAGAAAAACTTTAGAAACAGACTCCAGCGAGAGACTGCTGAATTGGAATTCACTTGCAAATTGGATACAGTTAACTTAGGCTTGAATAGAGACTGGAAATGGTTAAGTCATTATGCAAGGTAACCTATTTCCCCTTGAAAAGAAAAGGAGTACTTGTGGCACCTTAGAGACTAACCAATTTATTTGAGCATAAGCTTTTGTGAGCTACAGCTCACTTCAGCTCACGAAAGCTTATGCTCAAATAAATTGGTTAGTCTCTAAGGTGCCACAAGTACTCCTTTTCTTTTTGCGAATACAGACTAACACGGCTGTTACTCTGAAACCTATTTCCCCTTGTTTATTTCTTTCCCCTCCTACCCCCCTCACTGTTCCTCAGACGTTCTTGTTAAACCCTGGATTTGTGCTGGAAATGGCCCACCTTGATTATCATACACATTATAAGGAGAGTGATCACTTTAGATAAGCTATTACCAGCAGGAGAGTGGGGTCGGGGGAGAGAAAACCTTTTGTAGTGATAAACACCCATTTTTTCATGGTCTGTGTGTATAAAAACATCTTCTGTATTTTCCACAGTATGCATCCGATGAAGTGAGCTGTAGCTCACGAAAGCTTATGCTCAAATAAATTGGTTAGTCTCTAAGGTGCCACAAGTACTCCTTTTCTTTTTAAAAAGACAGATGTCTTTACTCTTCAGATAACAGAATGAAACTAGATCAGAGACAGATGGTGCCCGGTATTCTCCTTGAGCCAAATTGTCCAAGCCCTCTATGGGAATGCAAGGCCCAAAATGCAATGAAAAATAGCACTTCTACTGTGATGGGGCTGAGAATATAGAACACAGGTAAAAGGGTCTGCATTGTGATTGTTGCAGGAACACAGAAAAGGGAATTGAAGGAATACATGAGAGTGTGCTATCACAGTTTTGGGACAATGAGTTTGGGATGATATGAATGGTGGTGAGAGATGGTGAATGTGTGTATAAACAGTGATTTTATAATTCTACTTTTGAGAAAACTTCAAATGCTGATAAATGCACTGAAGTTAAACATTTTCATTTAGGCCTTGATCCAAAACCCACTGAAGAAAATGGACACTCTCCTGACTGGCTCTGGATCAGGCCCTTAATATCCTGTTAAAAAGTTTAAAGAGGATCATTTTCTTTATATGACAAACTGCTTTAATATTTATAGTTATTACTTTTGCTATACATATTAACCATCTTTCACAGTTTAATATTGGTTACATTACTTCTCAATAATTAGTAAATAAAATGGATTGTCAAAGTGCTGTACAGCAAAGTATTTTTAGATCCAAGTTACTTCTTTCTAGCAATAAGCAATTATAACTGTCAGAATTATCTAGCATTGTTTTTCTGCATTGGCTATATGGTAGTTTAAGCGTTTAGATTTTGGAAATGTCAGGTTACCATTCTGTAACATCTGTATACTAATAGCATGGAAAAGTTCTTCACAGGCTTCTGCCTATTTATTATAATTAATATAGTGTTGTAAATGTACACAGTTTTTTATAAAACAGACTATAAAATGAAACTGCTCAGAAACAAAACCCTTGACTAACACTGGTTAGGATGTAATCTGGTAAACTTTCAGACAACAGGAACTAAATACATCTATTATATCCAATCTGCTTAGATGTTTATATTTCACTACTGATAATCATTTTAATGAGGTTTATTTATGACCAATCAGTATTTTTCCCTGCAGTAAATATATTAATATTTCTAATTAGCGAGCAGCAGCACAAAATAGATTTATTCAGTCTGCATGTAGAAGATGCTAATAACGTGATAAAAACTAAGAGCACTAATTTTGTTGTCAATTCCATATCCTTGTAATTACCTCAGAAACAGGCAGCATTTTTCTTATGCTAATCATTGCTGTTTTCAAAAGTATTAAAAGTAGAAAAAATGGTTTAGTTAATTCTTTTAAGAGAAAACATTGCATTTCGACCTATCTCCTGCATAGGGACCAAGCCAGCATACAGTTACACGTATTGTAATTTTAAATTAATTCCAGTGGAACAACTCAGGTGAGTGAAGTTACACCTGTACAACTGTCAGCATGATCAGGCCCTCTGGAAGGAGTGCCTCTTCTAAATGTGCAGAATACATTTTAATTTAAAATTAATATTTATTTTATAACACGTGTACAAAGGAAAAACCACTGGTTGTCAAATGTTTTGATCACCTTGGGTCATAATCTGCCACCCTTACTCCCATTCAGTAGTACCCTACCTCCTTCAGTAGTCTCATTTAAATAATTGATTCAGTATTTTCAGTAATCGTGATATTTAAATTACCATCAAAAGAATACACAATTAACTCAAATTTAAGTTGTCACACTGAGCCAGAAAGGGTTAAGCAACCAGCAGGCTAAATGACCCAAATTCAACCTTTAAAGACATATTAGAAAAGTATAGAAATGGTAATTAAGGCCATTCCTTATAAACAGCTAACAAAGCCATGTTAAAACAAAGAGGAGTCCTTGTGGCATCTTAGAGACTAACAAATTTATTTGTGCATAAGCTTTTGTGGGCTAAAACCCACTTCATCAGATGCATGGAGTGAAAAATACAGTAAGCAAGATAAATATTACAGCACATGAAAAGATGGGAGTTGCCTTACCAAGTGTGTGTGTGTCCGGGGGGGTCAGTGCTAATGAGGCCAATTCAATTACGGTGGAAGTGGCCTATTCTCAACAGTTGACAAGAAGGGTGTGAATATCAAGAGAGGGAAAAATACTTTTTTAATGCTAACGAGGCCATGCAATCAAGGCAACTCCCATCTTTTCATGTGCTATAATATTTATACTGCTTACTGTATTTTTCACTCCATGCATCTGATGAAGTGGGTTTTAGCCCACAGAAGCTTATGCCCAAATAAATCTGTTAGTCTCTAAGGTGCCACAAGGACTCCTCGTTGTTTTTTGCGGATATGGACTAACCAGTCTGAAACCTAAAGCCATGTTAGACTCTAGAGCTTTGAAATGTAGTCTTGTATTGTTAGAGAAGTGGAAGAAGATAGTGACTATATTGGTCTGCGTTTACCTATACCTTGTTAGAGGTTAACAAGGAAACCAGATGGTTCCCGTCTGTTACTATATTTTATTGATTCAGAGATCAAAAGGGGATATTAACTTTTAATTGGAACTTGGGTGTAATAATGTCATTGTCTATATTTCTCTTTGAAGTTTGCAGTAAACGGCCTATGAACTGCTTAATGGATAATTACCTTATGCCGATGAATGCAATTAATTACCTGCGTATGCATAGGAAATAGGAGGTTTTACTTCAAAGCCGCAATGCTTCACCCAAGGAATACTGGCTATCAAGAGGCTATGGATAGCCTGCCAGAAATCTAAAAAAGAATCCTGTATCTAAGATCTGCTTAAACTTGGTCAGGGGAAAATTGAATCGCAAGACTGAGGTCTCCAGCTCCAGTCTGGATTATCATGGAAGAATTTGAACAAACTCTATATGGACTGCCTATTTGGAGAACTGATTCTGGAAAGAATGTTTTGCAACTCAGCTGCTCACCATCTCTACTATGAAACTGACCTAAAAACTTCAATCATATCTGTATGTATAACAATCTTTTAACCATAATACTCTTTTCTTTTAAAATAAATCTTAGATTAATTAATAAGGATTGGCTATAAGTGAGTATTTGGGTAAGACTTGAAATATTCATTTACTTGGTAGGTAATGTGTCCAGTCCCTTGGGATTGGTAGAATTTTATATATGATGAACAAGATTTTCAGTAATGCTCATCATATTTGACTTCACTGTCTGGGTGGGAGCCCAAGGCTGGATTGCTTTAAGGGAGCTGTGTTTTTGGGTTCTGGGTAACCAGTAGGGTATTGCAAGAAGCTGTTTTGTTGCTGGCTTGGTGAATCTATTTATTAGAATAACCATCAGTTTTGGGGACCATCTGCCCGATTCTTTGCAGTTTGCCCTGATTGACCAATCTCAGTGAGGCCCCCTCCAGGCTACAATGGTCACAAAAGTGAATATGGGTTGGCTCACACATTTTCTAGAATTACTATAGTGAGCTCTTAGCTCATGTTTAGCAACTGAAAACAGCCTAAGAGCTGCCCTATGGGAGTAGCTGAGTATTTCCCTGACACAAAGGAATCTATGGGTGCAAAGCCAGCACAGAGAATGCTACTCATGTAGGGAGTATTTTGGGACTAGGGAGGAGGCATGGCAGGGATAGGAGGTAGTAGGGCAGAGCTCACATTACTCTAACTGATTCATAGATATTAAGGTCAGAAGGGACCATTATGATTATCTAGTCTGACCTCCTGCACAATGCAGGCCACAGAATCTCACCCACCCACTCCTGTGATAAACCTCTCACCTATGTCTGAGCTATTGAAGTCCTCATCCTTGGCCTGCAGAGCTTCTTGCTGTAGCATAGTTTAGAGCATCCATATAGCTGCCTATGTTACACTAAGGGCAATTTTAGTTCATGGCTGGTCCAAGATAAGGAGAGCAAAAAGGTGGTTTAAAGCAACCTCCTCCTTCCAGCAGTGCCTACTGTAAACTCATGAGATTGAGCCGATTGTTTCAGGCTGCCTATCTGAATATTCCAAAAGAGAACTCTGGATTGGTTTACATTAGGTCATATTTGGAAGGATTTCTCCACTATCATAAGAGCTAAAACCTCCCATTTCTTCCCTCCCCCCTCATTTTCTAAACTTCCTCATTCTAATACACCTCCATGATGCCTCCATTTTTACACTTTTGTAAAATATTGTCCTCCCATATAGCTTTATGGGAAATATAAATAATAAGAAAAAAAATCAATTTAATGTAAAAAATTGCATGAAATAATTTGCTATAATAGTAAAGATGAGAAATTAAGCACTTAAAGCAAGTCAAATGCAGTGTTAGGGTTGACACTTCCACTTTTCCCTTTGGGTGTGTGTATATATATATATATATATATATATCTTTTTATCATATCATTAGTCAATTTTTCAGATTATAATACAAGAGGTGTTAATTCAAGGAATATATTTAACCACGTAGAGGGCCTCAACTATATAGCTAATATATATGTAAAATTAGAGAAAGATCGATGTTCTCCGCAAATCTAAGGCTCTTGATCCTACAGTTAACTGTATACAAGTTCATTGCACCATCTGCACAGAGCCTGACTGACTTCACTGAATTCCAATATCAGAGCTTAGGCTTTTAGTTTATTTAAAAAAATTGTTAATGGTGCTCAGTACTCTGTAGAATAACGTTAAGCATATTTCTCTAAAAAGAAAGGCCATTTCAAACAAATGTTTGCTCAGAAGTAGATATTGATTTCTCTCATGTAAATAGGACAATCTAAATGTAAACAATGCTATAGAATAACATCAAAGACAAAAACTAAACACCACCTAAGTGATTAACTCACATACTGTTGTAGCATGATCTAGTTAACCTACTTAATTTCTGTTTCAATTTTCCAATTTGTAAAATGGAACAATTATAGACAGTTACATAAATACAATCTAACTGAATGCTAAATAAAATTGTATTGCATGCTACTAAGGACAGTATTTGGCACACTATGCATATTGTGTGCATATTGCAAATATGGTACAATTTCTGATTCTACATCAGTGAACTTTTCTTGTAGGAAGAAAATAGAAATAGGAAACTACTTTTTCATACAACTTTAATACATTTAAAATACTGTTTGATAGTAGAAAGATTCAGTGCTCCGTATCCTATGAGGACATTTACATAACACCCCCACCCTAATGCACAAATGGACACGTGAATGTGCCCTAAATATGCATCTATTTTCTGACAGACACCAGACTTGTATGTATTCCCTCTCACGAACGCTGTAACTGCTAAGAATATGATTATTTGCTTGAGACTGCATTTAGGGAGCACTGATTGATCTCAGATGCCATATAAGCGTATCCACATTATGCTGGAGGCTCGGCAACTCCCAACAAGCATGTCTGTGCTCTATGGGCAATAACACCACCTCACTGAAACTGTTGGGCATGATAGCTGCCCCTAAATGAGGAAAAGCCACCACTCAAGGAATTAAATTTCACCAAGATACCCCAATACCAAGCCCAAAGACTTTAGTTAGACCAAAGTATTTCATCCTCATGAGCAGCCCTCAGGACATTAAACTGCATGTCACCAAGGTGCCACTGATGTCTTATACAATCAGAGGGAATTGATTTGATGAGATATGCCCCGATGATCCCAGCATGTGAATCATGTCCCATGCTACAGAAGGCAGCAAACACCCCTGCCCTCCCACAATTTCCCTGACAATCTGATCTGGAGAGAAATTCCTTCCCAGTCCCAAATACGGCAACCAATATGACCTTTAGCATGTGACCAGGACACACCAAACAAGCATCTGAAAAGCGGATTCTCTGTACCATCTCAGAACACTGGTCCACCCTGTCGGTGTCCCATCTCCAGCTGTGGACAATCTCTGATGCTTCAGAGGAAAGCAAACCCCAGCCCTCCTCCACCATCAGAGAATACATCTAGCCAATTGTTGGAAAGTTTTCAACCAGCTCTAATTGTGACCATTTAAGGAAGTGATTGAGATCACTTTAACTGTAATCTGTCCTCCTATGAGTATTGGTATAAGTTTAGACATAAATGGCTGTGATTCATGTGAAGAGTAAGATAGATGGGTCAACATTTTCATTTTAGACAGCATGAGGAGGCAGCATGGACTAATAAACAGGACAGTGAACTTGGAGTAAGAAAACTTGCCCTATTCCTGGTTCTGCCACTGACCTGCTATGTGACCTTGGGCAGATCACTTCACCTGTCTGTGCTTGTCTTCCCTTCTGTCAAATGGGGTTAATGATCATAGAATCACAGAAATGTTGGGCTGGAAGGGACCTTGAGATGTAATTAAGTCCAGCCCCCTGTGCTGAGGAAGGACCAAATAAACCTAGACATCCCTGACAGGTGTTTGTCCAACCTGTTCTTAAAAACCTTCAGTGACGGGAATTCCTCAACCTCCCTTGGAAGCTTATTCCAGAGCTTAACAACCCTTGTAGTTACAAAGTTTCTTCTAATATCTATCCTAAATCTTCCTTGATGAAGATTAAACCCATTACTTTCTTGTCCTACCTTTAGTGGAAATAGAGAACAATTGATCCCCATCCTCTTTATAGCAGCCCTTAACCTATTTGAAGACTTAACAGGTCCCTCCCATCAGTCTTCCTTTACTTATCTTATTTTGTAAATTTCTCTGAGAATTATGGATGAAAAAAACTAAGTATTATCATTATATTAGAAAGGTGTTTTGTATAATTCTTACATTTCCAGACATTTTACAGTACTGTATGTGTAGACAAACCCTGGTTAATTTACATAGCCACATCACATAGAGTATATCTGCTTAGATTACACAAGGTAGCAAAAAGGCAACCCTAACCTTGAGTTTTTCTGGTTGCTTAGGCAACCCAGTTCCAATGTTATGAGGCTGATTATAAAAAAATGAAAAAGTAATATCACTGTATGGAAGTCCATTCAAAATGAGAAGTATTTAACTTATTGGTGATTACATTTACCACAAAATTATTGAATAGATCAGAGGAACTGTCCATTAATTTTTGTTAAGCATTTTTAAACCAATAAAGCTGAAAAAGAACTAATACTAAACAATTATATATATTTCCAAAATGCATCAATTTGTTCAAGAAGCTACAATTCACACTTATTTTTTCAGAGAATATCCTCAGTCCTAACAAAATACAGCATACAGAATAATCATATTATAAAACGTTTCGAGATCAGATCCTGCCATCCATATTTAAGCTTTAGTGAGGTGTGAAGGTGTTCACTCACTGCAGGTGCACCCTTGTGGCGGGGCACAGGTGTAGAATCTACATACCACACAGACTATGCTAACAGCTTGTGCCACACACTCTCAAAGAACTGTGGAACCACCTGATCAACATCCTCTACAGCAAACAGGGAAAGATTAAGAATGAGCTCTCCAAACGGGATACTCTCATAAAATACCAACCTTCCACACAAACTTCCTCATGGCTGGACTTTATAAAAACTAGACAAGCCATTTACAACACACACTTCTCTACAAAAGAAAAAGGACACTAAACTATCTAAACTACTACATGCCACAAGGGGCCACAACAGTGGTTCCCTTAACCCACCCAGCAATATTGTTAATCTATCCAACTATACTCTTAGCCCAGCAGAAGAATCTGTCCGATCTCGGGGCCTCTCCTTCTGCCCCTCCACTCCCACGAACATAATACAGTTCTGTGGTGACCTGGAATCCTATTTTCGACGTCTCTGACTCAAGGAATATTTCAAACACACCTCTGAACAACATACTGACCCACAGAGACCTTCCTACCAAGACTACAAAAAGAAGGATTCTGGGTGGACTCCTCCTGAAGGTCGAAACAACAGACTGGACTTCTACATAGAGTGCTTCCGCCAACATGCACGGGCTGAAATTGTGGAAAAGCAGCATCACTTGCCCCATAACCTCAGCCGTGCAGAACACAAAGCCATCCACAGCCTCAGAAACAACTCTGACACCATAATCAAAAGGCTGACAAAGGAGGTGCTGTCGTCATCATGAATAGGTCGGAATATGAACAAGAGGCTGCTAGGCAGCTCTCCAACACCACTTTCTACAAGCCATTACCCTCTGATCCCACTAAGGGTTACCAAAAGAAACTACACCATTTGCTCAAGAAACTCCCTGAAAAAGCACAAGAACAAATCTGCACAGACTCACCCCTGGAACCTCAACCAGGGGTATTCTATCTGCTACCCAAGATCCATAAACCTGGAAATCCTGGACACCCCATCATCTCAGGCATTGGCACCCTGACAGCAGGATTGTCTGGCTATGTAGACTCCTTCCTCAGGCCCTACGCTACCAGCACTCCCAGCTACCTTTGAGACACCACTGACTTCCTGAGGAAACTACAATCCATCGGTGATCTTCCTGAAAATACCATCCTGGCCACTATGGATGTAGAAGCCCTCTACACCAACATTCTATGCAAAGATGGACTACAAGCCATCAGGAACAGTATCCCCGATAATGTCACGGCGAACCTGGTGGCTGAACTTTGTGACTGTGTCCTCACCTGTAACTATTTCACATTTGGGGACAATGTATACCTTCAAATCAGCGGCACTGCTATGAGTATCCGCATGGCCCCACAGTATGCCAACATTTTTATGGCTGACTTAGAACAATGCTTCCTCAGCTCTCGTCCCCTAATGCCCCTACTCTACTTGTGCTACATTGATGACATCTTCATCATCTGGACCCATGGAAAAGAAGCCCTTGAGGAATTCCACCAGATTTCAACAATTTCCATCCCACCATCAACCTCAGCCTGGACCAGTCCACACAAGAGATCCACTTTCTGGACACTACGGTGCTAATAAGCGATGGTCACAAACACCACCCTATACCGGAAACCTACTGACCACCATTCCTACCTACATGCCTCCAGCTTTCATCCAGACCACACCACACAATCCATTGTCTACAGCCAAGCTCTACGATACAACCGTATTTGCTCCAACCCCTCAGACAGAGACAAACACCTACAAGATCTCTATCAAGCATTCTTACAACTACAATACCCACCTGCTGAAGAAACAGATTGACAGAGCCAGAAGAGTACCCAGAAGTTACCTAGTACAGGACAGGCCCAACAAAGAAAATAACAGAACGCCACTAGCCATCACCTTCAGCCCCCAACTAAAACCCCTCCAACGCATCACTAAGGATCTACAACCTATCCTGAAGGACAACCCATCACTCTCACCGATCTTGGGAGACAGGCCAATCCTTGCTCACAGACAGCCCCCCAACCTGAAGCAAATACTTACCAGCAACCACACACCACACAACAGAACCACTAACCCAGGAACCTATTCTTGCAACAAAGCCCATTGCCAACTGTGTCCACATATCTATTCGGGGACACCATCGTAGGGCCTAATCACATCAGCCACACTATCAGAGGCTCGTTCACCTGCACATCTACCAATGTGATATATGCCATCATGTGCCAGCAATACCCCTCTGCCATGTACATTGGGCAAACTGGACAGTCTCTACGTAAAAGAATAAATGGACACAAATCAGACGTCAAGGATTATAACATTCAAAAACCAGTCGGAGAACACTTCAATCTCTTTGGTCACTCGATTACAGACCTCAAAGTGGCAATTCTTCAACAAAAAGAATTCAAAAACAGACTCCAATGAGAGACTGCTGAACTGGAATTAATTTGCAAACTGGATACAATTAACTTAGGCTTGAATAAAGACTGGGAGTGGATGTGTCATTACACAAAGTAAAACTATTTCCCCATGTTTACCCCTCCCTCCCTGCCCCACCCCACTGTTCTTCAGACGTTCTTGTCTACTGCTGGAAATGGCCCACCTTGATTATCAATACAAAAGGTTTCTTCCCCCCCGCCCCCGCTCTCCTGCTGGTAATAGCTCACCTTACCTGATCACTCTTGTTACAGTGTGTATGGTAACACCCATTGTTTCATATTCTCTATGTATATAAATCTCCCCACTGTATTTTTCACCGAATGCATCCGATGAAGTGAGCTGTAGCTCACAAAAGCTTATGCTCAGATAAATTTGTTAGTCTCTAAGGTGCCACAAGTCCTCCTTTTCTCCTCTTTCCAGGCACCTACTATGGACAGCCACTCTGGGCCAGCAATGGTTTGACCTTCTTGTGACTCCGCCCTCCAGCCAGGTCACATTTACATCTATCCATTTTGGGGTATATATAGATTCCAGCAAAGGATAGCCCCATCTGTCAGGTGAGATGCTCCAGGCCTCCCCTGGCTGAGGAACTCAGGGTCTTGATCCTTCTGACTTCAGGGTTTTCTTTTGTTCAGATTCCCTCATAACAGGGGTAGGCTTTCTGCCTTCTGCATCTCCTGGGGGTTGGTAGGCCTACCTTCTCTACTGGGTTCCCATCCAGGGCCCAGTGGCAGGTAGCTAAGTCCTGCACCAAGAAAGGCTATACTGCTGCTTCCTTGGATCACTTCCTACCCAGTCCCCTCTTTCCCAAGAGATCAAATAGATATTAAGTAGCAGAAAGGAAAGGTAAAGTCTCAGATCTTCTGAGTGTTAAAAGTACCTTCTCTGTGAGTCTGGCAATGTTCCCAGAGCCAGGGACCGCAAGCACCTGGACTCCCTGCAGTGCTCCTTCCCAGGAGCTCAGAATGTAGTTCAGTAGCTCACCTCAACTCTCTGTTCTTGGTCTGTACTCCTTTTGAGTTCCTCCTTCAAGACATGTATGCTTTGAAGTTTTGGCAGGCTGGAGCCACCTAGGCCCAGAGCAACTGCTTAACTCCTTCCTTACCAGTGTGGGATCTGTATATCCTGTTGCAGAAGGCAATTCTCCTGTTGATTTCAAGTAAAGATCTGATTCTTCACTCTTTTTTACATAAGGATCACTCACCCACCACTGCAACAGATAGCCACTCAAACAAAATAAATAACATGGTGTAGACTGCAACTGTCACAGTTCAGGCACCGCTCAGCTGAAAATACAAATGCACATAATAAACCATATAAATAATTGAAAGACTGAGCTACACTCCGCTCTAGAAATTAGGATCTAAAATTAGTTTTAATTTATCAATTATGAAAAAACAGAACTCTCTCAGTATTAGTGACTAATACTAAAAAACTCAGCTACCTATTAGCAAAACTGGTAATAAACTGCTTGTGTGGGTTTTCTTTTTAAGAGATGAAGATCGGGCAGCCCTTTTCAGAATCAGATCCGAAACTCTCCAATTATTGTAGGAGAAAGCTTTAAAAAAAAGTTAAGATCTTCTTCATTGTATCCCTCATATTCTACTCTTGAGGGAATTCTGCATCAAAAATTTTAAAATTCTGCACCAAAAACAAAATCTGAGCACAATATTTTAAAATTCTGCAACATTCTGCAAATGTTATTGGTCAATAAATGTGGAGGCTCCAGCATGGCAGTGGGGAACACAGGCCACTGGCTGCATGGAGGTGGGAGATCACCCTCCTGTCCTTGCTGACTCAGTGCCTGTGCCCATCGGGTCCGTAGGCTTGTCAATAGTTACCTGCCGTTGTACATTTCCGTGAGCCATGGGTACTGAGCTGGGGTTGTCTTGGTGCTGATGGGACCGAGGATACCAAGTGTGCCAGGGATTCTAGGGGCTCTCTGTGCGGACTTCCTGCTCCGTTTTTTGACAATTTTTGAGAGGGGTCAGCGGCTTGTTTCTTCGACCCACAGCCTTTAGACATTGAGGGCTGTGGGGAAGACTCACATCTGCCAGGTGACTTGTGGCGGATGTCTGGAGAGGGTCGGAGAGCTGCCTCCATGGAGACGATCTTCTGAGTGAGCTCTCTATCCTTAAGAAATCTGGGCCTTAGTTGCTGGCAGAAACAACACTTTTGTTGAATATGTCCTTCTCTGTGGCAGAGTATGCACTGGGAGTGCTTGTCTGTGACAGGGATCGCCTCTTTGCAAGAGAGGCACTTCTTGAAGCCAGTGAACCAGGCAAGCCCCATTAGAAGAAGGCTCGCCAATGAGGAAAAAAAACCTGGGAAAATAAAGTCTTTTTAAAAAAACTTTAGAGAGAAAAGATAAGAAAAAAAGGGAAACTATGACTATAACTACACTAAGTACTAGTAGGCCAACTAACTATAGAAATGCAAAATTGAAAGCAAAGTCATAACTGACTGCAAATAGCATCATCTCTAGCCAGGGGCAGTTGAGAAGTGACTGAAAGAGGTTAGCCTGAGCGCACTGACTAGCCTCATGGCCAGGCACAAGGAGAGCCATATTGGGTCAGAACAATGGTCCATCTAGCCCAGTATTCTGTCTTCCGACAGTGGCTGGGTCAGTACCAGATGCTTCGGAGAGACTGAACAGATCAGGGCAATTTATTGAGTGATCCATCCCCAGTCACCCAGTTCCAGCTTGTGGCAGTCAGAGGTTTAGGGACACCAAGAGCATGGGGTTGCATCTCTGACCATCTAGGCTAATAGCCATTGATGGACTCATCTAATTCTTTTTTGAACCCAGTTACACTTTTGGCCTTCACAACATCCCCAGCAATAAACATGCTCCTCTTTCCTTTACTCGCACACATAGGAGGGCACAAACCCTGCTCTCCTCATATCACTACCACAGCTCTTTAATGCTGTAATGAATCATCTCTGAGCCTGATGAGTGCTCGCTGCGCCTAATAAGTGCTGCTGAGCCTGATGAGTCATCACTCAGCCTGATTACTTGAGGGCGCCATCAATCAACCAGGGCTCAGACAATCCAGAGATACAGTTCTAATCAGGTGACTCCAAGGCCAGGGATATAAGCTCCCAATGAGAGCAGCCACTCCAGTCTGCTCATCATCACTACCTTGCCAGGAGGATCCCGCACCGCTTGGTGGTTCTGACAGACTGGCCCTGTTCCAGCCCAGCCTGTGCCTGATCCAGCCTTTTCCAGCCTGTCCTTGATTCCTGCTCTGAGCCCCGGCCAAGTCCCCGGCCAGACCACTAGGAATGATAACTGCTGCTCCAACCACTAGGCCTGACCATACAACTTCTCAGTTTCTTACAGATGCACCTCAAAGTAATCTCCATCCTCTCCCATTCAAACCATTCAATATAGATAAGACTCACACACAGAAAATGCAGCTCAAGAGCAGGCAGGTAATTCCTAGTATTCCTATTGCCAGATCCAGGGGGGCAGAGTTAAGGTTACATGAATGTTTACTGTAACTCCATATTTTCTGAGGTTTGAATTTTGCTGAACTCAACATTCTGCTATCCCTGAGCAACCTTAACTATATGATCATAAAGGTTTTTTTGCCATTTAATTACATAGTAGTCCTGGACAGAAAGTGAAAAATATACCACCTTCAGTTACAATAAACAGAAACTTTAGATAGGCATACCATAATTACTTACATAGGCTTAATTGTGACCAGCTCCTGGATTGGTGCATGAGAGGATGGAGGGTACTAGGAGCCTCCCCCTTGAGTCCTCTGTGTGGAGATCAGTCACAACTAGAGCTGGGCAAAGAAATTTTCATCTAATAGTTTATTTGCTGAAAAAACAGTTTCAGATTGACTGAAACATTTTGAAAATTCAGGTCAAATTTAGCAAATAGTGTAAGCCCCCCTGCCCAAAACAAACAAGGAAAGAATTTCCAAAAAAAGTCAAAATGTGGCAGCTTTTCATTTCAGAATGATGTTTCATTTAGAAATGTATCTACATTGAACTAAAAATAGACACAAAAAGGTACCTGAAAACAAAATAATCAGTTTGTTTGACAGGCAATTAATTTTAACGTCCTTTAGCTCTTCTGCATGACTCTAACCACTCCAAAAAGAAGAGGGGCAAGGGAGGGGGGGCTGGACGAAGCAATGTCTGTGCTCCACCTGTGCATTGGGGAGCTTTTGGAAGTACTTGTTCTTATGATGGCTTTTCAGAATGGAAGAAAGTAAGCTGCAACAGCCATAATTTCTCCTCCCCTCTCTGCTTCCCCGTTCCTGCCCCTGCACTTCACTCCTTTCCCCAGTTCTGTTTCATTTTCCTTTCTCTTCATACTTAAGACAAGGGCAACATCTAGTCTTAGATTTTTAATCCTTTTTTAAAAGCTGGCCTTTTAGAGCTGCTGGCTATGTCTCTACTACTGAGAGACAAAGGTAGTGATGCAATTCTTTTGTACAGTAAATTATTTTTTCAGATTAAGTATTATTTTAGTGCATGATCCAGTTCCTGTTTAAATAATGGCCAAATTTCAATGGGAAGAAGAATTGGGCCCTTGGTAATTAATGTTTCACTAATATATTTATTTTGAAATATTTGTTTCATTTCTGAAAAAAAATATATATCTAATTTTCTAGCTCATTGTGACTTGGTGACAAGATATGCTGCAGCTCCAAAAAGTGAATAGGTTCCCAGCTGAACAGTTTAATAGTCTCAAAATCTTTCAATGATTGTTTCCAAAAATGAAGAGCTCATAGGAAACTATACGGAAAGCTACACTTATCTGAGAGTTCCATTCAGAATGCAGTGCTGTCAGTGGTTTTGTGAAACATGGGATAGCTCTACTTTTTGGTGGAGATTGGCCTGACCCATTAAGTTAAATTCTGGAAGTGAATTTCTCCAAAATTCAAGGCTATAAATTTTTATCCTGGTGCAGAGCCACCTCTACATTTTGGATTCTCTCTCTCTTTCACTGCAGGCTAGTTTATCTCAGCAATTCTCAAACTGTAGTCAATGTACCAGTCAGCACTGCAAACCTCAGGTACGCTAAAATCATAAGTTAGACATCAAAAAGAAAACAGTTCCTTTCTTTTGCTTTCTGAGCCTTTAGTGTGTACTCAGGTTATGTTTTCAAGTTTTTCTTTGCAAGCATGATGGCTAGAAACTTACTGGGTTTCTGTAAATGAAAGCTGAGATTTTCACAATCACTTGACTCCAGGAGCTGGGGCCAAATATTGAGAGACTTGCAATAAAATCACAAGAGCTGGTAACAATGACCACTCACTGTCAGCTGAGAACTAGCAGGTCATACGGAGTTAGCTCTTCTAGTTTCAGCTGCTTCTACAAGTGTGCTGGCTCTTCATTGTAAAAAAGAGCCTGGGGCTCTGTATTTGCAGTCTGCAACAAAGGGGAAAATCTACCCTAGCTGCCTCCACTAGTTGTTGCTGCAACAACTATGAGGAGGAGGAGGAGAGAAAACAGGAATTGCTCTAAGGTGGGGCTCGAGTTGCCAGTCACCAGCAGGAAATGAAAGTCCACCAGAACAGTAAAGAAAGGAATGAAGCAGCCAGGCAATGTGTGCAGAGCACAAAGAAGAGAAGAGGTCTATTGAGGGAAGAAATATCTAGGGAAGAAGAGAACCAAGCGGCAGGGAGTTATGTGCAGTAGAGAGAAGGACCGGGCAACAGGGAAACATAAGCAGGAAGAAGGGAGGAACACATGAAGTAAAGAGTATTTTTTAATTACCCAGAATTACGAACCAAGTTTTTTCACAATACTTTCCACATAAGATGTTACTGGAGCTAACATGGAACATTATACAATTGTGAACTGGAGGTGTGGTGGTCCACAAGACACACTACAATATTGTCTATACTATGAGAAAGTTTGAGGGCTCATGTACTATCGGTTATGTTTTTGGTCTCAAACTTAATTGCTAATTTGGATCTTTTTTTATTTAAGCATGATCATTTCATAGTTTTTCCCTTACATATCCAAAATATGGGACACAGAAGAATACCCATATAGTACTGTTTTTCACAAAACATTAATGAACTATGCAACAAATTTGAGGCAATCGGGCATGTTAATATAGGGGCACACAAATATCTGTTTAACGTCGGAACAATCGTTTCCATTTTTCTTTCAGAAGAGTGTCAAGATTTCAATTTTGAAAAATAATTTAATATTTTTCAACATAATTAGCTTGACTTTGAGACAAAGTGACATCTGTTATATGAATTAGCTGTCAATACTGCATACCACATAGCAAAGTAAAGTTCTAAACTTCAATATTTTAATCAAGTAGGCATTTCTTGTTTTGCATTGACTCACAGATAGCATAATGTATGTATTAAACTTGAGATAACAAAAAACTATGCAAAACTTAAAAGAAAATTGCACGGGTTATAACACAATATAGCTAAACAGAGCACTTACTAAATAAGTATTAAAATGACAAGGAATCTGAAGAAAGGCAGAAGACCTCAGAGCATCATACTATTAAATGGTATTTTGATGATTATTGGTAATCAAATGTTGACTCGGTGCTACAAACCATGTAATAAAGTGTTTTATTAAAAAAATACTTCTTAGGACCAAAACCTACATCTAGAGATTGTGACAGGTGATATTTAAGGGGAAAGAAATCTGTCCATAATGAACAGTGCTGATGTCTGTCTCACAGACATTTTTTTTTAACTATTTTCCAGAAGAAAGTAATGTCTCATTATGTAGGTTACAACACAGGAAAAGCAGGAGACGTTACAGGCCACTTTTTAAAAAAAAAAAAAAAAAGGAGGAGGAGGAGGGTAAATTGACATCTGCAATTTTTGTTCACATTTACTCTTCTTTCTAATAAGTGGTAGTGATTATAATACATTGCAGCTTTCACTTTAGAAATGTAAAAGAATCTTCATGAACACAATGACATTTTGAGTACCAATTTAAATTCCTTGGAGTGAAATTTTACCATCTGGGAGAGTCTCACATTTAACTTGATTTTCAGAAACTCTGCACACTATCTGGAAAGCACAGTTTTTACCAAATCCTTCTCTATCACAAATATGTATTCTCAATTTGCTGATCTTGTTATGAGAAATATTTGCAGAACCACACTTGGACCACATTTGGGACTACACTTAAGTGTGTTTTGTTTATTCAAGGATTCAGCTACCATACACAAACTTATAATTACCTTTTCTAAAGCACATTCATATTGTCATCCCCAGTTATAAAGATAATCTGAAGCAGATATTAACTGTATATTTCTGCTCATAGATCAAAGAACAAAAAGATAATTCCATAACAGACTATCCTAGACACTTCCATTTCATTGACATGAATGCCACATGCCACAAAACATAAATGCCTCTCACATTTTGGATAAGCAGCTTCTATTCTATTTTATTCTCTCATACATGGTGTTCTAAATAATTTAGCAGAACACTGTGTCCATTTTGCTTATCCTAGAAATCTGGAGTCTCAAAAAGAGGATGCAAGATTAATTTCCATGTTTCTTAGCAGGATTATTCTCAGCTGTGCTCTACTTTTGACATGAAATGATAAGAGTTCATGATTCTAAAGAACGGTAGGAGGGAAAACCACAGAATAAAGATAATGGATTTCAAGAAGGAAGACTTTAGCAAACTCATGAAGATGCCCTGGGAAGCAAGTTTAAGAGGTGTCAAGGTTCCTTCCCCACTCTGAACTCTAGGGTACAGATGTGGGGACCTGCATGAAAACCTCCTAAGCTTACTTTTACCAGTTTAGGTTAAAACTTCCCCAAGGTACAGACTATTTTACCCTTTGCCCTTGGACTTCCACTGCCACCACCAAACGTTTATCTGGGTTTATTTTTATTAGGAAAGCGTTTTTTGGAAATGTCTTTCCCCGCAAAATCCTCCCAACCCTTGCACCCCACTTCCTAGGGAAGGTTTGGTAAAAATCCTCACCAATTTGCATCGGTTACCACAGACCCAAACCCTTGGATCTTAAGAACAATGAAAATAAAAGCATTCAATTCTTGAAAAGAAGAATTTTAATACAAGTAACAGTAAAAAAGAAGTAACAATAAAAAGAATCACCTCTGTAAAATCAGGATGGTAAATACCTTACAGGGTAATTACATTCAAAACATAGAGAATCCCTCTAGGCAAAACCTTAAGTTACAAAAAGACACACAGACAGGAATATCCATTCTATTCAGCACAGCTTAATTTCTCAGCCATTTAAAGACATCATAATCTAACGCATATCTAGCTAGATTACTTACTAAATTCTAAGACTCCATTCCTGTTCTGTCCCTGGCAAAAGCATCACACAGACAGACACAGACCCTTTGTTTTTCTCCCTCCCCCCAGCTTTTGAAAGTATCTTGTCCTCTCATTGGTCATTTTGGTCAGGTGCCAGCGAGGTTATCCTAGCTTCTTAACCCTTTACAGGTGAGAGGATGTTTCCTCTGGCCAGGAGGGATTTTAAAGGGGTTTACCCTTCCCTTTATATTTATGACACGCCCCCCCAAATCACAGCTAGGGTGAAATGCTGGCTGGGATTTCTTCCTGGAGCTCTAGGAAAAAACAGAGTTAATAAGACACATGCACCTCTAAATATACTACCAAGTACATAAAGACTAACCATATTTTCCACATCTCAAGGACGATTTTAACCAGTTGATTCTGGGAAACTTTCACGGGAGAGTGCATCAGCCACTTTGTTAGAAGCTCCTGAGATGTGTTGAATGTCGAAATCAAAATCTTGGAGAGCTAAACTCCACCGAAGAAGTTTTTTGTTATTTCCTGTGGCGATATGAAGCCACCGTAGCGCAGCATAGTCAGTTTGCAGGTGGAAACGCCGTCCCCAAACATATGGGCGTAGCTTTTCCAGAGCGTAGACAATGGCGTAACATTCTTTTTCACTGACCAACCAGTTGATTTCCCTCTCAGACAGTTTTTTGCTGAGAAACAGTACAGGGTGGAATTCTTGATCCGGTCCTTCCTGCATTAAAACTGCTCCCACACCATGCTCGGACACATCTATGGTTATAGGAATGGTTTGTCAAAGTCTGGGGCCCTTAGCACAGGGTCAGACATGAGCGTCGCTTTAAGGTGATTAAAGGCCTTCTGACACTCTTCAGTCCACTGACATTTGGCTGTTTCTTTTTGGTTAGGTCTGTCAGAGGGGCAGTGATTTGGCTGTATTGCGGTACAAATTGCCTGTAATAAACTGGCCAAGCCTAAGAAGGATTAAACCTGTTTCTTTGACTTTGGGACAGGCCACTTTTGGATAGCATCCACTTTGGCCTGTAGGGGGTTGATAGTTCCTAGACCCACCTGGTGTCCAAGGTAAGTCACTCTGTTTAGGCCTATTTGACACTTCTTAGCCTTAACAGTTAGTCCTGCCTCCCTTATGCTCTCAAAGACTTTTTGTAGATGTTCCAGGTGTTCTGCCCAGGAATCTGAAAATATGGCCACATCGTCAAGGTAGGTGACTGCATATTCTCCTAATCCCGCTAGGAGACCATCTACAAGTCTTTGGAAGGTGGCGGGTGCATTTCGCAGCCCGAAAGGGAGTACATTAAATTCATACAGCCCGACATGTATGGTGAAGGCTGACCTTTCCTTGGCGGATTCATCTAGCGGTACCTGCCAGTACCCCTTGGTTAAGTCCAAGGTAGAGATGATCTGGGCCTGTCCCAGTTTCTCTAATAGTTCATCTGTGCGTGGCATTGGATAGTTGTCTGGGTGAGTTACAGCATTTAACTTATGGTAGTCCATGCAAAAACGTAACTCCCCATCTGGTTTGGGAACTAGAACCACTGGAGATGCCCATGCACTTCCAGAGGGGCGGATTACACCCATCTGTAACATATCCTGGATCTCCCGTTCTATAGCAGTTTTAGCTTGAGGAGACACCCGGTAAGGCTGGACTTTAATTGAGTGAGCATTACCTGTGTCAATGGAGTGGTATGACCGTTCAGTCAGTCCTGGGATGGCTGAGAACGTCGGCGCGTAGCTAGCGCACAGCTCCTGGATCTGCTGTCGCTGCATACGCCCAAGCGTCATGGAGAGGTTCACCTCTTCCACACCACCCGCACTTTTCCCTTTGTAGTAGACACCTTCAGGCCACTCAGCGTCATCTCCTCCCTGGGCTGTAAACTGACAAACCTTTAATTCTCTGGAGTAAAAGGGCTTTAGAGAATTAATATGGTACACTTTAGGCTTTCGGTTGGAGGCAGGGAATGCTATGAGATAATTAACAGCTCCCCAGGCGCTCCTGGTCCGTGAATGGCCCTTCCCACGAGGCTTCCATTTTATGGGCCTGGAGCGCCTATAAGACCTTGACCTGATCCCCTACTTTGAAGGACCGCTCTCTGGCATGTTTATCATACCAGGCTTTTTGTTCTTTTTGAGCATCTTGTAATTTTTCTTTAGCAAGGGCTAAAGAGGTTCGGAAGGTGTTTTGTAGGTTGGTTACAAAGTCCAGAATGTTAGTTCCTGATGAAGGTGTAAATCCCTCCCATTGCTGCTTCACCAACTGTAATGGCCCCTTAACCTCGCGGCCATATACAAGTTCAAACGGTGAAAACCCTAAACTGTGATGTGGTACAGCTCTGTAGGCAAAAAGCAACTGCTGCAACGCTAGGTCCCAGTCATTGGAGTGCTCATTTACAAATTTACATATCATGGCCCCCAAAGTCCCATTAAATTTCTTCACCATGCCATTTGTTTGATGGTAGTAAGGAGTGGCAAGCAAGTGATTTACCCCATGAGCTTCCCAAAGGTTTTCCATAGTTTCTGCCAGGAAATTAGTCCCTGCATCTGTGAGGATGTCGGGGGGCCAACCTACCCTGCCAAAAATGTCTGCTAGTGGCTGGCACACACTTTTAGCCTTGGTGTTGCTTAGAGCTACTGCTTCCGGCCATCGGGTGGCAAAATCCATGAAAGTCAGTATGTACTGCTTTCCTCTGGGTGTCTTTTTCGGAAAAGGACCCAGAATATCCACAGCTACTCGCTGAAATGGAACTTCAATGATGAGGAGTGGTTGGAGAGGGGCTTTGACCTGGTCTTGGGTTTTCCCACTCTTTGGCATACTTCACAAGACCGGACATGGGTAGAAACATCCTTGTCCATTCCCTCCCAGTGGAATGACCCCCCCAAACGGTCTTTGGTCCTGTTCACCCCAGCATGGCCAATAGGGTGATCGTGGGCTAAGCTCAAGAGCTTGGCCCAGTACTTAGTTGGAACTATCAACTGTCTCTGAAGATGCCAGTCTTCCTGGTGTCCACCAGAAAGAGTTTCCTGGTATAAAAGTCCTCTTTACGCAAGAAAGCTGGATCAATTAGAAGAGCTGAGAGGCAGTGGGTCGCTCCGTGCAGCCGTCCTAGCTCTCTGGAGGCTTTCATCTGCTTCCCTTTCGGTCTGGAACTGTTTCCTTGATGCTGGAGACATCAGTTCCTCATTGGATTGTGGACCTATGCTTGGTCCCTCTGGAAGCGATGTAGCGGATGGGGCTGTTTCCGTTGACTGTGAACTGCTCTTCGCTGGGGCACTATGTTGGGGTTCAGGCTCCGGCTGAGCCTCTTGTGTAGGGTTATGGGCTGCTGTTGGTTCAGGTTTGGTGGGGCCCTCTGGTATTGGGGTTGCAAGTTCTGGATTCAGTGCTGGCAATGGGTCTGGTGCTTGTTGTTCTGCCAGTTCCGGTTCTGGGACTGGCTCTGTCTGGGTCTCTGGGACTGGATCCACTACTGCTGTTGCAGACATTGGCCCGGGGTCCGGGACCATCACCTCTGATAGGGTCCTGGTAGAAGTTTCGGGAACAGCACTAGGCATGACGGCTGGTTTAGTCTGGCTGCGGGTGACCATTCCCACCATCTTGGCTGACTTCACATGATTGGCCAAATCTTCCCCCAACAGCATGGGGATGGGATAATCATCATAGACTGCAAAAGTCCATGTTCCTGACCAGCCCTGGTACTGGACAGGCAACTTGGCTGTAGGAAAATTGAAAGAGTTGGACTTGAAGGGTTGAATCATCACTTGGATCTCTGGGTTGATTAAATTGGGATCCACTAAGGAAGCATGGATAGCTGACACTTGTGCTCCGGTGTCCCTCTGTGTGGTGACCTTCTTCCCGCCCACGCTCACAGTTTCCCTCCGCTCCAAAAGTATCTGGGAGGTATCTGGGCCTGAGGACCTCTGGTGTGATTCCGGTGCAATCTGTTGGGGTTCTTGGGGCAGTTGGACTTTACATGCCCCAGCTCGTTATATTTAAAACATCGTCCAGCTGACGGATCACTGGGGCAAGGTGGGTTGCTGGAGAACGGTGTGGCGGGACGATAAGGTGGCTGGAGGGTTCCTTGGGGGGTAGGTGGGGCCTTGGGCGGCCCCCGGTAATAGGGTGCAGTCTGAGGTTGTCCCTTCTGGTACCCGCTCCAACTGCTACCAGTTTTTTTCTTCTCTGCCACCTCCACCCATTTGGCTCCAATCTCTCCCACCTCGATTACAGTTTTGGGTTTCCCATCTAGGATGTATCTTTCTATTTCCTCCGGAACACCCTCTAAGAACTGTTCCATTTGCATTAGGAAGGGCAAATCTACTAGAGATTCAACACTTGCTCCTGATATCCAGGCATCCCAATGTTTCACAATGTGGTAGGCATGTCGGGTAAATGACACATCTGGTTTCCACCCTAGGGCTCTGAATTGCCGACGGGAAAGCTCGGGTGTTAGCCCCATTCTGACTCTCGCCTTGGTTTTAAAAAGTTCATACTGGTTCATTTGTGCCTTAGGCATTTCAGCCGCCACCTCAGTTAAGGGTCCACTGAGCTGCGGCCTCAGCTCTACCATGTATTGGTCAGTAGAGATGTTGTACCCAAGGCAGGCCCTTTCGAAGTTTTCTAAGAAGGCCTCGGTCTCATCGCCTGCCTTGTAGGTGGGGAACTTTCTGGGATGGGAAGTGATACCTGGAGAAGGATTGCTAGGGTTTGTTGGTATATTCTGCTGAGCTCTTGCCTTCTCCATCTCCAGTTCATGCTTCCTCTCTTTTTCCTTCTCCTCCAGTTCTTTGACCCTTGCCTCCAGTTCTTGTTCCTTTGCCTCCAGTTCTTTTTCCTTTGCCTCCACAGCTCTCCTGTGAGCAGCTGCTTGGTGTTGTTCTGCCTCTTTCGCTGCCTCCCTTTCTTTGTCCTTTGCCTCCATTTCCATCCACATGAGTTCTATCTGTCTTTCATGTTCCTTTTGTTTTTCCTCAGCCTCAGATCTGGCTAATTCCAGCTTTTGTTGAGCCGTGGAGTCTGTCATCCTAACTTCTCTGTTTTTAACTAACTTTACACCCGAGAGTTAGACAGAAAACCAAAACAAAAGAAAAGACTTGGCTTGTAAAATTTTGCTGTGCTGAATATGATACCTATATTCTCTGATAGTGATTGTCAGCCTACAGAGAAATCCTAAAAAAAACCCCTAACACCTTTGTCTCCAGGCACATAGGCAGAAAACCACTCTAGTTACTTTTAGATAAAAAAAAAAACTTCAGGTCTGTGAAGACTTGTGAATTTCCCTGCAGGAGGTTATCTACTCTGCCTTTAGGTAGAGAAAACTGCAATTCACAAAAGATAATTCCCTTTTGTCTCTGCTCTGGCCCCAAAGCAAAGCAAAAAAAGCCAAACTTCCAACTATTTCCAGTTGGAGACCTGCTTTCTAGCAGCCCAAAGGATTTTAAAAATTTCCTTTTAAAATCTGTTTTTCTGGTTCAAAAAATCTCAAATTGATCTCAAAATGATTTCAAGTTAATCCTACCGCTCTGCCACCATATCAAGGTTCCTTCCCCACTCTGAACTCTAGGGTACAGATGTGGGGACCTGCATGAAAACCTCCTAAGCTTACTTTTACCAGCTTAGGTAAAAACTTCCACAAGGTACAAACTATTTTACCCTTTGCCCTTGGACTTCCACTGCCACCACCAAAGGTTTATTTGGGTTTATTTTTATTAGGAAAGCATTGTTTGGAAACATCTTTCCCCCCAAAATCCTTCCAACCCTCGCACCCCACTTCCTGGGGAAAGTTTGGTAAAAATCCTCACAATTTGCATAGGTGACCACAGACCCAAACCCTTGGATCTTAAGAACAATGAAAAAGCATTCAGTTCTTGAAAAGAAGAATTTTCATAGAAGTAACAGTAAAAAAGAATGACAGGTTTCAGAGTAACAGCCATGTTAGTCTGTATTTGCAAAAAGAAAAGGAGTACTTGTGGCACCTTAGAGACTAACCAATTTATTTGAGCATAAGCTTTCGTGAGCTACAGCTCACTTCATCTGATGCATAAAGTGGAAAATACATTGAGGATGTTTTTATACACACAGACCATGAAAAAAATGGATGTTTATCACTACAAAAGATTTTCTCTCCACCCACCCCACTCTCCTGCTGGTAATAGCTTATCTAAAGTGATCACTCTCCTTACAATGTGTATGATAATCAAGGTGGGCCATTTCCAGCACAAATCCAGGGTTTGACAAGAACGTCTGAGGAACAGTGGGGGTGAGGTGGAAGGAATAAACAAGGGGAAATAGGTTACTTTTTATAATTGAAGTGTTCTCTGACTGGTTTATGAATGTTATAATTCTTGACATCTGATTTGTGTCCATTTATTCTTTTACGTAGAGACTGTCCAGTTTGACCAATGTTCATGGCAAAGGGGCATTGCTGGCACATGATGGCATATATCACATTGGTAGATGTGCAGGTGAACGAGCCTCTGATAGTGTGGCTGACGTTATTACGCCCTGTGACGGTGTCCCCTGAATAGCTATGTGGACACAGTTGGCAACAGGCTTTGTTGCAAGGATAGCTTCCTGGGTTAGTGGTTCTGTTGTGTGGTATGTGGTTGCTGGTGAGTATATGCTTCAGGTTTGGGGGGCTGTTGCAGAACACTTCAATCTCTCTGGTCACGCGATTACGGACATGAAAGTTGCGATATTACAACAGAAAAACTTCAGAAACAGACTCCAACGAGAGACTGCTGAATTGGAATTAATTTGCAAATTGGATACAATTAACTTAGGCTTGAATAGAGACTGGGAGTGGTTGAGTCATTATAAAAAGTAACCTATTTCCCCTTGTTTATTTCTTCCCCCCCGCCCCCACTGTTCCTCAGACATTCCTGTTAAACCCTGGATTTGTGCTGGAAATTGCCCACCTTGATTATCATACACATTGTAAGGAGAGTGATCACTTTAGATAAGCTATTACCAGCAGGAGAGTGGGGTGGGGGGAGAGAAAACCTTTTGTAGTGATGAGAAAAGGAGTACTTGTGGCACCTTAGAGACTAACCAATTTATTTGAGCATAAGCTTTCGTGAGCTACAGCTCACTTCATCGGATGCATACTGTAGTGATGAACACCCATTTTTTTCATGGTCTGTGTGTATAAAAATATCCTCATTGTATTTTCCACTTTATGCATCCGATGAAGTGAGCTGTAGCTTACAAAAGCTTATGTTCAAATAAATTGGTTAGTCTCTAAGGTGCCACAAGTACTCCTTTTCTTTTTAGTAAAAAAGAAGTAACAATAAAAAGAATCACCTCTGTAAAATCAGGATGGTAAATACCTTACAGGGTAATTACATTCAAAACAGAGAATCCCTCTAGGCAAAACCTTAAGTTACAAAATGACACACAGACAGGAATATCCATTCTATTCAGCACAGCTTAATTTCTCAACCATTTAAAGAAATCATAATCTAACGTATATCTAGCTTGATTACTTATTAAGTTCAAAGACTCCATTCCTGTTCTGTCCCCGGCAAAAGCACCACACGGACAGACTCCTTGTTTTTCCCTCCCCCCAGCTTTTGAAAGTATCTTGTCTCCTCATTGGTCATTTTGGTCAGGTGCCAGCGAGGTTATCCTAGCTTCTTAACCCTTTACAGGTGAGAGGATTTTTCCTATGGCCTGGAGAGATTTTAAAGGGGTTTACCCTTCCCTTTATATTTATGACAAGAGGAAAAACAGTTTGAGAGAGTTGGCAGTTTTCAAAGAGACATTATTAAGTACACATGAGCAAACTATCCCACTACCTAGGAAAGATAGGAAATACGGCAAGATATCACCCTGGCTTAACCAGGAGACTTTCAGTGATCTGAAACCTAAAAAAGAATCCTACAAGAAGTGGAAACTAGGTCAAATTACTAAGGATGAATATAAAAAAACCCAGCAAAAGCACATGGGGACAAAATCAGAAAGGCCAAGGCACAAAACAACATTAAACTAGCTAGAGACATAAAGGGTAACGAGAATGCATTCTACAAATACATTAGAAGCTAAAGGAAGACCAAGGACAGGGTAGACCCATCACTCAATGAGGGGGGAAAGACAACAACAGAAAACGTGTAAAAATGGCAGAAGTGCTTAATGATTTTTTTGTTTCAGTTTTACCAGAAAGGTTAGCAGAAATTGGATGTCTAACATAGTGAACACCGGTGAAAATGAGGTATGATCTGAGGCTAAAATAGGGAAAGAACAAGTTAAAAATTACTTAGATAAGTTAGATGTCTTCAAGTCAGCAGGGCTCGATGAAATACATCTTAGAATACTCAAGAGGTGGACTGAGGAGATATCTGAGCCATTAATGATTATCTTCAAAAACTCATGGAAGACAGGAGAGATTCTAGAGGACTGGAAGAGGGCAAATAGTGCCAATATATAAAATGGGGAATAAGGATAAACTGGGAAATTACAGACTAGTCATCTTAACTTCAGTACCTGGAAAGAAAATGGACCAAATAACCAAGCAATCAATTTGCAAACACCTAGAAAATAATGTGATAAGTAACAGTCAACATGGATTTGTCAAGAACAAATCATGTCAAGGCAACCTAATAGCTTTCTCTGACAGGGTAACAAGCTTTGTGGATAGTGGGGAAGCAGTAGATGTGATATATCTTGACTTTAGTAAAGCTTTTGATACTGTATCACATGACCTCTCCATAAACAAAAAGGGGAAATACAGCATAGATGGAGTTACTATAAGGTGGGTGTATAACTGGTTGGAAAATCATTCCCAGAGAGTAGTTATCAATGGTTCACAGTCAAGCTGGAAGGGCATATTGAGTGGGGACCCACAGGAATCAGCCCTGTTCAATATTTTCATAAATGATTTAGATAATAGCAGAGAGAGTGCACTTATAAAGATGGCGGACGATACCAGCTGTGAGGGGTTGCAAGTGCTTTGGAGGATAGGATTAAAGTTCAAAATGATCTGGACAAAGTGAAGAAGTGGCCCTAAATAAATAGGATGAAATTCAGTGCGGATAAAGTACTCCACTTAAGAAGGAACATATACAAAATGGGAAATGATTGCCTAGGAAGGAGTACTGTGGAAAGGGATCTGGGGTTATAGTTGATCACAAGCTAAATATGAGTAAATATTGTAACCATTCTGGGATAAATTAGCTGCAGTGTTGTAAGCAAGACACAAGCAGTAATTCTTCCACTCTGCACTGACAAGGCATTAGCGGGAATATTGCCCCCAGTTCTGGGTGCCACATTCCAGGAAAGATGTGGACAAATTGGAGAAAGTCCAGAAAAAAAATGATTAAACGTCTAGAAAACATGACCTATGAGGAAAGATTGAAAAAATTAGGTTGGTTTAGTCTGGAGAAGAGAAGACTGAGTGGGGACATGAAAACAATTTTCAAGTACATAACAGGTTGTTATAAAGAGGAGGGAGAAAAATTGTTCTCCTTAACCTCTGAGGATAGGACAAGAATCAATGGGCTTAAACTGCAACAAGGGAGATTTAGGTTGGGCATTAGAAAAAACTTCCTGTCAGGGTAGTTAAGCACTGGAACAAATTGCCAAGGGAGGCTGTGGAATCTCCATCACTGGAAGTATTTAAGAACAGGTTAGACAAACACCTTTCTGGAATGATCTAGTTATTATGTAGTCCTGCCTTGAGTGCAGGGGACTGGACGAGATGACTCTCAAGGTCCCTTCTGATCCTACATTTCCACACTTCTATGATTCTATAATTGGCTGAATTCATCCAGGGCTTATGATGGCAAAAACTCCAATGAAGAGTCAGGACAAAAAGCAACCTCTTTTTAAGAGACGCCAGAGGTGGCCAATGCAAGCTAAATACTGAACATCACTAGTTTGGCTGAGATGGCTGAGAGATGCATTATTCAGAGCACCAACTTAAGCAACTGGTGGGGCTTTTCTGGAATTCTTGACAAAACTAAAACTGCTTCCCTGTCCCCAACCAGAACTCCCCAAGGATTCTGATAACAAGTCCTGGCCTCCCGTTTGGTGAAACCTCCAAGTGAGCCTTGCTAGCACTGTGAGATCTAATTTACCTCTCCCTCCCACAGCAGTAGAGATGCTGGCTTGGTATATCAGAGTGAAGATCAGAGGAAAATTAGTATAATGTTTAATTTCAAATAGCATGTAATTCTACTCTTGCCAAAAGCTGCCAAAAATATTTATGGACTCAAAGATTTTTCAGGGAACATTCTAAATCTACACAGGTCCAGACTGAGTGCTGCCTTTGCTCAGCTATTCAGGGATAGAAGCTTGTGCAGCTGTTCAAGGACAGCGCACAATGGCAATCCCTTGCTCCTTGTATTCTTAGTAATGCAGAGATTGACTGCTCCTGTTCTCCTGCCCACCGCTTCCAAGAAGGTTGTCAAAAGGCGCTGGAGACAGGAGGATGAGGCCATGGCTATGTGTTTTTTCAGCACCAGCCTGCACAGTGGGGCTGGCACGCCAGAGGAAACAATCTGTACCAGCCCTCTGCTCCCATAAACATGAAACAGCACTGGAGCAGACTGCACCTGCCTGAGACACAATGTCCTTGATGTTTCTTCTTGGGCAGGACTTGTGACTACATGCCGCAATTTAGCACATAATGTTCTGAATGCTAAAGCTGGCATTAGGGTTTTTATGTTACTGATTTTATAAATATATTTTTTTCTTGAGCAATTACTGACTTCACATCTGACGAAGCTGCAGAAAATTAGTTATTTCATCTAGGGTCAGAAATAATTTTTGCTTCTGGCATGTACTTCAAAGCAATTTTTAGAATATGAAACTGAAGAGATATCTTGTACTAAAATGCCCGATTTTGATCTTCAACCTCAGAAACATGGAAAGCATACAGATTTGAACACTTATAGAGCATGACAGACTCCTGTGGCTCATCAATTAAGTGTTCCAGTCCAACAAAGCCCAATTTTAAATAACTGTTCAAACATGTATTCATATATCAGTCTGGTTTAGAATTGTGTCTCCAGTATTTTTGAATGCATACATTTGGCTCTAGTATTTTTTACTGAAAAAAAATTGACGTGATAAAGAAACTAGCACCCATGTAATTTTATTGTGCTAGGCCTGATCCAATCCAAAGCCCACTACATCTCAGTAGAAGTCTTCCCATAGACTTCAATGGGCTTTACCCTAAAGAGTAAATATGTTTTGACTACTAATCAGAATTTTAAATATTTTTTTAATTTAATAGAATGAACAGGTTGTATCAGAGATTCTGTTACATTTACCAGGACTTAAAAATATAAATAGCACAAACATAGGTCCATATCTAAAATATCTAGATAGTTGGTTCTATCCACCCATAAGGAGTCCTATTGCCTTCAAGGAACAGTCTGTTGTAGAGCATTGTATCTAATCAAAGTTTTTTTGAGATATTTCATTAAGAGTTTTCAGTCTACAAACCAGTCCATCAGAGGTCGCATTGAATGAAGTTTCTGAAATCCATTCAAGTACCATAGGGACCTTTTCGGATTTCCACTGCCTTATGATACATAAAATTGAACATGAAAAATAAAAGAATTCAAAAATTTGTCAGAAACAGTACAATAATATTCAGGAGGGATACTTAAGAGAAACATTGGATCAAGTTGAGCAGTGGTTCTCAACCAGGGGGCTGGGGACCCCTGGGGGGCCATGAGTAGGTTTCAGGGGGTCCGCGAAGCATGACTGGCATTAAACTCGCTGGGCCCAGGGCAGAAAGTCAAAGCTCTATCACGCAGGACTGCAACCCAGGGCCCCGAGTGAAGCTGAAGCCCAAGCAACTTAGCTTTGCAGGGCTCACTGTGGTGTGGGGCCCTGGGCAATTGCCCTACTTGCTACCCCCCTAACGCCAGCCCGGGCTTTTATATGCAGAAAAAACGTTGTTGTGGTACAGCTGGGCCATGGAGGTTTTATAGCATGCTGGGGGAGGCTCAGAAAGAAAAAGTTTGAGAACCCCTGAAGTATTCTCATTGTGTTCTTCCAACCATAGCTCTCAAAACACCAAGATTAAAACGAAGGCTGTAATGGATGACAAAGAATGAAAATGAGAAACACAAAAAATTATTCATTGAGGAAACTTTAGTGTGTAGTATTCATTCCTTTAGAGCAAATAATTCTTTGTATAACCTCTCATGATTCTTGAGGGGTATCAGATTTGTACTGAACATAGGTAGTTTTGGGACTAAAATGAGTGACATTTGAGAGGTATGGTTCCAACTGTCCATTCACTGTTTTCTATATATTTTCCCAAGAGCTCAGTATTTATTTTTAATTTCAATATGTTCGGGGGTTAAAAACCAAACTCAACAAGATCTGTAATCTGAGTTAGAGTGAGTTGGAGCCTGACCCTGCAAACAGTAAGGAGCAGATCCTCAACTGGTGTAAATTGTCATATAGCTACATTGACTTCACCAGCTGACTAACAGTCCAGAATGCAGTGCTTATTACTTGAGTAGTCTCATTTGTTGCAATGGGACTACTTGTAATAACTGTGCCCAGCACTAAGTACATGATTGATCCCTTTACATACTTGCACCAGCACACGAAAGTGAATAGCTAGCTAGCTCTGACAAAGAGCCAGGAACCAAATTCCATCTTTGGAGGGAAGCACGACTCCCATAAAAGTCAAATCTAGTAGTTTTCCATTAACCATTATAATAAAAGCAATACAGAGAAAGATCTCAACACAAGGCTTAACTATACTGAAAATCTCAAAAATGATTCAGGGCATATCCAGCTCTGACTTATTTAAATCCCATAAGGTGAAGAAAGGAAATTATTTTACAATACTTCCAGAGGCAATTACACTGAGTATTTTTATAGTTGAAATAGGTATTAATATAACCCATGATCATCCATAGAGTAAGAAGTGATAGTGTACCATAGTCCAGTATATGTGACTTTGTTCAATTTACAGAAATGCCCTCTAAAATCTAAAGAGCTTAAATGTGCAGTAATAGAGCACACCTGGTCAAGATTCCAGCGATGACCGATGGCAAAATGCTATTGTTCTAATACTGATGTAGCACAGCTTTTGTGACAATGGTGTGCTTTCACTGCTGAAAAGGAAAATTGTTTCCCCTAGGCTACTGTTGCTATTGGTGATATTGAAATCTCTGTGATATACTGCAGAACATGGAAGAATTTTGATGAATAAAAGAAGATACAATATAACAGTTCAACATTTCCTGAAAGATTGTCTTGGGTTACAGCGCTGGATTGGGACTCAGGAGATCTCTAGTCCATTAAGTGACTTGCCCACGGTTGAGAGGAATAATCTCTCTGGCCCAGATCCTCTAAAATATTTAGGATCCTAACTTCCATTAAAGCTAGGGGCCTAAATACATTTGAGGATCTTTCCCATGTGTAAAATGAGGTTAATAATGCCTCTTTTCTCTGTCCATGGATAGCAGTTAGAAGATGCTGTAAGTTTCACTGACTCGTAATGACACCTTAGAAGCCATTTTACCTTCAGGGATTGTTATTGTACAGCTCACTTTGGCCATGATCCTCTTACCACTGGGTAGGGGAGGGCTAAGCTGGGGTCAACCAAGCCCTAATAATTTGGTGATTGTTTTATACAGTAAAACAAAGATTGTTTTCAATGCTCAGCATTCACTTGCATCACTCCTTAAGGGTGACACAAAACTAAACTACAACAAAAACAAAGGATGGTATTTTGCCCAGGTTGCTCTATGAAAATCAAGTGGATTTTTACCAACTTTTAGAAGTCTGCCTGATAATTTACAGAGACTGAAGGGCTTTTCCAGGTCTCCAGAAACCAGATATTTCAGTGCTTTGTGTCTTGGCATCTATCTATTTCTCTTTTGTTGTCCCTCTTCTCCTGGCTGGCACAGGCCTGGCAGGAGTTTGTGAGCTGGCAACAGATACCTGGCACCTTGTGAGAGGAGAGAAATAAAAGTCCAGCAGGTAGTGGAGGGACATTATGGATCTCCCTCATGTGCCTGTCTACAGGTCACAATGGGTACCACCCAAGCAGGGTTTAAAGTGGCTAATATCCAGCATTTAAGATCTTTGCTCGGAAGTACTGGATAGCACTGATCACTTTTATTTGGGGTCAGGAAGCAATATTTTGTCATGGAAAACTGGCATGGCTGGGCGGAGTTTGGTAGCTGTCTGAGGAAATTTTCAGTGGGAATAGCTCTTACAGATGTAGCTAGATTTATTAGCATGTGAGAGAATGCTGGTTCATATGTTGAATGGAGTGATTGTTTCGGATATGTTACTGACTAGGCATAGGTAAGTGGTTTGTTCATGTTTGGTCACAACTTAAAAAGCAGTGTCCACGTTGCAGTATATGACAGAAGTTAGCCCAGCACAACAAAGCCAGCCTCAAACTGGGAATGACAGGCCTCAGTGGTGGCACAGGATTGAGAACTCCCCCCCCATAACATGCCCATTTTTCTCCACATAAAAGGCAGGGAAATAGGGGTACCAACAGTGGTGAGCTGGAGCCGGTTCCCACCAGTTCACTAGAACCGGTTGTTAAATTTAGAAGCCCTTTTAGAACCAGTTGTTCCGCCAGGGACAACCGGTTCTAAAAGGGCTTCTAAATTTAACTGGCCAAAAATGGCACCATAGGCCAAAAGTGGCTTCCTCTGCTTCCCCCCAGCTATGCTCCCCCGCCCCTAGGAGCCAGAGGGACCTGCCGGATGCTTCCTGGGAGCTGCCCCAGGTAAGCACCTCCGGGACTCCCCACCTCATCCCCCAGCAGGTGCCTCTGGCTCTTAGGAGTGGGGTGGGCACCCTCTACGGTGGCCCATGAGACCCTCCTGCCCGGTTCTGGGGGCAGTCAGGGGACAGGGGAGGGGGGGTGGATGGGGTTGGGAGGGGCATCAAGGAACGCGGGGGGGGTTGGATGAGGCAGGAGTCCTGGAGGGGCGGGCGTGGGCAACGACCCCCTCGTGGGGTGAGGGGGAAACCCGTTCTTAAGATTTTGGCAGCTCATCACTGGGTACCACCACCCTTGCTGGCTGTGACAAAGCTGGATATTATTTACTGTTTTAACAATTTGCTTTAAAGGAGTTATTTTGAAAAAGTATTGCAGCCAGTGACCTTAAATCCAAACACCTGTGTTCAGTGTATTTATTTGTGTGGGTTGCATAAACCTGGAGTGGCACTTCACAACCATGTATCATTTAGTGTAGCTGACAGGAAGAATAAAAGAGAAGTATGCCCACTGGAAGAAGCTTATTACTCAGCATATAGTACAACAGAAATTAACTCACTCCCACCAACGTGGTTTTGCTGTGAAGAGTACTAGGTGATTTGCCGATCAATTTTTTTAATATGCCTCCAAGTGAAGCAAAGTTGGTATCTATTCCCTTGTTGTTCCTTTTAGACACAAACATTTAATAACCAGAAAGGCAAGTGATAAGCAGAATCCATTAGGAAGCCAGCCTTGGATGCTAATGGCTTTAGTAAAGTAATTACTAAGAATTAGGATAACAGTTATACTTTTCTCCCATATATGACAATATTTTTCTAGCAGGAAGTCAATTTATCAAAAGCAGTATACAGTTTAGAGATCTGAAGACTAAATATCAAAAGAAATTGACATTGTACATTTAATTATTTTGAGCATTAGCAGGTCTCAGAAAATGCACTGTATAACTGGTTTATTCTGAAACAGTGATCGATCTATCCACTTTATTCTTGGATGATTTATTAATGTTTATATTTTAAATGAATTAAGAAGTGCAACAGTAACAAGACAGGTCTAATACATATATTTTAAATGAGAGAGTGTGTGTGTGCTTTTTTGCCCAAGGAGCCAGCAAGAATATCTCAATCTGTTAAGACTGTTAAGCCTTAAAACAGACTTTCCTATAGTCAAATTAGTCATAACTCTCAAATTTACTGAACCACAATTTATTCAATTTAACTGAATTTAAGCTAAACCAGACTCTTAGTTAAATAATTATGGTGATAATCAAAATGGGACAATGTATTAGCTTTCCATAAGATCTGGTTGATGGAATTTTCCAAAACAGATTTCAATTTAATCAAGAGGATACACAATCTTGAAGCTGTTTTGTGAGGGTAGATGCCCATTCACCCACCCAAAGCCACACCGTCTTCAGTGGGAGTGTATGTGGGTGCCAGTGCCTAATAGGCAGAAGAGCTGCCTTCAGGGAGAAATCATGTTCTCAACATGGCAAAATATATGATCTATTTCAAGAAGACTATAGAGATACGTTTAAGAAAGATTGTGATTTGGAGATGCTCCCTCATAAGGGACAGTGTTGTGAGTGCGATAATTTGGAGATGTGCTCTGGAGGCAGGGGCTGGGAACAGGGAATGGCTGTGTGCAGCAGTTCACCACAGTAACTCTCCAGTTTGTTTTATTACTTTCTCATTCACTACTTTGTTACTCAATGAACCCCAAGTTCATTGAAAGACCACCTCCACTAGTAAGTAATGCAAATTGTTCTTTAATTAATGGGAATGGATGGTATGCCTCTGCACATTCTATCCATGATCATACAAAAACAATACCACATTCTTATTATCTTCTATTGTTGGCAGTGTACAATTTGGGGAACAAGGATGAAGAAAAACTCTGGATCTTCCTACCAAGATTAGAATTACCCTTTCAAAAAATGTTGTCTCCAAAATTAAATCTTTGGGGTAGGAATAATATCTCCCTCTGTGTTTGTTCAGTGCCTACGCATGATGGGGCTGCTAATCCTAACTGGGGTCTTTGTGCATTGCTGCAATACAAATTAATAACACTACATGAATACTTTAGCAGTACTGTAAGTCTCTTAGTTTCACTGCTCTCATTTTCAGTAAGTCTCCAAGTACTGAACAGTCACAAATCAACACTGTGAGATCTGCAGAAGTAGCACAAGAGAACACCAACAGTAATAGAAAAAAGAATTTATATTTCAGTGGTTACGATATTGAGGGTTGCTCAAGAAAAAATAGTTGGAAAGGGAAAACCAATTCATGGTGCAAAAGAAAACACTGCTTGTGCCCAATGCAGTGGATAAATTAAAATACTATGACTATGAAAAATGACCCCAATAAACATCAGTTGCTGTCACAATCTTCCAGATGCTAGTCACACAAATTAAAGCTGATTAAGGGAAACTTTAACTGGGGCATCCAATTATTTTAAGTTTTCATGTTGGTTTTTAAAGATAAGGAAAGAAAACACATAACAATCCTTCTTGGGGCTAGCTGCTTCCATTTTTCTTTTTCTATTTTCTCCACCCGCACTTTGGAAATATAATCCCATGTGGGTTGGCAGGAGAGTTGTGTGGATCCTTCCAAAGCAAAGGCCACAGTTTCTCCTTCCCACCATAAAACCTGGAAGAGTTTGTGGTGTTTTCCCTGTGTTCTTCCATTTTGTGGAGGATGTTTGCCTCTTTGTAGAGTGACTCACAGGTGTGGGGTATCCACAAATGGCAAAGGCCACCTTTTAAAGGATTCCCCCCTGTGGAGGGGCAGCGGGGGCATGAAAAAGCAATATAGCCCAGAGAGTATTACCTTTCCTTGGGAATCTCTGTGGGTCTGGTGGGGAGGCGATGTTTCCTCTCCTCAAGACTTGGCCTACTCAGTCTCTGCCCACACCCACTGTATGGATCCCGGCCTTGCAGAACCCATTGTGAAGTCCAAAGATGAGACGGACCAATCATTTTACAATTAGAGCATGCGAGATCAATGCAAAGCATGGGAGGCACTTTTCACATAGATCTTGGAGAGGTGTTGCAAATTTTGGGTCTCATCATAACACACATCAAATTGGTTTTACATATTTTCAGAAAATAAAGCACTTGATATCACCTGATATATGTTACAGAACATAAAGACATAACAAAGATTTACAGGTTTAAATCTAAGAAAAACCTATGGCTACACTCAAATTTCTGACTCCTTTTAGTATTTCCATCAAAAAAGTGATAATGTAAAATTATAGCGAACATAGAAAAAATAAGATTCAACTAGAAATTAATAGGACCAAACATGTCAATGGTCTGGAAGTTACATTAGGGAATCTAATGCACATCAGTACTTGAATAAATATAATCAGATTTGACTCAAGTTTAGAGTCACATTCAAAATTTAATACTGAATTTATAAATTCTATCAAAGCAAAAGCACAGCAAAATTTTAATTATTCTAATTCAGCATATATAGGCACATAGATGGCCACAAGGTAAACCACAACTAAATCAAAAGACTGAGAAGTTTAAGCTTGAGTAAGTATTCTAAAGTATCAGAAATCAGAGTGTCCCTTGAAAGAGCATATATGAGAGTATCTCATACTGTTTTCAGATGATGACAAAGACAATGATGAAAAGAAGCATTCTAGGTCTAGCAGTAGAGCAAGGTGTCAATCGCTGAAACACAGTTCTAAACATACTTGGTACCATAGATGAAGATGGTCTTGACACCATTGATGTTAGAGTTGAAGAAATCAATGGGAACTCATGCTCTTGCCTGACCTGCAGGTCCCCTTGTACCATGTATGTTGTCAGTACTGTACAGTGCAGCGGGGCAAAAAGTGGAGCTGAAGGGTCAGCAATGCTGTTATTATCAGTACTGATATAATTGGTATCAGAGTAGCAGTCCCAAGGAGTCCCAAGGAAACTATACTGGAGGTTGATGGTTTTGAGAGTTAAGCAGAGGTGACAGTATGAGTCAGTACCAGTGCAGCCATAGTTTGCATATATTGTTTCACTGCCGAAGCCTCAGTACTGAGATCTTCAATGGTAATCACGCTGAACTGCAAAGTCTCCTTAGATCTCAAATGGTATGGGGAAGCCATCCTATCAAAGAACATAATTGTTGGGGGATCTACCTCTAACGTTCTCCAAGCTATGTGCCTTTTTGGCAGAAAGTTTCTTATTGGACTTTCTCAAGCTTGGAGCTAAAGTTTTGACTGATGAGGCTTGGGAGCTGGTAGACCTTGTGCTGATAGGAGCACTCCCGCAGATGGGCATGCCACACACAAGCAGTGAGACATGCCAGGATCTGATGCCAGTCTCAATAATCTGTCCATTAAAAACATTTGAAGGTGGACTTCCCTTGATTTCAACATCCTTTTTGAAAAGGACACACATATCACACGTTTTACCAGGGATGTATAATTTCCCAAAGTAAATGAGCATCTTGTGTCCCCATCATTAATAAGCATAGCAGCCTTTCATGAGGTTCAATATTTCAATCTGTGGGATTTAGGATTCGCGATCCCTACACCTTGGTATCAAAAAATAACAAATATAAAATTTTCCTGGTCAAAAGGAAACCTCTCTCTCTTCTCCTGCCTGATTCAGGCCTGTGAGGAGTATGCAAGCTGGTAACAGGAGAAAAAAAAAGGCTAGCGACCAGATGGACCTCTCTCATAGGCTTGTATATAGGTCACAATGGGTGATGCCCAAGAAGAATACATTTAAGATCTGAGCTCAGAAGTACTGGATAGCACTGATCTCTTTATTTGGGGGTCAAGAAGCAATATTCCCTGTCATGGAAAACTGGCATGGCTGGCCTGTGTTTCGTAGTTGTCTGCAGAAATTTTCAATGGGAATGGCTCTTACAGTTGGAGCTAGATTTATTAGCATGCCAGAGTATGCTGGTTCATATCTTAAATAAATTAAGAAATGCAACAGTCACACAACAGGTCTCATATATATTTCTTCTTGTTTTTCAAAAGGAAACCTATTAAAAAGTTTTACCAATGGACAAATAACTAACCTAAATATCTCTTACACTAACTACTAACTGGGGTGGACTATACACAAGAAACACAAGAGACAGCACTACATAAAGAATGGCCAGCAAGCAGCTCCATCTTGAAACTAGAAGTGCTAAGTCACCTTTTATGTTCTCCGTGAGGGGCATGAAAACACTCAGAACACACGCATAGCCACAATGGACACTGTTGGCCAAAAGACTGATCTCAGGTGCATGCATACCATAAATGGAATATATATATTTTGACAGTCACTCAAAAGAGAACCTTAGCCTTGACTTCGTAATGTTTTCTGAAAAGTCCTGAAAAGACAGAAGTCTGTCTGTGCTTCAAAAAAGAATTAAGCTGGTACAGGAAAAGTACTATACAGTTTTCCCTGATATCCCACATTATATTAAGCACAGATGTTGTAGTGAGCTGTTTAACTTAATTTTGAACTCTAACGCTCGCTGGCCTTTAAAAAGAAAATCTAAGGTTCTGGTTCACTTATTTAGGTTCATTAAAAAAATTGTTTCCTCCCTTGGGGTTCACTCATGTACCAATAAAAAAAAAATGAAAGTCCTCAGTCACATTCATTACCCTTGGAAGGATTCCAGTGAATGGTCATTAAGATGATAAGAACAGTGTAGCAGAGTTGGGAGTACAGAGACTAGGGAGAAAGAACAGGAAAGATTTTCCCTCCTCTACAAAAGGACTAAGGGGAAAAGGGAACTGAAAGTAACATGTTTCAGTACTGGTTGGTCTGTGTAAAGATATATGGATGTGATTTTTTTCAGGTGGTCAATAGAATAACTCAGAAAGACAACTGAAATTTTGTGGGTTTTTTATTTAAAAAAAAGACAAAAAAAGACAGGTTTTTGCCAGTTCTTTCTGCTCCAGTCATCTCACATATGCCACACAAACATAACTGATAAGCAGAAAGCTTTTTAAAAAGTTATAAACAATCTGGCAATGGGAAGAATCAGAAAATCTATCAAAATAAGGATAAGTAGGCAGGATAATTAGAGAAAAATATATATTGAATATAAATTCCATTGAATATTCTAGCTAATAATGAAAGGTTGTTCAAATGTATTCACAACAGACAAGAGGAGAGGGAAATCTGATCTACTCATATCAATAGTGGAGAAATTGAGATTGTTTACTAAAAGGTTATTTTTCTCTCTGAGGCTCTTTTATGCCTTTACACTTATTAATAGTTGAAAAAAAACCCCACCTAATTGTTTTGCAGCTTTCACTCTTGAGGCCCTCACTTCACATTGACAACTCTTCTGGCTGAGGAAACTTAGATGAGGCTCCCTCATTAGGCTTGGTCAATCTTCTTCCCCTAAATAGCCATAGGGATTGTAACAGAACAATGCAAGGCAGGCTAGCTAGCTGCCTGTGGACCGAGTGATCTGTCTCTGCAGTGCTCCCACTCCATGACAGCCTAGTTACAGGGTTATTTTACTTCCAGCTTGACAAGAAGAGCAGCAAGTGGAGAGCTGACTGGGACAATAGGGAGAAATCCGAGTATTGTACGTAGCTACTTGGAATATGGAAATGATTAACAATTGACTCAAGTTTAGGTTTGAACTCAATTCTCTTATTCTTTTCTTCATTGTAGAAGTTATGCATTACAGTTACATATACAACAGAAGTACTTGCTTGATAGTCTTATAATAATAATTGTGTCTATATATATATATAGGTTCTTTTATTGCCCTCCTAACTATGGTATCTGAGTATCTTCCAGCAGTACATTGAGGAATATGAAAGATAAAAAAGCTTGACATGTTCCTGAGAAAAGAAGACTGAGGGACGCCCTGATAACAGTCTTCAAATATGTTAAGGGCTGTTATAAAGAAGGCAGTGATCAGTTGTTCTCCACATCCACTGAAGATAGGACAAGAAGTTATGGGCTTAATCTGCAGCAAGGAAGATTTAGGTTAGATATTAGAAAAAGCTTTCTAATTATACGAATAGTTAAGTGCTGGAATAGGCTTCGAAGGGCAGTTGTGGAATCTCTATCATTGGAGGTTTTTAAAAACAAGTTGGACAAACAGCTGTCAGGGATGGGCTACATTTACTTGGTCCTGCCACAGCGTGGGAGACTGGACTTGATGACGTCTTTAGGCCCACCCAGCCCTACATTTCTGTGATTCTATGTGGCCACCATCTGTCATATGTGGTTTATTCTCTAAGACTCTCCCCAGGGTAGAAATGTGTGCAGTGGAGTGTTTTGTTTTGGATTTTTTTTATATAATACACACATACAGAGCTATGGTTTATGCTAGAAGAGGCAAGGTCAAAGAAATGTGCAAGGCAAGGTTCAGGAGTTTGATTTGGGACAATGTCAAATGTTCATACCAGTTTTTGTTTTATCTACACACCCATCCCTAACTACGATAAACATATTAGAAACACAGAATGATAGTGCTTGAATATGCCTGCTGTAAACCAACCTGTTTTAATACTGGTTTAACAATCAGAACAAATGTATGGATCTGGTCACAGGTATACTCAGTGCAAAGGAATCATGAGCAACTGTTACACAGTTCAGCTCACTGCAGACTTCATTTAAGTCAAAGATAAGAATAGAAGGCATTGACAGAAGGATTTCACCTTATGGGTTTTACTAGAAGACCTAGGTAATAAATTATTATATACTTTATGTGGGAGACAAATATCAATGTGTCACCCAAAAGACACTGAAGATTCTTTTGACACTCAAAAATACGGGACTTACAGACCTAAAGGAAGTATCTTTTTAATTAAAACCTACTGCAAAATAATAATACTGCAAAAAACTCCTGCAAAGGCTTAATATATTGCTTAGGAGACAAATGAATCTTGCAGTTCCAAATGAGCTATGCTTTATTCACTTATGAGCCCAGACCTTCAATTAGATTTTCTTCAGGGATCTTGCAGTATCTTACTAGATTGAGCTTTGCCTGACGTTCTTCTTTGTAAAATTAGATTTAATATTGACCTTAAAAATAATAATATCCTGCTTTGCCAAAAAGATGTTCTTACCGAATTGGAGGATCTGAAGGCAATAATAAACAATTAAAATTATGAATTTCCCTTTAAATATTACTGTCACAAACATTCAAAGGCACCCCACTTTCTCTAATCATATGGGCTAGACTGTGCCTTTCCCTCTTTTTCCTCATCTAGTAGGGAGATTTTGGTTAAGGACTTTGTATGTTCATTAACTTCAAAAATATTCAGATTCCATCTGGGATGAGGAATGATTCAGCTGTTTATTTTATTTTATATTTTATTTTATTGTTTGAATGCATTTAATGAATGCATAAACAATTACAAATATGTTAATGGTAGAAAAGAGCCCAAATAGTCAGGGCATGTGTCAAGCTAATCTTTTTTTATGGGGGTATTTGAGGAAGGAGATCTTACTTAAAAGGTTCCATTGGGTGTTACTGATTTTGTTTATATGTTTAATTGTGCTTTTAAAACAACTGTCAAAGATGCCTAGGGCTTAGGATAAGCTCATTTGGCCTGTATTATAAATCTAAATTAAAAAAACAAAACAACTGGAGATAAATGTAGAAATATAGCCTTCATAAAATCTCCATGCAGTTCTCAGGTTAAAAGGAAGTGTATCATGAAAGCACAATAAGTAAGCAAGAAGTACTATAGCTCCACATAATTTAGTTATTACAGCAAATAAAACTATACAATAATCTATATTAAAAGAAAAGTACTGACTATAATCAACCTGTAACATTACAGTTTATCCTACATAAAACAAACATCCTAAGCAAAGTTAAAGCAAGGACAGTATTCATAGAATATCAGGGTTGGAAGGGACCTCAGGAGGAGGTCCAAAGCAGGACCAATCCCCAATTAAATCATCCCAGCCAGGGCTTTGTCAAGCCTGACCTCAGGTTAAAATTCAGGTTAAAAGCACTGAACAAGAAGTTTTCAGAAATTCGTTATCCAACTCAAATTAATTTTATGTTTCTTCTGTCTAATTTCAAGTACTCAAGACATGCTTAGCATCATTGCAGTTGTACACAATAAACTTCTGATCATTAGAATGAATTTGTGATGTGGCAGGGAGCAAACATTTATGAACACTAATAACTGAAAAATACCATTAAAGTAAATATTTTCTGCTGCGCTTGAATAGACTTGCTATATTCATGAATACATGTATGCACTTGGTTTGATAAAACAGGTCATGTTTTCAAAATTGAATATGTAAGCTTGTCCTTATCCTCAGAGGAGAAGACAGAGAATTATGATTGCCAGAAAGTGTCCATTTTTAAAAAATTTTCTCTGGACTAACTCTCTCATCCTTTGTTTGGTGCTAGAAGACTTTTGTCCAATGATGTATAAAAATGGTTAACATTTCTTTTTATCTCTGTATAGTATTAGACAGCGATTTGAAAAAATTCCATCTGTCTAAAAAAGACAATTTAAACAGCAACAAATTCTTTCTTTTTCAGATTTTCTGAAAGAAAGGGTACTCAGAAGATTTTAATAGACTCTTGTGCTTGATTAAGGCAGATTTGTCAGATGAAAAAGAGATGCTGGGGAAGCCAGCAACAATCACCAAGTCTGTCACATGTAGTCTATCTACCCATCATAAATTCCTGCTGATGATGGTCCCATAATCCTGTAAACACAGGATTAAAGCTCTATTTAACTTTTATACCTCAACAACCCCTTTCACCTCAAATCTCCATAGAACAATCTGCATTTCACTTACGGTAGAAGGGTGAGTTATTAAAAGAACAGAGGTCTGATTTTTCCCTGGTTATTCTGAATAACTGACATTTTTGAGTGGGAAAAGATAACCAACAAAATATACTATTATAAAATGTTTGCTGCATTTAAAGTGGAGCTGGATCTTGTTATTGATTATCCTAAAACCTTCTGGTTTAGGAAAAAGTTAATTCGGGTCTCAAAGAATACTTTCCTGTGGAATATTTTCCTTTTTATGACTTGCTAATCAGGTACTAGTATTTTGTTAAAGATCTGTTATTTTTAGAGGAGGGTATTGAGGTTTCAACAGCATGGGTTCTGTTCATCCCACAGGTACCAGGAAGTAGCTAAGGATGGAGGGGTCTTTATTGTGCCATGGAGAGATGAAGTCACTCTCAAGGGAAGGTAGGAAGTGTTTCCATTGGTGCCTACCACTAGGGTTTTGTCAGGGGAGGAGGGCTGTAAATTGCAGTTGTGGTAGCCAACAGAGCAAAAATTGTCCAAGGGACAAGCTGACTCAGAATATCCCTGTGTTGCCAACTCTCCCGATTTTGTCACATGCTTATGATATTTGGAATTTTTCTTAGAGCCCCAACTGCCAGAATCACAAGAATGCAGGAGAATCCTAGCTTTCATTATATAAAATTTAAGTTTCTAGTTGTATGGTTGTGGAGAAAACCTTAAAACAAAGCCAGGAAGCAAATATAAAGAACCAAATATCTTTTTAAAATTATGATTTTTAAACCAATGTTATGAGGTTTGAGACCTGACTCATGATATTTGAGTGCTTGGAGGTTTTCTGTAAATTGGGATTGGGAATTTTTTGACAAAATGTTCTTTTGTTGGACAGTGCTGATTCAAAAACAAAAACGTCTCATGGAAATGTAACAGTTTTAATTAAAATTTAGTTAGGAAGGGTTTCAGTTCCAGGACAGAATTTCAGGTCAGAGACAGAGAGAGAGAACGCCAAAAAAAGCCAACAGTGCAGCGCTTCAGTCACTCAACTGGGATGCCAGATAGAGCAGGGACTTAAACTGGGGTCTCTCACTTTCCAGGTGAGTGCCCTAGCCACTGGGATGCTGGCTATTCTGGGGGTGGGCTTGCCAGTCTGACTGTTTTTTCTACACAAAAATTCAAAAGGTCTCAGTTTTGTTCCAATATATAATGAAAATAAATGTCAGAATCTTATACAGCAGGTTAGACTAGATGATCACAGTGGACCCTTCTAGCATTGGAATTTATTATTTATTTTTATTAAATGGAATTCTTGTTTTCTTGCCAGACCTAATTTTCAGTACTGATTTCTGTCACCCATACTACTAATGACCCTCGCCAGCACCATACAGTTCTGCCGGCCTTCATCTGTACTGGCTAGCTGCAGGCCCTTCCATTTGAGGGGGAAGGTTTTGGGCTCTTCCATTGGGAGAGGGCCTGCACTTTACATCTGCTTACAATCAAAGGTTGAATCTAGCCCTGTCTGTAGGTGTATAAGGCTTCTTTTTAAATATATCAAGAAATAGAAAGATACTGATAGACAGGTGTAGTAAACTGTGTGACAGTGAGAGAAAACACCTGCATCCTTATAATAAAATGTACGTTTGTCTGGCTGACCGTCAAGGTTATTTCTCGGGCTGCACTATTCCAGACTGTGCCATACACTAAGTCAAAAGCTCATCACCTACAGTTATAAAAAGCAATTTTTTTGTTTCAGATCAACTAGTGACGAAATGGCCCTGTTAACAATTCATGTAAACTCACCAAAGCATGAGTTTCCTTAGCAAAGACATAAATTACATGCCATTAATGTTCAGAAAGTGGCATTTGACTGAATCTTTCATTCCATTACAACTGTTGGTGCAAACGGACAGAATTTCATTTTCTTACTATTGCTATGAGTTGAGAACAACAAATTCTTAAATTAGTTCTGAAGTAGAAAAATATAAGAAAACATTGGACATGTAAATGTATCAATATTGCATCCTGTAATATTGTATGATGGACATTCAGTTACAGTAGTTATGATACTTTTGAGTGATAGGGTGATGTGCAACCTCAAAACTAATAGTGTTCCAAATACTGTTGTGCTTTTAAATCTTGGAGTTGTTTGACTCATGCCATTTTTCCTTTAGAATTCAGTATATTTTTATTAATATAGACAGTTTGTTATATTATAGTTATATTCCCACAGTCCAATACACTTAACTAAACCAAAATGTATTTTTAAGATATGCACTTCTATAAAAGCTAGTCATGTGAAAGACAGTTTAAACCACAAAAGATCTTAAAATTATGTACATCAGCAGAGGCAGATATACGTCTAAAACAAAATAAGCTTATAAAAATGAGTTCTATAATACTCAACTACAGTAGGTCTTTACAATGAGCACTTCCAATTAATAGGAAATATAGATCATTTATCAGGAAGATTTTCCCAATATATTTACATTTCCAAGTATTGTTCTCTTTTTGGTCAGTACAAAGTAAAACAATTTTTAGTTTAACTGAAAGTGTTCCTGATGTAAGAATGTGTGTCTGAAATTATTTAAAATTATACTATGAGCTCAAGCAGGGTGGTGGTGGTAGTCTGTTAAAACTTAAAATACAATACACTGTTTGAGTTATATGGTTAAACTAAACTGTCAGTATCAGGTACTTCGATATAATATGGTCGGAATAGGTGCAAGACAAAAACAATTGCATGTTAAGTATACTTTCGAGATAGGGTAGCAGCTGTACTTATTAAGAATGGGTTCAACTTTTTACTTAAAGCAAGGATTCAACCTCTTTGTTTTGTATGAAAAATATAGTGTAATTTACAGCTCAATCCATGAGTAAAGATTCAGTTCCCTAGGGATTTTCAACTGAATCATTATTTAGTTTATGAGTTAATTGAAACCAATTTAAAAATGGGACCTTTAATAAATGTCCTGTATCTGACATTTTTTTTTTTACTCCATTTACTAACAAGTGTCTGGCTTCCTATATTTCAAACTTTTCATATTATTACAACTCATGGTCAGCTATCAAATGTACATTTGAATGAATTAGGCTGTGATAAAGAAAGTTATTAATGATTGTTTGTTCATATCTTTTCTATTATATTAACAACATTCTCCTATTCTAAATGTCTTCATAGTATAATGTGAAACCTTAATCACAGCCTGAGGAACATAAGCAAATATTTAGAACTGATGTGTGTTTATGGGGGAAGCATGAACTCATAATTGGGGTCTTGCAACGGAGATTAATGTGCTGCCTGTAGTGTGATTTCTTATCAGCTAGAAGCAGAAGGAAGTTCCCTGTGATAACACAGAGTCTGTCACTATCAGTGTAAATGTGCTCTGCGGGCTTTGGTGTACAGTTAAGAAGCATCCTATAATTGGCATTTCCCTGCTTCTTAGGTTTTGCTTTGGGAGGGAGGGCGATCTCACACTTAACCAACCTCAATCCCTTTTAAATAAAGATAGTGTTTATGGAATAACATTATATATAACAAACCTCTCTACAGTATATTTAAAACAGAATAAAGTATTACTCTATTGCAATAGTAGAAATAAGAAATTTGCCTTCCCTTCACCATCTTTACTGAGGCAAATTTATAATTTCTAATTCAATTTATTTTCCCTTACCCTGCTTCCCCAATATGAACTTTAGGTTATTCCAATGCAAACAGAAATTGTAAACCTTAAATGTATTTTACACACATATAATATCAATGCTTCATGCAATTATGTAAAAAGAATCTAGACTTATTAAAACCAAAATCCAGGAAAAGCTAATATATTTTAATCATAGTGGTAGGATTGTGTCAGATCACTTGTAGAGTTGCATGAAAATTGTCAGACACAGGTTTGCCCTTTCACAGTCAAACTTCCCCCCTCCCCAGTCAAACGTAGATGTTGCATCACTTTTTTGTTGGGAAAAAAATTTCAGTACAAATATTGCCAATTTCTACTCTGTTAAAATTATATGAAACATTACCAAGCTACATTCTGTCTTCTCATGAAAACCTTTCCAAGTACAAAACTGATATCTTGCTCAATTGATTTAGTACCCAATGTCTCTCCTTTCCCTAGCTTCATAAGAAATTTATTTGTTCTCTTACCTAAAAGTTCATTCTCTTCAATTGATCCAATGGAAAAATTAGCTGGACTGACTGAAGGACTGGAAGTAAAGCTTGCATATCCAATGGATGAGTTGATTTCAAAATAATCGTGGCTGTGATTTAGTCGGTGAAATTCCAGAGAAGATACTATTGATGTTCTCTGTTTGGGCTGAAAAAGTAGAGTTCAAAGTGTAACTAACACCAGACATTAGATGATTTCCCCCATCTTCATTATTTGACATTCACCCCACATAATTGGAGTTCATCTCTTTCTAAAAAATTTATTTAGCCAAAAACAAGACAAGGTGTGGTGACTTAGATCTAACTTTTTCTCCAAAATCTGAACAGTAGTTTTGCATACTTGTCACCTTAATTACAGAATCATTTTTGCTTAGGAAGATAACATGCTTCTACAGGTTTACCTATATTAATTGTAATCCTTTTTTAAAACACGGAAGTGCACTCCTTTCAGCAGCTAGATAGCTGGCTCTGAGCTTTTGCTCCACTCAACAATATATCTTACAAAACATTTAGATCTATCTCACGGATGGTCTAGAAAGTAACAAACCAGTAATAATAGGTAATAAATTCCACTGCGCATGGTCAGGCAGCCCCCTGATGTTTATTCATACAGGCAAGGCTCTTAAATTTGACTGCAGGCAAGGCTGAGCTTAATTAATCAAAGACTCTCAAAGATCTAAAAGCTTATTTAGAACTAAAGGGACAATGTCATCTTAAAAGCCATATATTGGAAACACTCATTCCTTCACCTATTTGCATAATACTCTATATTATTAAAACTGAAAGTACAAAAATGGAGGTGGAGCTTTGGTTAGCCTCTCAACATGCCAGGGTAGCACAGCATATGTAGAGATCATCTGAAGAAAAGAATCTGCTCCCGGTGAGGGCCGGTAGCAGATGATTACCCTAGGAGCAATGGCTCTTCTTGAGGCCATGTAGCTACTCAGACCCCTTACTCAGCACAAAATGCTAAAGTACAATTAGCCCAATGAAGTAATTTTCACTTTTGTTTATGGCCCATTTCATTTTGAGGTTATTAATGTTGAAATGTTTATATTACAAATACAGAAAACAATGTATTTTGCTAAAAAGCAACTGTTTCCATTGGAATGTTAAAAAAAAATTTTTTGAAACGTAATTTGGCTCAGGTTTTGTAAAAGATTTCTTGTTCAATTGCAAAATTTTGGGCATAATATAAATTGACTGTGTCCTGTTAAAACTGAAAAAGTTGTGTAGGTTAAGGATAGGCACGCAGCTGCAACTAGTTTGCAGTCTATGGAGGGGAATTAACTTCTTTAATAATCCAAAAAATAATGTATGGCTTGCAAGGCTCCTTCCTAGGGCTAGTAATTGCTGTGAAGATTTTCATGAAGGCAGACAGACTCCCGCATCAAATAGCTTTAAATAAGAGGTACTGGTATGGGTCTTAGCCAAACTACTGATCTGAACAAAAATGCAACAAAAGTGCACCATTTATTTTTGCTAAAATGCAATTCAGCAGTGACATAATTATGTTTAAAAGGGATATGTTGCAAGAAGGTTTCTTATTTGGGGGCCTTGCAGTAGGTCAGTTTCTTCTGTTGAGAGAAGCTGATGTCATGGAGTTATGTCTGGTATAACTGGTTTATTCACACAAAATACAGGACTCTAGTTACTCTTAAACTGAGACAGGCCCAACCTCACTTAGGCAGCTCTGGAATCGCCAACTCGGTCACCCTGAGCAGCCACCTCCATCTTTGTTCTTCCAGGCCTCTAGTCATCCTCCTAGCTGCCATGGAACCTTCCCCTCGTGGCTGTCCTATATCAGTTGCCAGTCAGAACAGCAGCAGCAGATTCACCACACTGCCACCAGCTGGCCTATTACTGTTCATCTGATTTACCACGTTAGTCTAGAATGACATACACTACAGTGGCTTTTCTTTGAAAATTTCTGCGCAAACCTCATGCACAAATCTTTGAAAAAGGTATTCCATTCATTTCAAAAGGATGGATGCATGCACTTGAGTGTTTTGCACAAGTAAGTCTCCAGGACTTATCTGATAAGAAGTGATCTCTTGTTGATCCTAGGATTTGTCCTCCTCCTAAATTCCCCCCACACTGATACTAAGGGGCCATAATCATTAATCCCAATTGGCAAAGGGGAGAGAGGGATATTACAGTAGGCCAGAAGGGTTCCCTTTTGGTCACATGTTACACAACTGTTGGAGCAGGGCTGCATGGCAGGGAACCACACGTGATGCTTTCCTGGTTTTAGGGAACGCTTTATGCGGCTTTAAATGACCAATAATAAGTCTGATTACTTTCATAAGGCAGCCTAACCTGCAGATGGATAGTAGCTACAGCCTCAGTAGTCTGTATGTAGGTGCTTTCACCCTACTGTGGCAAAGGTGCCTGAGCACTTAGATCTAAGCGAGGAGTCTTTTAGTACAACTATGCAAAGGACTGATTTTTGGAACTCCTTCAATATTCCTGTGCATGCAGAACATTGGGATTGCAAATTCACCTAACATACGAACAGATGGGTAAGCAGATAACCTTCCTACTCTGCTTTGAATATAGTCTACACGCACACAGAGCTCAAGTTTACCCTCTTCCTGGGCTTTGACATTATTATTTAAATCAACAAAACAAAAACTTAACAAGATTTGTTTCTAATCCTAGGGTTCTTCTACAGAAACTTCTCTAGCTCAGCCTTTAGTTCCCTTTTCCCTAGAGGGGCAGGCAGTCTAATTCTGTTATATTCAGATTGGAGCTAACAAGAACCACCTGCCAGCATGCAGCAATTAGTATAGTTATGCATGGTTCTAGCACCTGAACATTAGTGGCACAATAGAGGATTCTTATCCCTGGTCCTAGAAAATGTCAAGCTATTACAATCTGCTAATAGTTCATTAATATATGCTAGTTGCGGCTAGAAGCACAAATCTACCTAGTACAAAATTAAGTCAGAGCAGAAGTACCGAGAATGAACACTCACAGGGTAGCCTTATCTGCTGCAATTAAAAACTGCCAAAATTTCTCTTTATGAGAAAACTGATGGCCTATAAGCTCCTCTGCAGGAGCTTAGGGTCAAAATATTGGCGTCATGAGGCATGGTCTCAGGGGAAAGGCTGAATAACACAGTCCATAGGACTTCCCTGAATTAGTTCCTGTGTGAACTAGAATATATCTTTAAAAAAATATTTTTTTCCATTTATAAATTGCCAGTGGTGGAGAAACAATGAAAGTCGAGACACCCTTTTTCATATGTACAACATCACAACCTTGATAAGACATCAGTCCAAAATGAAGCAATGTCATTGCAAGTCAATTTTCTGTAGCTTTTTGATCCAAAATATTTCACATGCTAAAAAATAGCAACACAGAACAATTACAAATTCAGATATCTAACTTGGTTCTCCCTTCTCAGTTTAGAGCCATCTATAGGTTTATGATCCCTTGGCAGAGGCAAGTATACTAGGCATAATGGTTTCTCCACTCATCTATTTAAATAGCAGTCTCATATTTCCTTACATTATAAAAAGATGTGCATTTTGTAAGCTGAAAAATAAAGAAAAGTGGTAGATTGCACCCCTTGCTATTCAAATACAAAGTAAATAATCATAAAATGAAATTTTTGCTCATGAAAAGTGCTGAATTACCACAGAAGCTAGAGAATACTCCTGTTTACCCAAAGAACAGGTACAACATAGGCAGTGACGGTTTAGGCTTCACACCTGTGCCTTCCCATGAACCTCAATTTTGACCTGGAAGGCTCAACATGCCTGTTTCATTCTCGGCCTGATTACTGATATTAGCAGCAACAAGAGTGCCAGCTGTGTTTTAATTGTACATCTGCTTATCAGGATCTGGACTGAGAGCATCAGTCATCAGATGGCAACAACTTTTAGTCACTACTGAACTGGGTTTGGTTCAAACTAGTAATCTAGAGTTGGAAAGACTTGATTGTCCTATTACCCAGTCTCCCAAGATAACTAGCTCTTCAAACATCAAAATAAATGAACACATAGAAGAAACACTGTCATTTTAATTATCTACATTAATGTTTTCATGGGTATGGCTATTACAATTTCATATCTCAAATTATAAATATGACTAAAATTAAAGATAAAAAAGCAGCAAGTTTCAGCATTCATACTGATAATCTTGATTTTTTTGCCTAATATCTTAATTCAGAGCACCAGGCAGTAATTATACTGTATTTAGCAGCAAATATGTCCCAAGGAGCTACAACAGAAACCTCATAACGTCATGGGAATTTAAAAAAAATGAAAGAAGGATAAATAAATGTTTGCATTTCTTTAACCATAAATTATTCTCTACTATAAAGGCAATAAACTCAAACTAAATTTATTTAATTTTATTGCTAATCAAAAGATTCCTAGTGACTTCTGTTTCTACTAAAGAGATTCTGAACTAATACAATGTGACCTCCGGCATGCTGCTCATTCAGCTGGTCCACACTTCCTCAGGATGGCCTGACAGTGTGTTAGCATACTTCCTGAGACATCTGAAAATTATTGATACACACAACGATGGCACAGCTGCCATTGTCCCTTTGTGTATTGTTGTGTGCATGGAGTATCCACGGTGCTTTCTGTTCTTGTGCATTCACAGTGCCTCTTCTCTTTGTTATCCTAGCGCCTCTTCCTGACTTCTCTGCTGGATGAGGTAACCAAATGTCAGCAATCAGCTGTGCTGTTCTTCCCTCCTCCCCTGCTTTATCTCAGACCACCACTTTGCTTGACACCAGTGGCTGGGAGTGAAGGAGGGTATGTATGATGCTTCTCTCCTCTTCCTTGGGCCCCAATTGTCATTTCTTAATCTCAGCCAGCGAGCAGCAATGAGTTCTGAGCAGCTCTCCTGCAGCTCTCCCACTGTCAGGAACTCAGCTGCCTCCAGACTCAGTGCCTGGCAACCCAGTGAGCTCAGCTGGGCCCAAAAAATGCTCTCAAACTGACTGTGCTCCCCAGTTGGTCAGAAAAGCCAACAGATCATCATTTAAACCCTGTAGCAACAGCAGCACACTGGCTGCTCTATGTATTCCACGTTTATATCTGTACTCGGCCTGCTTCTTGGCTGGCCCTTGTTCTGATTCTTGCTCGTTCTGCTCCAGCCCTAGTCCCTGCCTATGTCTGAACTCCTGGCTCTGACCACTGGCTTGCCTCCCGGCTATGCCTTTGACTCTTCCTTTTGGTGCTGTTCTGACCACTAAGATAATACAACCTAGTGGTTGGAGCCAGTCTATCTATCCTCCTGTGACACCCACTTTGTTCTGATGCACTAAAGCTGTTGCATTTTTGTGGGTATTGGTTCCTTTTTAAAGGATGGGATTAGTATTAACAGTGGATCTTTAGCCTCTGAGAAAGCGCCATATTCACAAACTGTATATGCACTATATTCACTGAAAAATGTTTATTGAATTATTCATTGAGGCTTTTACATATTCTGTGATCCACTTTTCAACCATTTACCTATAACAGGCCTGATCCTCAAGTATCATAGACTCCAAAGAGTTGAGGATGTTCAGTACTGCACGAGCTTGGGCCCATATACTGTAAATAGAGATCTGAATAACTCTGAATTCCTCTGACTCTTATGTACACACTGAATTAGAAAACTAAAACTACGGGACAGTTCCAGAGAGGCAATTCATCTTCAACAAGAGAAAAGTATCTATTTAGAAACAATATTCTCTAAAAAAATCACTACTAATTGTGAGGATTATTCACATGCTTAAACTTAGATATGTGCTTAAATTCTTTGCTGAACCAAGGGTGGATCAAAGCTTTAATGCACTCAAACAGCTTGTTTTCTTTTTTCATCACTACTGTCTATTGAACAGATGTTTTTATTTTCATATTTGCTTAGCTCTAATTAAAATCATCTAATTGGAATAATGTTTTGTAATGAGTTGTCAAAAGAGAAGGTCTATTACAATGTGCACGATTAATAATATTTTAGTTAATGGTGTTAAGTAGTCACTGAATATCTAAACAAGGATTTCTAAATATTCTGCTCTGGAGATATTATCAGCCATCTCACTAACTATATTATAAAGTATACTTTTATTTCTAAACATGTATGACTCATATACATAATTTTAGAATACTACAGAAGGTTTTTTTTTGTTCTGCTTGCCATCATATGTATATGAATTGTTAGCTTTTTAAATAGACATTAATAGCATACCTGTTATTTCTTTTTTGACTATTTCATAAAGCATCCTTGCTTTCAGTATTACTAGGATAAGGAAGGTTTTGAACTATTCCCAGTAGATTTGGGTAAACACTTTAGGTTTAAAAATAATTCCATATAAACAAATACAAGTGTCTGAGAATCAGGAACTAAGGCTATGTCTACAGCAATTAAACACCCATGACTGGCCTGGGTCAGCTGACTCGGGCTCGCCAGGCTTGGGCTGTGGAGCTGTAAAATTGCAGTGCAGATGTTTGGGTTTGGTTTGGAACTTGATCTTTGGGACCTGTGAGGGGGAAGGTCCCAGAGCCCAGGCTCCAGCCTGAGCCTGAATGTGACACTGCAATTTTTAGCCCCGCAAGCCCAAGTCAGCTGAACTGGGCCAGCTGTGGGTCTTTTATTCCAGTGGAGATGTACCCTAAATCCATGCCTAGGCTTTGGGTCTATCGGGCAAGGTGCTAAGTACCTTGACTTTAATGGGAATCTGGGAAGCTCAGCACTTTGCAGGGAGTACTCAGCATCTCACAGAACTTGGCTCTTTCTTTCTCTCTTTCTCTCTTTCTTTCTATATGAAATGCTATATTAATGGGTCTGCTGGCAGTAGAGTATTTCCACACATGTGTAGGGCTGTTCCACTGGATATTTCATAAGATTTTCTTAACTGTCCCCTGCTATTCTGTTATGATTTTTGATCAATCTCTTAAAGGAAGTTGAAATCAGTGGAGATGAGTAATGCTGAGGATGGGATGACCAGCCTGAGGCACCAGAACAGTATCTAACAAATTATGTTCTTTTTTTTTTTTAAAGTGCAAGAAACAAGCAAAAAAAAAATGTAAACACCAGTTTTCTTTGCAGCAGCTTTGCCTGCAAGTAACCCTGACTCAATGTCAGAAAAATAGAAAAAAATCATAGCTATATTATGCATTTACTAGGAATTTCTGAGGTGCTGGGAGACAGTGACATTGATCTTTGTGGTTTATCTGTTAATAAAATTGTGAAACTGGCTGCTAACATCTCAAAAAATCTTTGAGATACAACCCATACTGTTTCAGCTGAAATGTTGGCAGTGTCATTAACTCTACCACAGACTACTTGTGTGACATTAGACAAGTCAATTAATCTCTCTGAGCCTCAGTTTCCAATATGTAAAATAGGGTAAATAATAGTTCCTTTCTTCTACCACATAGCTCTATGGGACTCCAGTTTCAGTTTGGACCTCTCAGCTATACTGTAACACAGATTAATGATGATTGCTGCATCTTAAAAATGACTTACTACATATTGATGGAAAAGCATGTTAAGTCATTTCCCAGCATACCTGGTAATGTTTGTAGTGTCATAAAGCATGATCAAGTCCTTAGGCTTTAGCCCAATTTTTGAGGGAAAATGGTCTTCTGGGATTCTAATGTCTCCTTTGCCTACCCACAGCCATTTTTAAAGACCTTTCTATAGCATGCTTGTGTGAGTGGGGAGGAATCTACCTGTAAAACATTTGGATCCAATTTTCTCCGCAAATGTAAATCAATGCCACTCATTGTGTCAGCCAGAGAGGCTCTACAGTGACTGAAATAATTTGCTCTCTCCTCTGAAGACCTAAACTATCTCCACATTGCTCCTAGACCTGCCAGCTGTGACAGACCATGGCTGGCACTCAGACTTGTTCACCATATGCTGCTAGTGTATGAGATTACCATTCTTTTTAAGACAGTACTTCCAAAATCAGCGGAACACAAGATGTTAAAAAGAATTCTTCTAGGAGGTTATTTGGGAGTTGAGCAATATAAACAACAAGTGTGAGAGGAAGCCAGTTTTAGCCAGTAATATTCAGATGGATAAAAAAAATCTTGCATCTAAATGTGACCTGTCACAAATGCTGAAATTCATTCTGCCATCCCATCCCTCCCCCCCCCCCCCCGACAACCCCCACTTATTAAACACCAGATCACTGACAACAATGTTAAGGAACAATCCTGTTCACATAAAATGAGCATTTATTCACGGAAGATAATGCCTGAGACATTTTTTAAATAGTCCACACTTTGGACATCAAAAACCATAACTGCAGTTAGCCACATGAAACCCACCTTAGCAAGACATGAAGAGAAAAAGTAGTCAATACATTATAATTAATAAATGAAGAATTTTAAAAGGTTTCTCCGAGAGTTCAGAATTGAAATTCATGATTATTGCCCAAGACTCCACAAGTAAATGGCTAGGCCAAGAAAAACAAATTCACAAAAGGAGATGCTGAGATGGTTGAGCCTTACATCTGTGTCTTGAAACGTTATAGAGACATTATTACAAGAGAATGTGGCTCACCTAGGGTATATCTACACGGCAATTAAAAGCCTGCAGCTGGCTAGTGCTGATTCAAGCTCTCAGGGCTCGAGTTGCAGGGCTGTTTAATTGCAGTGTAGACTTCCTGTCTCAGACTGGAATCTGGGCTCTAGGACCCTGCAAGGTGGGAGGGTCCCAGAGCTCCGGCTGTGGCACAAGCCTGGAAGCCTACACTGCACTTAAACCGCTTTGCAGCCCAAGCCCCAAGAGACTGGGAGTCAGCTTGCTTGGGCCAGCCATTGGTATCTAATTGCAGTGTAGACATACCTGTATTCAAATGCTGATTAACAAGTGACTTGCTGTAATCCAGAGTACTTTGTTCTGTGTGCTGACTAATGCACATAAGACTTTACATGTGGGCTTAGTCTCTTTTAGGTTTGTTTTAGACTATGATTTAAAGATATAATCAGTCTAACACCTTCTACAGCTCTAGCGCAGACAAGACAAGATGTACTTTAGTACATGGTAAGTGGTCAAAATAAAGCTCAAAGGACTCTAAAGTTTTAGAAGGTGTAACTTAGATCAAGCTATCTTTCACAATCTAACAACACACCTTTAAATCATAGTCTAAACAGAGCCCCTTTACACCACTCTGCCAGTATCAGAAAGTCTTGAAGTCGGCATAAATGTAATTTACGACCATTTTAAGGGGTTCTTACACTTCCAGAGTAGTGTAAGGGGGGCTCAGTGTAAATGAGAATCAGGTTCAAGAGCTCCTATCACTCTAACAAAACTGAAGTTGAAAATAAAAGAATAAGGGGTTCAAATAAAATCAAGCAGACAAAACGAAAAGCTATGTTATGGCAGTTTTACAAAGGTGTTTCCAAAAGTGGGATTTTGTTCACTTACAGAATCACTCTGATAGTGTTTGGAAACCAGCAATTATGTGCTATGAAACACACAAATATTAAACATTTATATTCAAAACTCTGATGTCACATGGCATTTTATAAAAAATGTTTCCAATCATTCCTTTCAGCACAAAGGGCTGTGAGTAACTCCAGAGTGAGAGGAACACTCCAGAGTGACAACTTGGTGTTTCATAGAAGCATAACTCATGAACAGGAGTTGTACTTCCTTTTCCAGGCTAAAGTTTAGTAATCAAAATAATTCTTGATGGAGTTAGACCATGGCAAAATTTGTCTGAATAAAATGAAGAAAAAAAAAATCACGGATCTCACCTTCACTCAGTCATACGCTGAACTTCAGACCATTTTTCTGTTTGTTCATATGTAACATGATAACTCTGAATCAATTTCAAAGAATGTTCTAGACATCAGTGAGCATAAGCCTATTGATTATGGTGAAAATTGGAAAAGCTTGCTTCTGAGGAAAATCAGGACTTCCACAGCCCCTGGGTCTGCAGGCAGAGGAATCTGTGGGATGCTGTCTTCTGCTGCCTTCACATATCAGAGGCAGCTTCTTAACTTTCTGTGTAGGGAGCCTGTGTGTAGCCTGGAGTCTAACAGTAATAAAAGAGCCTTAAAGGGAAGGTTTTTGGAGGGAATGGAGGACTTGGGAAGGCAGTGGAATATGAAGGAAGCAAGGATCCAGAAGGGATTGGGTGGGTAGTGGCAAAGTGGGGCCCTAGAAGACAGAGGCAGATGTATGCCTTTGCAAAAGGACAAAGCAGCTCTGAGTGCAGGGGCTGCAGGAGCTCAGTAGCCCCAAACAGCCAGAGAATTTTACATTCTAGCACTCGCTGTCCCATCCAGTCACTCCCCTAGTATGTCACTATGCTGGATAGAGAAGAGGAAAAAAGTGGTATAGCAGTTTAGTCCACTTTTGTGCTGGGGCTGTTCCCTGCAGGCTATTTCTGTTCCCCTTAAAACCTCTCTACTCTGTCAGAATGGAGTAAAGGGGCCCTAACAGGGAACAAAATATACCCCTAAAATGAATTAATCTGTGTGTATTATATATTATCATTATTATTTATTTGTATTATGATAGTGCCTAGAGGCCAACCAAGACAGGCACTGTACAGTCAGAGTAACAGTCCCTGCTCAAAAGAGCTTGCAGTCTTAATAGACAAGACAGACAAAGGGCAGGGGAAAGGGAGTAAATATATAACCAGAATTAACAGAGTGATGTTTTGCAAACATCATGTTAGTTCCACAATTTCTTTTTTAAAAATTCTTAGGGTAGGGTTTTGTTGGGAGGAGATTAGCTAAATGGAAAGATAAAGGAAGGGTGGGGGGGACATAGCAGATAGGGATCTAAGGGAGATACGGGAAAGAAAAGGGGAAGGGGAGCTGAGAGCTGTAACAGATCCATCTCCACATATGGTCACAGATGCAGACACATAAATACACACTGACCAATAGGTTACATACTTTCTACTATTGAAGTGTTCTACATAGCAAAAAGGGTGGCTAAATATTATGTTAAAGTTATTTTGACTGTCCATTCTAACAAGAATGGTGAAGTTCTGACCATATCCCCTTTTCTTCTGCAGTAGGATGACAGCAGCGCTGATACCATATACACTGAGAGTGCGTAAATGGGTCTGATTTAAATCCAAACAACTCCTCCCCTGAGTCCCTATGAACACTATTCAAGATGAACTAGCACAAGAACATCACCATTCAATGTTCTGGGTCCATCTGTTGGCAATATCATGATGAAAACAGATTTTTAAATGCTATTTTCAATGAACTACCACACAACAACTTGTTCCAACAGTATTTCCAGTGCCTGTCTGCCTGCCTCCGATTAGAAAAAACAACTAAGAGGGAAGAAGGTACTTCAATAGAACTGTGATGTAGAGGGGGAGAGATAGAGAAAGAGAGAGCCTACAGAAATAGAAAAAGGGGGAGACAATTGGGAAAAGGCAAAAAAGGCCAAGAAGATAATATTCTAGACATAGTACAATCTGGATTCAGGCCAGAACATAGAACTGAAACTGCGATAGTGGCACTAATGGATGATCTCCAGCTGTCAGTGGATGGAGGGCAGACATCCATTCTCAACCTTCCGGACCTATCTGCAGCATTTGACACGGTCAGCCATGTCAACTGCTTCTCATGTGAGAGGCGGCAATGGTGCAGAGTAATGTGTTAATACGGTTTGAGTCATTCCTGGAGGCATGCACCCAATGAGTACTGATGAGAAACTTCACCTCTACCACTAGACCCTCACCATGGAGTCCCACAAGGATCAATTGTCTCTCTAGTCCTTTTCAACATCTATGTGCAGCCACTAGGTGAATTGGTCAGACAACTGAAGTGGCACCAATATGCAGATGACACACAGCTCTACCTGTCTTTCACCACATACAACCACACCTCTACCATCGAGGGACCAATGTTTGGATGGCATCAACTCATTCATGTCTGTGTCACCTCTCAGTTGGACTATAGCAATGTGACGATATACCTTGGCATGAAGTCTTCAGCCTCTCTGGTCTCTCCACAAGTTTCCCATGTACTACTGAATCAAGTTCAAAGTCTAGGTCCTTATTTTCATGGCACTGCATTGCCTGGGCCCAGGTTAGCTAACAAACCACCTAAACCTCTGGGATGAAGACTGTACTCAACAACTTTGCTCTCTGGCACAACAGAGTTCTCTACAATAAGGGCAAAGCTCATCCATGTGGGAGACAGAATCTGCGGGGGAGGAGCTGGTCCCAGCCTGTGGAGTGAATTCTCCAAGAACTAAAAGACAATCACAAACCTCATCACCTTCTACTCAAAATATAAGACATTTCTTTGACCTTGCCTTCTGTAACAGATACATAGCAACATGTGTCTTATAAAAAATTAATACAACCAAAACAAGACACACCACAGCATATGCTTCTCTTCCTGAAGAAAGGATGAGAGAACAAACAAATAACTTGTGACAGATGTTAGTCACGTTGCTTAATGCCCTACTGGAAGATATTTAGGTACTATAGTGTTAAGCAGGTATAAGACCCTTTCGTCTATTCTATACACAGAATTAGAAATATGTGGAAAAGTTTAAAGTTATGTAGACTCAACCATAATATAAGACAAAGTAAAATAAATAATGTCCAAAAGGTATGGAATCAAGAGGACAGAAGTATAGTGAGGGAAAGAGGCCTGGAAAAAGGATAAAAAGAGAACAAAAACTTGGGGGAAAACTAAAGGCAGCCAAATAAAGCACTAGCATTAAACAAAAAAAATATTTGTCATTAATTCTGTAACAAGAAATAGTTGTATAATTATTTTAAGACATTGTACATCTCTCTGACCATATTCCCAGAGGTTTTAATTTCCCCACGTATAACCAAGATCTTTTTGCGGGGTCAGAAAATATTTTGGACGTCTCAGTTTCTCCATTTTTTTAATTATCTACATTTATATATTCAAAAGGTCCTTATTAGAGACAGAGTACATGCATACATACATGTGCGTGCACACACGGTCAACTGTTCACAGAATCAGAAACAATTAACAAGAGAGTTTATTCTGATGACCTACCTGAGGGCGTATAACTTTTACTATATTTTTAAGTGCAGTGTCTGGTGATGGAGGAGAGCAGTCAGGTGTTGGGCCTGTAGAGCTGTTTCTATGGTTACCAGTTCCTGGTGCAGTAATTGCTACCTGAGGTGCATTATCTGTGAATAAAAATAGCATTTTGATGAACCTACTGCATATTCTAGAACAGTATATGTCTTTTAAAATCAGAAAATACTTCTGAAAACAGAGCAATATTTCAACTTTGAAAAATTAACATTGTTGAGCACAGACAGTGAGGAAAATACTGCATATTTATCCTATATTTTTAGTACATATTTTTTTCCATTTAAGCTGGTATATATCACCCCCTATGGTACCTAAATATTAGTGCACACAAAATGAAAAAATATTGTTTAATTCATTTTTCTGAATTACTCATCACAGTTCCTAATACTGCTTTTACACTCAGAATAATCTAAGGCTAAATATCAACTGCCGGTCTTTTCAGTCAGCTTTGCTGTAATAAGACCATCAAGGCACCAATTCAGTAAAGTACTTAAACATGTGCCTAATTTAAAGCATTTGTGCAGTCCCACATGAGTCAGTGTAACTACTCACATGCTTAAAATTAAGTACATGATTAAGTGCTATGTTGGACTGAGGCCCATATGCTCCTGTGGGTTAGGGTATATTACTGTTACAGACACACCACTGAAAATATACACATCAAAGTATGAATCCTGTTAGAGGAGTAGGGGAGAGATGTAATAACACATTTCTAGGAAGATAAATACATATACGGCCTGATTCTTAATTACACTAAAGCACCTTTACCTTGCTCTGGCCTTAAAGTGAATGTAAACGTAATTTACCCCTACTTAAAATCTGCTTTACAGGTCCAGAGCAGTGAAAAGCAATCTTCAGGCCTACAATATATGTAAAACCTGTGCACTCTCTAGGGTCTGATTCCTCACTTCCACAGTTTACACCACTGTAGTCATGCAAGGGGCCTTGAAGTGAGCAAAAACATAGTATTCCCACCTAAAATCTTCTTTACACTGCCAGAGCAGCATAAATTGGAAGTAGTGTAGATAAGAATCAGGTCCTTTTGTGTTTATTGGAATACCTTATATTCTTAAAAAGAAAAGGAGTACTTGTGGTACCTTAGAGACTAACCAATTTATTGCAATGCATCCGATGAAGTGAGCTGTAGCTCACGAAAGCTTATGTTCAAATAAATTGGTTAGTCTCTAAGGTTCCACAAGTACTCCTTTTCTTTTTGCGAATACAGACTAACACGGCTGCTACTCTGAAACCTTATATTCTTAGATACTAAATTCTACAATGTATTTCGATTATGCAAGCACCCTGAAAAAACCCAACAGCTCAACATTTCAGACCCTCTGTCCTTTCTCAAGGGAATAAAGCATCAGATATGTAGCTGTTTCTTATAAACAATGTCCTTATTGTGAACAGCTTTTTATTTTCACTGTATGACCCACCATCAGATGACCAGTAATGATGCACCACATGGGTTTTCTCCATCAAAGAGAGAGAATCATTACCAATTCAACTATAGCAAAGATATTTTCTAGTTTAAGTATATGGTATGCAGTTTCATTAATAATAAAAAGCCTTGAATTAATTTTATTTTGTAATATAAATTATTGCATAATTATAATGCTCTAATTTATTTTCCCTTTCTGTTTGTTGGGAATAGGACCAAAGAAAATATTTTTAGGTAGTTTTTTTTTTATGAAAGCCCTAACTGTAAATACATTCAAACTAATATAAATTTCAGTGCAGCAATTCAAGATAAAAGGAAGCAATTTACCCTTGAAACAGTAGGGCCAGACTCTGCTGCATCCAGTGGAAAGTGAGCTGGCAGCCAGAGACTAAACTGACAGTGAGCCAGTTACTGATGTCTGATTCTCTGCCAGTTCCAGGAAAAGTTATAGTAGTCTAGGGGCTGTTCTAGCATGCACCTGCTGCCAATGGTCCCCAAGCATGCATTCGAGTAATCTCCAGTGGATAATCCATGCGCCAGTCACGTTCTCTCCTACCCCTAACACACCAGCTTTCACAAGTAGGGTGTCATAGAAGCCATTTCTGATCAGTGCCCACTATGAACTCCCTCATGTTAGGGGTTTGTGGTCATTTTTTGCTCCTTTTGTGACACATGAGCAGAACAAACGAAGAGAAGCAGAGCTGAAAATATGCCCCATAAGATATTTTCTGACATTAAAAATAATAACCAAAATTATTAAAAAATAATTCTAAAACTAGAGCATATATAAACATACACCCAGACAGATCAAACAAATATCTTTGTTGTTGTTGCTGATTTACATTCCGGGCAGTCCTATTAATTTCACTGAGTTGTTGCACCGGGGTGCATGTTAGCACAGAATTTAGCCATATGATGTGATTCAGAAATTAAGAAGAGAAAGGACCATTATGATCTAATCCACCTTCTCCATAACACATACCATAGACTCATCCACTAATTTCTGCATCAAGTCCATAACTTCTGTTTGATTTAGCATTCTTTTAGAAAGCTTCAGCATCTTACCACCTGATCTAGTTATGTCTTTTTCTAATACATTAAAGCGCCATCTACCCTCAGAAATCTCTTGCCCACTTAAGTATTTGTAGACCATAACCAAATAACCTCTTAACCTTCTCTTGGAAAAAAATAAATAGATTGAGCTTCTTAAGTCTCTCACTATGAGGCACATTTTCCATGTCTCAGATTATTCTTGCAACTTTTTTCTGAACTCTTTCTAATTTTTCTACATCCTTTCTGAAGCGTGGATACCAGAACTGGACATGGTGTTCCAGTAATGGTCTTGTTAACGCCATATATAGGGGTAATGCTACTTTCCTACTCCTCCTTGATATTCCCAGGTTTGAGTACCAAAGGATTACATTTGCCCTCTAAACTACAGAATTACACTAGGGGGCTCATATTCAGTTGGTTACCTACCATTATCCCTAAATCCTTTTCAGTGTCACTGCATTCCAGGGTACTGTCTCCACTCAAGTAATTATGACCTACATTCTTTGCTCCTACATATACAACTTGCACTTGGCTGTGGTAAAAAGCATGTTGTTCAAATAAACCCACTTTACCAGCCAGTCCAGATCTATATGTATAACTGAGCTCTCTCCATCATTATGTGGGAATTTTTCCAGGAATTATTTCAGAGTTTCTTCCAGACCATTGATACAAATATTGAACAGGACCAAGAACAAATCCCTGTGGAACCCAATTAGAAACTCTCCCACAGGATGATTATTCCACTTTTACAATTACTTTGAGATCTGTCAGTTAACCAGTTTTAAATCCACTTAATCTGGATTACCTTGATTTTTGAATACTGCTTTTTTTAAAGCAGAATGTCAGGAAGGACAGTCAAATGCCTCTGCGACGCTAAGTGTTATACAGAAGTGTAAATGTATTATGTTAACACAGTTACCGTATAACCTCAGTTTGTTCTATGTAACAGCAGAAAGGTGGGGACACTAATCTTCTCTGCTCCTTAGTTCACAGTTTTGAGACATAATTAATATGGTCATCCAGGTATCTTGTTCATGTAAAAAAATAGTTTAGTTCTTGGTATACACTAACGTGTCTCTAACAAAGTAAACATATAAGAATTAACACTATAACTAATCTTTTCATAAAACAAGAAGGTTGGGAGTTAATTTCTTCATCCGTACCTTTCATTTACACGATTGCAAGATAAATACCCAAAGCGATTCAAATTGTTGCAACATCCGTTTAAATACACAGTGACCTTTAGATAAAATAAAACTTGGATTATGTGGTGTATTTAATTAAATGCCCTTCTAATAGTGTTTAATATTTAGCTGGATGTTTCTTCGGCTGCCAAAATGGATGCCTACAGTTGGGCTTCTATATTCATATTAAGGTACCTAAATAAATTGCGCTTGATTTTCAAAAGTACCGAGTACCCATCAGCTCTCATATTCTTGAGCAATTTAGGAGCAGAGATATAGGCACTCAGTCTTTTGAAAATCTTGGCCACTATCTCCAAAGGTCTAACTGAAGATGGAACTTACTTATTATTACTAGTATGATAAACAATATGAGAAATATTTGACCCTTTTCTAGAGTTTATAGGCTACCAGGAGACCAACAGGAAATAAAAGTCATGGAAGGGAATGAAGGTCTCATTCATGCTAGTGGTGGCTGCTTAATGTTTATACATACTAGGGTTGCTTATATCTAGGAAAATGTACAGTTTCCCCCCCAAAATTATAAAAAGCAGAATGACAAAAATCAGAAATAGCTTGCCTTCTTTATTACAGCTGCAAACTATGTTGTTCTCCCTTGCTATGTAAATGTACTGTTACATATGAAAAGGAAACATCAATAAATTAATGGTTTAATTAGAATTATAAAGAAATCAGGCAAGTGGAAACCAGACCTTACAATATCAATTAAAATATGAATTCACTGATGCCTGTGTCCTTTAATGTGCTACAATATTAGAAGAAAGCAAACTTATCGTATGAACAGTAGTACACAAAGTATCAATGTAATTTATACAGCAGCAGTTTTTTATTTTCCTGTACGTGGGGGAACAACTGTACATTGAAAATCTCCTGACCCGGAAGGTCATTCTCATCTTTGCCAAGTATTTTAAGATAACCAAATGATAGACAGCATTGCACTCATATAGTGCCTATTTATTATATTGTTAATTATTATTAAGCAGGCAATAAGTATGCCAGTACCAAGCAGAAAACTAGGCCCTTTCTAAAACACAATGCTGCACTTGAGTATTCCTGAATATACCGTTTAAAAAAATGCCTAACCAATTCAGTAAATTTTTGACAAACAACATTGCTAAAATCAGACACTTTCCTCAGCTTTCTACTGATGTTTTTAAATAGAGCATCTTGGGGCCAGATAAACTGGTGTGCTGCTTTGGTGACACAAATCAGATGTAAATACGGTTTAGCTGGTAGCAGGTTTCCAGCTGTTTTGTGTCACACTGTCTCTGGAGTTGTGTAAAACAGCTAGAGTATATTGGTGAATCTGACCATATATAGTTTGTCAACATTCAAATCTCTTCTGAATTTTAGATTTAGAAATTAAACATTCCTGAAACTCAGCATGTTGCAGAACAAAGGCAGTCATAACATTTTTAAAAAATTAAAAATAAGAAAATAACCACACTAGCTCTGAAAAGATTTTATCATAAACTTTCATCTTAATGATTTTCAACAGAATTATCTGTACAGTGCTATAGGAAATTACCACTATTTTATGAAGTCATTGGCAAAGCACAGCGAATGCTAAAATGAAACCACTCCCTTCAATAATGAAGGCTTCCATAGACATCCATGAATTGCGCATTCATCTATGAAGGAAAAATGAGTAAAATGATGACTTTAGTGCACCAGTGATTAAAAAGAACAGGATTCTGCACTCAAACATAGCTGTGTTTAAAAATTTGTTTTACCTGAAAAAAAAAAAAAAAAAGTGGGAGTCCCATACAACTTGGGCTTGATTTATCCCTTGGGATCCATTAGGCAAGCCAGACTGCTGTTTCCAGCAATAGTAAACACCCTGGAATGGAGGCACAGTGGCCCAAGTCACTGAAGATGCTGGAGCCAGCAAGCACAAGCGCAAAACTGGGCAGAGCAGTTCCCAAACTTGTAGAAGTTTCACTAATTCAGTACTTCCTCCAGGCAGACTCCACCTGTGTGGGGCTTCAGATGTAAAAGCTGTCCTTCCTTAGCAGAACCTCATAGGTGAATCCTCACCCCCCACTAATGCATAGCTACCCCCAGGGTACAAAACTCAGAATTAAAGACCGGGACAAATTACATATTTTAGGATCTAAAGACACGAGAAACATTACTCGAGAAAATGCGAAAAGAGCACATTGAAGACTCAGGCATGTAATCAGTGAGTAGCTAAACTTGATATATGGGAAGAACAGGTTGCGCTAAACTATATGCATTTGTTCTCTTGAATTTCTTTGTTTCCTATGTACTTAAACCTGAATTAGCATTGTTCTGAGTTGGATAGTAAATATATAGCTGCAACTGTTTTCTTGAAAGCACTTGTAGCTATAACTAGCTTGGTACTGGATCTGGTAGCTATTTTGAGATAGTGTTTGGAATTAATTACCAGTGAAGTACATTCCAGTGGCAGCAGGGAGTCTGGTTAGTTGTTTCTGCATCATCTTTGAGAGTTTGGGTATGATGATTATCAACTTTTTATTTCCTCTCATCACCCACCTGCAAAAATAGACCTTGCAATTTTTTTCAAATTTGCATAACCCTAGCAGTGCCAGACAATGGTCTGAAAAGACCTCTCTCATTAAGTACTAATGAGAGATGATTGTTCATTTACACTATTTCCTGAATAATTTTTTGGTACTCTGCCTCTGCAAGCAGTAGATGCCTAACAGAACTTCCCAAAACAATGCTACAGTTATTTATCCTATTTTTGTTTTTTGTAACCTCAAAATTATGAGTGTTTAGTATTGGCTTTTGCATATTTACATGGCATGTTTGCACTGTCTACAACTGACATTTCATAACCTTGCACATTTTTCTTGTTTCGGTATTCTAGTTGTTAGCTTTCTAGAAGGTGAATGAAGAGCAAAGAATGTCATTATAGATGCCAAAATGTTCAATTACATCAGTAATTCATTAAAAAATGGAACATCTTATTGATCTTCTATAGCAAACTGTACCCCAAAGAGAACAATCTAGGATGTTACTGAAGATTGATTGTGCTCATATTTATGTTAATAGCAAAACTCCCCTTTACTGCAGTGGGAGCAGGACTGGGCCATTGAATTCTACCCTGTATATAGTACAATATTTTGCAAAGTGCATATATAGACAGACTTTGTTGTTCTGAAAGCATTGTCAGAACTTTAGTGGCTGACAGATGAGGTATGCTTTATTTGCAGTCCATTTCCGAATGCAACCAGAGATATGTCATCTGAGTCAGCCATCCTAATCTACTTTAGCAGAGTTGACAGTAGCCTCCAGAGATTGCTCTTGGTAATCACCAGACTTCAGCAGTCTTCAAAGTAAAAGTCTGAAGTATTCGCCTATATCCAGTCTGCTGTACAACAGCACAATGTAGTTTCCAGACAACATTACATATGTACAACCTTCATTCTGTGTTAACAAGTATCAATTACTTAATAAAACTCCTTTTAAAAACACTGCAATTATAAAATAAACCAAACATCTGGAAGCTTGAAATTTCTAAAATAAGGATGAAATTTAATAACAACTAAGTGTTTCGAAGTCTGGTAACTATTGGTTAAGGTTAAGATACTCACGTTATAGTTAAGTGTCGGCTTCCTTAATTCTCATTTTGACTTTACAACCTTAATATCATTATTTTAATATTTTTTGTATAAGCATTCACAGTGAGGTTTTGTTTCATATTAAAAATGCATAAGAGGTCTTTTGGTACATTGGTTAATTATACATTGGTATATTGGTTAAGTGTAAGGGGTTGTTGTATACATACAGGGATAGCCTCTGATACATGGTCAAAATTAACATAATTTGTTGATTCTGTACTATGAATTTCATGGCAACACAGAAATTGACATATCAGGTCAAACCAGTCGTCCATCTAGCTCAGTATTCTCTCTCTAACATTGGCCAGGACAAGATGCTTCAGAGGAAGGTGAAAGAAATACTGTTAGTTGTTGGCTTATGATATTAAAGCATGAGTGTTTATAGCACTGATAAAAAATATCTACTGTATCTGTGGATGTACGCATTACCTATCTAAATATACAAACTTTTTTTAAAATCCAGAATTTTAAGTATTTTGATAATTAACATCCTAGTAAGATTTTCTCACAGGTTTTACAATTTTAATTCTGTTTTAAAAAATTTTTCCTGGGAATCTCCTTAGTCTTTTTTCTTGTTTTATAGATATGCCAAGAACAAAATAGTCCATGTAATGTAGAACCTTCTCTAACAGGTTAGTAAATGTAAATTAAACAACATCATATACTAGCTAACACTGCTGTACTCTCATCAAATTTATCTTCTGCTTGGTAGCACAGCAGCACAATTTCTTAAACTCTAGGGCTTCGGAATCTTTTAAGTCCTTTAACCCAGTGAATTAAGCTCCAGATTTAAGGAATTCTGTAGGCTGTACCAGTGGATTTTGTAACATTCAAAGCCAAATCAAGAAAGTTAAAAGACTAAAATCTAGAAGTGAATCTTGGAGACGTTTAAAAATTCTTCACATCAAGTGTTTCAACTTGTGGAGCTTACAGTCTCCCACTGAGGCCACAGACTATATGAAGTCTGCATAAAGCTCAGGGAATTTTAAGAGCTGCAAAAATCTACAGCAGTTTTTTTAAAAATCTACAGTTAATTTAAAAATTAACCTTCAAAATTTGCAAAATACTCAAAGGCGTCATTTCCAGTGACAGAAAATTAAATCAAATACAGAATTCTTAGATAAAGCTTTTTTTTTTTTTTTTTTGGATATATGACCTGGTTCCCTGAAGCAAAGGAGACTTAAACCTGGTGGATCCAGGCAGCAGAGATTCCCCCAACATGGGTGAATCCTCCAGTGACGTAGAGCCACAGTGGCATATCCTATCCACTGACCACATCCAGTTACCAGCATAGGGAGTGTTTCTGTCCCCCAAGACAGAGGAAGCATACGGATCCCCTCCAAATCTCTGGCCTTGCACAGCTTAACCAGACTAGAGACATTGGCTTACAATGTTGCAAAAAATATTTTTTTTTTTACAAAAATGAAATGCCTCTGATTTTTTTGAACTGTCACCATCTTATCTTTTTGCCCAACATTACCAAAAATGTCTCCTTTGCCAGAGGATCATACATGAGAAATTTCAGACAAACCACTTGAATTCTGTCAAAGTCACAGAGAATGAAAGGAGAAGATGGTCAAATCAAGCTTACAATGGACAGCTAACAATAACCTTGGCTATAAAGAAACTATTGTTTCTCTTTAGGTGGTGAAATACCAGGTTTAGTCAAGACCTGCTGTGGGCATTGTGCTAGCTGCCCCTGTTTTAGTGGGGCTGGGAAGGAATTTTTCTCTTACTGCCAGATTGGCTTAGGTGGAGTTGGGGTTTTTTCGCCTTCCCCACAGCAGGTTCAGGAAGGGCTTTGTTCATGCCTAGCATGGCATGAAGGGTGGTAGGCTTTATGTCATTATAGAAGTCGGGCAGGTGTCCAGTGCAACACTTTTCTTCAACATTACTAAATGGGTCTAAGACTAGCATATCAATTTAGTTAAGGTTTAGCCTGCTCTACATACAATTTTTCAACCAGGAGAACTATTCCAGCTAGGAAAGTGACTTCTTCTGAAAGAGTTATACCAGGGATTGGCAACTTTTGGCACATGGCTCAGGGATGTGCTGGCCGCCGCTTCCTGCAGCCCGCATTGGCCTGGAATGGCAAACCAGGGCCAGTGGGAGCTGTAATTGACCGAACCTGCAGACGCTGCAGGCAAACAAACCGTCCCAGCCCACCAGCGGATTTCCCTGACGGGCCATGTGCCAAAGGTTGATGATCCCTGAGTTATACCATTACATCATCTAGTGTGGGCACAATTGTACAGATAAAAAGGTGACGTGCCACTATAGCTTATTTCCCTACTTAACTAGGATTGCCACCTTAGTGGTTTTTCACTGGTGTGGCTGGCTTTTTTTTTTTATGGCCTTGCCAGCTGCTGGTCCAAATATGTTTTATGGCAGTTGGTTTGTGTGTGGTTGTTTGTTTTGCGCTTTTGCCAGGTATTATTTCGCTGTGCGGCTGGGTGGCTGTGTATGCAGTAATCTTGTAACTCTTGTTGCAAGTGTCACAGCTGCTAGCACATTGTGGCTGCCAGGCCAGCATCTGCGTCACTCTCTGCATGCAAACACATACATCACTCAAATCTCTTCCAATAAGTGGAGGGGAATGGTATGTGGATGAGAAAGGGAGAAGCAAGGTTTGCTTAGCTCCACTAGAATTATTTTGTTACTGGCTGCTCTAGGTACCACCTCTCAGGAAGGGTGGGCTCCACTGCATGGGGTGATATGATGTACTATGTAAACCAGGGGTGGACGAACTACGGTCCGGGTGCCACATCCAGTCTGCCAGCTGATTTAATCTGGCCCTCAAGCTCCAGCTGGGGAGCGGGGTCAGGGGCTGCTCTGCACAGCTCCCAGAAGCAGTGGCATGTCCCCCCTCTGGATCCTACGTTTAGGAGCAGTCAGGTGGCCCCCGCCCCAAGAACCACCCCCACAGCTCCCATTGGCCAGGAACTGCGGCCAATGGGAGCTACAGGGGTTTCGCCTGTGGACATGGCAGCCTGCAGAGCTGCCTGGCTGCACCTCTGCGTAGGAGCCGGAGGGGGGACATGCTGCTGCTGCTTCCAGGAGCTGCTAGAGGTAAGCACCGCCCAGAGCCTGCATCCCTGAGCCCCTCCCACATCCCTGCCCCAGCCCTGATCCACCTCCCACGCTCTGAACCCCTCGATCCCAGCCGGGAGACCCTCCTACACCCCAAACCTCTCATCCCCAGCCCCACCGCAGAGCCTACACACCCAGCCTGAGACTTCACCGTCCCTGCACCTCAAGCCCCTGCCCCAGTCTGGAGCCCCCTCCCTCACCCTGAACTCCTCATTTCTGGCTCCACCCCAGAGCCTGCACCCCCTCTTGCATCCCAACCCTAATTTCATGAACATTCATGGCCCACCATAGAATTTCCATACTCAGATGTGGGTCTCAGGCCAAAAAGTTTGCCCACCCCAATGTAAATGGTAGCACGGACTGGTGCAGAGCAAATGGAATGATCTTTTTGAAGAGCCTGAAAAACACATTTTCTCTGATGTGCTCTCAGAAGGGTTCTCCCACATTTGCACTATTCAGAGAGACATTTTGGGGAGAAAGGAGATGCTGATTAACTTGTTATTCTGTCTGAAATTAATGATTCCATCTAGTGTGATACAGAAGAGCCAGGGAGCAGTAGGAGAGTGCTAGATGGGAAATATATAAACTCAAGGCGTGGTTCTCTGTAGACTAGGGAAGGTGACTGCAGATTATTTGGAGCACCTGCAGTCAATTAAGGCTCTGTTAGGAAACTAATAAAACCTCCTGCTTCAAGCAGACAGAGAAAGAGGAGAAAGGAGGGAGGACTGGAGCTTGGAGGGGTGCTGTGAGACTTGGAAAATCAGAGAACCAAAGTAAGGGGTACCCTGCCCAGTAGGGGAGGGAGACTCCCTTCCCCCGCATCTAAGGACTGCAGGTACCCTACCCAAAGGGGAAGAGGGTAAAAACCTGCAGGGGTTGAGAGGGGCTGGGGTTCAGAATGAGAAACAAACCCAGACCCCTTCCCTCCTTTACCACCTTCCTGGGCCACTAGCGGGGCCATTGATGCCCCCAGAACAGGGGCAAGGGGTGGCATCTTAGCTCCCCACCAAGAAAAGCGCAGGACCCACTAGACTAACATTGGCCATCTTGTCACACTAGTAAAATTATTCTGCATCTATAACAATGCAATAGCATCCCCAGTGCTATACCTTCTGCGTGGTATTCCTTGTGCAATCAAAATTTCCATATGAGGTGGCCTCGGATTGTATTTTTTGCACACCTAAGCCTACCAGTGAAGGGAATTTTGGGTCTGCAATAAATGCAAAAATCTGGTTCATGACTCTTTATTGCATAAAATAAAAGTGATAAAAATAAAAATGAAATATAGGGAAAAAATGGAAGAAACAGTGTTCTGGCAGCAAGCTGCACGTTGCTGTCACGAATAGCAGATGCAGCAAGGGAGAGAGAAACAGAGAAAATGGAAGTGAACAAGATTTGTTATTATTGAACTTCAAATAAAACAAGAGGTTTTTTACAAGATATAATACTGATTTCCTTCATTGGGAACCAATGTGTTTTTAAACCAAATCACCAACACTATACAAAACAAGTCTGTTCATTATGTACAGAAGTGGTTCATTTCTGTAATTAGTAAATATTTTAACAAATATTTTGAATGTAACACCATAAAGCAAACTATGCCAAGATTTTTGCCTTTTAAGTCTACTAAAGTTACAGAAAAGTTGACTTCAGAGTTCTTCTACCGTGTCTTTTATGCTAATGTACAAAGTCTGTTCCTGATATAACACAATGAAAATTCTTTCAATCTTAACTGCCAAATCTTGTGGCCCTCTGAGGCCAACCTCCTTAACAATTCAGACAAATCCTAAACTAAATTTTTTAATTGTAGGCATCTGGATAATGAAAAGACTGGTAATAAGAGATGAAGCATTTCACACTTAGATTACGAGTTCAGAACTGACACAGATCAGCAGGAAATGAAGTTAACATTGATAGCTATACTAGTGAATTATGCTAAAACATCGAGGGCCCAATTGTGCTGCCATTACTCAGAGAACGCTTCCAATCAGGGATCTGTCTGGGTAAGAAGTTCAGAACTGGGCCCTAACTTTTTAGTGTTAGACTGTGACTGGCTCAACACAACTGCACAGGAAAGTAGCAGAAATATAATTACTACAAACCACACTTATGCAGTCATATCAAAGCAACTGTATCCTAGCTCTGGGTGGTGAAAGGAACACAGTAACCACATAGCAGATGCTCCTTCCAGGCAGAAGTGATGGGAGCAGGTGGGGAGTGTACAGGACCATAATTCTGCCACATCTAAGCACCAGCCAGTGGCACTGGCAGGATGTATACAGACATGAGGAATAACCTGCACTTTGAAAAGGAGCAAATTACTCCTTCCCTGCACAACTGGGGCACACAGGAACTGGGACGGCTCCAGCATTTTTTGCCGCCCCAAGTGGGAAAAAACAACAACAAAAAAAACTTGCCGCCGAACACGGAGGCAGAGTGATGGTGCAGCAGCCAAATTGCCGCCAGCAACCGAAGAAGAGTTGCGTCCCCACCGCCGAATTGCCACCAAGAGCGAAATAAGATAAGATTTTAAAACAACATTATCCTCCATATACCTGCTCAAACTTACAATTAACCATCAGTTTTATATCTGTTTAAATTACAGACAGAATAATGGCTGAGAGGCTTTTTAAAAATGCAGTTATTGAATAGACTAAACTGGTTTGTATAGTACCTCTGTGCATTTCATCCCTAATTAAAATGAACTAGCAAAATAACTTAACTAATAGCTATTTAACAAAAAGGAAATCTGATAAAAAGCATTTATGTAAAAACTCTAAAATAGAGAACCTCAAAAACAATTACATGTCACTGAATCCTTGATTTGAAAAAGTGGCTTTGTTGAACAGATGCAGTCAAGTCTATGACACAATCATTCTGCATAGTAATCCCACTTGGGTGAATGAAGCCTAGTTCTGGTTAGAAGTTATGCATGTTGATGAGGAAAAAATTATACTTTCAGTACTTAGTGCCTAAAACTGTTCAAATATACCCTGAAAGCTATGTTTCCTTTGATTGTTGTTTAATGGATGATAATAATAATAATAAATAATGAATCATAATGCAATGTTTGACAATATGTCAGATTGACATTTTTGTTGGTAAAAGAAAGACTGTCAGTACAATGGAAATGGAATGATCATTCTACCCTTATAAAACTATGTTTATGGACACATATTGGGATAGATGCACACCCACATGTTTTGATGATTGGTTGCACAATTGCCATTAAAGGTTCTTACTTCATTTCTACATGTATTACCTTTGGGAAAATGCTACAGTACTTTTAGGAATAACTCTTTTTGTGCGGCGCAGCACATACGTGGAGGAGCACGTTAAGCAGAGTCATTAGAACATAACACATCTTAATTAAACACACAAAACTACATTAAAAGAACGTTAAGGTTGCAAAGTCAAGCACTTAAAAGTTAGGAAATGCTAGAATTAAAACAGCCTGTGCAACCTTAATTTGGTCCCTGTCCACAAATGCATTATGATACAGGTTTTAATTATATGATCACATACTATTTTTTCCACAGGATCCTGCCTCATTCAATGATTCAGTGGAATGTGCCTCATTCAATGCACAAATGAGTACTTATTTAGCACAAAATGAAGATGTCAAGCACAAAATTAATTAAGGTATCAAGGGAGGTGAAGAGAAGAAATTCTTTAAATTGCCTATCCACGAATGCTCTGAGCCTAGGCAGTAAACAAGAGAAATTTAAATTGCTCGTTTATGAGCAAATTTCATTCAACATAGTTGGTATTACTGAAACTTAATGGGAAGAGTCTTACGATTGGAACATTAAAGTCACTGGTTATAACCTATTTCGTAAGCCAAGTGAGTGAGCAAAAGGAGAAGGGAAGTGACAGTCTATATAAAAAATGGGATTACCCGTTTCCATGTTCCTGACAACTCAGAAGCAGCTGATCTTGAATGCTTATAGATCTATGTTCTAACATACAAAGCACAAGATGGGGTACTTGATATCTGCTACAGACGACCAAATCACACTAGAGACTAGGATGATGGGCTCTATAAATACCCTTCAATAATGTGTTGGGGAAAAACTGTTATTATGGGGGACTATAATCTGAGTGACAGTCTGGATATCTCATGCTACCCGTATTAAAAACGTCCTTGAAATTTCTAAAGATTATAGTTAACATCCCCTCCAAGGATCGTTACCTTGTTGTGATGGAGGGGCTTGCATGTTCCGATGAACCCCAGGGCTATGTCATCTGGAGCCTAGTGCTCCTGGTAGGGTCACCCTAGGCAAACAGGTCTGGGGGGAGGTTCCATACTAAAAACAATCCACCTCAAGATCCTCATAAACGCCCAAAAATGTCCACACGAACCTCACCTGGATTAGGGACACTGGGACCTACCCCTGAGGGTGGTGTCAGGTGAGTGTCTGGTGGTTGGGCCACCCACATAACTCAGCCACGCCCAGCCAGAAAAGTTGACATGGACCCATCTTGTGGGCTCACCGCCCACAAGGTGAAGGGTGAGGGTCAGGTGAGATGCCTGAACAACAGCAGGAGGACAGACCACGACAGACTGGTCCTCTGCATGGAAACTGGCCCCAGGGCACCTGATAAGGATGCCCCCAGGAGGCTTCTGTTAGAACTCTACCAGACACGTCCCACTGGGCAGAGGCCCAGAGGCTGACCCAGGACATGATGGAGGAATTATATCTCCCAGCTGGCCTGGGAATGCCGGGGAATCCCCAGGAGAAGCCAGAACCTGTTGCAGAGGAAAAGGAGGTCTGGTCCCTACTCTCCATGCTGCCATCATGACCCTCACCAGGAAAAGTGGCAAAAAGGAAAAAGAAGAAGATAATCAATTTTCTAATTCAAGAAGTGTTGCATCCAACACAAGGGAATTATTTTACACACCTCAGCTTGACAGATAAAGAGGAATTAATCACAATAACTAAAATTCAGTGGTTCCTTAGGTGCAAGTGATCATGACTTGAAATATTTGTCATGAGGAAACAGAATGAAGTCTTAATTAGTAATATTATACACACACACATACACACACACTTGGTGCTTTAAATGGGCCAATTACAAAACTGAAAATGATTATGAGCCAAATCATATAGAAGAAAATATTTAAACATAAAAATGTGAATGATAATTGGGAACTGTTTAAGAACAATTTACTAGATACCCAAAAGCCATAATCCAACTGTTGTCAAAGAAGGCTACACTAGTTTTAAAAAAAAACAAATACCGAGCCTGGCTTCGTGAGGATGTGAAAGCAGTATTTTAAAAAATAAAGTTATATAACAAATGGGAAAAGGGGAGTTGATTATAATAAATAGAAATTAGAAGCTAGTAATTGTAGACAATTGATAAGAGCAGCAAAAGGACACAAGGCGAACTCTATAGCCAGCAGAGTTAAGGACAGTAAGAAGTCAGTTTTTAAGTATATTTGGAACAAAAAGAATCCTAACAATGACACTGGTCCATTTACTAGATGGCAATGGTAAAACTGTCAATAATAATGCATAAAAGTTCAATAACTATTTCTGTTCTGTATTTGGGAAAAAACAGATTGTCACAGGGTATCTCCATCGCTACCCTATGAACCTCACTGCCTGACTCGTTCAGGTGGTTCCACAGTCATAAACATATGCCAGGCTGTTTATTCTTCACCAAGGTGTGTATTTATGTCCCTCTTATATCCCCATAACATGCAACACAGAGTTATAGCCAGGACCAGCTTCCCTGCAGCCCTCACTCCCCAGCCTGTTTTGTCTCCTGATAGTCTCCCCACTTACCTTGTTACCCCAGTGATTGACACACAGGTGCTCACAATCCCGCAAGAGAAAGTGTATAATTTCCCACAGCTCAGCCTGCAGCCTTCTCCAGGTTGCAGCATTATCAGTGATCAGGGTGCGGCTGATAGCACCCTATCACACAGATGATACAGTCACATCATGAAAATGAAACACTTTCGACTCCAACAGTAACTCATAAGGATGTTAAACAGTAGCAACTAAAGTTACACATTTAAAATCAACAGGTCTGGTTAACTTGTATCCAAGAGTTTTAAAAGACCTGGCCAAAAGCAATCTGGACCATTAATACTGATTTTAATAAGTCTTGAAACACTTGGGAAAATTCCAGAGGACTGGAAAAAACCTAATATTGCCACAGTTAAAAAGGGAAAGCAGGATGACCTGACTAATTATAGGGCTGGCAGCCTGACATTTATCCCAGGCAAAATAATGGAATGGTTGATATGCAACTTTATTAATAAAGAACTAAAGGAGGTAGTATAATAAATGGAAATTAGCATGGGTTTTATGGAAAACAGATCTTGTCAAGCTAACCTGATAAAAATAAATAGTGATGTAATAGACTTCTGCAAGGCATTTGACTTGGTACTGCATTAATAAACTAGAATGTTACAAAATCAGAATGGCACACACAAAATGGATTACAACTGGCTAAATGATAGATTTCAAAGTGTAATTGTAAGTGGAGACTCATTGGGCAGATACTTTTGGTGGGGTCCCAAAGGGATTGGTTCTTGGCCCTATTCTATTTATATATTTTTTATCAAAGGACTTAGGCACATTTCATTGGGACCTAAGAATGTGATTAGATGTTTTGCTGAATTTGGGGCCACAATGTACACATGGCCACTGACACAGACATTTATATAATCTATGCGTGCAGCTGAAGTGATTTTAAAAATGGGTCTGTTTCCATATTTATATAAGATTGTAATTGCACCCATCTCCATCACTATTTCTTATCATATACTGTCCCTTCTTTCTCATAAATATGGTGAAAACAAAATAATAATTAGACAGTTTTAACCCATTTCAATTTATGAAAATTAATTTTATACATTATTTTTATGCTTTTCTTCCAAGAAGCCTACATGAGCTCTCTCCCTCTTCAAATGCCTTCTGTCGGGAGTTTGAGCATCACTGGTCACATGGGTAAGATTCAGCCCATGAAAATGTGACACAGCAAGAAGCAGTATTAATCAAAAGCTTCCACTGACTGCTACCCCATCTGTGACATGTAAATTTCATTTTTGCTTAGTGCAAAACAGTTTAACTGGCAAATGCTGCTTTAAGCTAGAGGCAAGAAATAGCTAAGCGAAACAGAGAAAAGAACGGTTTTGCCTTTTTTACAAATCCAGCAAAGAACTAAAAATTTCAAGTCATGTTTTGCATTCGCAGCTCCTCGACACTTTCTAGTTATGGAATAATTTGAGGATTTCAGGTCTTCAGTCACACTTCACATGGTAAATGTTTGTCCTAGAGGATATCTCTGGTGTTTAAAATGCAGATTAACAGGGACAGCAGATGGGAGGGACTGTTGGCTTTGTCTTCTACTCCTCAGTCTGCTCAGGAGAAAGAGCAGCATACTGCCTGGACAACTTTATAATTTGATTTTTCTTATCCATTTGCTATGAGAATACATATGTAAACTGAGCCACATAGCAGTGAAATAGGTGCTTATATTTGTGCCAGTGTGACAGATATGATGCAGGGAACACATGGAGTATTCAAAGACTATTGTATCAGATTTATAAATGTTAATGTGTATCTTTATGCACTGACTAGTGATTGTATTCCAAGCTAAATGGGTGAGCTAAACTATTCTACTGACAGGAACCAAAATCACGGGGAGTGGGAAGGGAATTAATGCAAATCCCTATGCTAGTAACAAGCCCCTGGAAGTTTCACCCCTTGGGGAAAACAACATATATTGATTTGACCTAGTTCAAGAGGCCGGACAGTCAAAGAACTGTTAACGGTATAAAGCAATCGTTCTGACACAAGGAGGGTGGTCACTCTCAGTCCAATGACTGAATGAAACTATGGAAAAGAGAGAGAGGGCCCTCAGAAATTACTTGAAGTTCTCCAGTGCCATCAGGGTCTCCATATGGAAGATGGGTGAATGCCTGATGAGCTAAGATCTGTGTGTAATCTGTTTATTTTTTTTAAACATGTTTTCTCTGCAATGTTTGGGTTGTGAAAGCTGGCAGTGATCACTGGTTAACCTTATCATTACCCCTGTGGATATGTCTACATGGCACTGAGTCTCAGAGCATGGGTCAGCTAACTCGACCTCATTGGGCTTGGGCTGCATGGCTAAATATTGCAGTGTAAACATTCAGGCTTGGGCTGGAGCCTGGGGTCGGAGACCCTTCCCCCTTCTGGGATCTCAAAGCCTGGGCTCCAGCCTGAGCTTGAATGTCTACACTGCACACAGCACAAGCCTTGCAAACCCAAGTCAACAGCCGCAGCCATGCCCGTGGGTCTTTTATCACAGTGCAGACATACCCTAAGAGCAGGACCGGCTCTACCGTTTTTGCCGCCCCAAGCAAAAAACCTGCCGCTGCTGAATTGCCGCCATGGATGGCAAGGGAGAAAGAATCTGCCGCTGAATTGCCGCCGTGGCCAGCGGAATGGAGAAGCTGCAGCCGAATTGCTGCCGCCATGGAAACTCTGCTGTCCCTTTCTGACTGCCACGCCAAGCACCTGCTTGGAACGCTGGTGCCTGGAGCTGGCCCTGCCAAAGACAGCATGACAGCAGGTGCTGAATTAAAGTCAGACCTGCTGAGATAATCACAGTAAATTGCAGGATGCTACAGTTTAAGGCTCAGATCTAGAGGGAGTGTGTCACAGGACTCCACACCAAGAAAGATGACAGCTCAAGTCCTGAGACAAAAGTGAGTTACCCTTAAGGAGCCCATGAAAGAATCAGGGGTGCAGTTACCACAGGAACTGTGATGCATAGAAAAGGTTACTCATCTTTTGCAGTAATTGGAGTTCTTCAAGAAAGGTTTTCCCCTGTGAGTGCTCCACTTCAAGTGACTCCCTTATATAGTAGTCAGAGAATGAGTGCACCAAGGATCATGTTACATCCATGCAGATTTCAGAAACTGGAATATCTTTGAGTGGGGCCACAGACAAACCGTGATCTGGCAGAGTGTGCAATCACTCTCAGGGGAGGTGGAATCTCAGCAAAACCATAACAAAGCAATAGTGCATCCAGAGATCCATTTAGAAAGTCTATGTGGAGGCAGAGGCTCCCCTAGAGCTATCTGCAATAGACAAAGATTCAGGGGGGTCTTCCTGAATGGCCTAGCTCTGTCCAAGTAAAAGGCCCTCTTAACATCTAGCGAATGAAAGACATACTCGTGTGTAAAGTGATGTGGCTTAGGGAAAATAAAAACAAAGTGGATAGTTTGGTTAAAGTGAAAGTCAGAAGTAATTTTAGGAAAAAACTTTGGATGGGTCATAGTAATACTTTCTCCTTGGAGAACACAATAAATGCAGGGCCTGCCATTAGAGGCCCCATCACCCAGACCCTTCAAGACAAAGTGATGACTACCAAAAGGTCTTCATAAACACATGTAGCAGTGAGTATGTAGCTAGTGGCTTAAAGGGCTGTTTCATGAGACAGTTAAGAACCAAGTTAAGGTCCAAAAGTGGTGTAGAGGATCTAATGTGGAAAAAATTCATGTGGCCTTTTAGGAATCTCATTGGAGTCAGATGAGTGAATATTGACAAACCTTCTACTGGCACATGGAAAGCTGTTACTGCCACTAAAAAAACCCTCGATGGAACTCATAGAAAGGCCTGATGTTTTCAATTCCAACAGATAGTCCAAGATTGTGGAAAGAGATGACTGGATAGGAGAAAGATGGCACTGGTTATACCAAAGATTTTATTGACACTGTTCCCTTGGTCATAGTAGTCTTTGGTACCGAGCCCTTTACCACTAAGGTATGGGACTTAGTTGAAGTCTTAGTGTGCTTCATGGTACCCAAAGTGCTCAGAGCCTCATTAGCACTCCTCTTGGGACCTAAGATCTCCTGTGACTGGATCTTCTTTGATGAGGAACTCTCTGTTCTCCTCCTCTTACTCCCCTCCTTTGAGTTTGAGTGGGAAGCTCTCAGTACTGCTGGTATGGTTATCAACACCTCACTCATGGAGAGTGTTTGAGACTGCAGTTTCAATGCCATCTTCCCCTTGGAAGGTCTCAGTGATCATGCTCTTGACAATGACAGGGCACTGACAGAGGTGGAGGGTCCCTGTCAGGAGAGTTCTCTGAACCTGGATCAGAAGCTGGTCTTAAGGCTTGCTCCATCAGTAAGAGCCTGTACCCTTAAAAGAAGGGTTGCTCCATCATTAAGAGTGTATATCCATAAAAGAAGTGCAGATCTTGCACTTGCTTGGACTATGAGAGTCCCCCAAACAATGAATGCATTGGGAATGCCCATTGTTAATGGGGACTGCATCTCAACATGAGAGGCACCTTTAAACCCCAGGGATCCCAGCATCCGCTACAGAAGAAAATTTGTTCAAGCCCCTCAATAAGGGAAAAAGAAAAACCACTTACATGTATATTTAAGAAAAGAAAAAAGAAAAGGGGAGGAAATGTTTCAACAACTCTAAGGTATTAATCCTACTACTACTAAGAACTAACTATCAAAGCTAAAATGCTAATAAGAGAGGGAACAGGCACAGAGCAAAGAGAATATAAGAACATAATATAAAAACGGCCATACCTGGTCAGACCAAAGGTCCATCTAGCCCAGTATCCAGTCTTCTGACAGTGGCCAATGCCAGATGCTTCAGAGGGAATGAACAGAACAGATAATAAAGAGGCACATGCTAAATTCAGTCTCTGACAGAAGGTAGTTGAGAAGGAACTGAGGGCGGTTCACCTGTGCAACCCTATATAGCCTTAGTATGGGGTATGAGGATGTGAAGGGCACATGCGTGGGTGAAATGGGCACTGCTACCAAAAATTCTGAGCAAAGGTATAGGGGCATATGTGCACCTAAAGTGGAGTGCCCACTGGGACATTACTCATAACTGAAATTTTGTCATTTCCCCTGTGTAACTTAATGGAAGGGTTACCAAGTGAGATCCCAGTATTTTGCCAACTGTTTTACCAGAAAGCTTACAAGGAATGGAAGATGAGAAGGATCAACAAGGAACGCTACCTCCTGGAGGTCAGAAAGTGTAGGGATAAAGTGAGAATTTTCAAAAACCAGACAGATTGGGACCTTGCAAAGAAAATTAAAACCAATAGTAAAAGGTTCTAGAGCCATATAAATAAAAAGAAAACAAGGAAACAAGAAATGGAACTACTAAGTACTGAGGAGATGGGGTGGAGATTAAAAATAATCTATCCATGGCCCAGCACCTAAGCAAATAATTTGCCTCGGTTTTTAATAAGGGAATGAGGATATGAAAGTAGAAATTACCACATCTGAGGTGGAAGTCGAACTCAAACATCTTAATGGGACTAAACTGGGGGGGGGGGGCAGGGGCTGGATAATCTCCATAGAAGAATATTAAAGGAACAGGCAGATGAAATTGCAAGCCCAATAGCAAGGATGCTCATTTAGACCAAATAAAAGCTGGTTAATATGGTTAGTGACATTTAATTGTATTGTAGGAATAAAGCAGAATAAGAATACTTACCATTTAAAATTAATAAAATAATGCAAGACGACAAAGAAAATTAGTGTTTGCCAGTATTCCTCTAAAATGCTCCACTAATATAAGTAAACAGCATGTGAGAAGACAGCAAGGTGAAAGTTACATTATGATTTTACTGTATTTGAACAATATTAAGTATATCTGTATTCAGTTCTTGTCTCCTACTCACTACCATTTATATGAGATGTTATAGGACTTGAGAAGTACACAGAGAAGGTCAATAATACTCATTCCAGGGACCATTGTAAATAAAAAGGAGGATACACTACAAAAATCTATATTTGCATTGGAAAAAATATGATTCAAAATAAATGGATAGGATTTCAGATAATTAGTGAAGAGAAATTGCAACCCTAGAATGTTCTGCCTCCCACAAATAATAGAAGGTAATTTGAGAGGAAGTAAAAGAAAAGCAATTTCAGCAAATGTCAGCAAATTTTTAAAAGGAGAAAATAAATTGTGTACTCAAGGGAATATCTGACCAGTAAAGGTTCTTGAGGCATTGTTTTGGGAACATTCAGAAAATCTGTTATATTACTGGAGAATAGGTGCTTAGAAATAATACTACTTCATGGGAAGAATCCCCAACCTCCACCAAACATCACTAACTTTGAGTGTAAAATTTTAAAAGTTCTCTTTGCAAACAAATACTGGTGCATTAATCTAGGATATTTTTATATGGAAATGTGCACTCTATATTATGGCAGTGAGCATGATAAAAAAATTAAGTGTGCCATCATTGTCACCCTATTAGGAGGAGTTTAGTATGGAATCTATTACATTGTGTTCTGCTGATGATTTATATTTTGGAGCTCTGAATGCAGAGCATAGCTCTTTATAAATTAACCTCTAAGGAGAAGTAAATTGTGAGATTCTTTGTTAAGACCAAAATACTCTCTACAGAGCTCAGAAACTGCTCAAAGGGCTAATCAAGATCAGATAAAAGCATATGTGGGTCTCATAAACCATCTTGGATTCCATCTGCTTAAGAGAATCAGAATTAAAATATGGTAGTGGTGGGGAATAATGCATGGATATTATCTCCCTGACTTCTACAGAGACTACGCTTGAAATGAATACACGTGGAAACACAAAAAGAAGAGAAAAGAAGATCTTGGATGTGTTGTGATGCTGAATTTAGGCTCAGAGTCAGATGACCCATCCATATCTTTGCATCTGCAGTATCCACAGACATGGATAGAGTGGGTAATGCCTTGTGTTACTGTAGCTATAGTGTGTTTTTGTCCCTCAGCCACCGTGTAGTCATTAAAGTTAAATTCATTTGCTAGGCCTTTAACTAAGACCATCAGTTTCAGTCCACATGCAAGTACAAGCATAGAAGCTCACGGTGTTATGGTATGGTAGCTCTACTGACTCCCAGAAAAATAGTTCATGTAATAGTGCATCATGGCAGTTCAATGGATGGGGTGCCACCTTCTGGTCAGTCACAAATGAAAGTGAGTGTTTTGGGGTATCCAGAAGCACTTATTCTGCAGACCCCAAGGCTACAAACTAACTGAACAATATGAAGGCAGGTGCTTTCAGGGGATGGAGAGGGGGAGGAATGTTGCAGAAATGGCTAGTTCTTTGGAGCACTCCTTTCCCACCTGCTCCACCTTAGTCTTGCCTGGGTTCAACTTTTGGCTAGGCACTGAGCAATCTGAGAAATGGTACTATTTGCACTGGAAAATACACAGTTTGACCCTGCAGTGGGTTAGTCTCTGCCAATTCAAATGGGAAATTCCCAGTCTGAACCAGCACACAAGCCTAGGTTTTGGCATGTGCTTCCAAGGTGCATAGTATTCTGAGCTATATCTTTTTTCTTGTTTTGGGTGGATGCAGTGGTTACCGACATGCTTTTAGGAGTTCTTTCCAATTCTGATAGTAGTGATCATGTAAAGCAGAGGTGGGCAAACTTGTATATAGTGTATATATAGTGTAGGAATATACTAGTATATGCCACCTTTTTATCACTTTTTAACAGTAAACTGCACCTACACTAGGTTTTTTTCCTGATATAACTATTTTGTTTAAAAAAAAAATCACACCCTAACTAAAATTATAAACCATAACCCTTTTCAGACTAGACCAGGCCCAATCTTCATTACTGCAGAACACCGAGTTTGGGTGTGACCTTTTACAAAAAAAAATCCCCTAGTTTGAAACAAATGGCCCAACTCAAATTCCCATTGCTATGAAATATAAATTGACAAATCCTCAAAGCCCACTGTCACAGGATAAAATATTACTACCGAGCTAAAACAGTCTTGAGATTTTACAGTGTGGACTTTTTAAAGTGTTTAACACAGCATTTAGCACACTAGCAGAACTTAGCATATTTACATTTTCTCACACAATCCAGTTAACATCTTTTCCTGGTATTTTAGTCACCAGTTAATTGATTTTTATGTAAAATGGGCAAACTCTACATCACTGCAGGTGCCTGGTAGTTACTATTTTAGCAACATAATTATCCAGTGCCTAAGGCCTCTTTTACACCTTTTCAATGGATGATGGTTGTTGATAAAAGTTCACAAAGCTTGACTACAGCCTTAAGATCAGGAGAATATTATGTCTGCCTTATTAACTATTATGATTTTATGATTTCACAAGGTTAAGTATGTCACATACATGGATCTTTTTAAAGATAGACAATAAGTAAATTAAAATGCCTAATAAAAGTGTCTAGTGCAGGCAATCCAGGTCTTACTCAGGAAAAAAGCCAAAGTAGGTGGATCAAATGAACTTTTCTGATCCGTTATGAGAAAGGCAATTCAACCCCCAATTTGCAGACTACCTAACACAAAAAATTGCCTGAAAGAATTCTTTTTTTAAACTTTGTTTAATATAGAACTTCCACTCAATCCAAAGTTGCAAAATTATCCTTGGAAAAATTAATGAATGCCTCAGAACATTGCTGTGAGAAAGGTAAGTATTATCTTAATTTCAGATGTGGGAAAGGTGTGTCAGAGAGAGATGAAGTCATTCAGCAAGCCTGTTGCAGAGTCAGGAACAGAACAGAGGGTGGGATCTATGAAAGGACTTAGATCTTGCAAAGCTGAGCATCACACTGTGTAAGTTTTAGGCACCTAGAAAATCACAGGAAGAACACTGTGATCCACAAAGCCAAGTTAGGCACTCAGGCTCCCTATACAATGAATGGGGAGAGATAGGCACCTAAAAATGAGACCCACAAAAGCCAGCAAACTAGGAGCAAAGCCACCTAAGCTAGTCAATGGTGACAACAAAGATGTGTGCTAAATCCCACCCCTCTCTTGGAGTTAGGCACTACATCTAGACTGTAGTGAGGTGCTTATCTCTGCTTAGCAATCCATGATTGGGAGCCAGCCACCCAGAGTCCGGAGGTTTAGGCACCCAAGTTGTTTCTTGTAGGAATAAGTTAGGCACCTGCCTCACTCCACACAGAATGGTGAAGGAAGAGGTGTCCAATTTTAGTCTAGTGGTTAGAGAACTCACCTGGGGTGTGGGGCTCCCTCCAGCTCTCCTGTTGAAGCTGTACTGCTGTGAACAAATAACAAAAGAGTGATTGGAGCATGGGACTGGACCCTGTGTTCCCACTGAATGACAGTCGTTCTCTCTCTGGCTTGATGACTGTTCCACCGTGGATAAATACGAGAGTGAGCGAGTGAGAGAGAGACTATAGACCAGTGGTTAGGGCACCCAGATAGGAGGTGGGAGCCCCAAGATCCAGTCCACCTGCTCCACTCTTGCATTATTTATCCACAGTGGAACAGAGGGGAAAAGAAGGAGCTGCCCTTTGCTGAGAGTAGATAATTAACTCATGATCTAGCCCTTAATAATCTGACATTCATACATATTTCCAAACCCATGATTCATAAACAAGATTATGATGATCAAAAAATCAGTGGTGTTGTTCCCAATAGTTCCATATACTGTTGTGATTTCTTACTTGTCAAAACGTGCTCTTATTCCAATTATTTGTATTATTAGAAGATTATACCTTGCAAATCTGGTACAAAGTGGTGACACAGGAAAAGTCAAAACAAGGGCAACAGGGAGAAGTATGTAATTCTGGAAAATGTAAACAGAGCCCTTGTTTATAGTATTATTCATATGACTCAGTATAATTGTTATTATCTTGTAAACATAACTCACTGCTGTTCAGAACTGTGTAATCCACATAGTAATTTGTCAAATTTAAAAATATTTTAGACTGTCATTTCATGTCTCTTTCAGTTTTTATTCACTGCATCTATATGAAATAGGCGCTTTGGGCTTTTATTTTGTATACATATATATTAATTCAAAGGTACTTTCTTTAATTTTATTCTCTGGTGGTTATTTTGTAATTGTTAGGTAGTTAGCTATTAAGAATCTTTTTTATTTATTTTGTTGTTTGTACTACAGATTAGTGTTAAGTACTTGGTAAAAATAGGATGGTGAGGAAGTGACTGCACATGCCTGGGAAATTTGCTCTAGAAATTTGGCTTTTATTCCTGGCTTTTCCACAGACTTCCATGGGAATCTAGGAAGTCATTTAACCCTTGCCTCAGCTTTCCTTCTATAAAATGTGGATAATATTTACATCCCTCACAGAAGTTCATTAATGGTATAAATCACCCTCAGATCCTCGGAAGGAAGGCATTATAGTAGTGAAAAATATTATAAGCCAACAATGAAATATTACACATATCATCAGACTGTACCAGTGATAAGGTAAGAGAATAGTGGTGATTTACCTGTTCTTGCGGAAGGTACTCTTACTATTTCTAATGAACAAGGTTTCTTCGTAACTGCTATGTCCATGAAATCACAAAGGTTGTTTTCATTTTCTGAAGGATGAGCATCAAGAGAACCCGAAGGTACTACTTCCAGTGTATAGCTCCTTTTCTTTCGGTAAGACTCCTGAAAAGTAGAAATGCAACTACATGATAAAAATAGCCTTGGTGGATGCAGTAAAACTGTAAAAAAGAAAATGGTCCAATAACTCTGTCAAAAATAGAACTTAAAATTCAACAGTTTAAATAGATCACTTCCTATTGAAACCCTAAATTTAGTGACTAGAAGGGGTTACCTATAGTCTATCATAAATAAATTTCACTGTTGAATATTACATTTTAAAAATTATTTGTGAAGATTGTGTATGGATTTCTTTAACTCTTCATTTGACATATGGCAAGCACTCTAATGCAGTTGCTTTTACTGTACCATTTTTGTTAAGTTCTGATTCAGGTATATATCTTGATCAGGTTTTAAAAGTGTATTTTGTGAAAGAAACAGAATTATATAGAGTTAATAAATGGAATTTCTTTGTTTTCACGGATTTTGTGAGTCCGTTCATACTATACATATAACACATGGATAACCTAATCTATTGTTTGATGGCAGAACCCAGAAGAGGTTAGTTTCCTTTGAATATCCTGAATGACTAGTGTTATGGGCACTAGGGCTCTCTTTGGATATTCTTTTACGTGTGTTTTTTTTTGTGAATAGAAACAATTACAAGTGGATACTTACTAGTTGTGATTTCCTGAGAAATAGGAGGCATCCCTTGATATCTACAGGCTCAATTCAAATCCCCCTGAAGTCAATAAAAAGACTCCTATTGGACTTCAAGTGGAGTTAAACTGTGCCTTAAATAAATATTTAAATATTAGTGGTGTATTCTAGGAGTATGAGCTCCCTACATTTACTAATGCTGGAAAGAAGCAAACAGATAGAAGATATGACATGTTCACTCTGCCAAATCATGAGATTGGTTTCAGTATTCAAAACCACTAAATTAAGTAGGGCTTGGCTGGTTCAGAACATGAGTGAAAATAGTCTGGTACAGGAATTTCTCTAATTTCGTGGTTGCAATCCAGCAAAATACGATAAAGCATTTAAGGACAATCTCTCACAGGAACACAGTGTTTGGCTATTCTGTGTCACCAATATGGATGCATGTAGAAATCAGACACCATGTAAATCTGATAGGACAAGAAACTATGCAACGGGCCAGAAAACACTAGTGTTCATAAGAGTCACACATAAGTAAAGTACTTCCCAGCAAACAATGTAAGAATGTGCCACCCAGAGGAGTTTATGGCATATCAATTTCCCCATAGACTAAAAAATATTTCATCCAGCCCAAGGCAAACAGATGGCTGTAGATAACCAGACCATTTCTGCTGTGGAAGATTTGTGCATTCATTGGCCCTTTAAACTACTAGAACCTTCTGCAGTTTTTTCCTCTATTCAGTTATGCCTGATACATATGGAAGTTCAAAAGCAGATAATTCTGAACCTACTGGGAGGCAGAGACTCTGGCAGCAGCGTCATGGCAAGAGCAGCATGAGTACCCTCATAGCCGCTTCATGATTCCACATACTAACATTAGCAGAACCAAATTTCAGTGAACTGTTTGTTGAAACAGGAGAAGGGGGGTGTGGATTCAGAAAGAGGAGATGACTATTGAAAGACATGTATAAAGAAGAAGCTGGAAGAAAAGCAACATCATGGAAAATGGTGGATTAAACAACTGAATATAGGAAATGGTTTTCAGAGAAAATAAAAATATAAATTTGTAATAAATAGAATATATGCAAAAGAATAAACAGGCTAGCATAAATAATTAAAGATTAACAATTTCCATTGAGAAACAAAAGCAAATAGGGTTCTAAATAAAATTTAGAAAAGGAAACAATGAATGGGGAGGGAAAAAAAAAACTGTTACATCTTTTACCTTTCCATCCTTTGTCTGTATGTTTGTCTATTCAGAATGTAGGCTCTGTGGGACAGCATCCTTGTTTATATTTCTGTATAGTGCCTAATGCACTTTAGGGCACTGTATAAATAAAGAGTTGGGCAAGTTTTGCATTTGGGCCTCCTGCATTGTTAAGTATGATTTTTTTTAACTCAAAATGGTCTCATTCCCCAGATGAAGAATGTACAAAATGGTGCATTTGATACAAATCCTGCAAAGATTTACACATGGGCTTAGCTTTAAACATGGTAAAATGTCCATTTGAGGACAATGGGATTATTCACAGTGAGAAAAATATAGCACATAGACAAGTCTTTGCAGGATTGGTGCCTTCGAGTTGGCTCACACAGAACCCTGTATTTTGCACAAGGGTCTGAGAAGAGTTACAAAGGAATCTTAGAAAACTGCATGACTGGGCAACAAAATGGCAGATGAAATTCAATGTTGATAAATGCAAAGTAATGCACATTGGAAAACATAATCCCAACATTACATATAAAATGAGTTGGCCAAATTAGCTGTTACCACTCATGAAAGAGACCTTGGAGTCACTGTGGATAGTTCTCTGAAAACATCCACTCAAAGTGCAGTGGCAGTCAAAAAAGCGAACAGAATCTTGGGAATCATTAGGAAAGGGATAGATAAGACGACAGAAAATATCACATTGCCTCTATATAAATCCATGGTATACTCACATCTTGAATATTGTGTGTAGATATGGTTGCCCCATCTCAAAAAAAGGTATATTGGAATTGGAAAAGGTACAGAAAAAGGAAACAAAAATGATTAGGGGTAGGGAACAGCTTCTGTTTGAGGAGAGATAATAAGACTGGAACTTTTCAGCTTGGGGAAAAGACGACTAAGGGGGGATATGATTGAGGTCTATAAAATCATGACTGGTGTGAAGAAAGTAAATAAGGAAGTGTTATTTATTCCTGCTCATAACACAAGAACTAGGGGTCACCAAATGAAAATAAGCAGCAGGTTTCAAACAAACAAAAGGAAGTATTTATTCACACAATGCACAGTCACCCTGTGGAACTCTTTGTCAGAGGATGTTGTGAAGGTCAGGACTATAACAGGGTTAAAAAAAGAACTAGATATATTTATGGAGGATAGGTCCATTAATGGCTATTAGCCAAGATAGGCAAGGATGGTGTCCCTAGCCTCTGTTTGCCATAGACTGAGAGTGGGCGTCAGGGGGTGGATCACTTGGTAACTGCCTGTTCTGTTCATTCCTTCTGGGACACCTGGCATTGGCTGCTGTCGGAAGACAGGATACTGGTCTACATGGATCTTTGGTCTGACCCAGTATGGCCGTTCTTATAGAAATGATAGCACTGTACTAGTAAAGTGTTTGCTTTCTTTCATTCAGAATAAAAGCAGAATACCTCTTCTATCTATGCTAACTCCCATCCTAATAGATTATTCTTGTTTGTTTTGTGTAGATGAAATTAATGAATGGACAGAAGAGAAGAAATCTTTCAAATTAGTGTAGGGATGCAAACAACATGGTTTCTTCTGAATTTAGAAATAACAGTTGTCCTGACTTTCAGATAAAGCTTGTACTCTATCTCCCCTCCCACACAGGGATGTACAATCCTCAGACACAACCAAGCCCATGTGGTTCCACTTTATTTGAAGGGTGGAGATTTTGAGAGCCCATTCCAAGGGTGCGCATCCCCTGGCACTCTGTTCCACAGAGGTTCCCTACAAGTAATCTCACAAGGGAACTTGAAGGAGGAGGAGGAGGAGGTTAGTGTGAATGGTTCTGACGCATTGCAAATCCAGTGGCTACAGCTCCTTCACAGAGGGTTTTTAGATGCTGCAACTCCATAGCAAAGGAAAGGATTTCTTCCCATGACCTCTGGGGAAGGATTTGCCCCTTTGTGCTTATGACTGTATTTTACAATGACAGATAGCACAAATTTATTTTCCATGGCAACCAAATACAATAGCAGAGCTCAATTTAGCCCTTGTACATGACATCTTCTGCTGGCATAATACAGGGTGCAGGGCTCATGGTGATGGCAAATCTGCCTAGACTGGATTACAACTCAAGCTACCTGGGGGCCCACAGACAACACTGTTTGTCTGGAGAGTGGCCATGCCTAAGGTGCCCAGGGATGCCCAAGATGTACATTTCCAGTTTGCAAATTCTGCTTTCAGGACAAATGTGCGCAACTCATGTTGCAAGATTGCTATAAAGTGCCAGGCAAAAATTGTTAAAGGTAATAGGGTTACTAGTGAAGTTGGTGGAAGCTGAGTTACAAACAAGCAAACTCCCCCTAATATTCTAATAGTTCAAATAATGCCAATAAAATGGCCAGTGTAAGTTACATATGCCAAAGGCAAAAATTCATCTTTAACCAATATCCAAAGACATCTGAAACAGTATCAGATAAGCAATTTACTCAAAAAATTAAGCCTCAACTCAATAAAGAATATGTAGATAAAAAGGCAAATATAAAATTGACCTCTTGTTTCAGCAGAAAGTAATGGGAAGACTTCCTGGTTGGTGTAATATGTTCCTTTCTGTATGTGCCAAAGTCCATTCTTGAATTGCATAGTTACGTACAATTTAAATAGCTAGATGTTAGCAAATCACATAAAATTGTTTTCAAGTCTCAGGCACCAAGCAATTTAATCCTCGCTTATTTCTAAAATGGAAAGCTGTGTGTAGTAATCTTAAGTATTGGGAGCTTTTGTTTCCCTTTTCCCCACCCCAATCCCCCATGCAATTTTAGTGTGTGGTAATTCCACACTGGACTCACATGCCTCCTAAATGTACAAATGCACATAATAAATCCCATTAAAATTATAGTTGCATTACTATTGAGTAATCTTTAATACACAGAATCAAAATCTCACTTGTATTTGGATTTAATTTTAACCAGTTAGAGATGATTCAATCCTGAATGTCTATAAACTAATCCGAAATGTCAGAGCTGTCTAGGATTTGATAGAAAAGCTATATACATAACTGCATATCAGCTATTTAGTAGCTAACTGTTGTCAGAATTAGTTCTAATTTGGAATAAGAACTTCATAAAGTTTTAAAGTAAGCTATGTGAGCTGGCAATATATTGTAGTTAGTAGTGTAGTAGAGAGGATGAACATTATAAACAACATAATTGGAAAAATATTGCAACCAGTGGGAAAAGCATTAGCAACAGTGCAGTGCAGCAGGTGAAGCAAACATATTTGGCCTTTGCTGCTCCTAATCATGACAGTAGTGTGCTGAGTTGCATTTGCTGTAAGATTGCCAGGGGCACACCAGTCCCCCTGATTGGAAGACCTCCAGACAATTTGCACGGTTCTGAGCATCAACTGATTAGCTGTTTCATTTTTTTCAACTACACGATTTAAGTGTCATATCTAGGCCAAGAGCGCAAGATGGGTGGAGAGCAGAAACAGGAAAAAAAGATTGAGATATGTGGGAAAAGATTCCTAGACAGAAATAAAAAACAAATGCTAGGAAGCCATGAAGAAGGCAAAAGTCTATCTAATTTACATCACTATAGGCTATTGAAAAAAATAACAGAACAATGAAATATTACATTAAGGGAATCTCTCAACTGGAAAATTATGGCCCAAATTCTGGTCTTGTGAATAACAATGCTCAATAAGATCATATCAACATACAAACCAAACCTCTGTTGCTCTTGACACTGTAGGGCACAAATCTGGTGTTCTGTTGCGTTCCAAGGCTCCATCTTCTCCTGATTCTCCTGCCTCAACTAGGGATTAAAGATATTGTGGCTTAGATGCAGACACATTTTAAAGGCTGACTATAAAGAAGGCACACATGTAAGCTGGTTGAGTTAAAGGCTAGGCTGCCTGCTATACTTTATCTTGATTAGGTTAGCATGTGCTAAAGCACAACTTTCCTGATCTGGACTAGACATTTAAAAGATGCTTATGGCAGGGTGGACTAGGTCTGGAGGCTGCTGGCGTGACCAATAAGGGGCCAGAAGGGCCAGATAAAAGGCAAGCAGCAGAACAAAACCTTCAGTTGCTGTGTGGAGCTCGATGAGGGAGGAACAAGTGCCTGGCTGGCTAGATGAGTAGTAGGACTGCAGATAGCTCACTTCAGAGAGCTCACCAGACAGAACTGAGCCCAGCAAAGGCTACCAAAGACTAGATGCCTGGTTGGCTGGATAGAATAGCAGCAGAGCCATCAAAAGGTCAGTGCAGGCAGGCTGAGCCTGGGGGTTGAGCACAAAACCTGGCCAGATCAGAGGAGGGTACCAAGATGGGCCTGGCTGGGTGTCTGAAGAAGGCAGTGCCTCTAGGAAGAAGCCCAAGAGCTACAGCCCCATAACAGGGCCATGATAAGAACTCAGTACTGTATATTCTAAAAGGGGAGAGAGCGTGTGTGGCTCAGCTGGATGGCTGAGCTGCCGAAGATCAGCCAAGAGAACTGGTGGCCGGGGGCGGTCCTTGCAAGAGGCAGGTGCCAACCTGATGTAAAACCAAAAGCAGGCTCACACCTAACTGAAAGAAAGGGAGCCATCCACGAGAGGTGGGTGCCCCCCCCCCAGTGAAAAGAACTGTGTTTGCAGGCACTATCTCCCAGAGAAAAGGGGGCATGCACACGAGATGGGTGCTGACCCCATTATAGTGGTAGAGAGAGCTAGATAACACTGCACCTTTAAATCCTAGACAAAAAAAGGTGTTAGTGTGTCCTTTGGTGGATCCACCTCACCGCTCCATCCTCTTGGTGTCTCCAAGGGACTCAATCCTTGGCTCCTCCTTCCCCTTTTATACCTTCTGTCTTGGTGATCTCATCCATTCACGTAATTTCAGCTATCATCTTGATCATGATTCACAAATCTACCATTTTACTTTTGACCTGTCTACCATCCAAACATGCATTTCATCCAATCTCTTCAGCATCTCTTCTTAAAATTAACATGGTCAAAACCCTACTCACTCCATTCTCTGTCACTATTGACATCTTCCTTATCATTCAGGATAATAACCTAGAGTCATCTTTCTTTCCTCCCAATTCCTGTACATCTAAATCTTGCCACTTCATCCTCCATACAATCTTCTGAAATCCAACCTTTTCTGTCCACACTTCAAAAACCACTTCAGGACACTATTTCCAAGCCTTATTATGGCATCCTTTCTGGCCTCTTTCATACCCACATAACTTCCTATAATCTATACAAAAGTACACCTGCCAAGAAAACCTTTCATAACTATAGATATAAACACAGCACCTCTTCTCTTTGAATGCCTTCCCTTTGAATACCTTTGAATGCCTTTTCGTTACTGTTTCCAGTTCATGCTTCTTGTTCCACTTTCCAGACCCTCTACAACTATACCCCTCACAGTTAGAATATACTCAAATAATATACTTATCCACTTATCTCTTATCATGTTGGCCCTATGCTCGTACACTCTGGCAATTGAGTCTGGCATCATTGATAGTTTCTCCACATATACCACCGACACTTTTGTGCTTTCTTGCATACTGCCCTTATGGAAGGAACTACCTCCCTGTACTGATCTATAAAGCTAGTACCCTACCACCTCTATACAAGTTACTGCATGCCAGTCACTTTATTTGACTAGACCTGAGAATGGAAATCCACTAGAGTAAATTCAAAGCATGGTACACAAAATTTTTATCTCTAACTGCCCTTATTTTCCTCCCTCCCCCATTTTGCTTCTTTAAGGCTCAATTGTCTGTATTCACTCTAATGTCAATTTATCATATTATGATGCCATTTTCAGGAGTACTACCTCAAAGTATATGCACTATATTTAGGTGTGTGATGTTACAGATCTTCAACACAATCATTGCGAGTGGTAACATCTTCCAGATGTTCTTGGACATGTGTGAAAATTATCTCATCTTTCTGGTTCACCTGTTGATTCTATTTGTGTGAGCCGGGGGGCTCAAAACTTAAAATTACACCAATGGGAAGGCTGACTGTATGACCTTCTGCTTAGCGTTAAAGAGACAAATCACTGCTGCAGTTGTACTCACTTATATAAATTTGGCTCAAGAACTGAAAGTCAGAAGCAACTATGGTTCAAATCCAGCCTGAGCTACAGTCTCAGTTTGAACTTATACACTGCACTTAATACTGCTTTTACGAATACTGTTGACAAACTGGAGAAAAGGGAAGCTCATTGAAAGTCTATTCTCTTGTCACATGAGATGAGTAGACCTTGCTGAAATCAACTGGAGTTACTTACACCTGTGAGGGAAGAATAGGACTGCAGATGTCTGATCTTGACATTACTGTGTAAGTAAATTATCTTCAGTGCTCTAGGGAAAAAACCCTAAAGACAGTGATGTCCTAATAGGCTTAATTTCAATTTTATTGGGAACTGCTGAGGTGTCAGGAGACCAGAATCACAGTCTTTGGTTCACATGGATTAACAAAAGGTTAGTGGTCAATTAGTGGTTAAATCCATCATTTTGATTTAACTAAGGGGCCCTCAACTTTACATGCATCACTGAAAGCTGCTTAAACAGTATTGCAGGACCTGATGTGCAGCAACTTGCTGCACATCTGGACAGTCAGTTCAATATAAACAAAACACAATAATTATGGAGGTAGTATTGCCAGGCAATTTTCAGCTAAGTGAGAGGCTTCCCACTGGATATAGTGGGCCTTAGGCATCTTCTTGGATCTGTGTGTGATAACTGTTGACCAGTGAAAAGTGAGTTTTTGCCATGTCTGTTTATAGTGCTTTCAGGGCTTCAAAGCATTTTACAAATATTTACTAATTCACACCTCTCCAGCTATTTCTTACTTAACCACATTATTTCCTATTCTGAATATAGGAAAAATTAAAAATACTGCATCCGTAGTAAATGTTTTTAAAGTGGAAACCACTGTGGAGAAGAACATGTCATTACCCCTATTTTACACAAATGGAATTTCAAACGCAGAAATTAAGGCACATATCTCCAGACATGGCCACAATTACTGAGATTCCCAATGAAGGATGAGTGCACTCAGGACTTCTGAAAATCAGGCTCTAGCTGTTTAAAAATGGGCACCCAAAAACTGAGGTATCCAGGATTAAACACCACCTTTGAGTCACATCGAGGCTCAATTTTTCAATCATCAGTCAGTGGTTGGAGAAGGGAATTAGAACTCAGGAGTTCCTGTTTGTTCCATGAAGCTGAATCCATAATATCACAAAAATATTATTTCCCACTTGCATGTTGACAAAAATCTCATTGTCAGATATGAGATAATATAACATAACAACAGATGTTTATATTATCAATCTACTTCATTTATGGAAAAAAGCAATCCAATTTTATTTTTCTCTGCTACTAGTGCAGACAGTTTTGTACACCAATACGGATTCAGAAATATGTTTGGTTTTCACCTAGCACATCAAATGCATAACACTATTTAAAAATTCACTAGCTATTTCTTGGAGTGCCAATAGAACTCATTTTAAATAGACTGAATAACCTGCCTTTAGTGAAATGACACTAGAAAGCATATATAGTCTAAATATCCTGTCATAGAAACAAAAATCTATGTTTATAGTAAAGAGATATTGTCAAGATTGGTCCTTAAAAGTGGTCTAAAATCATACATACCATGTCAGCTTTGTTTTAGTTCTTGGACATGTGTGAAAATTATCTTATCTTTCTGGTTCACCTGTTGCTTTTTTGACAGTACAAAATGGTGTAGAAAGACAAAATTGTTAATAAATCCATTAAAAACATTATTTTTAATAGTATATTCCAGGAGTGAATTTTTTTCACTTAACTCTATGGTAACAGATTAGCCACTGCGAAGATGAGACATTAAACATGGCAGCTCTTGTTTTGGAGGGATGATACTATAAATATTATCAGGAGGTAAAATATTTTAAAATGTCATTTTAGGACAGCTTCACTTGACAATAGTCTGTAGAAAACACTTCCAGGGCAAATTAAACACATAAAAATGCAAATAGCAATGTTATACAACTCAGGTAATATCCTCAAAGTAGGAAATTTGGAGTTAAGACTTCATTATTCCATATGTGTCATGCCTTTGTGCTTAGTTGTTCAGTGCACACTGTATTCTCTTGCATTCTTTTTGGGCACATAATTCCCATTTTAATAATACGAATTTTACATGCTTCTGGGCTGCAGAATTAGGATCATGGGCAAGGTCAAGTGCTCTCAAAAAGTGACCTTAAAAACAAAAACCACCACCAACTGTGGAGAGTTAAGGAGTCTCTAGTCTGAACTGACATTAAGAAAGACTTTTGAGGGCAAGATTAAGATTAAGATTTGCGGGCAAGCTTTTTATACTTTCTGTCTCCTATCCTATAGAAGTCAAGCCAGTTGAAGCCTCTTTAGTCTCTTATGGAACATGGGAAATAGTAAAATCAGGAATCACTGCCAGGAAAGTAATAGCAGACATACTGCCTTTCTAAAAATGTGGTGTTAAAACTCATTCACAATTTCTACATAATGTTAATTCACATAAGTATGTCATGAGTCACCATATAATATCTTATTTATAATTTATGGACTCTAAATTTATGAACACTTACTTTCAACTCCTTCTAGATTAGGCATTGAAGGCCATAGCATACTCTGTCATCTGAAAACTAACTAGTCAAACATGTGCATAAGTCTCTATTTTGATATATGACTTTAATGTAATTAAATGTTGCCTCCATATTTTACATATGGTGGCTCAGGACACCAGAGATGATATGCCTTGAACAGGTTCTGTTCAGGCATGGGGTAGTAGACGCTTCTCTCTGTCTGGTTAGTGTCTACTGTGTCTCTCACAATGTAAGTCTATACACATCCTGAGCCCACCAGCTAACCAAAACTGCAAAATCTACAGAAAGGAACACACACAACAGGAGCATGTCTGTTTGTAAGGATCCTGGGTCTGTGGAGCTTGGGACAGCTGACATCCCCCTATTGCCTCTGGGAGGCCATGCAGAACTACTCCCAAGGAGCACTCTGGAGATTAGGTGCTGCAGAAAGTACCACCCAAAAGGTGCCAGAGCAACAGCCCCCTCTGGCTCTCTGATTGGCCATGTTTACTATTTAACACTGGCAAGGCAACCATGCAGATGTCTAGCCTGCTGATGCTCCAGGACTTGCCTCACTCTCTCATCTTTGATCTCTAACTTGAGCCTAACTTTGATCCTGACTCTTATCTCCTGACTCCAGCCTAGTAGCTATTTCTGATCTTTGGTTTCCAACCTCAGCCTGACTGATCCTGACTTTTCCCTACTGATTTCAGCTATCACAACTCCTCTGACCCCTGCTAACCGAACACTGCCTCATGGTTACCCCTTGACTCCATGGCACCAGCCCAGCAGTAACCACTTGGCCTGACTGCCTATGACTCGGTCCCTTACAGCAGTTTATGAATAAAGATCATGGCACTGTTTTGATATAACTGGGGTTACAAAGAAACATACAATATCCTTTACCTAGGGCAGAAGCTGGCAGAGCATTTTGTCCCATGACAAATGGATCATAGACAGACATCGCTGAAAAATGCTGGAAGGACTTTGGGGTGAGCTTTGCATGACATGACAGTATCTAGTTAAATAAGAAAATGGTTACCTACCTTTCCATAACTGTTTTTAATTAAAGATATGTTGCACATGTCAAAATAAATGCCAGCTGCACGCTTATAAAGCTAATAGCCAAATTCTGTTTTAGATCTAGAAGATAGTTCAGCACAAGATCCTGGGGTGCCCACTCTGGAGATACACCTTTCCTATGAGACTAAATGGAGAAGTAATTCCACTTAGCTAGTTAATTGTTTCTAGATTAGGGTTATCTGCTTATCAGAAGCATATTTTGGACATCCTTAAAGCAGGACTTCTCAAAGGGTGTCAGCCATGAACCTTACCCACTATGAGATGGACAACTCAGAGGCTATGATGAAGCAGGCGCCCATGGTCCTGGGAGATAATGTCTGTATCCAACAGAAGGGGCAGAGGAGGCTCAATCAACAAATCTAGTGGGGTCTATAAGGATGAGGAGTGCATGGTCTTGTTTTATTTTGAATATGACTCTGGGAAGTAAAAGAATTGGAGGGAAGATATACAGGATGGAATTCTTCTAGGATAGGAGAAAAGCGTCTGTCAAGTGATCCTGGGCCGAACCCTCCCCAGGAACAGAACTGATGGTCCTTTCTGTTGGTTCTTGTTGCAAAAAGATCCACTTCGGAAGTCCCCCATAATTGGAAGATGAACCTGGCCACGTCTGGACATAATGACCAATCGTGTTGATTGAAGAAGGATCTGCTAACCTGATCCATTAACATGTTCTGTTTCCTCAGAAAGTAAGCAGCTTTGTGATGAATTGAGTGGGTGATACGGAAATCACAGAGGCAGACTGCCTCCTGGCAGAGTTGGTCTGACTGTTATCCTCCTTGTCTGTTTATGTAAAACATGGTCACTGAATTATTTGTCAGAATCAACAGATTTTTTTCACCACTATGTGCGGGAGGAAGGCCAAGCAGGCTATCTGTACCACTGTTAACTCCTTCATACTTGTGAGATTCTAGATCTTGAGTTGACCAAAGGAGTCTCAAGAGTGAGACTCCTGAGCCTGGAATAACCCCATATGAGCTCTCTAACACAGAGAAGATGTGTCCGTGACTAGCATTAAGGTTGGTAGCACGGGGAGAAAGGGAGCCCCAACAGAAACTTTCAAAGGGTCCATCCACCAATCTAGGGATGACAAGACTAGCGAGAGTGGTCCCTGAAGAGGGATAGGGAAGGGAGTAGAAATGAACTGGGTGCCATACGCCTGTTCCACCATGCTTAAGACCCACTAGTCTGACGTTATGTGGGCCCAAGCACTTATCCCACTTCATAAGTGATTGGTACATAAAAGATGGGGAACAGATGGAATTTAGATAAGCTGGTATGCTGTCCTCAACTGTCCCGTAAAAATGATTGTTTGGAACAGGCAGCTGGATGGGATTAGTCTACAGATGCTGAAGAGGAGGGCTGTAGATATCGCCTCCTGTAGGCCCTTCCTTTTTTTCTTGTTGGAACTTGGGCTCAGGGAATAAAACTCTGGTGTCTGTATGGCTGTTGTGAATGAAACTGATTTATTTTAATCTCTGGGGGATTCAAAAGGATTTGAGTGTCACCCTGGAATCTTTGAGGCTATGAATCTTGTCATCAGTTTTCTCTGAATACAGAGAGATAATTTTTAAATGGAAGTTTTAGATAGTCTGTTGGACCTCTTGAGGTAGCTCAAATGACTGCAACCATGAATACCTTCTCATAGTAATGGCTGATGCCATTGTTTGAGCAGCCAAATCTGCACTATCCAAACTATCTAGAAGGTCAGTCCTGGTGACCAGCTTGCCCTCCTCAGCCATTACTGAAAAATTGTGTCTACAGTCATCTGATAATTGGTCTATGAATATTTTTAAATGTTCTGACATTCCAGGGTGCAATCCAGACCAGTGAGGGGTTGCATCACCACCTGCCCTGCAACCTGGAGTACCTCACAATGCTTTGCTGCTGTAGCTCCCAACCTGGGCCCCCTCACAAACAGCCAGACAGCATGTAGGTCACACCCGGAGTGTCTGTGTATAGCTGCAGCCTGCCAGCAGCACTCCAGTCACACTTTGGCTTCCACAGCCTTAGTTAACACTTGCAGGGTGACTCCAACACACTCCCAGTCCTGAATTTCCCCCCAAAATGTGTGTTCTTCACTATCCAGCCCTTTCCTGGAGAATTCAATATTTTAGATCTGTTGCCCCTGTAAGGGAACAATATCTAACAATTTGCTATTTTAAATGGAGTTACCCAAACAATTCAGTTTGAAGGCAGCAGTGGATTAATTTGATTAAAGAATTAAACAAGTTTATTTAACAACATAGAGACATTTTAAGTGAGTACAAGTAAAAGGCAGAAATGGTTACAAGATAAAAAGATAAAAGTGCTTTCTAGTGGTAAAACTTAAACTAGACTTGGTTCAAGACAAAATTCTTACCACATGCTCTCAGCAACAGGGCTGTCAAATTTCAGGTCAGGATCTCTCCCAAAGTCAGATGTCTGCCTCCTTTGTCTTCTTAGGTGAGAGAGAGAGATGGCTTCCTGAAAAATAAAACTTGCAGCCAAACAGATCCAGCCTCTTCAAATCTTTGCTTTTTGGCGTGGAAACTTCTTGTCCCAATCTTTCCCGCTTATTGGTGGCTGCCACCACAAGAGAATCCAGGCAAGGGGGTTAGAATAAAAATGTTCATACCCCTTAGAGGGGACAAAGTACTACTTCTCAGCTTGTTTTGCTGTGGAGGCTGAGGCAGGGAGGTGGGTGTCTGCCAAAAAGCCTTGACCAGCTCCATGATAATTTCATTCATTAGCAGAGCCACCTTAGCTAGAGTTGCCAACACCAGGATGTCCACCAACCTGAAAGAGATTTTGTACACCACTTCTGCTTAAATGTCAAGTGCAGAGGTCATTCTTTTAAAAAGATCTTGAATGGCTCTGAAGTCCTCCAGTGGTGGTAAATGACTTGACGGCTCAATAACCTCATCTGGTGATGAGAACACAACAGGCATCTGAAGTGGTGTCTGGTCCATAACTTGCAGTGGAGAGGCTGTCTGAGTGAGTTCTGGATGCTCAGTACCAGTCTCAGTAGCGGGCACAAGAGAATGTTGCTCTCAGTGACCAGTACTGGTCTCCGCACTGGTTATTGGGGGATGGTGCTCTCGGTGCTGGTGTCTCCAGTGTGCCCGCCACAGCTGTGTCCAAGATGATTGAAGGGGAATCCCTACAGTGACCATAATGGCCACTGATATGGACTTAGGATTCATCCTCATCTGGGCCATTGATCTTTAGCAGGAGGCCAGTGTTGACATTGCTGCATGGCCCATGGGCCTTGACTTTGATTGTGGGTATGTGCCATGTCCTGGATTGGATACAGAGAATCTCATCTCTGTCTGAGGAGAACTCAGATGCTTCTGAGAGAGGAGGGCCCAATTCAGATGGGACTGGTGAATGGTTCATGTACCCTGGAAAGGCGGTACCAAAGAAATCATGGGAGGTTTTCCTTTCAACAAGACAGGCTTCAGCAGAGGTTTGGGAAGTAGTACCACAGGATCTTGGTGTGGGGAGGTATCTGCCACAGGCATCAGCATCAACACTGGTTGGAGGCCTTAAGTTGCTGGTGATAGCGGTACCGAGAGGGTAAGCAAGTCTATTGCAGCTGCATATGCCTCTGGAATGTTTGGGATCTGCACTGTCTGCTGGCTCCATAAATGTCTTTAAGGGATGAAATGGGTTTGGCACCTGCCTCTTGTGCGTGCCCTCCTTTTCTCTGGCCGATATACCTCCAATCACAGTTCTTTTCACGGGGGGAGGAGGCACCCACCTCTCATGGACGGCCCCCTTTCTCTCAGTTAGGTGTGAGTCTGATTTTCTTTTTTGGTCTTACATCAGGATGGCATCTGCTGCTTGTAACCACACACCACCACCTCCTGGCCGCTGGTTCTCTTGGCTGATCTTTGGCAGCTCAGCCGTCTAGCCAAGCCGCACATGTTGTCCTCCCTTCTGGGGTATGTAGTCCAAATTCTTTCTCAGGGGGCTGTAGCTCTAAGGCTTCTTCCCCGTGGCACTGCCTTCTTCAACCATTCAGCCGGGGCCCATCTCGGTAGCCTCAGCTGGTGTCCTTTTCAGCAGGCCTCCCTGGGCTTAGTCTGCAACCAGACCAGCAGAGCCCATCTTCGTATCCTAACCTGGTCTGTCCAAGTCCTGGGTTCAGTCCCCCTGGGCTTCAGCCTGCCTGCACTGACCTTCTGCGGGTCTTGCTGCTCTTCCAGCCAGCCAGGCACCTGGTCTTCAGCAGCCTTCCCTGGGCTTCAGTCCTGTCCACAGTGAGCTCTCCACAGTGAGCTGTCCACGGTACCGCTGCTCTTTCAGCCAGCCAGTTACCCAGTCTTCACTCCTCTAGCTCCATCAGCCCCTCTGATTGGCCACTCTTTTGCAGCCACTCTAGGCTTCCTGAAGGACTTCTCACTGCTCCATTTTGGGACAGTGTGGTGCAGGGCCATGAGGCTTCCAGCAGGGGGCCTCTGGACCTAGTCCACCCTGCCACAAGGGGACAGCTTTGACAGACCTGACACAGGCTCCAGAGGCAGCCATTCCCTCTTGGTAGGTGATAAGCATTCTAGGGATGGCCTCTCTCCAAACACTTCATGGAGTCCCTGCCTCTGGCTTGCTTTGCTATAGATACACAAGAGCAAGAAGTGGAACCCAAGGAAGGCCTGAGTCTTTTCTTTGGTAGCAGAGAACGAAATCAAGGAGAAGTAGACATCTCCAGTGGGGCGTTCCATACAATTGGGGCACTCTCCCCTTGTGACAACTTCAATGGGGGTCGAAGTGCTGCTTTCATAAGCAAGCACTTAATGCTTACTGCCCTATATGTTTTTGAGCTGGGCTTGAAACCTTTACAGATGGGACCTTTGTCACTGATGTGGGGTTCTCCTAAACATTTCAGGCAGGTTGGGTGTGGGGCACTGACCAGCACAGGTTTTGTGCAGGTCCAACCGCAATTAAATGCCAGCAAGAAAGTCATACTAGTACTAGTCCCAAAAGAGGAAAAAAATGGTCAAAAAGAGACCAACCCCCTCCACAGAAACATAGCTTTAATTTTAGTCAGTTTAGACTGTTTTAACTATAACTAACAAATTACTAATTTACAAACATATACAAAGAAGAGGAGAGGAAAGTACCTGAATTAATCAAATCTGGAATCGCTCCAACTGCCATCACTGGTGGTAAGAAGAAATGGAGGGGGATCAGGGGTGACTGCATTTTCTTACACCAGCATGCAGTGGCATGTGGCAACAGAGGGCACTCAAGCCACCACTGAGGGGCAAAATCTCCAGTGTCTGTGCACAGGGCACACACACACCTACAGTGGAACAGACATGTGCAATCACTCATAGTAGCAGCCTAGGTTCTAAAATACACGTTATGATTTTTATAGGTAGCCATTTGTTTCCAATATTTCTACTTTCTATCATTTGAATCTCTCCTCTTCGTTAAACAAACATTGGCTTATTGTCACTGCAACATATCCACATGCTGTGTGTTAAACAGAGCGGTGATCTGAGGTGAAACTGGTAAACTGAGGTGTACTGCTTCTTTGGGAGCAGCAAATCTGGGGTTATTGTGAATGTACCTCGGAACAGGGCATAGACACTCCAGGGCAGGGGTGCTGGAACAATTTGCATAGTGAGGGTGCTGAGAGCCATTGAACCAAACTGTAAACTCTGTATATAATGGAAACCACTTCAAGTCAGGGGATGCAGCAGCACCCCCTGCACTCCTAGTTCCAGCACCTATGCTCCAGGGAGATGCTTAGAGGTCTCAAGAGTTGGAAAGTGCCTATTGCTAACCTGTAGAGAGAGAAAGAGAGAGGGGACTGAGTAGGCCTAGAGGGGAGTGCTTGTGTTGCCCTTGGCCGGTGGAGTTGGGGAGCTGACACCCAGCAGGCACAGACAAAACTTCCTCACACTAAAGGCAGGTGATAGCAAGGTGCCCCAGCCCTGGGTACCCCTAGGAAGCATCACAAATAGGTGTGTGGATGTTCTTAACCATGTTTATTCTTGAAAACGTCACTGAGTTCAAAACAAATTTTTCTTCACTTGCTATCATCTACTGGCCAAAATTCTTACAGTGATTGATAGTGCCATTTCTAATATTTAACTTACATGCAGTTACAGTGGACGAGAAGCTGGATATGAGTAAACAGTGTGCCCTTGTTGCCAAGAAGGCCAAAGGCATTTTGGGATGTATAAGTAGGGGCATTGCCAGCAGATCGAGGGACATGATCGTTCCCCTCTATTCGACACTGGTGAGGCCTCATCTGGAGTACTGTGTCCAGTTTTGGGCCCCACACTACAAGAAGGATGTGAAAAAATTGGAAAAAGTCCAGCGGAGGGCAACCAAAATGATTAGGGGACTGGAACACAAGAGTTATGAGGAGAGGCTGAGGGAACTGGGGATGTTTAGTCTGTGGAAGAGAAGAATGAGGGTGGATTTGATAGCTGCTTTCAACTACCTGAAAGGCGGTTCCAAAGAGGATGGCTCTAGACTGTTCTCAGTGGTAGCAGATGACAGAACAAGGAGTAATGGTCTCAAGTTGCAGTGGGGGAGGTTTAGGTTGGATATTAGGAAAAACTTTGTCACTAGGAGGGTGGTGAAACACTGGAATGCGTTACCTAGGGAAGTGGTGGAATCTCCTTCCTTAGAAGTTTTTAAGGTCAGGCTTGATAAAGCCCTGGCTGGGATGATTTAATTGGGGATCGGTCCTGCTTTGAGCAGGGGGTTGGATTAGATGACCTCCTGAGGTCCCTTCCAACCCTGATATTCTATGATTCTATGATCTCAGGTGAGCCTCTTTGCTTTTGGAATCCACAAGCAGCACAGTTTGATGAGCATTATCAATCAATAGTCTACAATTTACCCAGACAACATATTTACGAAATAAAATTTACAAATAAAATTCTCTGTCAGGAGAAGTGACTCCAAAAGTGTCTAGGCATATCTCTCAGGGATTATCAGTGCAACAATATGCAGTTTCTGGTTACTGCAGAAATATGGGGAGAGATTTGCTTTTCTATAAGGAGTGGATAGAATCTTCCTCATTATGTTTTTAACTTGTAAATTAAAGAACTTATGGGGATAGAAGTAGTTGCAAACAATACTATTGCATGATGATACTCTAAGCTGGTGAGGGATGTCATTGGGCTAGAACGGGAAATCAGGTAAACATGAGGAATTTTACTAATTTTAGATTATATTGTCAGATAATTAAGACTGCATTAAAGTAGAGATACGATCGTAAATATTGATTAGTTCTAGACAATATAATTAGAAGTAGAGCAGAATTACTCATCTGAGAAAGGTTTCAGAGTAGCAGCCATGTTAGTCTGTATCCGCAAAAAGGAAAGGAGTACTTGTGGCACCTTAGAGACTAACTAAGTCTTTAAGGTGCCACAAGTACTCCTTTTCTTTTCATCTGAGAAAGGTTCCCTTTTTTCTGGGTGTTAAATGTTCCTGCGAACACATGCTAGCATAGCTTCTGCTAGGGAGCCAAGACCCAAGAGTAGGAATCCATTCTATGTGATATCTTTAGAAAATCTGTTTTCCAGTTACAATTATGTTCTAGGAGAATTTTTCTTAAACCTTTAAATGGTTATAAAGTAGAAGTAAAAATGATATAAAAATATTTCCAATTTCAAAATAACCCAAGCACATAATGAGATAGCAAATAATTCATTATGAGTGGCTTTCCATTCATCTGAAAGTAGTAGAGTTGCTGTAATTTTATGAACAGTAAAAACGAGATTTTTTTATCTACTGTTAGTAATTTAATGCAAGTAATTTTTGTAATGTCATAATTAGAACCATTTTATAACTGAGTCAAACTATGTTAGATGTACTTTGTTATGACAGCTAGCTACATGAATATGTAATTTATCACAGAATGGGTAATAAGGTTCATTTCCTGCTTATAACAGAATTTGAGGGAACCCCGGTGGTGATATGGCATCGGTTAGGGGCAATCACTTGGACTGTAGGATTTGCTTCTGGCTTGCGCCAAGAATTCATAGTACTCGTTTAAAAAGAGTTTGTCATACCCATTTCAGGAAGGGCATTAGAACTGAACCACTGGATTTGTTGTGGCAGTGTTTGTACTCCATGGTGGCCCAGCAATCAAAGGATTAATGCAGGTACCATTGACCAAGCTGACTGGGAACAGCTGGGAAGCAGAGGCGTGGGGTGGCTGCCAGAAGAGCAAGCAGGCTGAAGAAGGGAACTCCTGCCAGCAAACTGCTAAGAAACCATATAAAGACAGCACCCTAAGAAGGGGCAACCAACCAACATTGCCACTCCACAGGCAGCAATATGAATTAAATGCCCAAAGATTAGCTGAAATGAATTTTCTTCCTCTCCCACACTTGGAACAGGTTTTGTAAATATCCATTGTCATCTGAAGAGCGGAGAGAAATGTTCCCAACAAAACTCTGAACAAGACGACTCATCTTGCTACAGATTGTTATAAATTTGAAATTCAGATCATGTTCATAGAAGTGTTCATAAATTGTTCACACAAAGTTGGGTTAACGCGTGACTGCATTTTCGAAAATTGAAGATTATTTATATAGCACTCCAAAACATGCTTGCACTTGACTTCTATGCTACAACATGTAAGAAAACAAGTGAGTTTTCTTAGAGGTTAAGTTCATTCAAACCTAACATCTCAAAGCAAAACTACATGGAGATGAATCCCTGCAAATTGAAACCAAAGAATGTTTGCCAAAACCACTGCAAAACAAAATAAAAGTATAGCTCTAGTTATAAGTATCTGAGAAACAGGAGTGAGTTGTGAAAATGCTAGTACAATTTTAACTACAACAGAGGAGAAATCTCTATAGAATGGTCCCCATCATTTTGAGAGTAGAGATTTCATAATTCTAACTGATAAATGTTTGCAATTTAAAATTCAGTTAGATTGTTTGTAGACTCCTACATGCCACCTCATGCATACAAAGAGGAGGTAATGAAAAAGAGCTTTCTACAATAACTTACTCTTACAAATAATATATTGTTAAAACTCTAAATAATTTGTTTCATGCAAATGCTGATGATTATCAAACTATTGCAAAATATGGTAACTGGCTTCAAACAATAATTCTTAATTTAGGCTATCAAAAAGCAATAATAGCAGTTCCAAACTAGATATCTGAGCATTTTTGCATTTGTCTTCATTAGCTGACTTTAAACAAAAAGCAGATCACTCTGTAGAGAAGTGCATGAAAAGATTAAGTATGACCTTGAAAAGATAAAATTAGCTAAACTATTAGTTCCATGGAAATGGATAACAATATTTATTTCAGGTAATTGTTTATTTTTCTGTAATCTTTAAACGTGCAATATTTGCCCAACAGAAAATATAAATAAAATAAACTCATCAGTATACAGAGTACATATCAGCATGTTAAAGAAACTTTCAGGATGAAAAAGTTTTAGAATAAAATGATTAAATCCTACATATTACTGCTTATTTAGAATACTAGGAATACATACAGTAACTTAATCCCTGTCTATCTATACAATTACTTAGATGGCACTCTGACAAGTTGTACAGATCTTTTGGGACATCAACAAGGACCCCTGTAAACATGGTATTGGCATGAACCAATTTCTGTAGTGAACAGAAGTACATCTGTTTGGGCATTAGGAAGCTATGGTCCAGAGGACTCCCTCCCAAACCCACATGCGCACGTGTACACACACATACACACACACACACGAAGGGCAGCTGCACCTAACTTTCAAAAGCACATATAAAGAGGGCAGTTTCTTAGGAAAGCTGCTGCTGCCAGGAGAAAAACTACTCTTCATTTTCTGAGGGACTGCTACAAATAGGTATTTTTCTTCATATATTTTTGGGCTCTCAGCCCTGTTCGGATAAACAGTCCAGAAATGCTGGGAGACTTCTAGGAAGGGAAGATGACCTCAATAGTGAGGGATGATTGAAGCACTTCCCTCTTCCTTCCAGCATTCTGCAACACAGTTTGTTACTTCCTTGTTTGTTACTCTGTATAAATGTCTGCATTTCTAGAGACTCTCCAGCATCTTCTCTAGCATTATTAGAAATTTGTGTGGGGAAACAGTACAATTTGTTCTCAACTAACCATAGTATTTTATAAATTCTTTCACTCTCAGAAACCAACGAACTGATGATATGATCACTGGATTTAAAAGTTGCAAGTAAAAGCTATTATTTTCAGAAAGAGGGATTCCCCATCATTAATAACTTTTCCAGTTTTACTTGAGGAAATGCAAATCTAATTATATTCAGCTTAACAAATTAGTACTGCAAGCATAACAAGGTATTTCCTTTAAATTAACTACTCCTACACATGCTCCCACACTGAATCAACAGGAACAAGGAGATGCTCCAAAATATTTTTCTTTCAAGTACTAAAATTTTAATTCTTTGAAAGTCAAGTCAAACAAAAAGTAACATGAGAATAAACATATCTGTTATGAGTAATACCTTTAATTTATACTCAATTATTGCATAGACAATTAGATGCAAATTGGATGGAAACAGACTATCCTGAAGTTATCCTCTAAACATCCTACAGGGTATTTAAAATGTATACGAAATCCCTAAATTACAGCACAGATCTTTTTTTAAATGTCTGCCCTTAACACAATATTTTTTGGTGAATATTTATGAGAAATTTTTAAAATACAATACAGAGAGTGTAAAGATACATTATAAGGTAGAATCAATATTCCCAATTTGTTAAATAAGTAGGGGTGATGGCCTATTACAACAGTCAATGAGAAATGCACCATTAGAGCAGGCAGATCTTCATACAGCATTCTAACACATTTGCTCTTTGTTACAAGAAATCCATTTTATTTTCCCCACTATGTGTAAGTCTGATAATTTCTGTTCAGAATTATACCTTAGGCATTCTGCAATTTCTTGACCAAAGAATTTGCTACATCATTGATATTGCAACCAGAAAATTGTCAACCAACTCCTGTCAATTTTTGGACTTCTTGGGGATTTTATTCTTATTGCTGTTTGGAGCCAGGATCCCTCAACTCCTGATAATTCCTGAAAAAACAAACACAAACTACCCAACAGTTTTCAATATTTCCCCATCAACGGTTCTCAAATATATTTGCCCCACCAGCAAAAAAAGGAACATGTTGCCAAACCAAAAAAGACACCCAAAAGTGTTAAAATGTCCAAAAAATCCAATGCTGATTAACTGGGAGCTGCTCAGTATCTGCAACCATATCACTAGCATCTCCAATAGCCCAATAGGACCATATAGCGGGGCAGTCACCCCACTCTGGCCCTGAAAGGGTTAAAAGCCAGCCCTTGGAGAAGGCTGCGGCAATGCCAATAAGAAAAGGCTGGGAGGCAGCCTATCAGGGCCAGGCTGGGCCCTAAAAAAGAGCTGCCGGGCCAGAGAGCAAATAGTCTCTCTCTAGCTTTGGAGAGAGAAGGACCTAGCTGCCTGGGAGCACAAGGGTATCCGAAGCAGATCAGTGTTGGGGAAGGGTAAAAGATGCTGGGGAGATCCAGCCTGGCAACTCCCCAGGCTGAGGCCTTGTTAAAGGCTTAAGAAGGTACTGAGTCTGCAGAGACAGGCAGAGGCAGCAGGTCCAACCCCCTTGCCAGTGTTGAGTGGCCATTACAGACTGCAGTTTGCCCCTGAGAATGGGGGCTAGATGACAACTGGCAGTAGCCACTGAGGCAAGGTGGGCACAGGGGAGGGGGTTCCCCTGGGAAGGGAGACCCAGAGAATGTGGACAAAACCCCAAGGTAAAGGGCACCGGGGTCTGGGAGGGACATGGGCGCCTGAAGCAGGAGAGACACCGGCCAGCTGGGGGCTCTCCAAGGCTGGAAAGAGCTAATTCCCAGATGACCCGCAGGAGGTGCTGCAGTAGTGAGTGCTCGATCTGCTACAGACCAGAAACAAATTACCAATATCTTCTGGAACCTCAGTGCTACTCCTGCATGGGTACCAGCACCCCCAGCTATCTCGCAGTTCCAGCTAGCCAAATTGCTAGTCTCTTGGCAGTGGCTCTTCACTCCAGGTTATCTAGTCAGCAGCAATAGCTACAAGATACCTCTAACCTAAATCATAATTGTAAACTAATAATTAGCCAAAGTTGGGCAGCTGAACCAACAAACCTCTAAGGAAGTTTCAGCTCCAGTTGACCATTTTGATGGTTTAATAGCCCCAAATCTGAGCTACTGGGGTTCAAGCATAAGTGTTAAGTACAAAGTGGAAGTGGTATGCATACAAAACTATTTGCTATCCATGACTCTAATCTTCAATATTAAAATCTAATGTAGATTTCTTTTTTCCCCATTACTTGTCAGGCAAAAAACTGCACAGAAAGCAAAGACGATCTATGAAAACATTTAATTTTGTTTACCACAAAATTGCAAATTATACAGTACCATAATAAAACATTTATTACAATATTGAAAATCCTCATAGTTGAGTGCCTTACCATAGTTCAGTTACAGACATTACAATTTGTGATTCAGAATTGATGTGGAGATGAAATCTAGCTACTTTAGTAGATTTATACTTATACAACTTAATTTTAAAAGTCTGTGCAACAGCCAGTACTTAAGATAACTACTGACCCATGAAAATGGCCATATAAAGTATACTTTGGCATCCTCCTTATACATCTACCACTACAGTTATACTATACCATGCCATGTCAGTATCTGGATTCAGATTTAATATCTGCTGATCACTGACCATTACTCTTAATTCACAAAAATAAAAGAGAATTAGATATTTATCGTATTCTAATTTCAGTGTATATACTTGACCTACTTGAAATAGTTCACAGTCCTAGTGCTTATTTGTTCACTTGGCTTTTTTATACCTAAAATAAGACAGTTTTAGTTTAACTTGTTTTTTAAGTTTTAAGTATAGTCTCATACTAAGTTGCCTTCATGCCTCATGACCTCATCTCTCATATACTGAAACTTTTTGGCTACTTTTAACTATTGATATTGCATTAGCATAGTGATCGTACTGTGAACCAAATCTAGTGGTCAGGATTTGACCTTTATATTTGAGTCAAGATTGTGATTGGCCTCTGTGTAGGTGAAAGGGCATAATGAGCCTTCCAGCCCCTGTGTAGAAGTGCAAATGTGTGTGTGGGGGGGGTGTCACACTGGCTATTCTTGCACTTTTCTAAGGTCAGCACAGCTGCCATCACTAGCATTCTCAAAAGTGATGGGAAGGAAACAGATCCAAAGCCCAGCCCCTGCACAACAGCCAGTATGGGGAGAGGACAAGAGAGAAGAGGAAGCTATCTGTACCCAAACCCATGTTGCAGTGCCCATGTTGGCTCTCTACTCTGAAGGCACAGTGCTTTTGGAGCTCCTGCTGGGGTAGTATACATCCACATTACTCCCTACTACAAATGCTCTTGTGTTGGGGAAATTTAGACTAGACCTCTGCACAGGACTATTTTTTTAATCCTGCTCTGCTCCCATCCCACCCCACAATGCCCACTATCACTTCCACCTGCTCCCACATTGTTTGCTGAATTTTTATCCTGCTCCTGCTATTATCTGCAGATTCCCAGACCCATTGCAGGGCTCCATCTTAGACCTTAAATGTTCATGTGATATATATATAATTTTTTTTTTTTTTTTACACAAGATGATTAAAGTGAGTGTATTCATAATTCAGTGACAATGGTTATGGTGTTTCACAAAATCTTGCAGAATATTTTCTGCATTCAATTTGTGTCTAAAATGTCCCATGGATTTTAAATTGCTACAGTAGAATGCATACATTACAATACATCAGAAAGCATATACAACTGGACTTTTATATTTTAAATCAAGGAGTCAGTGATTAGTTTAATTCTTTTTTCAAAAACTACAACCAATGTAGTGTAGCATTAAAATAAGGCACAACTTTTTTTTTCCAATATGCTGATTTTACATCACTGTTCAGCAGGGTATAATCATCACCTGCTGATTCTTTCTGTGCAGAATACATATTGCACTTTTCAGTAGCTGCTTGAATGTGTGGGTGGTATGTTCTTGAAATTACCTTCAGTTTAATTTGAACTGTAGAAGAAACACCATTAAGGCAAGAGTTCAATGAAAAATAATCTTAAATTTTTATGGATATTGTAGTTTCCCAGATGAAATTCATTTAAATAAAATTATAATCTAGTTTTATAAAATTACAAAGATAACACAATTAGTTTAGCAACAATTTTCATAAGGCTAATGGAGAACCTGCCAAGTTGAAGGCAGATTAAGTGCATGCTAGAAAGAATTGTTCAACTGGCTTGCAACAAATGAGAACGCCACCATTTCCTGGACACTACTGTGCTAATAAGCGATGGTCACATAAACACCACCCTATACCGAAACCTACTGACTGCTATACTTACCTACATGCCTCCAGCTTCCATCCAGGACACATCACACAATCCATTGTCTACAGCCAAGCTCCAAGATACAACTGCATTTGCTCCAATCCCTCAGAGACAAACACCTACAAGATCTCTGTCAAGCATTCTTAAAACTACACTACCCACCTGCTGAAGTGAAAAAACAGATTGACAGAGCCAGAAGAGTACCCAGAAGTCACCTACAAAGGACAGGCCCAACAAAGAAAATAACAACGCCACTACGTGTCACCTTCAGCCCCCAACTAAAACCTCTCCAGCACATCAAAGATTTATAACCTATCCTGAAAAATGATCCCTCACTTTCACAGATCTTGGGAGACAGGCCAGTCCTCGCTTACAGACAGCCCCTCAACTTGAAGCAAATACTCTCCAGCAACCACGTACCACACAACAAAAACGCTAACCCAGGAACCTATCCTTGCAACAAAGCCCAATGCCAACTCTGTCCACATATTTATTCAAGTGACACCATCATAGGACCTAATCACATTAGCCATGCCATCAGGGGCTCGTTCATCTGCACATCTGCCAATGTGATATATGCCATTATGTGCCAGCAATGCCCCTCTGCCATGTACATTTGCATAGAGACTGTCCGGTTTGGCCAAAGAATAAAATGGACACAAATCTGACATCAGGAATCAAAACATTCAAAAACCAGTAGGAGAACACTTCAACCTCTCTGGCCACTCAGTAAAAGATTTAAGGTTGGCAATTTTGCAACAGAAGAGCTTCAAAAACAGACTCCAATGAGAAACTGCTGAGCTTGAATTAATATGCAAACTAGATACCCTTAACTTGGGTTTGAACAGAGAGTGGGAGTAGCTGGGTCATTACACATATAGAATCTATTTCCCTAATGTTAAGTATCCTTCTTGTCAACTGTCTAAATGGGCCATCTTGATTATCACTACAAAAGTTTTTTGTCCTGCTGATAATAGCTCATCTTAATTAATTAGCCTCTTACAGTTTGTATGGCAACTTCCACCTTCTCTGTATATCTTATTATATGTTCCATTCTATGCATCCGATGAAGTGGGCTGTAGCCCACGAAAGCTTATGCTCTAATAAATTTGTTAGTCTAAGGTACCACAAGTCCTCCTGTTTTTTGCGGTTACAGACTGACACGGCTATTACTCTGAAACTTGTCATTAGGTAAAAGTTTCTTGTACTAGTCCCACAACTCTCTGGCACCTGTCTCCATTCCCTACCATGATAAGTAGTTCAGGCTACTTACATGAACTGGCAGATACAACACTAGTGTAATAGGTATAATTATCTTAATAAGCTATAACTAGCAATTTAACAGGGAAAGATGACAGTGAAGAATTATACTCCTATAAATGTCTTCCTGTCTCATTTGAGCTCTCTGTGAATTAGATAGCCCAGTAGCCATTTATTCATTTTTCCTTGTGAGTTGGACAAACTATCATAATCCATGGCATCAAATTGAAAACAAGAGTAATATCTAAAGAATATACCTTGAACTTCTTAGAGCCAGACTTTCTTGTCTGGTTTATAATGGCATGGCCCCAAATTCAATGGAGCTACACTAATTTACACCAGTGGAAGATCTGACCCTCTCACATCTTTAATATAAACTATATCCCCAAATACTTAAATACAATATAGCTGACATGTTATCAATTGAAGAAAAAAAGGTGTAAAGATTTTGGGCAAAATTTGAGTCTGGAACAAACTCAGTTAAGCTAATCGGGTTGTATCTCCTTAGGTCAAGACTAGAAAGGGTGGGACATTATGGAGACCAATTTAAAATGCAATTACTGTCAGAAAAGTGACTTGGCAAAAACATTTACTACCATGGTTATTTATATTGTAGAAGTGCCTAGAAGCCCCAGTTGATATCAGGGCACCATTGTGTTACATGGCTGAGCATAGATAATGAAAGGATAGCATGAGCTCTTTGGGGCAGGGACCAGCGAAGAGAAAACAGAGTGAGTACAAGGAAACAGTGAGCCCGATATGATTATGTAATAAGCAGTGATCACAGCACACTAGCTCCTTAGCTATTCTAATTGTTTTGCAGGCATCATGGCAGAGGTGAGTTTTAAGGAGAGATTTGAGGATTTTTACAGGAATCTCTTTGATCCATAAGGGTGGCACAGAAGAAAGTCCAGAGTTGTTGGAAAATTTCACAAAAGGATAATCAAGGATGGTATTATTGGCAAATCAGAGACAGGAGGTCAACAGCTTAATAGCATATAAGGGACGCTTCGGGGGGAGGGCATAGGCCATGAAAGGCCTTAAAAGTGAAGACAAGCAGTTTGTGCCTAATGAAATGCAAAAGGAGAAGCCAGAGGATGGTGCAAGAGATAGTGTAATATGGTTAACGTAATGAGTCAGGAAGATTATTTTTGCATCAGTAGTCTGAACAAATGTAAGAAAGTAAGACAGAATTTGTCAACACCAGAAAGGAAGAAACTGCAGTTAAGACATCAGATAATGAGGACCTGAATGTCTAATTTTAACTGGTGGATGGAGAGGAAAAGCTGGATCTTTGAGATGTTTTGCAGGAAGAATCTTCAAAATTTTGGATGTGACTTGGATGTGTGGAACTAGAGAAAGGAAAGGGCAGAGTCAGGTTATAGGCTTGGGTGACTGGTGGTGTTGTCCCCAGTGACTAAGAAAGGAGAAAGTGTTTGGGGGGAGGGGGATGAAGCAGGGAGATCAAAAGTTCACTTTTGGCCATGTTCAGCTGAAGTTGATGGGTGGACATCCATGAGAAATCAGAAAGACAAATAGGTTAGTTTGGGTTGAAGGAAAATGTGTGTTTTTGGTGTTGTGTGAGTTAAGTTTATGTTGTGTTTGTTTACTAACACTGCAGACTCAATACAGCTTTGAACGAGTGAACTGAATTCTTCTCTGTTCACCACATCAACAGAATGGGTAACTGTGTTCAGACAGTAGAATCTTTATTACTAGTGATGCAGAAACAGGCTGACAACATGAGAAACTCAGTCATAATATTCAATATTGGGTAGTGGGTCCCTGGCACTCTTAAACATGATTCACTTTTTTCCCTTTTCTACGCAGGGACTGTGACCTCTCACTCATACCTCAACTAAAAATCATCATCATTCTGGCAATTGATTAGATTGATGGTAAATACAGACTCAAAACCCTTTTATTCAGTTGCATTTGCATGATGCGGCATTAAAAAAAAGTGTCATTGCAATTCTAGGTAGGCATTCAAAGTTGGGAAACAACATGAAAATTAATAAAATTACTGCAAATATTTGTGATGATTTCCAATCTCAGGCTCTTGGTATTTGCGAGAAGCTCTTTCAAATTTATGATGAAGCCATGAGTAAGGAGAATGACTAGTGTCCCTAGATTGCAAACTCCTCTCTGGAACAATGGACACAATCAGCATGTGATCCAGAAAGTGAGTTTCTTGGTCCCATAGAGTATCAAGACTTTTGAAAACACTCAAAGAACTGAGGAGAGGCAGAAAGGGAGTATCTGGTACTGAAAAGGAGTACCTCCAGAGGTGAATCTCAGGAAGTTGCAACTGACATTCTCTCATGGGGATGCATAAGTAGTAAGCCTCAACTAGAGCTATTATGATTAGGAAATTGCCTGGGAATGTTGTAGAAAGTGTCTCTGTTCAGAACTTTGTTTTCCTTATGTAGGTAATGAGGGCTTTTTAGCTACAGTACCACTTGGACTCCTCCTGTTCTTTTGTCAAATCAAGAATATAAAGTGCACCCACAGAAGTTTTCCGCTGCTGGTATTAGTTGTATGGCTCACTAAACAAGAGAAGAGTTTTCCTGATTAGTTAATATATATTTTCGCAGGTAGTGCGATAGGATTTTTCCGTCTCTGACTTCTGTGATCATCAGCATTAAGAAATGTTAGTCTTAGTTGTTTCTGTATTAATCTACTTGAGGGTGTTTCTATTAAATACATTAGGAGATAGTGACAGTAGAGTGATGACACAATTGCTAGGGTACAATCCATTCAAGCACTTTAGCCAAAAATAGTAATAAATTATTGTGTTCTCTATTTCTGCTTTCATTGAGGACCATGAAAGCCCATTCAACATTTATGCTACCCAGTGCACCTCAGCAGACTAATGAGGAGATGGCTAGGAGTCTCTGACAAATCAAATCTTTAAAAAATTATCTAAAATGCAACTGAAAATAATAAGGGGAAAAATTTAAATGTGGAAGAATATGCTAAAGTAAAAGAAAAAGAATGAAGACCAACCAATAAATCGCCCTTATACTGATACTCCCTTGAGTCCAGCAACATGCATCAGTTGATTTGATGGATATGTGACAAATGAGTCATCCTCTGACCTAGTTTCCTTAGTCATTTTCCATGTAAACTGAAATGTCTTTAGACTAGAAATTTTGCAACACAACCATTATCAATATCACACTTTTCATAGTGCCAGCATTAACCCTAGCAATATGGAAAGAGATGTACCGTGATATGGGATGGGAAGGGGGGATTTGCTTCAGCTGGAGAGGAAATCCCATTTCCTTTTTCTGTGGTGCTCTAAATGAAAATACAGACTTGATAAAGTAGGACAGGAGACATTAATTAATCCTCAAACTCTGAAGTCTAAATATTCCCAATGCCATAAATTTATCAGCAACACTTTCCCCCATCACAGCCTGTCAATATACAGAAATGCATGGAGCAGTATTGTGCATGACCTGTGTTACTTCCTGTTAATGAAGTCAGGGTCCATTTTGTCTTATTGTTTCCTCTAAATCCAAGAATGAGGTATCTGCAGCAAATTCCACTTCCATGGCAAAATTTATGGAAGTGTAGCACATCTTAACTTTGTGCCAAAATTTTCAGATATTACTGCTCCTAAGGAATGAAACAGTTGTATAAGCAGACAGCTTTGTTATTAGTCTTAATGATAAAAGCTATGTAAAGCTCTCTTATAATAGCACTTCAGCTGAGGCAGAGGTCAGCAATATGCGGTGAGCGAGATTATTTTGAGTGGCACTCACACTGCCTGGGTCCCGGCCACCAGTTCTGGGGGCTCTGCTGCCAGCCTGGGTTCCTACCGCCGGCCCCCTGCCACCCAGGGTCCTGGCCACTGGCCCCCACTCAGCCCACTGCCAGCCCCAGGTCCTGGCCACCGGTCCCGGGTGCTCTGCTGCCATCCTGGGGTCCTGGCCACCGGCCTGGGGCTCTGCAGCCACCCCCAGCTGTGGCCCACTGGCCCCAAGCTGGGGCAGTGAGGGGTGCAGACAGCGGCAAGAAGTGGCACAGCTCAGCACCCCCACCATAAAAATTGTTCCAGCGTCACTGGGATATTTTTAAGTCCTGATTTGCTGCTTACATCACTTATCATGTCACGTGGAACAGCACATTCCGTTTGACGTGCGTGCCGTCTGTCGCAATTTTTTTCCCCACTATAAGTTGAGGGGTGCATTTGACAAAATGTCAGCTCCTAAGAAAGCAAAGTTAGATGTCCGTTCATTTCACTTCACAGCAACATTTGGTGGCTAAGTCGTGGCAAGGTTTTGGTGCACTTTGTGAACTGTTTTGATGCAATCAAGGCCTTTTTATCGGAAAAAGGACAAAACTACCCCGAACTGGATGACAAATGGCTATGTAAGCTCATATTTCTAACTGACATCACCACTCATCTAAACGAACTCAACCTCCGTCTCCAGGGTGCAGGGCAAATGGTTCTGGATCTTTATGAAACCTGGAAGGCATTTGTTGTAAAACTAGCAGTTTTTTCTCGGGATATTCAAACTTTGACTTTCTGCTACTTCCAACACAAAAAAGAGCTATTGACACATTGCACTGTCAGTGTCGATGAGATTGGAATGTACATGCAAGAACTGGAATCAGAATTTTCTGACAGATTTCAAGATTTCCAGCGATTTGGCCCAATGCTTTCTTTTCTAATTAAACCGGAAAAGTTCACCGAAAGTGACTTGGATTTGTCTGTATTTCAGTGGATGGGTGTTGAAGATTTCAAAATGTAGCTCACTCAGTTAAAAAGCTCAGAACTGTGGGCATCAAAGTTTGGAGATCTGCGGAGTGCACTTAAAGCTATCGAGAGAGATTATGGGGCCTCTATTCTGACCTGCTGGACGTCCCTGCCAGTGAAATTTAACTGTTTGAAGAAAATTGCATTTGCAATGCTTTCAGCATTTGGATCCACAAACCTGTATGAACAGGTATTTTCACACATGAAAATCTGTCCTCTGCCCCTCTCAGGGCTGGTTAACAACTGATCACTCAGAAGCCTGTGTGCAGCTTAAAGTATCCAAATATGTGCCAGACATTGGCAAACTCAGCAAGGAAAAGCAAGGGCAAGGATCACACTAAACTGATAAGATCTGCATTTTAATTTAATTTTAAATGAAGTGTCTTAAACATTTTAAAAACCTTATTTACTTTACTTACAACAATAGTTTAGTTATATATTAGAGAGAGACCTTCTAAAAACGTTAAAATGTATTCCTGGCACACAAAACCTTAAATTAGAGTGAATAAATGAAGATTTGGCATGCTACTTCTGAAAGGCTGCTGACCCCTGATCTAAGGGCTTGTCTATACAGTGATATTTAGTGTCCAGCAAGCTTGGGTGTGAATCTGCAGCGCATCAGCCTGCCATTCACTAAGTGACCATTTTTCAGAGTAGCAGCCGTGTTAGTCTGTATTCGCAAAAAGAAAAGGAGTACTTGTGGCACCTTAGAGACTAACAAATTTATTTGAGCATAAGCTTTCGTGAGCTACAGCTCACTTCATCGGATGCATCTAAGTCTCTAAGGTGCCACAAGTACTCCTTTTCTTTTTACTAAGTGACCATGTGGCCCCTGCTGCTGCATGCTAGTAGTTTTGTAGTGCACTTGATCTGCTGCTTTTTCAAACTACAGAACTTTTACTGCACAGCAGCGGTGGCCATGCTTCCACTTAATGCATGGCAAGTTAGAGCACTGTAGATTTATACCCCAGCTTGCTGCTCACCAAATCACCGTATAGATATGTCTTAGAAAAATGAAAAACTGATATTTACTTATGTATAGTTCTTAATAAAAATATTTAGATAAACTTAGCAGCTGTATCTGTTTATGGTGAACTCAGAAGTAGCTTATGATTGATATATACACTTATATTTAAATTCAGCTTTTTAACAGCAGCTACTATAGACATTGTGTTCTAGAGAAGCATTAAGTTCATGCTGCTACATTTAAACTAATAGGACCTTAATACTTGAATATCACATCACATGTGGGGAATAAGTGTCAAGATTTTTAAGCTAAATGTACAGTATTTAATTCAGTACATATTGCAGTCAATGAACATATTGCCATAAGGCTGATCTACCAAGATTCTAAACAAACAGTTTGTGCAACACTGATCAGTCAAACCCAGCTCCTCGTGTAATTAGCATAATGTTTGTGTGGCTGACCGGACAAGGGTGTAAGTACATCAAATATAAACTACTCATAATCAAGAAAAAGAAAGTCTATATGTAAGCTCTTTAGAACTGTGCTGCTTGGTTCAAAAGAAAATGTGCAGTAAGTATTTTAGTCTCCTGCAAGCTTAATATTTTGGTCTAATTTCAGTTGTATTAGTGTTGGTGGCCTGCGATATACAGGTCACACTAGACGATCTGTGGTCCCTTCCAGCCTTAATCTCTATGAATCTAATGACTAAATTATTAAAATGCATGTGTTAGAGACCCTATAGAAAAGGACTAAGTGCTAGATTATAACTTGGACTACACCCAAGTAGAAGAATAAGGCAGAGGAAGAACCCCTATCTTATGTCAAAGCATGGGTTTCCTGGAGCCTGAGTCCACATGCATAACACTTACTTATCCCCCTACACATCAAGACAGACAGTCAGAGCCTTAGCCATGCCCTCCCCCTCTCCACTTTCCCCACGTGCCAGCCGCTATGGGAGGTTTCGACATTTGCTGCTGGTATTGGCCAGGAGCAAATTAATACTCTCTGGAGCAAGGGGAAGCTGGCAGAAAATTGTGCCTCAGAAGCATGTCTCTTAGGCATAGTGTCTTCTGGCACTGCTCCTACAGTGTTGCATTTTATTTGCCATTCCTCACTCAGACTGTGCCTAAAGTACACAATCTAGCCCTACATCAATAAAGATATCCTAGATGTTGACAATGAAATTAGTTCAATTAAAAAAAATCCCAATGAAAATACAAAAGGCTGCACACAAGCCCCTAAAACTGGAGAGAATATGTATGATACATGGGGCTGGTAGAACTTCTATTAAAGTTGCCTGAGCCTTCCTATTACAGGACCCTATTTTCAGTTGTGTGTAACTTTGTCAAATATTAACCATTTGGGCTGAAGTTTTTCATACCGTCTGCCTGCCTCAGGCTGATTGTGGGGGACGATGACTTTAAGCCACGATATTCATCTATTTCTGAGAGTGAGATTAGGGGAAAATACGTTGTTTTCAATAGAAGCTCTAGCACACCGTCATCCTTTGAAGCAGGGACTTGAAATTTTGCAGAGGGGTGGATCTTTTGTCAAGGATGTGCCTTCTGACATCCCTGTGAAAATATGTCCAGCTATTACCAAATTACAAGCCTTTGAAAAATCTTAGTTTTCACATGCTAAATTGAGACTTTAAAATGTAGCAGCTAAAAAAATCTCTGAAGTTTGTCTTCATTGAGTATGCACCATCCCCTCATTGCTCCTAGTGCCTACCAGACTGAGCATACACCATCCCCACAGGACAAGTATAGTCCAGCCCAGGGCTATGGGATAAAGTCAGACCTTCCGTTGCTGCTCCAAGTCCTCCAGGCTGAGGTGAGACCAGGCAACTATCTCTGCTGTGCTCTCAATTATCCCCCTGCTGGTACCCAGAAAATGTGGGCAAGGAAGCCACCTCACAAATGTAGAGGGGACAAAAGCCAGACTGGGAATGGGGAAGTGTGGTGGAAGGAGAAGACTGGGACAAGGAGCTTGGGAGTAGAGGCCAAGGTGGAGGGGGAAAAAGAACTGACTGGGATTTGGGAAGGACTGGGATTAGTGGGACAAGGAGACAGAGCTGGAGAGGGGAGGCTGAGACTGACTGGGCAATGAAATGGGGATTGGAACCAGAGGTAGGGAAAGTTGGGATTGTTTGGGCAATGAGACAGAGTCGGTGAGGGGTTGGGTGGGACTGGGAACCAGTTGTGCTGTGGCACAGAAATCTTACAAGGAGTAGAGATGGAAGAGGGGGAGAACAGGCAAAAGGATCTATAATTACTGGAGCACTTTCAGTTCTATAGGTTGGAATGGAACATAAGATGGTTGAGTGTAAGCATTCTTCTGCTGTCAGTAAATAGCTGTGAAACTGAGTGGCAAAAGGTATGTCTCATCCCCCTCCAGTGCTGGTCAACACAGCAATAGTAGGTTGTCATCCTCTATCAATTACTCTGCTAACTCAACTGTCAGAGGATCAAAGGTTCAAAACCACCTGATGACCCCTGTAAGTGTCAAAATAATGCCATATGGTGGAATTTCTGGGGGGTTTTTTTACTTATTTTTTTTCAAAAACCTAGGAAATTATATGCAAAAAAAACCAAACCAAAGAATGGTTACCAACCTTTTGTAACTGTTGTTCTTTGAGATGTGTTGCACATGTCCATACCACTCTTGGTGTGCATGCACCACATGCACAGTCGCTGGAAATTTTTTCCCTTAGTGATACCCGTCAGGACAGCTTGATTGCCTTCTGCTACTGTCCAGCCAACCGCAAGCCTCCTCAGTTCCTTCCTTCTGGAATCCAGTGCCAAGGGATAGGAGGGCAGGTCATGGAATGGACATGGGCAACACATCTCAAAGAACAACAGTTACAAAAGGTTAGTAACCATTTTTTCTTCAAGTGATTGCACGAGATTGCACTCCCAAGCAGTCAAAAAGGTGGTGGGATCCAAGTTCATGTATACACAGACTGCAGTACAGCTTGACCAAATTTGGCATCATCTCTTGAGTACTGAATGATGGCGTAATGGGAGGAGAAAGTGTGCATCTATGGCTAGCTTGCTGCTTTGTAAGTGTCGAGGGTAGGAATGCCATTGAGAATGCTTACAATGTTGTGGCATGAGCAGTCAGGTTGTCTGGAGGATAGAGGGCTACCAGATCATAACATGTGCAGATACAAGAAAATATCCAAGATGAAATTATCTGTGGAGTGATTGGATTCATTCATTGATTCATTCTGTCTGCTATGGCCACAAACAGTTGGGTGGAGTGCTGAAACGATTTGGTCCTGTCTATGCAGACTGCCAGTGCTCATCTAACATCTAAAGTGAGTGCAGCTGGTGCTCGTTCCTATTTGCATTGCCCTAGGAGCCTCATACAGTTTCAGGCTGTTGTGACTGGATGAATCTTCGAGAGATCAAATAGATTGGAATCTCAAGTCTGGAAGGAATGCTCTGGCTTGAGTAGAGTACAACACAGCACCTTTAAACTCTAACCTCTGTATTGGGCAAAGGATAGATTTGTGTGCATTGTTCAGTAGTTCTAATGCCTTGAAGGCCGACTGAATTAGATGAATGCTAGATATAACCTAAGCTTTGGACCGGCCCTTGACTACTAGTCATCCATGTAAGGGGAGATCTGCCCTCCTAGTCTCCTGAGGAATGTTGCTATCATGGCCATAAATTTTTTGAATGTCCGAGGAGCTGCAGACAGACTGCTAATACGAGTGCTCCACTACGAATCTGAGGAACTTTCTGTGCCCTTGGTATATTGACAAATGAAAGTAGGCTTCTCTTAAATGGAGGACAGCATACCAGTCTCCACAGATCCAGAGAGGGAATAATGGATGCTAGGGTGACTATGCAAAATTTATCTTTTTGAGACATTTTTGCAGCTGATGCAGGTCTAAAATAGTCCTGAAACCTCCCTTGGCTTTTCGGATTAGGAAATAATGGGAATAGAAACCCTTCGCTCTTAAATACTGAGGAACCTCTTCTATGGCTCCCATCTGAAGGAGAGACTGAACCTCCTGGACTGTAAGTTTTTTGTGAGAGGGGTTCATGAAGAGGGAGAATGGAAGGAGGAGTAGAAATAAATTGAAAGGTGTATCCCACTTCTACAGTGCTCAACACCCAACAGTTCATGGTGATACATGACCAAGCACTGAGAAAATGGGAAAGGTCATTTGCAAACAAAGTAAAAACAGGATCTAGCATTCTGAGAACACTATGGCATCCTTGAAACGCCCACAAAAATGCAATCTTAGAATCTTAAATGTCTAGATGAAGCAGGCATTGAAACAGAGGTAAAAGGAGGAGGTGGTCTATGCTGATAGCACCTACTATTTTTTCTCTGCAGGTCCTGACAGACAGCTGGAGCATAATACTAAAGGGGTTGCTGAGGTCTGAAGTGCTTCCTAGAAGGGGCTGGGGTATACAACCCAAGAGACATTAGGGTTGCCTTCAAACCCTTTTACCTGTGGAGTTTAGTATCAATCTACTTGAAAAGAGGGGATCCTTCGAAAGGCAGATCCTGCACAGTCTGTTAGACCTCCTGTGGGAGCCCAGAGGACTGCAACCTACACATGGCCACTGCCAAAGCCATTGACCTGGTAGCTGAGTCAGCCACATCCAGAGCAACTTGCAGCAAGGTTCTCACCACAGTTTTCCCTCATCCACTAGCAAGAGTAACTGCTTAGTCTCTCCTTGGATCACATCTTTAAATTTCAGCATAGGTTAAAGTCATACCTGCCCAAAAGTGATTGCTGATTTGCAATCCTGAGCTGCAGCCCCACTGGTAGAATAAACTTTCCTACCAAACAGGTCTAACTTCTTTGAGTCTTTTGATTTTTGGGGTTGCACCCTGATGTCTCTACCTTTCCTTCTTACTGGCAGCAGATACCACCAGGGACTCCACGGGCGAAAGGAGCGGGAATGGGAGTAAAGAAACACATAGCCCTGGATGGTTACAGAATACTTGCACTCGGTCCTCTTTGAAGTTAGGGGAAGGGATGTAGGCATCTGCCACAGTCCCTTAACTGGGTCCATATAATGGCTTCACTGAGAGGCAGGACTGTAAGGACTTGCAGTGGCTAAAATATCAACCAGGTGGTGAAAGGATTATTTTACTTCCCCCACCTGTATGTCCAGACTTAAGGCAGCCCTCTTTAACAATTCTTGGTGAGCCTTATAGTCATCTAGGGGAAGTGATATGTTCTCCTCCCCCGAGACTGCCTCATCAGGGGAGGAGGAAGAGGAGGCTAGAGTACTGGCTGCAAATGCTCTTCCTCTCTTTCTTGATCTGCAGGGTCCTTTGAGCTAGCTGTTGGAGTCCGATACCGGGTTCAGTAGTGGAGTCAGGAATGGATGCTGCCTGGTGGGTAGGTGCCACATGCCTTTCTGAGATCACCAAATAGGAGTGCCTGGAAAATTATCTGGAAATGGGGAAACCCCACAGATTTCAAAAAGGCCACTGAATGGATGTAGGCCCCCAGGGACCTCCTAGCCTACTACTCAGTGGTACTCTTGTAACCGGATCTGTAGACTGGTGGAAAATTCTGGAGGAGGAGTAGTGAGAGTGACTCCAAGAATGGGAAATGTAGGACCCAACCTTTGATTCGGATGATAATGAATCATCTTTCAGTGACTAAAGAGGTGCAGTTCCAGATGGTGCTGGCAAGCAGAGCAGAGGTGGAGAAGCCTACAGAGACATGAACATCAAGGTTTTCCACTGTGACAGTACTGAAGGGCAAGCTGCCAGGAGTGCATGAGGCTGGCACAGTACCAAGTGTTGTAGCAATCCTGCAGGTTCTCCCCTGTGTGCTGGTATCAATAGTGTTGACTTTTGTACTGCCAGTGATACCGGCACCAACAGTTAGGAAGTCCCTACCACTGCAAATGTCTTCAGCATGGTGAGTACCAAGACAGTGTCAGTATGATGCAGTGCCTCAAATATGGAAGGAGTTCCTTCTCACTCCAGACTCAATTGAACTTGCCTAGGCACCAGAGTCAATAGTGCAGTCTTCTGCAGTAACAAAGCAGAGGAGTGCTTAGACTTAGACCACACTCTACTCTTATCCCTATGTCCAGCAGGTTTTGGTGCCAGGGATCTTCCCCTTTTGGCAATCTGCTTCTTATACCTCTTCTTAGGCATTGGGGATGGTAAGCAGTGTTGGGACTGAGGTACAGTAGGAGGTGCACTCCTTACCAATGCCAAGGCACTTGGTACCCAGTCTGACTGACCTGGCTGAGATGGAGGTCTCAAGGCTGCTTCCAAGGAGTAGAAACCTTAGCCTGGCTTCACTATCTTTCTTTGTATGAGGCTTAAAATCCCTACAAATTCAAGTACCACTGAGGGAAAAAGTTTCTGGGGACTATGCATGCAATTCTATCTCTGCTTCTGTCATAGAGTTTCTATGTGATACTAGGCAAGTTGCTTAAATCGGGTTTTTCAGAGGGGGTCACTAATTGTGCATGCACTAAGAGCGGAATGCACATGTGCAATCACTCAAAGAATAACTTACATTAAAAGAGCTTCAAAGCCACAAAGTCAAACACTCAAAAGATAAGAAACGCCAGAATTAAGGTTGCCTCTGCACCTTTAATTTGCCCCTTTTGTGCGTATGCCATTATGACGTAATCTTTAGTTACATGATCACATACTATTTTTTCCACAGGATTCCTTCCTTATTGAGTGCACAGAATGGGTGGTACTCACTTAATGAGCAACTACTGAATATTTTTACTCCCCACTGTTCCATAGGTGGGCCAGGCTTATTTACTCCACACTATTAATAATTCTGTCTGCAGACTCTGAATTTCCTGATGGACTTTTTAATGGCACTCATCACTATAGTAACCAAGTGCTTCACAAACATTCATGAATTTATCTTCTCAACTCCTCTGTGAGAAGAGAGGGTATTATTATTATTCCAACTTTACAGATAGGGAACTATGGCATTAATGTCAAAAGTGTCCACTAATTTTGGCTACCCAATTTGAGACATCTAGTACCTGATTTTTCAGACTACTCAGCTTTATATAGCACTTTATATCTTCAAAGCACAGTTCCCATTGACTTCAGTAGCAGCTGTGAGTGCTCAATAATTCTGCAAATCAGGCCCCATATCCTCAAGTTGGGCACACAGAAAATGAGGAACAAACAATTAGTGACCCTCTCTGAAAAACCTGGCTTAAGCAATTTGCTTAGCATCACATAGAAACTCTGTCAGAGGCAGAGATAGAATCCAGTTCCCCAGAGCAACATTCAACCACTTTAATCATGACACCATTTTCTCTCTTTCTGCAGTCCCCTGCCTCTTTCACCACACACCTTCCAATTTCAGCAATGAATGAGGCAGGGGTCCTACAGACAGTCTCCTTCATTTTATAACCCTGATTCATTCCCAGACCAGGTGCACCCCCATCCACTGATGAGGCAGGGGTCCTGTGTAAAAAAAGTAGTATCTTATCATGTAGTTAAAGACCATATCATAATGCATCCATACAAAGAGACTGAATTAAGGTTGCACAGGCTTGCACTAAAATATTTAGCCTACTCTCCTAACAGAATGCCACATGTGAAATTTAATAACCACTTCACATTTGGTATAGTGTGGTATTCTGTCAGGAGAGTAAGATCATGGAGCAGGTCCTCAAGTAATCAATTTTGAAGCGGAAGGTGATCAGGAACAGTCAACATGGATTCACCAAGCGCAAGTCATGCCTGACCAACCTGATTGCCTTCTATGATGAGATAACTGGTTCTGTGGATATGGGGAAAGTGAGGGATGTGATATATCTTGACTTTAGCAAACTTTTTGATACGGCCTCCCACAGTATTCTTGACAGAAAGTTAAAAAGTAGATTGGATGAATGGACTATAAGGTGGATAGAAAGCTGGCTAGATCATCGGGCTCAATGGGTAGTGATCAACAGCTCAATGTCTAGTTGGCAGCCGATATCAAGCAAAGCACCCAAGGGGTCTGTCCTGTGGCCGGTTTTGTTCAACATCTTCATTAATGATATGGATGATGGGATGAATTGCACCCTTAGCAAGTTTGCAGATGACACTAAGATAGGGGGAGAGGTAGATAAACTGGACGGTACAGATAGGGTCTAGAGTGACCTAGATAAATTGGAGGATTGGGCCAAAAGAAATCGGATGAGATTCAACAAGGACAAGTGCAGAGTCCTGCACTTAGGACGGAAGAATCCCATGCACTACTACAGGCTGGGAACTGACTGGCAAAGCAGCAGTTCTGCAGAAAAGGACCTGGGGATTACAGTGGACAAGAAGCTGGATATGAGTCAACACTTTGTCCTTGTTGCCAAGAAGGCTAACGGCATCTTGGGCTGCATTAGTAGGAGCACTGCCAGCAGATTGAGGGAAGTGATTATTCTCCTCTATTTGGCAGTGCTGAGGCCACACCTGGAGTACTGCGTCCAGTTTTGGGCCCTCCACTACACAAAGGATGTGGACAAATTGGAAAGAGTCCAGCGTAGGGCAACATACATGATTAGGAGGCTGGAACACATTACTTATGAGGAGAGGCTGAGGGAACTGGGCTTGTTTAGCCTGCAGAAGAGTGTGTCGGGGGGGAAGGAGGGGCGGATTTGATAGCAGCCTTCAACTACCTGAAGGAGGGTTCCAAAGAGGATGGAGCTAGGCTGTTCTCAGTGATGGGTGACAGAACAAAAAGCAATGGTCTCTAGTTGCAGTGGGGAAGGCCTAGGTTGGATATCAGGAAAAACTATTTCACAAGGAGGATGGTAACCCATTCCAGTGCTTCACCTATGGAGGTGGTGGAGTCTTCATCCTTAGAGGTTTTTAAGGCCAGGCTTGACAAAGCTCTGGCTGGGATGATTTAGTTGGCATTAGTCCTGCTTTGAGGAGGGGGATGGACTTAGATGACCTCCTGAGGTCTCTTCCAATCTTCTATGATTCTATGAGAGTAGGCTTTAAGTATAAGGAAGCTGCAGGTAGCTCCTTTCCTTTTAGTGAAAAGGCAGAATGTGAGCATGTGTTGAATGGGTATTTTGGGGCATTGCTCAAAGAGGCAGAGTTAAGGATTCGTGGGCAAGCACCTTAACTCTATAGTTCCTGGTTTTGCAAAGTCTGAGTTTTGCTGAACTTGATGTTCTGGAAGGCTATGAGCTATGACTGGGCACCCTTAATTCTGTATTAATGAAGATTGTTGTCATTTAATTTCCTAGTTTTTTTAAACTAAGAGAAATCTTTCTTGGTAGGAGTTAATGGTCAGTTAGACAGTTATAGTTCTCACCTAGGTTTGCAGTTGATAGGCTACTGTAACTAGGTAGCAATCAAAAGACCAAGCTTTTATATAGTGCTCTTCATCAGTAGATCTCAAAGAAATTTCCATCATTATCCCATTTTATAGATGGTAAATTGAGGACAGACAGGTGAAGTGACTTGTACCGGGTCACTCAACAAGCCCATGGCAGAACTGGGAATTGTCTCAGTCCTGTGGTCTTTCCACTATGCCACACAGTTGCTATGTGATTCCTAAGTGCTCCTTCCCTCCTGGTACATTTTATTATAATGGAGTAGGAATAATGGTCACGCTTTGAAATGTTTGCAATGTCTAATTGCTAATATGAGAGAAATCTCATCCAGGGTTGTCAAGGGTCCTCCCCCACTCTGAATGCTAGGGTACAGATGTGGGGAGCTGCATGAAAACCTCCTAAGCTTATCTTTATCAGCTTAGGTCAAAAAGTTCCCCAAGGTTCAAAATATTCCACCCTTTGTCCTTGGATTGGCCGCTACCACCACCAAACAAATACTGGTTACTGGGGAAGAGCTGTTTGGAAACGTCTTTCCCCCCAAATACTGCCCAAAACCTTGCACCCCACTTCCTGGACAAGGTTTGGTAAAAAGCCTCACCAATTTGTCTAGGTGACTACAGACCCAGACCCTTGGATCTTAAGAACAATGAACAATCCTCCCCACACTTGCACCCCCCCCCTTTCCTGGGAAATGTTGGATAAAAAGTCTCACCAATTTGCATAGGTGACCACAGACCCAAACCCTTGGATCTGAGAATAATGAAAAAGCATTCAGTTTTCTTACAAGAAGACTTTTAATAGAAATAGGAGTAAATAGAAGTAAAGAAATCCCCTCTGTAAAATCAGGATAGTAGATACCTTACAGGGTAATTAGATTCAAAACATAGAGAATCCCTCTAGGCAAAAACTTAAGTTACAAAAAAGATACACAGACAGAAATAGTTATTCTATTCAGCACAATTCTTTTCTAAGCCAGATTACTTACTAAAAGTTCTAAGACTCCATTCCGGCAAAGGCAGCATAAAGACAGACCCACAGACCCTTTGTTTCTCTCCCTCCTCCCAGCTTTTGAAAGTATCTTGTCTCCTCATTGGTCATTTTGGTCTGGTGCCAGCGAGGTTACCTTTAGCTTCTTAACCCTTTACAGGTGAGAGGAGTTTTCCTCTGGCCAGGAGGAATTTTAAAGGGGTTTACCCTTCACTTTATATTTATGACAAGGGTCAATATATCCAAACTTGACAGGTTTATTATATAGTGATTACAATAACTTTAAGCATACAAGAGAAGACTGGTGGGTCTCTCTCCCTCTCCAACCCCCACCCCAGCAATCCCTACAACATGTAGGGCCCCCTCCTCTCCTTCCCATCCTATTAAGGCACCACTGAAGTTATTAACATCTACTAAGGAATTATAGATCAGTCAGCCTAACTTCTATGCCTGTAAAGATACCGCAATAGATTATCAAACAATCAATTTGAAAACATGTAGAGGACAACAGGGTTATAAAGAATAGCCAGCATACATTTGCCAAGAACAAATCATGACAAACCAACCTAATGTTCCTCTTTACCAGGATTACTGGTCTAGTGGATTAGGGGAAAAGTAGTAGATGTGATACATCTTGATTTTTGTAAAGCTTTAAACATAGTCCCACCTGACAAAAGCAAACTAGGGAAATGTGGTCTAGCTGAAATTACTATAAAATGGGTGCAAAATTGGTGGAAAGACCATAACCAAACAGTAATTACCAATGTTTCACTGTTAAATTTGGGAGGGTGAGTCTCGTGGAGTTTTTGCAAGTGTCAGTCTTGCATCTGGTACTATTCAATATTTTTGTTATTGACTTGGATAATGGAGTGAAGAGTATGCTTATAAAACTTACAGATGACACCAATCTGGGAAGGGCTGCAAACACTTTGAAGGACAGGATTACAATTCAAAACAACCTTGACAAATTGGAGAATTTGTCTGAAATCAACAAGATTAAATTAAATAAAGACAAGTGCAAAGTACTTCACTTAGGAAGGAAGAGATCAAATGCACAACTACAGCATGGGGAATGAGTGGCTAAGTGGTAGTACTATTGAAAAGGATCTGTGGGTTATAGTGGATCAGAAATTGAATATGAGATAACGATGTGATGCAGTTGGGGAAAAAAAGCTAACATAATTCTGGTGTATAGTAACAGGACTGTTACAGGTAAGACATGGGATGAAATTATCCTGTTCTACTCAGCACTGGACACCTCAGCTGAAATACTCTGTCCAACTCTGGGCACAACGCTTGGGAAGGATGTGGCTAAATTGGAGAGAGTCCAAGGGACAGCAACAAAAATGATAAAAAGTTTAGAAAAACTGACCTACGAGAAAAGATTAGAAAAAAATGGGCATGATTACCCTGAAGAAAAAAAGACAGAGGGCACTTGATAATTTTGAAATATGTTAAGGGCTGTGTGACAAAGCTCTGTCCTTGCCTCCGTGGGTCCCGCGTTTCCTGGTGGATTTTGCTAGCCTCAGAGGCTCACTGTGACCCTCCACATAACCCTTCTTTCTCTAGAGACAAGGGTCACAGTCTACTGAGCCATTTTCATCATAAGCCAGCAAGGGAGGTGAGGAGAAGTTATCCTTCCTTGCACAGTCTCTGTTGTCTCCCAGTCTCAGTGATTAATCAGGGGTAAAGGTGGAGCCCGGGCCCACCCTCTACTCCGGGCTCCAGCCCAGGGACCCTAATAGTTTCAGCTATGGTAGCTGACCTTTTAGAAACATGACATACAATTCCCTGGGCTACTTCCCCCACAGCAGCCCTCACTTCCTCAAGCTCCACTTCACCCTTACCTCAGGGCCTCCTTCCTTGTGCCTGATATGGTGTGTACTACTCAGCCTCTCCAACAGCACAACTTCCTTCCACAGCTCCTGACATGCACACCCACCTGACTGGCTGGGAGACTTTTAATTAGTTCCAGCCAGCCCCTGATTGGCTTCAGGTGTCCCAATCAACCTAGCATTCTCCCTGCCTTCTGGAAAGTTCTTAATTGGCTCCAGGTGTCTTAATTGATCTGGAGCAGCTTCCATTTCACTTAACCTAGTACCAGGGATTTGTTTAGGCTGGAGCTAATATATCTATCTCCCACTACTTTTCTATAGCCATCTGGCCTTGCCCCATCACAGGCTGTTATAAAGAGGACAGTGGTCAATTGATCTCCATGTCCAGTGAAGGGAGAACAAGAAGCAATGGGCTTAAGCTGCAGCAAAAGTGATTTAGGTTAGATATTTAGGAAAAACTTTCTAACTATAAGGGTAGTTAAGTTCTGGAATAGGCTTCCAAAGGATGGTGTAGAAACCCCATCACTGGAGGTTTTTAAGAACAGATTGGACAAACACCTGTCAGAGATGGTCTAGGTTTACTTGGTGCTGCTTCAGCACAAGGCACTGGACTTGATGACCTCTTGAAGTCTCTTCTAGCCATATATTTTTAAAATTATATGTAATAAGTTCCTTCTTGCTGTCTCCTGCCCTATACTGCTTACTTGCAGTTTACTAGAGAACTGCACACTACCTTGGTTATGTTGCCCAAGCTGCACACTGAGCTGGACTCCTCACTCCCACTACCCACCCCCAACTGGGACTCCTGCCTCTGCTTCAGCCAGGATTCCCCAGCCATGTCTCAGGTCCATGCAGTCTCCAAACTGGGCCCATCCCTGCCACCTCACACAGGGCTAAAATGTGCCTAACTATTTTCTGAATTTCAGATGTTTAAATTTGGATTACCTTCTGTCCTTCTCCAACATCCCAGCTTACATGGAGGGGCTCAGAGAGGGGCACAGACCCCTGTAGGAGGATAGGGCTCCCTCAGATCCCAGTAAACACACACAAGGGGAGAATTCAGGGCTGACAGCCCCCCCAACCTCCTCTGCCTGCTCCTCACATTCTCCACCCCCTCTTATCCTTTTCCCTCCCACTCACCCAATCCCTACCATCTTGCCTTTACCTAAGGTCCCCAACCCTCTTCCCATTTATCCCCTTCCCCATAATATCCCCACCCCTTGCTGCAGACCCACATCCCTCTCCCCTATTCCCACTTACTCTTCCACCCCAATCACCCATCCCCTTTCCTCCCAGTGAGCATTCATATGTGTAATTTATTTTATTTTCAAAAATAGTTTTAGTAACTTCTAAATATTCTGCTGTACTCAAATTACATTTCTCCAAACTGGAAAAAAAAAAAAACAACAACAAGACAAAACACCTTGGAAGAGACAGATATTTCCCAAATGTTTACAGTTCATTCCCTGATTTCTGCCCTGGGTGGGTTTCAAATGTTAAAAGTTGCTAGAATCCGTGAAGTTGATGAAATGCTATTTTTTCCTGGGAGCTGTATCTTGTGAATCTCTTGCTTAAATGACCCTACATTTGGATAGTCCTACGCTCCTCTCACATGAGACACAGCAAATTTCAAAACAATCCATGTAAGCCTATAGAATACTTAAAACACTTGTCCTTTGAACAGGAAGAGCTTCCCAACTTTAGCTAGAGCAGAACTGGCGCTCAGCTACGATATTGCATCCAAATTAGAGGCAAAAGGAAGGGGAGGGACTCTACACATCCATCATCAGTATAGCAGCTCCAGAAAGGTGTGAAGTGGCCCATTCTTCTCAGTTGAAAGAGTACCCAATGGAGAGGAATACAGCCCAAAACAATAGTTCTGAGATAAGTGAACTGCTCCATTCATGTCAGTGGCTCTTCCCATCTCCCCATCCCTGTGCTGGGGATGGTTTATCCTATGTGTCAAGCATGTCTGTTCTAATCTCCCTACCCAAAGAGACAGGGTTTCCCCAGAAACTGGCTCACATGTGTGTGCGAGGATAGGAGATGGTCTCAGATCTAGTTAGAGGGACAAGGAACTTCAGATCCTAGCTCACCTGAGGGGATATGGGGAGGGTCAGACCTGCCCCCAGACAGGCAAGCCACCTCCAGAACCTGACTCACAGTAGGGAAGGTAGGAAAGTGGGGGTGTCAGACTCTCATAGGGGGGCAGAGGCCACCGGATCCTTCCACACACATGAAGATAGGGAGAGGGACTTAGGCCCCTAGATCTTGGCACAGAAGGGGAAAATGTGGGCTGACAGGTGCTCTGCCCCTATTCTTCCCAATCCTTCTGCCACTCACTACCACATACCCTTCCCAATGTGTGTGTGCCTCACTTCCCCTACCACCTATCCCCATTTGTCCCATTCCCCATAAACCCTCTCTGCCCTTGATGGAGCCCACAGCTCCTCTCACCCACTCCTCCACTCCCTAAATACCCCTCCAAGCATTCACGTCTAATTTTGTAAAAACTATGATTACACTCCCAACAAACTATTTTTTTAAATCACATGCTAACAGATTTTATCAATAAGCCCCCTTAACTTTTCCAGATTTCTTTGCAAAGTGGGACTTGAACTGACACTGACTAGGTCAAACCCAAAGGGCTGCTGCTTGTTTCCTTGAGCTATCCAGATGGTATGAAATTTTGAATGCTAAAAACTCTGTTAACAACTTTGTCCACACATGCTCAGTGTAATCCATTTGTCACATGAGCCTTAAAATTGCTTGGAGTGTAACCCACTGGAGAAGCAAACTCTTTTTTCAAATAATGTTTTAATTTGATTTCCATCAAAGGGCTGGTGGGTACCATGCACTCTGCTAGGGTAATCCTCACGTGCTGGAGACCCTGGTATGATTATTTGATTCCTATCTATGAGAAAAAAAGCATTGCCAGAATAGATCAACTTTAAGAAACATTTTTCCAGGGGGATGTATCTCAGGATCCCTGTGGCCAAATGGCCCCAAATTTGGATCACTGACTCTATGCTGAATCCCAGTGAGGTACACCAAATTTCAAGACAATCGAAGTAACTGTACAGATTTTAGAGCACTTAGAATGGTCAAGCTTTAAAAGGAAAGCTGGTCTTAACTTGAAATACAGCAGAACAAATGTATGTATAAGCACAAGAGAGAGAGTTTAGATTGTATGCACAACTACTCTATAGCTGAAGAGGTTGGGAAGGAAGAATTCCAACCCACAGCCTGTCTATGTATGATCAGTTCCTGGCTCAGTTATTCAAGCTGGATGTTGGATTCTACATTTAGGCCCAAGTCATTATCATTACTGGCCTTGTAAGTTGTTTAATAACAGGTAGAAACACTATGCATTATCGGACTAGAAAATAACAATAAAATAACTGTCAAACTAAGATGTTACAATGAAGTAAATTTAAGGGCCAAATGCTTCCCTCAGATTCATGCATGCTATTTCCACTGACTTCAATGGTGCAGTGTGCGCATACCTGAGGGAATAATTCAATCCTAAGGCAATAGAAATCAATTAAAAATCAGTTACACTAAAAGTGACCTTATTTCCAGGAAGGGGACTAGTCCTTTGGAGTTCAATGGAAACTCATCCAGAAGCAGAAGCTTAAAGGTTGGCAGGCCCAAAGCATTTCTTTGCACAGTATATTGGTTTTCAAAATCTATGAAACCATGTTTCTTCCCACTCCCGTCCCTGCACCCACTTCCTCAAACAAATGTTTCAATGGTCTTTCTGAAAAAGCAATATAAGCAGCCTTGCAATCATAAGCACTAGCAATCCAGAATGTAGCAAGTAGGGAAATACATTCTGTAAATAGACAGATTTCAACCTCAAGATTTCAGGAGATTATAATAAAAAGTAAATATATACATATATATAAAATTAAAATTTAAAATACCTTGAGAGTGTCCTGAGATTAGGATAACAAAATATAAAATTCTGAATTTGTCAACAAGATGAATATATGAATAATATCTCAATATTTTTGTTATAAAGTTTGGTTTTTGCTAAAAAGGAGAATGACTATGAAAAAATCCAGAAAATGGAGTAAGAGGTTTACCTATTTCAATCAATCATCCTTCATATTCTTAAAAGCTTTTAAAACATTACTTAGGAAAACACAAAAAGGAATAAGAATTCCAATCAGAATTGCTGGTTTCCGAAGGCACTGAGCCAAAATCTCATCTGGTCTAGATTAGTGTAGCTCCACAATGCTGACATTGTCCTTGCTTTGCTGCATAGATAAGAAAAGAACAAGTGACTACATGACAAATTTCTACTTAGAAACCATATGTTCTGAGTTGTGTGGTTACAGGGATCTTGCTTTAACTTATGCTGCTGGTGCAAGGTCCCTTACACCAGTGGAAGACTGATCCCAGCAGAGCTCAGTTCCATCACACTCCCTCACATCTTCTCCTCTCCCTTATGTCAGGGGGTGGAGGAGCTGCTAGTGTAGGAGGTGACTATACTGCTTCTGCCAGCTCTATGCAAGCAAAGGTTCTCCCTACAGAGGAAGAATTCTTTGCTGTAAATCTGTGGCTTGTTTACGAACACTTTGCACTGATGATTAAGGAAAGAATTGTCAAGCACTGTCTCCTGGCACTCAGGCCTAGCTGTTGGCACAGAAGTCAAAACCAGACGTAGGGTTGTGACTGGGCCAAGGGTGGAACTAGAATCAAGATCCAGGGACAAGCCAGGTCAGAACTGAGATTAGAGTCCATAGACAACCAGTGCCATAGCTGAAGTCCAGGTGCAAGCCAGAAGTTGAAGCCAGGTGGTCAGAGTCTGACAGTCCAGGGAGGGTCAGAAAATAGAGACAAGGCTGGAGTGGGTCAGTAACAGGGCTGGAGTGTGGTCAGAATATGGCAAGGACAAGACTGGAACAGAGCTCAGGCAAGGTAGGGGCAGGAATAGGAACAGGAGCAAAAGCAAGGCAGGGAGTCTCAAGAGTCTGATACAGTCCGAGGCACCAGGAGGGTTCTTGGCCGGACAGTGCTGTTACACAGACTGATTTGCAACTCTGTCAGGATTGGGAAAATACCTGAGCATGGGGGTCATCTGACCCTGGGTGGACTCAGGGAGAGGTTGCTGCCACATGCCTGAGGGCTGAGCCACTGCAGGCTCTAGTGGAAGGGCATGTTAGTGCAGCTGGGTTGTTGCTGCATGCCTGAATAATGCTTCACTGCAGCTCTGTTGGAAGGGCAGCTGAGTGAGAAAACTTGTCTCTTCACAAAAAAGTTTAGAAGAAAAGAGTTTGTGTTGTACACTTCAATATAAAGACAACAGTCCTGATTTTCAGAGGTGCTAGGAACCCATAACATCAGGTGAAGTCAATGGGAACACCACGGGTAGTCAATACCTCTGAAAAATAGGCCATAGTCTCAAAGTTAACCCATTACCTGTGGGGACCAAGCCAGCAGACCAGTTATCTCATTTGGAAATACTCCTATAGATCAAATATAAATGTTAATCTAGGCATGAAAGGGGACTTTGAGGTTCTATATTTCCCTATATTTGGGAACAGTTCAGCCAATAGATATTGCCACATTTTGGACATACTTATGCACATGTTCTGGATTCAAGATTCCATGTTTCAGCGGGCTACTTTGTTCTCAATTGTACAAAACATATTAACAGGCATCATTCATGGTTATTTGGTTAGGGTTTCCTCTCAGTGTCCTCTCCTTCACTCACTGATCAAGTGGAGTGAGATTTCTCCAGATAATGAAAAATAAAAGTTCTTTACTCATTTCCCACTTTTGAGTCAATTTTAACAAAGAACTCTGTGTGCAGTATCTTTCTCTTTAAGCCCGGCTCTTGGGACAGGCAGAATTTTCATTAGTGCCATACTTTGTTTGAAGGCTAGATAGAGCCAGTATTAGATTCAATCACTAAAATGTTAAGAGTTATTTTAGAAAGTACTCTAAGAGATTCTAACAGCGCTTCACCTGAATAAAGGCTGGTATTAACATACCAAAAAGCTTGCTTCAGGGTAAACAAATGCCAATGAACCCTCCGGCACTAGAGGTTTAGAGTGCTGCGGGGACTGAGAGCTCTGGGTTGTAGGCTGAATTCATCCTCTGGCCAACTTTTAATTTGGGTTTTATTTTATTTAAAATTATCTCAGGGTCGAGGAGGGGGTAAAGGAAGGTTTCTGTTATGCAGATACACTGCTGGGGATAAGGGTCTCCCCTCCTACACTGAACTGGAGTGGGTATGGAGCTGCTGTGTCCTCACTGACTAAACATCTCTGCAGAGGAAAAGTGCTTAGACAACTACATCACTGCTACTGCAAGATTTCCATGCTACTGGCACAAGAGCTACTTTCATGAAAGTTCAGTTATTATTGTCAGATATTTTTAAAACCTACGCTTAGTACAACAGAAATTATTATTATTAATTTGTATTACCGTAGCACCCACGACACCTTGTCATGGACCACAACCCCACTAGGCACTGTGCTAAAACAGAACAAAAGGATGGTTCTTGTCCCAGGAACTTGCAACCTAAGTATAAGATAAAAAACAGATTGGGGAGTACAAGAATACAATGAGATAATACTGGTCAGCATGACAGGTAATGGTCCCTGCACACTAAGAGCCCGACTACTGTCAAGGTTTTTTTTGTAGCTATCACAAGGAGAATTCGGAGGAAGGATTTGAAGGTGGATAATTAGGTGGCTTTGCAGATGTTTACATAAGCACCACATAAGCATGTGGAGCAGTATGAAAGAAAGCACAAAGGTGTTTGTCTGAAATTTAGCAAGTGGGTAGCGAAGGCTGTCATCGTAGGCTGACTGGAGGCAATCAATCAACAGATTGATAGCAAATGAGAGCTGATAGGTAGGGTGGGGACTGAATATAAAGGACCTTGAAAATAAATAAAAGTAGCTTATATTTGACACGATAGAGAAGAGGGAACCAGTTGAGGGATTCAAAGAGAGGGACGACATGGTCAAACTGCACTAGGAAACTGAGCTTTGCAGCAGAATTCTGTATGGATGTGATATTAGCTATTACATACTCAGAACTCTGGCCAGCCAACCTCTTTTTCTGAACTAAAATACAAATACAGTAAAGAAACCAAACAAGTCTCAAACTTGAAAATCAATCCTTCTTTTCCCTTAATACTGCTAGCTCATTAGGTCAGAGACAAACTCTGTCTTCATCTCACTCAGGATTTACCTTTTTAATTAGAATTATTCTGCCAACTGCCTATCTAAAGTAGAAATCAACTTCCATTTGCTTTTCCCCTTTAATCTATAAATACAGTGTTTAGAGAATAGTTAAGATTTATTCCCAGCTAGAACAGAAATGCAAAATGTACTAACTGATGGTGTTCAATAATTGACAGACCATTCTGCCTATTTGGCTTCTCAGGAAAAAAAAGGTGCATTTTTAAAAGGATGAAGCCAAATACTTTATTTCTATATTTGTATGTGTCTCCATAATGAGATCTGAATTTCTGACATGTCAAATGTGCTGACATGACTAGAAAGAACACTTCTTATTGCAGTGTTACATGAGAAATATAGGAGTTGGATTGAACCCATCACAAGCTGAGGAACCAAATCAAGTTGTTAGTTTAAATCTAAAAAAATGTAAATGATTTATGTCTTGGATAACTTGAAAACAGTTTCTTTCTCTCTTCATTAGCTATTGCAATAGTTTAAAGTGCTTAAGTTAACAGTTCTACATTCTCAGTGAGGAGTCCTCAATTCTGGAATTTGTTTTTCCAGAGCCCATATCTGCAGACCAAGTCACACTCTAAAGTTCATCTATTTTCGGAGGCTCACTATAAATGTGTGAATTATGATAGTCTTAGTTTGGGCCATGTTAATTGTGGATATGTATACAAAGGATACATCAAAGATACAAAATACAAACATTTAACTTGGAGCAAGGTTTGCAAATCTCTCTAGAGTTACAGCCCTATCTTTCCGGAAGTGGCCACACAAAGTTTTAATTGTCATTATGTGGTAAGCATCAGCAGACACCCATATCTGTAGCAATATACGTATGCCCATCCATCTTCCTAGTGGCTCTTTACCTGTGGTAGCTGATTACACACCAGAGATGTGGTTTCTTTTGTGTCTGACATGGGCTTTAGTTTGGCCAAATTTAGAATAGGGGTTTATCAAGGTAATAAGCCTCTTATGAACTTTGTGCACAGGCAGTGCTGATCCCTATTTAGAGCATGGAAGCATTTGGATAAGAATTACAGATGTCCCGATAGAGACGTGCAGTATTAATATCAACATAGACATTTCTACAGTGATACTGAGATATAGTATATTGTCATTTCGACCACAGATCTTATCCCTGTATCTTCTTGAATGTTATTACTCTTTGGCTTTTTCCCCTTTAGTCCGATAGGAAAAAAAATAGAAAAAACAAAAGCTCATTTTTATATAATACTTGTCTAGATATATTTTGAGACCTAATGGAGGACTTGGGCAAAAATAAAGAGACAGAGTTAAGTGTACACAATTAAAGAGCCTTTTTATCCTCTTAGTGAGTGACAGATGATTTTTATTAACACTGAATTTGCTTAATAACAATTTAAGTGTAAAAGAAGCAAACTAGTGTAAACAATGTAAGTGTAAACAATTTAAGTGTAAAAGAAGCAAACTAGTTCAGGAAATTACTGTCCTCCAGTTTAACTAAATCCTGAAATGAACCTCCTTTATTAAAAGGGAAAAGGGACCAGCCCATATCTGGAAAACAATCTTGAACCAATTTCATTGCTACTATAGTAGCCCTTACATTTGTCTTATGTTAAAAATAGGCAAGGAAAATTATTTTTAAATTATGAAATCACTCAAAATAATCTGGGCAAAGACAGATACATCCTGGAGGTAAATACGTGGCTGTGCGGGTGCTGTCGACAGGAGGTCTTCAGCTTCCTTGACCATGGGACCCTGTTCTGAGACGGCAGACTGCTGAGCAGAGATGGGGTCCACCTGTCAAGGAAGGGGAAGACTATCTTCGGATACAGACTGGCTAACCTTTAAACTAGGTTTAATGGGGCAGGAGATAAAAGCCCACAGGTAAATCCAAAACATGGAGACTTGGGTGAGAGGTCAGAATCTGGGGGTCAATATGGGAAATCACAGCCCAGATGAAGGAGACACAAGAGGGAATACAGAGGGGAAATCTAATAAACATCTTAGATGTCTGTATATTCATGCAAGAAGTATGGGAAATAAACAGGAAGAGCTAGAAATACTAACAAATAATCACAAATATGACAATTGGCATCACAGAAACTTGGTGGGGTAATTCATATGACAGCAATTCTGGTATAGAAAGGTATAGATTGTTCAGAAAGGACAGGCAGGGGAAAAAAAGGGAGAAGGTGCCTTGTATATCAAATATGTATACACTTGCACGAGGCTGAGATAGAGAAATGGGAGGTAGACCAGTTGAAAGTCTCTGGGTAAAGATAAAAGGGGTAAAAACAGCGGTGATATCATGCTAGGGATCTACTATAGACCACCTAAATAGGAGAAAGAAGTGGTGGATGAGACTTTTTAAACAACAAAATCATCCAAAAACACAGGACTTAGTGGTGATGGAGGACTTCAACTACCAAGACATTTGTTGGGAAATACAGCAGGACACAGATTATCCAACAAGCTCTTGGAATGCAACATAGGCAACATTTTATTATCGAAGGTGTAGAAAGCAACTGGGGAGAGGTTATTCTGGATTTAATTCTGTCAAACAGGGAGGAACTAGTTGAGAATCTGAAGGTGGAAGGCTGCTTGGATGAAAGAAATCATGAAATGATGAGTTCCTGATTTTAGGGAATGGTGAAACAGGGAAAACATCAGAATAAAGACAATGGACTTCAAGAAGGCAGACTTTAGCGAACTTAGATAATTGGTTGGTAAGATCCCATGGGAAGCAAGTCTAAGTGGGAAAAAAGGTTCAGAAGAGTTGGCAGTTTTTTAAAGAGACATTATTAAGGGAACAAGAGCAAACTATACCAATGCAGAGGAAAGATGAGAAGTATGGTAAGAGGCAATGCTGGCTTAACCAGGAGATTGTCAATGATATGAAAACTCAAAAAAGAGTCATACAAGAAGTGGAAACTAGGTCAAATTACAAAGGATGAATATAAAAACAACCCCACAACACAAGCATGAAGGGACAAAATTAGAAAGAGCAAGCACAAAACAAGGTTAAACTAGTTAGGAATATAAAGGGTAACAAGAAAGCATTTTACAAATACATGAGAAGCAAGAGGAAGACCAGAAACAGGATAGGGCCATTACTACATGAGGAAGGAAAGAGAACAGAAAATGCAGCATGGCCAAAACGTTAAATGTCTTTTTACTTATTTTTTGTTTTTAGGGGAGTTGCGGGGACAGTTGCGGGGATGGTGCTGGGGGTGGGGGCAGCGTGCGGAGCCACCTCACCCCGCCTTCTTCCCCTGTCCCCCCAGGGGAACAGAGATGTGCCAGCAGCCATCCACTTCCGAGAGTGGCATGGTGCCAGGGCAGGCAGGCAGTCTGCCTGAGCACCGCTGCGCTGCCAGACTTTTAGCGGCCTAGAGATCGTGATCAACTGGAAGAGGCTCCAGGATCAAGCAGTTGAACATGATTGATGGGTTGGTGACCACTAGCCTAGACGATCCTTCTGTAAGGTGAGAGCACAACAGTCTGGAAAACCATACTCAGAAAGTAGTTATCAATGGTTCACAGTTAAGCTGAAAGGGCACATTGAGTGGAGTCCTGCAGGGATCTCTCCTGTGTCTGGTTCTGTTCAATAACTTCATAAATTATTTGGATCATGGCATAGAGAGTACACTTATAAAGTTTGCAGACAATACTAAGCTGGGAAGGGTTGCAAGTGCTTTGGGGGAATAGGATTAGAATTCGAAATGATCTTGACAAACTAGAGAAATGGGAGTTAAATAGGATGAAATTCACTAAGGACAAATGCAAAGTACTACACTTAGGAAAGAATAATCAATTTCACAAATACAAAATGGGAAATGACTGCCAAGGAAGGAGTATTGCAGCAAAGGATCTGGGGGGTCATAGTAGATCACAAACTAAGTATGGGTCAACAATGTAATACTGTTGCAAAAAAGCAAATATTCTAGGATGTATTAGCAGGAATGTTGTAAGCAAGATATGAGAAATAATACTTCCACTCTACTCAGTACTGATAAGACCTCAACTGGAGTATTATGTCCAGTTCTGGGAACCACACCTCATAAATGATGTGGACAAATTGGAGAAAGTCCAGAGAAGAGCAACAACAATGAGTAAAGGTCTAGAAAACATGAGCTATGAGGGAAGATTGAAAAAAATTGGGTTTGTTTAGTCTGGAGAAGAGAAGACTGAGGGGGGACATGATAAAAGGTTTTTACAAGGAGGAGGGAGAAAAATTGTTCTCCTTAACTTCTGAGGATAGGACAAGAAATGGGCTGAAATTGCAGCAAGGGCAGTTTAGGTTAGACATTAGGAAAACCTTCCTAACTGTAAGGGTATTTAATTATCTCAGGAGTGTGCGGAATCTCCGACACTGGAGGTTTTTTAAGAACAGGCTAGACAAACATCCATCGGGATGGTCTAAATAATACTTAGTTCTGCCTGAGTGCAGGGGTCTGGACTAAATGACCCATCGAGATCCCTTCCAGTCCTATTTTTCTATGATTCACACATGTTCATCATGGGAAGATTAATGCATAATCAATCAATAAATGACATAACTCCAAAGCAGAAAAGTACCAACATTAAAAGTAATTTATGAAAAACTAGGAGTTGATAACCAGTAAGAACCTAAAATACTGCTACATCTTTTAGAGATCTGATAACACTGCACCTTGTTACATACCAAAGACGTTAAAGATGTCTAGAAATTATAAATGTCATGAAGTAGAAAGCAACTGTTGAAATGTTGAAGAAACAAGCAGCTCATAAAAAGCTGGAGCACTGACTAAATCTTGATTGTCACTATTCAAGTTCATTAATTGACTGATCCTGCTTCACTGAAATCGATAGAAGAAATTGGACAAGCCCACATTCAGTAGCACAACAAAAGTGCAAGACATAACAGAAGTAAGAAAGTTGCACCATGAGAAAGGAGACAGCAAGTACTCTGATGTACTGGGCAGACCTGATGAGCTGGACAGTCCTCATATGCCATCCTGCTCTGTGGCAGTATGATTCACCTTGCACAGGACTCACCTACTGGCATGCCTGCATAGATGCTAGTGTTTAGTCTTCCAGTGGATAAGGAGGATTTAGCCCTACATTTCTTAGCCATTTTCCTTTATCCTTCTCCAGAATATCAAGAGTGTTAATGATTACTTGACAAATGTCAGGATTTAAGTGAAAGATTTTTTGGGGAAGTTATACAAACTACAAAGGAGGAGTCTTGGGGTATACTATTATATCACTTCAGATGTAGTATTAAGTCCCCAAACTACTCTAGGAGGAAGGAACTGCAGTGCCTTTATACTAAGGGGGGCTGGAGGGAAGGAATTTCTGACCTGCAGGTAATTTCAAGATTTCAAAATATTGTTTAATCCCAAACTAGGAAGAAAAACTGAAATCTTGGAATTTTCATTAAATGTTTCTTCTTTGTCATATTGACTATTATATTCTAATTTATAATACAACAAAAGTTCAAACAAATGTTTCAGTTTCATTGAATCAATATTTTTCAATGGAAAACTGTTCCATTTGAATATTTTCAAACAGCTCCAATATTAACAAATGTTACATATTCTGATGCTATTTTAAAACATTTCCTTATTCTGGGGGTTGAGGGGAGGGGCATCAACAGCAGCTGCCCTTTCATACAGTAGATTTCATGCTCTAAAAAATAAAACAAAAAAAAACCCCAAACAACTTGTTACTGAAAGCTTGATGTAGTTGAAAGACAGCCACCTATTTTAGCTTATCTAAAATGTTATATGTAAATACGCTCTCCAAGAAAGCTTAAGATATTAAGCTCAAGATGTACTCTTGCCTAAAATATCAGACACATACAGCCAAATTTTCATGTGTTACAAAATTGAGAGGAGAATTTGTCCCATGTGTATGCAGTAGCAGCTGTACAGTGGTCTAATGGTCTTATGTGACCATGAAGAAATTCATCTCCCTGACACCCACAGTTGCCTTGTGAAAAGCCTGTGAATTTCCCAAGAAGAATGAAATAATCTGCCAAAACCATGGGTAAACAAACCTCTGAAATTGCCTTTGTAAATTGAACATTTTGTACATAAAGCTTAACTAGATGGGTAATACAATATGATGCTTACCCTTTTAAATTCTGTAGTTAAAAGATTGCAGACAAAATTTTCAGAAGTACCTATGTGACTTAGGAGACATTCCCATTTTCAAAAGTGACTTAGGCACTTCAGAATCTAACGTCTCATTGGATCTCGAAATCACTTAAGCACTTTTGCTCTGTGTCTTTTTAAAGAGTGTTCAGGAAATTAGAATTTTGCTACTTCTACAGGATGTCCATTGTTCATAACATTTATTTTTCTGTACATTATTCCATTTTTAAAATGTTACTGTTTTCTAGAGGAAAGCACAGGGAAAAGATTTATTATTTTGTATAAATAGAAGTGTGTAGTAGATACTTTTGTGCCAGTAGATTACGTCTATAATCTAGATCAGTGGTTCTCAACCAGGGGTAACCATACTTCTGGGGCTATGCAGAGGTCTTCCAGGGGTACATCAACTCATCTAGATATTTGCCTAGTTTTACAATTGGCTACATAAAAAGCACTAGCGAATTTTCATACAATGTCAAATTTCATACAATCTGTTGTTTATAGTGCTGTATATATTACACACTGAAATGTAAGTACAATATTTCTATTCCAGTTGATTTTATAATTATATCGTAAAAATGAGAAAGTAAGCAAGTTTTCAGTATTAGTGTGCAGTGACACTTTGTATTTTTATGTCCAATTTTGTAAGCGAGTAGTTTTTAAATGAGGTGAACCTTGGGGATACAAGACAAATCAGATTCCTTTAAGGAGTAGAGTAGTCACTGATCTAGATGATACTGTATTGCACTCCTATAGATTGAGAAACATGATAATAGAAACAGCTGCAAAGGGTCTGGCAGAGAAAGATTGTAAGAATACTCTATTGTAGAGGTTCTCAAACTGTGGTCTGCGGACCACTGCTCCATTCAGGTGGTCTGCGGATAGTTCCTTCTAAGGTGTACGCCTGGGCAGCTGCACACAAAAGAATGAAGGGCCACCCACCTAATTAGTGGAGCCGCGCAGGCATGGCTTCACTAATTAGGTGCCTGGACCCTGGAGAAGACGCACATGTAAGGTGAGGTGGTGGCCTTAGGAGAAATGGGGGTAGATGGGAGGGGACAGTGAGATGAGAAGAGGGGGTTGGGGGAAATTTGGGATGTGCAGGGCTGTGGTAGCCAGAGAAAGAGGTGACTTTCCAGGGCTGAGGCTGTTGGGGAGAGATGGCCATCCTTCCCAGCCCCCGCTCAGGGGCTGCCTCGGCCGGGGAGAGAGGGAGAGACCTCCCCCCCCTTCTTTTATAGCCCCAGCTCGGGGGCTGCCGCAGCGGGGCAGAGAGGGCACATCCATCTCATTAGAAAGGTAAGACTACTGATATTAAAATATGAGTTGTGTGCTTTTATTTGTAGAACAAAAAATGTTCATTATAATAACATTTTTTTATATAGCGCTTTTATCCAAAGTGCTTTACAATAGTTAGCTAATGGTACAAACAACATTTGGAAAGATCATTAAGTGGTCCACCAAGACCCTCAGCAATTTTCAAGTGATCTATGAAAAAAAATTTGAGAACCACTGCTCTATAACTTACAGATTTTAAGATAGAAAGATAAATACCTGTGCAAGAATGGGGAATCCAAGGTTCCTACATCCATTGCAGGGTGTCAGTGCCTCCCATAAACCTGCAGGACCACAACTGTTTTCCCGGACATCTTCCTCTTCCTCCTCCCCTGGTGAGAGGTTTGCTGATGAAGGCCTCTGTGGAAAATTAAGTTTACTGGAACATTATGCAGAAACATTTTGCTTTATTTTACCATAGTTAAAAATGCTAAGATTGATTGAGAAACTTCACATTTCCAGAAACTGATAAATATACTGCATTTTCAACTTAATACAGTGCATCTATTCAATCAATAATCAGTAAAGCATATTATATTACCTAAAGAAAAAAAGATGTGATGAGCTACAGTAAGCTGTATTTTAAATAGTCTCTGTCTCTGAAATCCTCTTATTACTCACCTTCAGTCTACAAATAATATTCAGATTATGTATAATGTACAACACCAGACACCCTGCAACTTTTCAATTGAAAAAAAGCATTTTAATTTAAATTTTAGTTTTTACATTATTTTTCCACTACAGCTTGCAGAGAATGAAAACTAACATTAAATTTTTACTGCTCTTAGAAATTGTACAGTAGGTAGAATATTGCAGAAACACCAGAAGATAATGGGATCTTCTTTCCACAACCAAATATTATATTAATTAAAAATATATATATAACTACAACCATTTTAGCTTGAATTGGCCAGTGGCTTTTGCAGAGAAGTAGTAGAAATTTAATCACGATTTAGGATTTCATTTTTAGTTTGATGTTTACCAATGATGAAAAAAGGTAACTTGTTATGTATGGTGAACAATACTTATTGCTTTTTCATTTAAAAAAAAACCAAAAACCTGCTATGTTTGTTTGCCCTAAACAGCAAGGGCAAGGGGTTTCAGGGAAAGTGATTCTATTGTTACCGTTTTGTTTCCTGCTTCAAGTCTTTGTTGCACAGACTCAAAATTATGCCTACTGTGGAGCCACTGAGGATATTTGAAACACATTTTATGTTTTCATTTTAAACACTGTCATTATTCTATAACGGTTGTTGGGAGAAAAGGTGGGCATTTTTCTATTTACACAGATCATCCCCCTTTTCTTGACTGTGATCCTACCTCCTGCCCCCATCCTTAGTAAGGAGTTGTAGGGTGGGATTTTCAAAATTATACTGTGTTAGCCTATCTTTGATCCCACTGAAGTGAATCACAGTTTTATCATTTATTTCAGCAGATGATATAGGTCAATGCTGAACACTTCTGAAAAACCCTACCCTTAGAACAAAGTTACACTAAATAAAGTTACACATCTTGTAAGGGCTTATCTATACTACTGCTAAAGTTGATGTAACTTGAAACCCTCTCCCCTTCCCTCCCCCCAACATAAGGTACATTGATTTAAAGCAGTGTCTACACTGCACTATGTCGGTGGGAAACACTCTCCTGCCGACATAGCTTCGGCCTCCTGTTGAGGTGGAGTAATTACATCGACAGGAGACCGCGTCAATGCAACTGCACCAACGTAGCGCAGTAGTGAAGACAATCCCTAAATTACACTTCCATCTTAATTCCATGCCCCATGTGGTTACTTTGCTCACGTCTAACTCACGTATATAGAATAACCGGCCCATGGACCAGTTCCAGGCTGCATGATATGTTTCGCCTTCCTCTGTAGCATGGGGCACGGGTCACTTGCTGGAGGATTCTCTGATCCTTGAAGTCTTTAAACCACCATTTGAGGACTTCAATAGCTCAGACATAGGTGAGATGTTTTTCACAGGAGTGGGTGGGTGAGATTCTGTGGCCTGCATTGTGCAGGAGGTCGGACTAGATGATCATAATGGTCCCTTCTGACCTTAGTATCTATGAATCTATATGGCCCCACTAACATTCAGATTCTAAACTTTCATTTAACAGAAAAAAGTTTGGAGCGCTCACGTTTGCAAATATACTGTCCAAATGCGAGTAAGTAGTCCTAAATTCAGAATCCAGCCCATTGACCCAAGATTAAATTCAGAATTTATTGCTCTCCACCAGTTTTTACTCCCTTGGTTTAAACTCACTGTATCACCCATTACAATACTGGAGCATCAAACCCTAGGTGGGTTTTTGTTGTTGTTTTGTTTTTGTTTTTTGAGTGGTTGGTTTTTCTTGGGGGAAAAGAGGAAGGGGACTTTTAAGAGTGCATGTTTGTTTACTTTGCATTTTAAGATTCATTTTCTAAATCTGTTATTTTTTGACGTTATTCTGACAGTCAAGTAGTGCTACAGCATGTGTTACTATAGCAACAGCATTTTTGCATGGATTATTAAGAGAATTGGGGGAACTCTGCAGGGTTTGGGTCATGAAGAGTTCTATTGTTATATAGTTGTGTAGGATCAGAAGCAGCCCCCGGGGCCTTGCTATCTAAAATTATGTTATGCTACCATCTGTCATTTTTATCCTATATGTTTATATTGGAAATATATAAGCTTTAAGCACTGTGACAAAAAACAAAGCACTCCCTTAACAAAAATCAAAACAAAAACCTAGCTTGCCCTCTATTCCCCAAAGGTGACAATCTACTTCTAGTCACAAAAATTTAGATTTCTATAATAAACAATGCCTACTGCATGCTTTGGCACACTTACTTTTGTTTTTATAACTGTGGCAATTTGCTTATGCCACTCCAAAAATATAGAAACATTCCCAAGAAACTCCCTGAAAAAGCACAAGAACAAATCCACACAGACACACCCCTGAAACCCTGACCTGGGATATTCTATCTGCTACCCAAGATCCATAAACCTGGAAATCCTGGACGCCCCATCACCTCAGGCAATGGCACCCTGACAGCAGGATTCTCTGGCTATGTAGACTCCCTCCTCAGGCCCTATGCTACCAGCTCTCCCAGCTATCTTCGAGACACCACTGACTTCCTGAGGAAACTACAGTCCATCGGTGATCTTCCTGAAAACACCATCCTGGCCTCTATTGATGTAGAAGCCCTCTACACCAACATTCCACACAAAGATGGACTACAAGCCGTCAGGAACAGTATCCCCGATAATGTTATGGCAAACCTGGTGGCTGAACTTTGTGACTTTGTCCTCACCCATAACTATTTCACATTTGGGGACAATGTATACCTTCAAATCAGCGGCATTGCTATGGGTACCCGCATGGCCCCACAGTATGCCAACATTTTTATGGCTGACTTAGAACAACGCTTCCTCAGCTCTCGTCCCCTAATGCCCCTACTCTACTTGCGCTACACTGATGACATCTTCATCATCTGGACCCATGGAAAAGAAAACCTTGAGGAATTCTACCATGATGTCAACAATTTCCATCCCACCATCAACCGCAGCCTGCATCAGTCCACACAAGAGATCCACTTCCTGAACACTGCAGTGCGAATAAGTGATGGTCACATAAACACCGCCCTATACCGGAAACCTACTGACCACTATTCCTACCTACCTGCCTCCAGCTGTCATCCAGACCACACCACATGATCCACTGTCTATAGCCAAGCTCTATGATACAACCGCATTTGCCCCAACCCCTCAGAGAGAGACAAACACCTATAAGATCTCTATCAAGTGTTCTTACAACTACAATACCCACCTGCCGAAGAGAAGAAACAGATTGACAGAGCCAGAAGAGTACCCAGAAGTTACTACTACAGGACAGGCCCAACAAAGATAATAATAGAACACCACTAGCCATCACCTTCAGCCCCCAACTGAAACCTCTCCAACGCATCATCAAGGATCTACAACCTATCCTCTCACAGATCTTGGGAGACAGGCCAGTCTTTACTTACAGACAGCCCCCCAACCTGAAGCAAATACTCACCAGTAACCACACACCACACAACAGAACCACTAACCCCAGGAACCTATCCTTGCAACAAAGCCCGTTGCCAATTGTGTCCACATATCTATTCCGGGGACACCATCACAGGGCCTAATCACATCAGCCACACTATCAGAGGCTCGTTCACCTGCACATCTACCAATGTGATATATGCCATCATGTGCCAGCAATGCCCCTCTGCCATGTACATTGGTTAAACTGGACAGTCTCTACGTAAAAGAATAAATGGACACAAATCAGACGTCAAGAATTATAAAATTAAAAAACCAGTTGGAGAACACTTCAATCTCTCTGGTCACTCGATTACAGACCTATAAGTGGCAATACTTCAACAAAAAGACTTCAGAAACAGACTCCAACGAATGACTGCTGCTTTGGAATTAATTTGCAAACTGGATACAATTAACTTAGGCGTGAATAGAGACTGGGAGTAGATGGGTCATTACACAAAGTAAAACTATTTCCCCATGTTTATCCCTCCCCCCACCCCCCACTGTTCCTCAGACATTCTTTTCAACTGCTGGAAATGGCCCACCTTGATTATCACTACAAAAGGTTCCCCGCTCCCCGCTCTCCTGCTGGTAATAGTTCACCTTAAGTGATCACTCTGGTTACAGTGTGTATGGTAACACCCATTGTTTCATGTTCTCTGTGTATATAAATCTCCTCACTGTATTTTCCACTGAATGCATCTGATGAAGTGAGCTGTAGCACACAAAAGCTTATGCTCAAATAAAATTGTTAGTATCTAAGGTGCCACAAGTACTCCTTTTCTTATTCCCTGGAAGAGTATAATAAAAAGTTCCCTTCACTGCTGGCATAATAAAACAACACTCTCCAATTCTAGTCTTCTAGTTCCAGCCTGTCCACTGATCTCAGACCAGTCAAGATTAACTTTCATAACCACTCAGCTTTAAGTGCTTTAATCATAATATCTCATCTTCAAATTCTCATATCTGAGTCCTACTTTCTCCAACTTCATTTCTTGATTCAGATAAGGTGACTAATACTGTGCTCCAAATGCGGTGTAACAAATAATTTTACTTGGTGTTTCCCAATTGCACTCTGCCACTTGGCTCCAGAACTAAAATTTGACTCATACCTGCAGGTTTGCTTGAAGGTTTGAGTTCAGGAAATTTGAACCTATAAGAAGTTGAACTTTGTGCAACTCTCTCCCCGTCCTTATCTGCAATCACTCCATCCTTCTAAATAAGAAGTGGGCAACACACTAAGCAAACTCATTAATGACTTGACTTCTGAGGCTTAGATTGGGAAATGAAGGCATAAACAGTGCAGTTGATGATCCCAAAGCTATACTGCTTAGCTACAAAGGAAGAGTGAAGAACAAGATTGAGGGTGTGGAGTAGAGAACATGGGAGAGTGAATTTGCAGTCAAGCAGGTCCACTTATATTGTTAAGAGGACTGTACATCTTTCACTAATCTGTAAAATGGGTGTCAGTCCAAGCCCTCCAATGTGCCCAGTTATCTGCACTACTAAAACAACTGTAATTTACTACATTCAAAGGGGATAAGTTATTTTAAGCATTCCCAGCCCAAAGACCAATATTAAAATTGCCCCCTATAGTAAGTGGCAAAGAACTGTAAAAGCACCTGACAACTAGAAAGAATGCAACAAACTAGTCTATCTTCATAGGCAAGTGAAAGCAATTCACAGAACATAAACTAATCTAAATAAAAAATATAAAGTATATATAAAATGAGAGGCTCCTTTAACATAACAGCAAGGAATATGCATAATAAACTGGATAAATGGGAATTATGGGAGAGAAAGAATATGATCATTTAGCCATTACAGAAATACAGTGGGGCAAACAGATGACATGCTAATGAACAGCAGATGAATATAAACTTTCCCCATATAATACAGGAAGGAAAGGGGTGGTTTACTTTATGTAAAACAAATATGAAATTGAGGTAAGTCAGGCTCACGGTAGTGTGAATTAAATGCTATGGATAAAAAAAATCAGAGGAAATGGAAAATATTTTCTAGGCAGATTATTTCTAGACTGCCCCCATCAAAGAGTAAATAAGGACAAATAGAGTCTAATGGACATTAGCCAGATGGCTAGAATAAAATGAATTAGTACACTTGGGTGACTCCAACTATCCAGACAGTTGTTGGCGGGGGGGAGGAGATAATCTTTAGTGAAGCAGAAGACCTCCAAAAATGTTTTGAATTACAAAAGGATAGTTTTGAATTACAAAAGATTAAAATAGAAACAAGGAGACTCTCTTATACATAGCAGTCACCACCAGAAAAGAATTAGTAACAGGTAAAGCCATTAGGTAAGGGATCCTAAATTAATTGAGTTTAACATATTAACAACAGGTTACACCCTAATGGTCTTCTGGAATTTCAGCATTTCTAATAGTCCTAACCTAAAAGGTTTATCAGGAGCAGAAGAGCATATGTAAAAAAAAAGGGGGGGGGGGAAACCTTGAGAAATTGTACAAGATGCCCAAAATGGAATAGCCAGAAAGAAAACCACAAGAAATTAATGGGTACAAAGATCTAATAAAAGCCTTAAAGAAGCCAGCTGCTTTGATTATCAACACATGAAATAAGTATTAGATATTCATAACAGTAAAAGATTTAGAGTGAAGTCCTGGCCCTACTGAAATCAATGGCAAAACTACTATTGAATTTAACGGGGCCAGAATTTGACTCAAATGTTGAGCACCCAGAATTACTCCTCCAGAAGGTAGGCATGGAATGTCCATCTACCGTGAAGCTCATCTGCACCCTCTCCAACATACTAGAGAAGCCATAACTTTGCTAAACATGTGTTTTTAGTTGTAAGCATGGTTTTTTGTCTCCATGAGAGTTTTTTTAATTATTATTAATAATAAATATTGGCCATTCCCAGCACCCAAGAGCACAGACCAGCACCCAAAGGTCAGTGGGAAGAGGAAGGAAGGAGAAAATCCTCTTTATCCAAACTTCTGCATCCCTGGACTCAACAAAAACAGTCTCTTTATTTCCCTCAATTATAGTTTACAGTCACTCTAAATAAAAATAAAAACACTTCCTCAATTCATAACCCAGGTCGTCCATCCTCTCAGGGCAGCCTCCACAGTCTCTCCTTCTCACCTTGTATATTAACAGTCCAAAGTTTGGACCTTCTCTCATATTAGTCAAAGCCATTGACTATATACTTCACTACCTAGACAGACCTTCTCCAAAGATAAAATATCTATTACCCATAAGTCTGCTTTACTCCCTTTTATTTGCTGTTTTTCCCTCAGTTATTAAGTACAGCTGGTGGTCCCACCCTCTTAGATTGATGATTGTGGCAGGTGTTGGTGGGCAGACCTGATTTAATCACCTAGTTCCAAGGCACTCCATTAACTCCTTATCTTAGACCAGCATTCACTCTATCAGATTCAGTTAAAATACCTATAATAAAGATTGATTCTCTGTTGCTTCCCTCAAAATAGTCAGCATGAAATTCTGATCTTTGACCACGCTGTAGCTAAAAAATTATCTGTTACTGTGTACCCAGTAGAGCTATGGCAATCCATGCCGCACAGCTGAGATCTAAAACCAAACAGTAAACTGCCTCTCTTCTTATCTTATCTCCATTTTAGCCTAATTACCTTCAGTCTGTAGAAGCATGGCTAATATGTTGACTTTAAATCAGTATCCATTAGAATAATTCAGTGTCAGCAAAAATGTCTGATTTGGTACTAGAGCTTTTTTAGCATTTTTCATCACCTAATTCTGATGCCTACTTATTAACTTATATTTACAACAGATGCCACATTAGGAACAATGATTGAATACTCAGTTGTAACTATGGTTTCAGAGCTGGAGGTTTGAGCTGTAAGAGTGATCCAGCTGTAAGACATTTGTCCTCTAACTCTGTTCTCCCCCTCACCCAAGTTGCCGGTATTTCTATATTCTTTTATTTAACCCCTTGGAAACATTGATACAAAAATTCCTGCCTCTTGAAGACTGTGTTATTCCTGTTCTATGGCTGTGTTCAAGCAGAAAAATACATTAAAGGCCAAACAACATCACCAGCTATGTGTTTTCAATTGATAGTTAAGTCAATGGGAGTTGTATGCATCTGACAAAATAATCTGGAAGAGTTACAAAACTGTGCAAAATATTTCATATGAATATTACCTGCATTGAGGTCAGACCCAGGGCCTTGATCTCCTTGAAGATTGCTTGGAGGACTCCACTATCCAAAATGGGGGCCTTTCCATCAGCAACCACTGGGACTTCCACCTCCTCTCCAATGAGGGGGACAGATGACAGAGAAGTGGGTGGCTTCCTCCAAGACCTCATCCATAAGAAACTCCATGGGGGGAAGGGCAACATCACCCCCTTTCCTGCCAAAGACTCCTCAACCAGCTCCACCCAAGCCCTAGGGGTGAAATACAGCTAGCAAGTGTAAGCACAGTGTAAGTGCCCACACATGTAGCGGAAAATGAGTGTTTGTAGGGGGCTCTGTTGAAGTACGTGACTAGTTCCAATGAAGTTAATCGGACTTCTCATGTGCCTGAAGTTAAGCATGAGCTTAAGTATCTCACTGTATCTAGGCCTGAATGTTCACTCTGAATGAATCATGCCAAAATTTGACTCAATGTGTGGAACCAGTGTAATATTTACTATAAAAAAGAGACCAGCAATAAAGGGTATCAGGGCCTAAAGAAAAATGAAATCAAGGGCTAATATTTTTAGAAATATCAATTAAGTGTGAAGAAAAAACTGAAGCTCGTTTAGTTTTAGTACATAGAAGAAAAAGTAATTTAGGGTCAACATAACTGTAATATTTTATAATGCAGTTACCCAGCAAAAAAATCAAAACATTTCATGTAAAACACCTAAAAATGTAGCTATATATCCACCATCACTATAATATCTGAGCGTTATCCTCATAAAAACATTTGTAAAACTCAACACAGTTTAAAAGCAAATTAGCTGGAAAACGTATATTTTTCCTTTGCTTTAAGTTGTGAAAGAAAGGATGGATAGGTGGGTGGCAGAATGATGGAGCTTATAGAAAATGCATTATTGTTCAAGAAATACGGCAGCAGGGAACAGAAATTAAAGAAGCAGGGAAAAATTATGTGATAAGTGAGTGGGCAGCAGTCACCATTTTATTATCCTCCTAACAGCTCACACATTTTTTGGATTAAAATACTTATTCTCAACAGAAGTGTGTTACTGAGAGTGCAGTTGTTTTTGATTAAGAATTCCTTGTTCTAATAAAGGTCTCGGAGAAATCATGTCTGAATGGGCAAAGCCATTCGAAGAGTCACAGGTTAGTCATCTGAAGCTGAAGGATGGATAAGAATGGATAGTCAAAAAGACTTTGAAGAACACCTGTGCTGTATTAACTCTGATCCCATTAGTGAGGAGCTGGTTGAGGTTTGTTGTATTGTATCGTACATGATAAATATGACTATATTAAATTGGTGCATGGGAACAACTGGGAATCAGTTGTGTGAGAGCTCACACCATTTGCCCAGCACAGTAAGGTAGCTGAAAGTGTAACTAGCAAAGGATGATGCCCAGGGCCAAATTCTTAACCCAGCATTTTGTCTCAGTAGCCAGGCTGCTCTCCAAAATAATTACACCAACTTCAGTGGAGATAATCTGGATTTTCACAGCTGTAACAAAGAGCAGAGTTTAGTCTTCTATGGCATATATATGCATTATTGAAAGGCTCTGAAAATGTAGGATCTTCTTTGAAAAGAGATCCAAGAGCCATAGTAATTAACTTAATAAAAATATCTGCCCTGTAGGATACAGCAATAAAAACAAATAGGGTTGCATACATAAACTATTATTAATCATTTCTAAAGCATCCCAAAAGTACATGGTGCTTTACAACCATAAAGACAAACAAGTTCTTTGCTCTGAAGTACTTATATTGTGATGAATTTACGTAGAACTCTTCTCTATGGGGGAATATCATGTGCACTAGAAACCAAGACTCCTAGATGAATTGTAATTAGGTGGTATCTTCTAAAAAATCTCATTTTAAGAGTACTAGTCTTATGTTTTGAGAGTGGATAGACCTTTCCATATGAGGAAAGCATTTTAAATATGACATTTCCATTGTTTGGGAGGGAAGGACATAATTTTTATTTTGAGTAGAAATGATAATCAGCATATGCCTGTGGAAGCATATGCCTGTTATTGGTAAACGGGAACTGGGATCAAGAATAAAAGATCAACCTAATACATTATTCTTAAGCAGTCCTTTTGCCGTGGGGGGAATAAAATTTTGGTACATAAAATTTGTCCCAAGTAATAAAAAGGGGTTACAGTTGGTAATATCATTGCAAACACTGACCTTCTCTCTGACAATTTTTTGGGTATAGAAATCCATTCTGAATGCTACCAAAAACACAGCAGAACTGTATTGTTTAATCAATTTCACGTTTCTCATGATAATGCCATGTACTAATGGAAATTTGAATGTATACTGTTTCTCAGTAAACAGTGAGATCAATTAGAGTGTCAAATCGTCCTCCAACAGAGAAGGAGGAAACCCCATTGCTTGAGAAATTTAAAACTCAGCTGACCAAAGCACCAGAAAATGTGCTATAGGGCACAATCTTGCACTGGCAAAGGAAGATACCAGGTGATCTCAGATCTTTTCTAAAATAGGAAAGATGAGAGAAGGAGATGAGAAAGGAAGGTTCTCTTGACCTCGAGTTGTCAGAAGGTACTCTATTATCTCAGGAGATCGGCAAATCTATATACTTGTGTTAGCTTACACATAATGCCACAGAACCATTCAAAACAGTTGGGGCATAGGTTTGTGCTTTTGTTATGGGTCCAAGTAAATTAAAAACAGAGGCTATGAAGAGAATTCTGTTTATCAAATGCCCTTCAGTTCTTGTCCTTCGAAAGAATTTCATTAAAATCTTGAAGAAATACGGAAAGAGGGAGGGCAAGTGTGGACCTGCTGAAGCAACGCTTGTGGAGAATTCTATTTACTATAAATTAACCTTTTGTCTTCCTTCATTAAGAATAGCAGTGTCAATCCCCTAGAAAGAGGTTTGAGGAACATTAGGAGAAAAAGAGACTGAAGGACTGTTCTCCTGAATTGGGTATCTTATCAGACTCCAACATAAAAAGAATTGTGTTAAATCAAGCTTCAAGCAGCCACTTTGCAAATTTCCATTATAGATTGTGCTAATTCACCTTCTCTGAATGTGTGTATTAGCACAATCTATATATATATATCTATATCTGTATTTTTTCTCTGCTCTTTCTCTCACATAAGCATAGCTAAACAAATCCATTATTATAAAGACTGCACATTTCTATTTTGACTCTGGAGCTTAAAAATTTGTGCAGCAATATCAAGCCTGCACAGAAACTTGCATTGGTGTAAGCTATATATTAGAGTTTAAGGAAAGTGGCATCTAAGCTGAAGCAATATGCATACAGAGGGGACGGAAGAAGGTGTAAGAAAGTGTTGCGTGTGTGTGCATGTGTGTTTACATCCCTGTATTAGGTCTCTTGCTACATCCCTTTCTTCTGTCTCCCTGGAATACAAGTAGGCATCCTTAGCTTCCCTTGGATTCATTTAAACTCCTTTAGAATCCACTTACTAACATGTAAGTTACCTTACATAACACCCCTAAATTTGTCCCTGAGATTTTAGCTTGCTTCTTATACACCTATGCTATTCATTTTTACTACATCAATAGAGTTTCTCATTAAAAGAAATAAAGATTTTTTTATTTCTAAGCAATTTGTCCAGCAAATTCTGTTTAAAAACCTATCACCTTAACACAGTAAAGAAAAAAATTATAAGCTGAAAAATTCTTATATAAGATGGCTCCTTTTGTTCTTTAAAATACTGAGCCAGACTGCCATCTATTGGAAAATAAAGGTTTTTTAAATTATACTGTTTCTAAGGGAAAGTGAAATACATCAGAAACTAGGAAATCTCATTGTCAAAGGCTGTCATTGACACCACGCTATTCAATCATGCTTAAGATAGCCTTGATTTTCTCCTAAAAGGAATGTTTATACATGCAAAACCTGTTTACTTAGGCTACACATAGTGTGAAAGATTTGCCCTATGTCTTTTTCTACTCAAATTTCCATTATATATTTTCAAACAAGCATCAATCCAGGGTTCCTTTCATTCCTTGTTGTTTAGTCAATCTCAATTATTCTTTGAGCAATTTCTTCTGATGCAAACACTGTGTTATCTGACAGCTGTGACATGGACTTGGGTGCCTTTGTAGGGCAGTAAGGGAGTATAAAGCCCTTCTAACTCACCTGCACAGCCATCCAGGGCTTACCTAGACGAAGAGTCTATGTAAGGTTGTGGAGGGAGAGTGTACTCAACAGGGCTGCAATGCCCCAGTGTGAACAAATGGGCAGAAAGCAGTGTAGGGTAAGAACAGCCATGACTTCACCCATCACAACACATAGAGAAGGGAGTATGCTGTTTTTGGCAACAGGCCAACTCAACATATTCCCCCTCCCTTGAGCAACACAGGAGCTCAGGGGCAACAGTGCTTCAGAATTACAATTTTTTTTTTGCAATTCCTCCTGGAACGGCTCATTTGAACAACATCCCACAGTCAGGGTTTCAAATAAAGGCCGTTAACTAGGTGAAGAGTGCTAGCAAGGAACTGATGACCAACAACTTGTACTATGGATATTTTTGTGGTAGATGAATTTAGATTAACAAATCAATTATTTTAATACTTACTTTAACTAATATTAAATCCAAAAAAACTGCATTAAAAGAAAGTTGAGGGTGCAAAGTCAAGCACTCTAAGTTGGGAATTGCTAGAATTAAGGTGCAACTTTAATTTGGCCTTCTTGTGTGTATGCATTGTGATACAGTCTTTAATTAAGAACAAAATTAATCAAGGAACTAAAGGACATGAAGAGAAGAAATTCCTTAATTGCCTTTACACCAATTCTAGGAGCCTGGGTACCAAACAAGAGGAATTGGAATTGTTCATTTATGAATATAAATTCTATCTAGTTGGTATTACTGAAACCTGGTGGGATGATCTGCACAACTGGACTGTTAAAATCAATGATTATAACCTAATTAGGAAGGACTGAGTTGGCAAAAGGGAAGGACAAGTGGCATTACTTGTTTCCAAGTCACTTTTGCTCTGAAGAAAATTATCTTGAATGCTTATGGAGCAATGTCTTAATAAACAAAGCAGAAGATTACTAGTTGGCGTATACTACAGAACACCAGTTCTCACTTGGGAACAGGGTGACTGCTTCCTTGCACATCTATCTGCAACGTATAGGGAAAAAACCTGTGTGATCATGGGGGAATTAAATTTGAGTGACATATGCTGGAGGTCTCATGCTGCCAGTAGTAAAATATCATTGGAAATTCTAAACATAATAGATGACAACTTTCTAACTCAAAAAGTATTGAAACGAACACAAAGGAATTCTATATTAGACTTTGTTCTAACAGATAAAGAGGAAATGATCACAGAAAATTAATGGTAATTAAGGTACAAGTGATCATGACTTGATCATATTTGAATAATGTATATATATATAGTGCTTTAAGAGGGCCAGTTTCACAAAGCTGAAAACAATTATGAGCCAAATAAGGTGTGAGGAAGAATTTACTCAGAAAAAATGTGAATGATAATTGGGGACTTATCCTATATAACTAACTTGATATCTTTTTTTGATAATAGTACAAATTTAGTTGATAAAGATAACAGTGGTGATGTAATATACATAGACTTCTCTAAGGCATTCCACTTTGTACAGCATGACATTTTGTTAAAAAAGCTAGAACGATATAAAATTAACATTGCACACATTACATGGATTAAAAACTGACTAACTGATAGATCTCAAAATGTAGTTGTAAACAGGGAATCATCATTGAGGGTGGTTGTTTCCAGTGGCATCCCACAGGGATCAGTTCTTGGTCCTATGCTATTTAATGTTTTTATCAATGACCTGGAAGAAAACATAAAATCAACTGATAAAGTTTGTAACTGACACAAAAATTGGGTGGGTGGTAAATAATAAAGAGAGCAGGTCACTGATTCAAAGCAATCTGGATCACTTGGTAAACTGGGAGCAAGCAAACAATATGCATTTTGAAATGGTTAAATGTATGCATCTAGGAACAAAGAATGTAGGCCATACTTACAGGATGGGGGATTCTATCCTCGGAAGAGGTGACTCTGAAAAAGAGTCATGGTGGACAATCAGCTGAACATGAGCTTCCACTGTGATGCTGTGGCCACAAGGGCTAATCCGATCATCAAGTAGAAATAAAGAGGTTATTTTACCTCTGTATTTGGGACTGGTGTGACTGCTGCTGGAATACTGATGCCCACAATTCAGGAAGGATGCTGATAAATTGGAGAGGGTTCAGAGAAGAGCCACAAGGATGATTAAAGGATTAGAAAATGTGCCTTATACTCACAGACTCAAAAAGCTCAATCTATTTAGCATAACAAAGGGCAAGGAGTGACTTGATTACAGTCTGTAAGTACCTACATGGGCAACAAATATTAAATAATGGGCACTTCAATCTAGCAGCGAAAGGTATAACATGGTCCAATGCCTGGAAGCTGAAGCTGGACAAATTCAGACAAGAAATAAGGCATACGTTTTTAATGGTTAGAGTCTCCATTACTGACAATTTTTAAATAAAGTTTGGATGATTTTCTAGAAGATCTGCTCTAGAAATTATTTGGGGGAAGTTCTCCGGCCTGTGTTATACTGGAGGTCAGACTAGATGATCACAATGGTCCCTTCTAACCTTTGAATCCATGAATCTATGAACACTGGGGACAAAGTGCTCCCAGACTGATTGGCAGCCAGGGAGAGACTGAGTGGACTAAAGACACCTTATGACGTACAATTACCTGGCAATTAGAGGTGAGTAAGCCTAATTTCAGTTCCAGGCAAATTGAAACTATAGTAAAGAACAGAATTATCAGAAACATAGATGAATATGATTTGTTGGGGTAGAATCAATATGTCTTTTGTAAGGGGAAATCATGCCTCACCAATTATTAAAATTTGTTGAGGACCTCAGCAAGCATGTGCACAAGGGCGATCCAGTTGATATAATGTACTTGGACTTTCAGAAAGTTTTTGACAACGTCCTACGCCAAAGGTTCTTAAGCAAAGTAAGCAGTCATTGGATAAGAGGGAAGGTCTTCTCATGGATCAGTAACTGGTTAAAAACCAGGAAACCAAGGGTAGAAATAAGTGGTCGATTTCCACATTGGAAAGTGGTAAATAGAAGGGTCCCCAAGAACCTATACTGGGACCTGTGCCATTCAAACATATTCATAAATGATCTGGAAAAGAGGGCTAACAGTGAGATGGCAACATTTGCAGATTATGCTAAATTATTCAGGATAGTTATGTTCAAAGCTGACTGTAAAGAGTTACAAAGGGATCTCACAAAACGGAGTGACTAAGCAACGAAATGGCAGATAAAATTCAGCGTTGGTAAATGCAAAGTAACTCACACTGGAAAACATAATCGCAACTATGCATACAAAATGATAGGGTCTAAATTAGCTGTTACCAGTCAAGAAAGAAATATTGGAGTCATTGTGGATAGTTTCCTGGAAGCATCTGCTCAATGTACAGCAGCAGTCAAAAAAGCTAACAGAGTGTTAGGAACCATTAGGAAAGGGATAGATAATAGGACAGAAAATATCATAGTGCCACTATATAAATCCATTGTATGCCCACACCTTGAATACTGTGTGCAGTTCTGGTCACCCCATCTTAAAGAATATATATTAGAATTGGAAAAATACAGAGAAGGGCAACAAAATTGATTACGGGTACGGAACACTTTCAGATGAGGAGAAATTACAAAGATTAGGACTGTTCATTTTAGAAAAGAGAGAACTAAGGGGTAATATGATAATGGTCTATACAATCATTAATAGTGTGGAGAAAGTGAATAGGAAAATTTATTTACTCCTTCATATAACACAAGAACCAGGGTCACCCAATGAAATTAATAGGCAGCAGGTTTAAAACAAACATAAGGAAGTACATCTTCACACAATGCACAGTCAACCTGTGGAAGTCATTGCAGAGGATGTTGTGAAAGCCAAAAGTATAACTGGGCTCAAAAAAGGATTGAGTAGGTCTATGGAGGCTAGGTCTACCAATGGCTATTAGCCAAGATGGTCAGGAACATAACCTCATGCTCTGAGTGTCCCGAAACCTCTGACTGCCAGGAGCTGGGAATGGACAACAGGGGATGGATCAGCTGACAACTGCCCTGTTTTATTCATTTCCTCTGAAGCATCTGGCACTTGCAACTGTTGGAAGTCAGGAAACGGGGCTAGATGGACCATTGGTCAGACCCAGTATGGCCATTCTTATGTTTTTATGAATCTGAAATGGAGCTGTCAGCTGCAGAGAGGATAGCAGCCCATTAGGGTAAAGAGACTTCTTCCCACAGGAAACTGAAGCAGGGCAGTACGATAGAACAGCCCCTACCTCCTCCAAAGCCTCCTGCCTCCAAGGTATGATATTGTTTATCAAATTAGCCCATCAAAGGGATACCACTGCCTAGTAGAGTGAAAGAAAATCTGTTTCAGTATATTTTGTTTGTATTTACCTTTGTATTTACCATAGCTGTTAAAATTCTTATATTATACTATCCTTTTAAAACATACATTTTCATAGTGGGCCTGCAAACCACACAGTCCTTAGTCCTTACTCAAATAACATTCCCATTGACTTCAACAATAATTTTGCCTGAGTGAAGATTGGAAAAAGGCTGTAGGATTTCTCCCACAATTGTTAGTGATGAACTAGCGCAATTTTTTTAAAGATCAAATTTTATTACTAATTTAATACACAAATTATCTTGATTAGATGAACTTTCAGTAAATATATTTATCTAATTTACCATTGTTTTTGTCTGTTGCATGTAAAGAACAGACTTTAAAGTATACCAGTATTTCCTACTCCCTTTCCCTTTAACTGTGTATAGTTCTGCAAGATTTTCCATTTTAGATTAGAGGATTATATTGATTATATTATATACCAAAGATGGTAACTGAAGGCCAGATTTGCAAAGGTTTTAAGATGCCTAAAGAGATCTATTAAGTGCCTAAACAGGATAGTAGGCACATAACTCACATTGACTTCAGTGAGGGAGTTAGATGCCTGACCTGCTTAGGCACTTTTGTGTGTGTGTGTCTATCTGCATCTTGAGGCACCTAAATACCTTTATAAATCTGGCCCTGAGACCCTATACTATAACAGACAATAGCACATAAGATGATTCAATTGCCTATGTCTTCCTTGTATCTATATAGTGTTCTGTTCTTTTAGAACTGTATTATCTGAAGGTGCAGCTGACTTTGTTTCCTTTAAGAACACAAATGGCCCAATTCAGCCACCTTATTCCATGAGTAGTTCCACTGATTTTACTCAGCAAGTAGGGTACAATTCAACATAAATAATTGTGGAAGAATCAGGTTTAAGGAAGCAATCTTGTTACTGTACAAAAAGAAACTAATCCTGGAAATCTTTATTCACAGGAATAGTCCTATTTAAGTCAAATTCCTATCTAAAATCATTGACGTCAATGGCTACTAATGTCCATAAAGAGTTACAGTACCAGATCCTATTCCTTTAATGCTATTAATCCCTTTGCATACCCATATATTTTTAATGCTGTATGAGGATGGAGTTGAAGATGCTCAGCATCTTACAGGACTCAGTACCGTACTTTGTGCATGGTCCTGTGAACACTTAGTACTAGGTATAATAGTTGAAAACTTTAGTCCCACTGACTTCAATAGAAATAGACAATAGAAAGCTCTGTGCTCTGTTGTAACTATTTGCAGAATGCAGCCTTATGAGCTAGACTATAAATCCTCTACTCACATTGGCGAGCAGTTTCTCACCAAAACGGTGCCATTGAAGTCATTGTGTGAGTAACTGCTCACCAGTAAGGGGTTCATAATTTGGTCCTATATTTGTAAGACACACACACTGTATACTTTTACAGATACTTAGATTTCTTATATCAGTCTTCTTTATATTACTTCCTTTCTTTAATTCTTGAATGTACAATAAGTAATGTAAAATATAATTGAAAAAGTTAATTTGATATGCCATCTTACTTACTATAAGTTTAGTTTGGATTCCATTGCTCATAAATTCTTCTTCTGATATCTTACTAAAATTGTCCAGATAGTGGTCGGATATTGTATGACACAGATCTTCAAAAGAATATTCTTTTTCTTGGCACAGTTTGATTTCATCTAAGAGCTTTGATAACTCTCCAGTCACAGCTTCACCTTTTAAAAAATAGATATAATTAGTCAGAATAATTAGAATTTAAGGGGGATTTTTGTTGCTAAAAAGTAATGCAAAACTTTTGAATCTTGGGGTAGATATAATGGTACTAAGACTATTCCTTCCATTGCATGCCTTATAGTCTACATCTTGACTCTGATGCACAACCCTGAATAAAGGATAGTGTAATGCTCCAAGAGGAGCACTGAGAGGCATTCTACATCCTCTGCTTTCCCTTGTACACTGTGTGCCACTGTGGATGGGGCATTGGCCATGACTCCACCTTCTCTCTGTCCTCTAAGCCTGAAAAACTGCAGCTAGTGAAGAACACCAGCATTCATCTCTAGAATGGAGAACCCGCTATAACCACACAGAATGCTTTGCATTGGCTACCTGTTTATATCTTTGGGCAATTAAGGTGTTGGCTAGGTTCTATAAGATTCCATCTGTCTGTCCCAGGGATCAAACTCTCTGGGATTTGTGACAAGATGTTTTGAAAAACAAATAATACTAGAACCTGCTCCCTATAGCCTAACAAAAATCCAAGTTTGGTGAGTTTCAGGGTAATGCAGGATTAAGGGTTATTAAATTCTTTACTTTGAAGATGTTATTCCTTTTTTAATGACTGCCTTTAGTGATGCAAGGTCCTCAGCTGATAAGGCCATGGGGACCATGAATTAATTAGGGCCAGCCAGATTCTAATACTCTTACTCATATTGAGTAGTACTTTATTCTGAAAATAGTCCATTGAAATCAGTAGGACCTCTTCCAGAGTAAGGTGCTATTCAGCATGAGTAATAGTATCAGAATCTGGCCCTAAACAAATGTCTTTTGCATAAACAAATGTCTTTTGCACTGTATGTACAAAACCATTTCCTTCAACAGGTAGGACCACACTGTAAGTGACCATGGTAAGGGGCCATACAAGAAGTCTCCTTCATTTGCCCAAGTGTGCACAGGTTTCCTTCAGTAGAAGGCCCTTCACTCCCTATGCTCTAGATAAGAGCTAGAGCTATGCATAAGCAGACTAAGCAATTGCTTAGGGCCCCAAGCAGCTCAACGTGACCCCCATTTGCTTTTTTAGTATGTGTTGTGTGGCGACCCAAAAAATATTCCTGCTTAGAACCCCCAATAAGCAAACACCACCTCTGCTCTAGCTAGTACAAGGACTGCTCCATTCTGCTCCACCCTGGGGAGTAAGATGCTGAAAAAGAGGGACCTCTCCACCTTCTCACCAGTCCACAGAGTGGTGCCAGTGTACTGAGGAAGAGCAGTCTAATCCCTCCTAATGAATGGAGCAGCTTGTACAATGTCTGTGTGCTTTAAGAAGCCTCAGACAGATTGTGCCTGCCTGAGACACAATCTTCTTGATTGGTTTCAGAGTAGCAGCCATGTTAGTCTGTATTCGCAAAAAGAAAAGGAGTACTAGTGGCACCTTAGAGACTAACCAATTTATTTGAGCATAAGCTTTCGCGAGCTACAGCTCACTTCATCGGATGCATTCAGTGGAAAATACAGTGAGGAGATTTATATACACACAGAACATGAAAAAATGGGTGTTATCATACACATTGTAAGGAGAGTGATCACTTAAGATGAGCTATTACCAGCAGGAGAGCGGGGGGGAAGGAAACCTTTTGTAGTGATAATCAAGGTGGGCCATTGCCAGCAGTTAACAGGAATGTCTGAGGAGCAGTGGGGGGTGGGGAGGGAATAAACATGGGGAAATAGTTTTACTTTGTGTAATGACACATCCACTCCCAGTCTCTATTCAACCCAAAGTTAATTGTATCCAGTTTGCAAATTAATTCCAATTCAGCAGTCTCTCGTTGGAGTCGGTTTCTGAAGTCTTTTTGTTGTAATATTGCGACCTTTAGGTCTCTAATCAAGTGACCAGAGAGATTGAAGTGTTCTCTGACTGGTTTATGAATGTTATAATTCTTGACATCTGATTTGTGCCCATTTATTCTTTTACATAGAGACTGTCCAGTTTGACCAATGTACATGGCAGAGGGGCATTGTAGGCATATGATGGCATACATCACAATGGTAGATGTGCAGGTGAACGAGCCTCTGATAGTGTGGCTGATGTGATTAGGCCCTATGATGGTGTCCCCTGAATAGATATGTGGACACGGTTGGCAACGGGCTTTGTTGCAAGGATAGGTTCCTGGGTTAGTGGTTCTGTTGTGTGGTGTGTGGTTGCTGGTGAGTATTTGCTTTGGGTCGGGGGGCTGTCTGTAGGCAAGGACTGGCCTGTCTCCCAAGATTTGTGAGAGTGATGGGTCGTCCTTCAGGATAGGTTGTAGTTCCTTGATGATGCGTTGGAGAGGTTTTAGTTGGGGGCTGAAGGTGATGGCTAGTGGCGTTCTGTTATTATCTTTGTTGGGCCTGTCCTGTAGTAGGTGACTTCTGGGTACTCTTCAGGCTCTGTCAATTTGTTTCTTCACTTCAGCAGGTGGGTACTGTAGTTGTAAGAATGCTTGATAGAGATCTTGTAGTTGTTTGTCTCTCTCTGAGGGGTTGGAGCAAATGCGGTTGTATCATAGAGCTTGGCTGTAGCAGTGGACCTTGTGGTGTGATCTGGGTGAAAGCTGGAGGCATGTAGGTAGGAATAGCGGTCAGTAGGTTTCCAGTATAGGGTGGTGTTTATGTGACCATAGCTTATTAGCACTGTTAGTGTCCAGGAAGTGGATCTCTTGTGTGGACTGGTCCAGGCTGAGGTTGATGGTGGGATGGAAATTGTTGAAATCACGGTGGAATTCCTCAAGGGCTTCTTTTCCATGGGTCCAGATGATGAAGATGTCATCAATGTAGCGCAAGTAGATGTAGGGGCATTAGGGGACGAGAGCTGAGGAAGCGTTGTTCTAAGTCAGTCATAAAAATGTTGGCATACTGTGGGGCCATGCGGGTACCCATTAGCAGTGCCACTGTTTTGAAGGTATACCACTTGTCCCCAAATGTGAAATAGTTATGGGTGAGGACAAAGTCACAAAGTTCAGCCACCAGGTTTGCTGTAACATTATCGGGGATACTGTTCCTGACGGCTTGTAGGTCCATCTTTGTGTGGAATGTTGGTGTAGGAGAGCTTCTACATCCATAGTGGCGAGGATGGTGTTTTCAGGAAGATCACCGATGGACTGTAGTTTCCTCAGGAAGTCAGTGGTGTCTCGAAGATAGCTGGGAGAGCTGGTAGCGTAGGGCCTGAGGAGGGAGTCTACATAGCCAGAGGATCCTGCTGTCAGGATGCCAATGCCTGAGATGATGGGGCATCCAGGATTTCCAGGTTTATGGATCTTGGGTTGCAGATAGAATGCCCCAAGTCGGGATTCCAGGGGTGTGTCTGTGCGGATTTGATCTTGTGCTTTTTCAGGGAGTTTCTTGAGCAAATGGTGTAGTTTCTTTTGGGAACCCTCAATGGGATCAGAGGGTAATGGCTTGTAGAAAGTGGTGTTGGAGAGCTGCCTAGCAGCCTCTTGTTCATATTCCGACCTATTCATGATGACGACAGCACCTTCTTTGTCAGCCTTTTTGATTATGATGTCAGAGTTGTTTCTGAGGCTGTGGATGGCATTGTGTTCTGCACGGCTGAGGTTATGGGGCAAGTGATGCTGCTTTTCCACAATTTCCGCCCGTGCACGTCGGCGGAGAGCACTCTGTGTAGAAGTCCAGTCTGTTGTTTCGACCTTCAGGAGGAGTTCACCTAGAATCCTTCTTTTTTGTAGTGTCGGTTGGAAGGTCTCTGTGGATTAGTATGGTGTTCAGAGGTGTGTTTGAAATATTCCTTGAGTCGGAGGACGTCGAAAATAGGATTCTAGGTCACCACAGAACTGTTACCATGTTCGTGGGGGTGGAGGGGCAGAAGGAGAGGCCCCGAGATAGGGACAGCTTTCGTCTGCTGGGCTAAGAGTATAGTTGGATATGATTGACAATATTGCTGGGTGGGTTAAGGGAACCACTACTGTGGCCTCTTGTGGCTGTAGTAGTAGTTTAGTTTAGATGTGCAGTCCTGGCGCAGCTCTGCACTGCCCCCTAATGCAGAGTAGGGCATAAATGTCAGGATCTCGCTCAGGATAATTTTTAAAAAATACCAATGAAGGCCAAAGTTTGTGACTGAGTATTTCAAAGCCACCAGCAGGAGCTGCATGTTAAATTCTCCCATTGGCTTTGAAAATCCATGGACTTTCCATATTCAAAACTCCCATTAACTGCAATGGGATTTTTGCACAAAAATTATGGTAGAACATGGCTCAGAATCAAGATTTTTAATCCTTCATATTTTGCTTTCTGATTAGAAACCAGAAGTTAACAAAAATGCATGTTGTAATAAAGAAAATAAGATGAAAATTAGAGAGATCACTATTAAAAATATTTTAAAACCATGTCTCTGTGCCTTTTTTTAAAAGTCCAGTTAAAGAAAACTCAAAAAACAAAATTAATAATATTTTCTTACATTATTCACATCCTGAATGTGGAAACAAGAAATGTAAGACCAAGACCTTACTATTAAAAAGAAAGGAAACTTTATGCTTAAATTTCTGTTAATTAATTTCAGGCCACATTCTAATACTCTTTTTTGTTAAAAAGAACCTTACTCTAGGAATGATGCCACTGAAGTCAAAGGGGCTACTTGTGGAGTAAGGTACTACTCAAAATGACTAAGAATATCAGAATCTGGCCCTCAGGAGTAAGTTGAGTTTTCTGATGGGTCTAGATCATTCTTGCAGGGGAAGAAAGCAGTAAAAGTGAAAAGATAAAGCTTTATTGCCAGAGAGTACTTTAGAATTTCACATAGGGAAATGTTTCTTTTTGGGGTGACAAGAGCCAGACTTAGGGTTGCTTCTACCAAAGTTGTGGAGAGTATCTACAGCAGGGGTGTTTCTAAACAGAGTGCATCATACACAGGAGAGCTCTTAACTGTGGAAGGGGACGAGGGGGAAGGGAAGTATGAAACTCTGGTCCTGTGCAGAGTGTGTGAGTGCGTAACCTGAGGAGAAACCACCCAGGGACCACAGTAATGTTATGGTACAAGAAAGTCATGGTGTAAGAGTTCTCTGCCTGGAGAATAAGAGTGCAACATATAAAAGTGATCTTTACAGGAGGAGGGGGGGAATAAAGGGGAAGCTAGCTGCATGTGAGAGCAAGAGTAAACGGTGTTGGGCACTTAAAGGGGAAGTGCCAGCAAAGCCCTGTGGCACATAGAGCATGTTTCTATTTTGCTTCAGTGTGAAAGTTGTATCTTAACATTAAACAAATTTAAAAAGAGATAAGACAAACTCATTATAATGTATTATGGTCCATTAATAGCTCTCTACTTCCTACAAAACACTCATTACTGTGTATATTGCAAATATTAGAAAATCGGCTATTCTATTTATTGGAGTGTGGAGGCAAGCTCATTAGTTTCCCTCAGAAATAAAGCTTCTTAATGTCAATATCTTCCTTTATTTCCTTTCTCTCTAATGTATATTAGTATAAAAATAAACTCTTATTAGTAGTATAAAATATATTATTAGAGAGATAATCTTTGGCTTAGGTTCTGCAGTCATAAAACAGAAATATTTACGTTTAGTCGTTTGAGATGGAGAAACTTCTGGGGATAAAATGCAAGACTGATGTTCTGGCACTAGGCATTCCTGTGCAGGTTCCTCCAAAATGGTTGCATTTCCTGTTTTTATGTACTCTGTAATTAAAAACACACATCACAAGTCTTAAATACATCTTTTTTCCAACCAAAAATAAGTCAACTTTTTTTCTCATGAAAAGGTATTTCTGTTTTTCAGTTTCCCATGCACAATTGACTGCTGTGCAGTGTTATTTATTTTAAATATTATAAAGCATCATAATGGCCAGCCAGTCACCTCATTTAATTTGCTGAAAATATTAAAACCTCGTTTTAGAATTAATCAATTCTGGCTTCTGCAATGATTTTTTTCTCTCTCTCTCTGTTTAAAATGTACATATCAAATGCTCTATTCTGTTATTATTGTTGAAAGACATTTTTCAATCTTTGTTTTTTAAACTGATATTTATTTTTGTTAAAATTAGCTAATGAATGTAAAAAAATTATATTGCTTATTAATACTTTGGCGATCAAATATGCCATGTTACATGCACATGCACGCTCAACATCCTCCTAAACTTTATTTTAGCTGGCAGTCTAGAAAATGCAGTATTCTAAACGTTAACTTCTTGATTTGATCCATACCCTTTCCTCCTTCCAATCTCTCCTCAGGAATCAACTCTGCTTAAATGCTTATAAGAGATCAGCCAGTTTATTATAGCTAGAATGATGATCAGACGAAGCCTGATTTAATTTATTATAACAAATATGTAAATGTACATATTGTATATAGTTGATTGTCTTAATACATGTTTGCACACTGCCTAGCACAATGAGATACTGATCCTGAATGGGGCCTCTCTGTGCTATTGTAATACAAACATTAAATAAGAACCATACATAATAAGTTAACTTGTGCTACATGACTTCGTTTTTCTAAGTGATTCAGTTTAGACAAAGATAGTTTAGACTTAGTTTAGACAAAGATATTTTGACTCCTCACCCTTTTGGTTTCATGTTATCTGCTTATGCAGACACTCTAATAACAAGAGGAGATAACTGTACGTATAGTAACATATGGGAGAGAACCACAAGAAGTTAACTCACTGGTATCTCACTTGTAGTGTGAGCAGTTATTCTATAAATCAATAACTGGCTTATTTCCTTGACAGTGAAATCTTCCCAAGCTGTTTAATATCCATGGTCAGCAACATATTAATTTAGCCTGGTTATGAAGTTTAGTAATAACAACAATAATAATAATGTAAATAATAAAACTCCACATTAAAAATAATCCTCTGTGGCAAAGACTGGGATAAGCAAGGAAACAATATATGCCAAGTAAAGCATCTTATCTTTCAGAATTCTTTGAAGAGTTTTACAACTGTATGTTTCCTGAATGACATTTAAAAACTCTCTTGACTAGCAATTTTCTCCTGGCTGGACTGTCATATGTTCCCCTTTTTTATAGAATGAGGGTGTGATGGGGTATACAAACCGCACAGTGAGCAACAAGGAGTTAAGGCACTGCTCTGGGCTCAGTCTGCCCTCAACAACTGCCTGAAGGTCTCTCTGATGGAAGAGATGACCTGCTTCTGTTATGCTCAGAGAGGAAGGCATTCCCCCCATCTACTAATAAAGTTTATTTGTGTCGGCTTCCTGTGTTTTGTTTATGGACTACCCCGGAAGGGGAGAGACTTGGAAATGATCTGGCCGTAGTGCCGAGGCATGAGAGGAAGCAGCCACCACCCCAAGAGGGAGAGAGCTACTATGCCATGCCCAGCTGTTCAAAGGTGCCAAGTGATGAGCTGTCCCCCTTCATAGCCTCCTGTTACAGATTGTGAACTTTGGACAATAGGATGCGGTAGGAAGTGGCACAGGGATAGCAGCTTTAAGGTGCTCCTGGGTGTCAGACCCATCTGTTGCCTTCACAGGGCCTTGGGCCAGAGCCTGATGGAGTGGAAGGGCCCAGGCTCCCCTATCAAACCCTCCCTCTGCATATCAAAGGGTCTAAGGCCTGACCAAGTGAAGGCCATCACAATGGGAAACATAACAAGTGATAATACACTCTGAAATCCATCTTGATAGTCTCTTTGTAGAAATAATGGATCCCTTAGATCTGTCCACAATGAAGATAAATAGTCTAGGAGACTCCCAAAATGATTTGGTCCTATCTGAATAGAAGGCCAAAGCTCTTCTGGCATATAAGGTATGCAAAGAAGCTTCCTGTCCTGAGCTACGAGGTTTTTTGGGGGAAAATGGGTCTGGTTTAAATGAAATTCAGATGACTCCTTAGGTAGGAATTTAGGGTGTGGACATAGGGAAATCCTGTCCTTGAAGAATACCATAAGGGAGGATCAGCTATCAACACCCTAATTTCTCTAACTCTAAGAGCTGAGGAATGGCTATTAACAAGGCAATATTCCCAGACAGGTTCAGTAAGGAACAGATTGCCATTGGTTCAAATGGAGGTCTTGTGAGACCTCTGAGAACTAGATTAAGATCTGATGAAGTGAGCTGTAGCTCACCAAAGCTTATGCCCAAATAAATTTGTTAGTCTCTAAGGTGCCACAAGTACTCCTTTTCTTTTTGCGAATACAGACTAACACGGCTGCTACTCTGAAAACTGGAGTGGGAGTCTTCACTTAAGGGAAGAGGTTCTTCAGACCTCTAATGAACCTTACAGTTGTAGGTTGAGAAAACGCTGAAAACCCTTCAACTAGAGAATGAAAAACTGTTGTCACAGCCAAATGAATCTTGATTAAGCTACTTGATAAACCCGTTTTATTCAGTTATATCAGATAATCCAGGATAAGTGAAAGTGAAGTGCAACTTGCTGATTTTCACACTAATAGTTATATCTTTTCCACTTCTGAAAGTAAATGTTATGGGTAAATTTTTTTCTGCTGTTTAAAAATACCTGCTGTACGTCTTCAGAACAGGTAGATTCTATCCCTGCAAACCACTGAGGAGCCACACCTGGAAACAGAGAATTTATAGGTTGGGATGAAGTACTTGGCTGACGGCCTGGTAGAGGAGACAAGGGATGCACAGAAGATTGATCGCCAGACAAGGAGACAGTTGAAACAAGTAAGGGTACCATGTCTGTCTTGGCCATGTTGCGACTATTAGGATAACCCTGGCTTTATCCTGCCTGATCTTGTTCATCACATTTAAAATTAGAGGCAATGGGGGAAACATGTAATACAGACCCTTCAACCAAGATAGAAGGAAGGCATCCCCCAAGAAATGGGGGTCTCAATCCCCTCTTGAACAGAACAGATGGCACTTCCTGTTTGTGGCAGTGGCAAAGAGGTCCACTTGTTCAAAATATGTCATCTAGTATTCATGGATCCAATTCCCATTTGTAGTCCTGGGAGAAGTGCCAGCTGAGAACACTGGCCAGGGAGTTTTGCACTCTGGGAAGGTATATTGCTGAAATGCGAATGTGATGGACTATGCACCAATTCCATATCTTTACTGCATTGACACACAGAGAGGTGGATCTTGCTCTGCCTTGCCTGTTAATGTAAAACATGCAGGCTACATTGTCTGTCATGACTTCAATAAACTTTCCTCTAATGAGAAGCTGAAAATGAAGACAGGCACTCCTGACTGTCTTTCATTTCAATAGGTTGATGTGAAGGCTGGCCTCTTGAGATGACCAAGGATGCCTTTATGAAATGTATTTTCTGTACTGGGGTTAATATGGATTTCTCTATATTGAGCTGGAGTCCTAACCGTGGAAACAAAGAAAGGCCTTCTGGGTGGCTCATTCACTGCCTCAACCACCTGAGAATTAGGTGTGAGATGGGAGAACAGAAATTCATAGTCCTTGTTGGGGACATTATATTTTTTGCCAGATCTCTTCCAAATTGGTTGTACTGTTGCTGGGATCTGCCAAACCATGTTAGCAGGAACCAGAAGTTCCTCACGGATCAGACAGGTAACTCTGGTAGGTGTTACTGACTGGAGGATATCCAATAAAAAACAGTTGTTCTGTAACTGTTGTTCTTTGAGATGTGTTGCACATGTCCATTTCACCCTTGGTGTCTGTGTGCCCAGAGCATGGCAATTGGAAACTTTTTTTCTCTCAGTGGTACCTGTTAGGTAGCTTAAGTTCCCCCTGCTGGTGTGCACCACTGCATGCAGGTATAAAAGGCAGAGCTACCTCTAGCCCCTCTCAGTTCCTTTTTGCCATAACTACGATGTAGAACGGTACAGGTTGTGGAATGGACATGAGCCACATATTTCAAAGAACAACAGTTAAGGAACAGATTAGTAACTGTTTTTAATTCTTTGAGTGACTGCACATGTGCATTCCTCTCTTGGTGACCAACAAGCCATAGAACAGGAGGTGGGATCAGAGTCTATTTCAATAAAGATTGGAGAACAGCTCATCCCACCCTAGATTCGTCTCTGAAATCTTGAGTCACAACACAGTGGGAGGCAAATGTTAGGACTGAGGGTCAGATTGCTCACAGGAAACCACCTTGGGAGGAACTTCGGATGAGAAGGTAGGCAAACCTCATCCTTAAAGAAGATTGTATACAGAGGTCCTGACATTAATGGCTGCAGCTCCCCCATACTTCCAGCTAAGCTACCAGAAAAGCCACTTTCATTGGTAGAAGCGTCAGAGAGCAGGTATCCAACAGTTCAAATGGGGGACTCATAAGTCTTGACAATACTAAGTTTAGAACCCAAAGGGGAATGTGGTCTTGTACATGAGGGCATAATTTGATTCAGCCCTTTAAAAATCTTATGGACATTGGAGAAAATAAAGCAATTGTCCACCTTAGGATGGAATGCTGAAATAGCAGCCGGATGTACCTTGATGGAACTAATCGCCAAATGCTGGTGTTTAAGGTATAACAAGTAATCCAGAATATGTTGAACTGAAGCACTGGATGTTAATACCCCATATTGATGAGCCCAGATGGAGAAATGCTCCGTTTAGCAAGGTAAGTCACTCTTGTAGAAGGCTTTCTACTATTTAGCAGGTTTCAGAGTAGCAGCTGTGTTAGTCTGTATCTGTAAAAAGAAAAGGAGTACTTGTGGCACCTTAGAGACTAACAAATGTAGGCAGCCTGCTCTCTAGTGTCTAGCCATGGAGCATCCATGCTGTTAACTGAAGGGATTGCAGGCTTGAGTGGAGAAGTCAACCATGATCCTGGGAGATTATGTCCAAGTCCAGTGGAAGTGGTTGGAGGTTTGACTGACAGCATCAGGAGAGTGGTGAACCAGTGCTGATGGGCCCCTGCTGGGGCTACAAGTCTGACTCTGGCCTGGTCCTGTCTTATTTTTGGCAGTACTCTCTGAATGAGTGGGATTGGTGGGAAAGCTTAGATGATCATGACTGACCACACCAGTAAAAAAGCATCTGTCATGGAACCTAGACTGTGGCCCCGTAGGGAGCAGAACTGCTGGCACTTTCTGTTGGACTTTGTCGCAAATAGGTCTACTTGGGGAAAAAACCCAGCTGGAAGATGTATCTGGCCACAACCAGGCGAAGAGAGCACTTGTGATAACTCATTAATGATCTGCTCAGGTAGTCTGCTAGGTCATTCTGTATAACTGGCAGGTAAGATGCTTCTAGAAATATTGAGTTGGCAATTGAGAGCTTCCAGAGTAGAGTCACTTCTTGACAGAATGGAGAAAAGCAGGCTCTCCCCTGCTTATCAAGGTAAAACATTTCCGCCACATTGTCTGTGAGGACTAACAGGTTGCTTTCCCTGATCTGTGACAGAAATACCTGGCAAGCCAGTCTGACAGCTTTCAGTTCTCTTACAATGATGTATAAAGCTAAGACCTCTGAGGACCATAGAACCTGGAGTCCGAAAGAAAGACCCTGGCTTAAGCTGAGTCCAGTACACCTCCTATACCTCTATTCTCTGGACTGGGGACAGAAGAGATTTCTCTGGGTTGATTAACAGTCCCAGAGCATTGAACGTTGACTGCATCACAGCAACACTGCTCTGCACTTGCCATTTTGACCAGACCTTGACAAGCCAGTCATCTAGGTAGGGCTAAACCTGCACTCCTGATCTTCAAAGGAATGCAGTTACTACTGCCATAACCTTTGTAAAAACCTTGGGAGCTGCTGACAGGCCAAAAGGTAGTACTGGTAATGATTTTGATTGGCCAGAAATCAGTGGTACTTCCTGTGAACTTAATTGGTTGCCACATGGAAGTAGGCATCTTTTAAGTCAAGGGCTGCATACCAGTCCCCAGGATCCAGGGAAGGGATAATAGAAGCTAGAGTGACCATGCAAACTTTATCTTTTTTAAGACTTTGTTGAGTTGACGCCAATCTAAAATTGGTCTTAGACCCCCCACTTTGCTTTTGGAATTAGGAAATATTGGGAATAAAACACCTTCCCGCTGAGGCCACGTGGAAAAAAATGGTTACTAACTTTTAGTGACTGTTCTTCTTTGAGATGTGTTGCACGTGTCCATTCCACTGTTGGTGTACATGCTGGAATTTTTTCCCGCAGTGGTACCCATAGAGGCGGTTCAAGTGTCCTCTGCTGCCACATGCCACTGTCACTGGGATAAAGGGCCCAGCCGACCCCAAGCACCCTCATTTCCTTCTTTCTGGAAACTCTGATGTAGAGGGGTAGCAGGGCAGGTCATGGAATGGACATGCATAACACATTTCGAAGAACAACAGTTACAAAAGGTTAGTGACTGTTTTTTCTTCTTTAAGTGATCGTGGATGTGCATTCCACTCTTGGTGACTCCCAATCAGTTAAATATGTGAAGGGATTGGAGTTCATATACACACAAACTGTAGTACAGCTTGACCAAATTTGGCAGCATCTCTTTAGTATTGGCCTAAAGGGAGGAGAAAGTGTGCACTGATGACCAGGTTGCTGCTTCACAGATGTCCAGGGGAGGGATCTGTGCTAGGAATGCCATTGAAGATGCTTGCGACCTTGAGAAGTGAGCACCCAGCTTTCTGGTAGTGAACAGCCTGCCAGTTCATAACAAGCATGGATACAAAAAGTTACCCAAGAGGGTAACTCTGTACTCTATGAGGAGATCTGAAAACCTTTCATTCTGTCTGCTACAGCCACAAATGGTTGGGTAGGCTGCCGAAATGGTTTGATAATGTCTATGTAGAATGCCAGTGTTCATCTAACATCCAATGTTTGTAGCCATTGCTCATCTCTATTTGTCTGTGGTTTTGGATAAACACAGATAAGTATACTGATTGATTGTTATGAAAATTTGAAATTATCTTGGAGAGAAAACTCAGATGAGAGAATAAGTACACCTTATCTTTAAAGAAGACTGTGTACAGTAGTTTGGATGTGAAAGCATGCAGCTCAGAGACCCTTCTCGCCTAAGTGATAGCAATTAGGAAACCACCTCTATGAAAGGTGTAGTAAGGAGCACGTTACTAATGGCTCAAATAGTAGTCTCATAAGTTTAGATAAAACCAGTTCAATTCCCAAAAGGGAATGGGCTTCCTTAACTGAGGGTACAAACTTTCCAGGACTCTATTTATAGACTACAGAACAGTTATCCGCGCAAGGGTGGAAAGCTGATATTGCTACCACATGAACCTTGATAGAGGAAATTGCTAAGTCGTGCTGTTTCAGGTACAGCAGATAGTCAAGTATTTGTTGGATAGATAGTGAGATTCTGGTTTGACAAGCTCAGATTCACAACAGCTTCCATTTTTACAAGTAGGTGACTCTGGTGGAGGGCTTTCTGCTGCTCAGTGAGACCTGGCGAACTTTCTCCAATGAAGCCTGTTCTTTGGAATTTAACCATGAAGCCTCCAGGTTGTTAAATGAATGGTTTGGGTGGAGCAGCCATCTATGCTCCTGAGAGATCAAATCTGGGTGCAATGGGAGTGAGATGGGAGTTGCAAATGAGAAGTCCAGTAGAGTGTAGAACCAGTGTTGGTGAGTTCTTAATATAACCCAGGCGTGTTCCCGCTTGACCTTTAGTAGCACTCTGTGTAGAAGTGGAATTGGGGGAAAAGCATAGTAAAGCTTTTCAGTCCAGAGTAGCAGGAAGGAGTCTGTGATGGAGACTGCACTGTGGTCATGCAGGGAGCAGAATTGGTGGCATTTTCTGTTGTATTTGTTCACAAATAGGTCTATCTGGGGAAAATGGATCTGCCTACATCTGGACCCAGAGACCACTTATCGTGACTGGAAAATGACACGCAGTTTGCTAGCTTGTTCTGCACCACTGGAAGGTAAGAAGCCTCAAGGTTGACTGAATGGGCTATGCAAAATTCCCAAATGTGAATTGCTTCCTGACACAGGAGGAATGATTGAGCTCCTCCCTGCCCATTGAGGTAAAACATCGCTTTGATATCTGTAAGGACAAACAGGTTTCTCCCCCTGATATGAGGTAGGAAAGCCTGAGAGGCAAGATTAATCACCCTGAGCTCTCTGATGTTGATATGAAGAGGGAGCTCTGTCAAGGATCAAAGACTCTGAGTTTGGAGGGGCTCCAGGTGAGCTCCCCACTCTAGAGCCAGCACATTTGAGACCAGAGTCATTGATGGTTGAGGGTGGAGGAAGGGAATGCCCACACAAACTTTGAGGGGATCCAACCACCAATTCAGCAAAATCAGAACCCACAAAAGTACCATGAGCACAGTGGTGAATACACTGAGGCCAGCTGTGTCTGAAGGAGTCTGAGGTGCAGTCTCGTGTATTGTACTACATACGTGCACAAGGTCATATGTCTTAGTAGTCTGTGATGAGGTGTACAAACCCCCACACTGGGCAACAAGGGGTTAAGCAACTGCTTTGAGCTCAGCCAGCCCTGTCCCCACCACACCTGTAGGAAATGCACCAACTAGAGGAGGAGTTAAAAGGGAGGGGACAAGCCCATTTGGTGGCAGACCAGGGAAGAGAGCAGACCTGCAACCTGCAACTCCAGCAGAGAGCAGCTGAGGAAAGGCAGAACTTCTTTCTAAGACAACTGCCCAAAGGTCCCACCCTGAGGGAAGGGAGGACCTACTACAGAAAAAGACTGAGAGGGAAGAATTCCCCTGTCCCTCTCATATGAACTCCAGACTTTATTAATGCCCTTTATTTTTCTTGGACTACCCCCACGGGGGAAAGCCGTAGGACTGATCTGGCCCAGGAGGGTGGGCCATACTGTGGGAGAAAGCAGTGCCATCCGAGAAAGAAGAGCTACCCATACTACACACAGCCACCGGAAGGTACATAGGAGGGCCTGGGGACCCCTACCAAACACCCTCCTTCCCCCCCTTCTCCCCCGCCCACAGGTAATGGGCCACTAGGAGATGCTATCCTACCAACCCTGAGCAAGGACCATCACAGAGCCTCATACAGTTTCAGGCAGTTGTGACTAGATGAATCTAGAAGTCTGATATGAGAGATCAAATAGATTGCAATCTCAATTCTAGGAGGAGTGCTCTGGCCTGGATAGAGTCCCACACATAACTGTGAATCCTATCCTTTGCACCAGGATAAGGTTAGACTTGTCTGCATTGATCAATGAGCCTAAAGCCTTGAAGGTTGATTGAATGAGTTGAACACTGGATATAACCTGAGCTTTGGACCAGCCCTTGACTAGACAGTCATCCATTTAAGGGTAGATCTGCACACCTAATCTCCTGAAGAACACTGCTACCATGGCTATACATTTTGTGAACACCCGAGTTGCTGCAGATAGGCTAAACGGAAGCACCGTGAACTGGTAATGTGAGTATGTCACTACAAATCTGAGGAACTTTCTATGCCCTTGGTATATCAACACATGAAAGTAGGTGTCTCTTAAATCGAGGGCAACATACCAGACTCCAGGATCCAGAGAGAGATTAATGGATGCCAGGGTGACCATGTAAAACTTATCTTTTTGAGATATTTGTTGAGCTGACACAGGTCTAAAATAGGTCTCAGACCTCCCTTAGCTTTCTAGATTAGGAAATAATGGGGGTAGAAACCCTTCTGTCTAAAATTCTGCAGAACCTCCTCTATGGCTCTCACCTGAAGGAGAGATTGAACCTCCTGGACCTGAGGTTCTTCATGAGACAGGTTCATGAACAGGGATGTGGAGGGAGGGTGGTAAGGAGGGACAGAAATAAAATGGAGGGTGTATCTACTTCTGCTGTGCTCAACACCCAACAGTCCGTGGTAACACGGGACCAACCACTGAAGAAACAGGAAAAGTGGTTTGCAAACAAAGGAAATATGGGGCCTAGCATCCTGGAAACTAATACAGCATCCTTGAGCAGCCCATCAGAACACCTGCTTAGAAACTGCTGCATGTCTAGGTGTGGTAGGCATCGATGCAGAGGTAGAAGGAGGAGGTAGTCTATAGCAATAACCTCAACTCTTCTTTCTCTTCAAGTTTTCATAAACAGCAGGAGCAGAATACCAGAGGGGTTGCTGAGGCCAGAAGTTCTTCCTGGAAGGACCTGGGGTGTACAATCAAGGGACTTTAGGCTTGCCCTCAAGCATTTTAACTATGGAGCTTAGCATTAGTCTGCTCCAAAAAAAGCGAGGATCGCTCAAAGGGCAGGTCTTGCACAGTCTGTTGGCCTCCTGCAGAGCCCAGAGGACTGCAATCAGGAGCTCCTATGCATGGCCATTGCCGAAGCCATGGACCTAGCAGCTGAGTCAGCAGCATCCAGAGCAGCTTGTAGCAAGGCCCTTACCATCAATGTTCCCTCGTCCACTAGCAAGGAGAACTCCTGCCTAGCCTCTTCTGGGAGCATGCCTTTAAATTTTAGCATGGAGTCTCATACGTTAAAATCATAACTGCCCCAAAGTGCATGCTGGTTTGCAATCCTGATCTGCAACCCTGGGTAGAATAAAACTTTCCTACCAAACAGGTCTAACTTCTTTGAGTCTTTTGATTTTAGCATTGTGCCCTGATGCCATTGCCTTTCATTCTCAATTGCAGCAGATGATGAAATGGAGAGGAATTCATAATGTTGGGTGGGTACATAATACTTCCACTCAGCCCTTTTTGAAGTTGGGGGAAGGGATGCAGGGGTTTGCCACAGCCTCTTAACTTGGTCCATAATGGCCCACTGAAAGGTAGGGCCACTCTGGAAGGACCTATAGTGGCTAAAATATTGACCAAGCAATGAGAGGATTCTTTTACTTCCCCATCTATATGCACAGACTTAACACAACCCTCTTTAACAATTCTTGGTGCCCCTTATAGTCTTCTGGTGGAGTCAACATGCCCCTCCTGAGACTGCCTTGTCAGATGAGGAGGAAGAGGCCAGCACTGGCTGCAGATGCTCTGCCTCCCTTTTGTGATCTTAATGGTCCTGTTGAACCGGCTCTTGGAGTCTGGTACCCAGCTCACTACTGGTGTCAGGAATGGGTGCTGCCCAGTGGGTCGGTGCCACATGCCTTTCTGATGCCACTGAATAGGAGTGCCTGAAATACGATCTGGATGGTGGGGAAAGCCCCACTGATTCCAGAAAGGCCACTGGACAGGTGGAGGTCCCCAGTAACTTCCTGGCCAACCACTCAATGGTAGTCAGGTGACAGGATCCATGGAAGAGTGGAAACCTCTAGCGGAGGGGTAGCAAGAGGAGCTCCAAGAAATGTAGGACCTAACCTCTGCCATTCCAGACAGTTCTGGTGATCAGTGCCGAGGCTGTACTGCCAGTGATAAGGTCAGGAGGACCTTAGCAGTCGCAAATGTCTATGGTGTGGTGGTATTGAGATAGTGTTGGTATGGCACAGTGCCATGGATGTGGAAGGAACTCCTTCTCACTCCAGATTTGATGGAACCTGCCTAAGTGCTTGAGTTAATGGTGACGTCTTCTGTGATACTGAAGCAGAGGGGTGCTTAGACTTAGACTGCACTCTATTCTTATCCCCATGCTTAGCAGACTTCAGTTCTGAGGATCTCCCCCTTTTGGCACTCAGCTTCTTATGCCTTTTCTTAGGCACTGGGGATGGTGAATGATGTCAGGACTCAGGCACAGTAGGAGGCACACTCCTTACCAATGCCAAGGTACTTGGTGCTGAGTCTGACCAACCTGGTTCAGATGGAGGTCTCAAGACCACCTCCACAAGGAGAAACTTTAGCCTGGCTTCATGATCTTTCTTCATGCAAGGCTTAAAGTCTCTGCAAATTTGGCTCCCAATATGAGCTTCCCCAAGGCATTTCAAGCAGCTTGAGTGTGAGTCACTCATGGGCATAGCCTGATTGCAGGAAATGCAGGGTTTGAAGCCCAGTGACTGAGGCATTTCTCAGCACTGGGAATTGACTGAAAACCTCAGAGGGTATAAAAACTGTAGAATACATCCAACTTCTACTGTGCTCAAGGCCAACTGGTCTGAAGTACTCTCAGACCAAGCACTGTGGAAGTAGGACAGACGATTTGCAAAAGTGAGAGGTTTGGGTCTGAACGTATGAAAACTGGTTTGCCAATCCTGACTGACCCATCAAAATGGCTGCTTTGCAGTTCCCAGGTGTCTTCAGGGGCCCGGAGCCAGAGATGAAGCAGCAGGAGCGGGAGACCTCAACCTATTACCCTATGATCTCTTTTTTGATAGGTCCTGCGGAGAAGGAACATCAAAAAAATGGTGAGTCTGCTGTGGCCAATCGTATTTCCTGACTGGAACAGGAGTGTACAGACCTAAGGATTTCACGGTGGCTCTAGAGTTGTTAAGTTCATGGAGCTTGCTGTTCCTTCCATCCAAGAACAGAGAAGGACCCTCAAATGTCAAGACCTGAACAATACTCTGTACTTCATAGGGAAGACCAGAAGACTGCAGTGAGGATGATCTATATATGGCCGCTGCAGAAGCCATGATTTTACCTGCTGAGTCTGCATCGTCGAGCCCCACCTTCAGCAATGTTCTCCTGACTAGCCTGCGCTCACTAACTAGGGAAGAGAACGCTTGTCTAACATTCTCCAGAAGCAGCTCTCTTAACTTTTCCATGGAGCTGTATAAATTAAAATTGTACCACCTCAGCAAAGCCTGTTGGTTAGTGATACACAACTGCTGTGTTGAATAAATCTTCCTGCCAAATAAATCCAGGTTTTTAGCATCCTTCTATTTCGGGCTGGTAGCCTGGTGCCCATGATGCTCTCTCTCATTAGCCGCCATCATGAGTAATGAGCCTGGTGGTGGGTGAGTACAGAGGTACTCAAAACCTTGGGAGGGCAAATAATATTTTCTTTCTGCTCTTTTCGAGGTGGGAGGCAATGAAGACGGAGACTTCCATACAGCCTTATAGGCTCTATCACCTCAATAATTGGCAGAGTTATCCTGGAGGTACCCACCAATGATAAAATGTCAATGTGATGTGACGTGACAAGGTGATGTGAAGATTCCCTGACCCCTTTGACCTGTACATCTAGGTCTGCAGCCACTCTCTTTTAGCAACTCCTGATAAACTTTAAAATAATCTGGAGGAAGTGAAGTTGTGCCAGATGAAAGGGCCTCACCTGGCGAGGACAAAGATGAAGCCAAGACTGGAGGAGGGAGGTAGAATCTCCTCTACCAGCTGTTGCTCTAGCTCTGGAACCTCCTCCTGATGCTCCGTACCATGACTATCACTGGATTCTGGGGACAGAGTAGCTCAGTGAGTAGACTCAGCCCTTCTAGATGAAGCCAGTGAGTATGTATGATGTGGGGAAGATCTGGATGTTCAGGGAAACCCCCAAGGGATCCAAAATGGCCATAAAGGGCAGGCCTCATTGCCCAGGTTCCATTCCCATAGGAGGTGCCACTGAAGGATCATGGTGGTAAATGGGAGGAGAGGATCTGTGCGGAGACTGGTGGGTCCTGCTTTGGGGTTGAATTATGTACAACCCCACCTTCAAGTCTGATGAGGAGGATTCCCTTTCATCTGACCATGGTGGAGCCAATTCAGTTGGTGCCAGGGGCCAGGAGATGGGTGGAGGGACGCCATCATTGCAGGCTTCCCTTTGGAAGGTACTGAGAGACTGCTTGTCCAAGAAGCAGGCAACTGTGGTACCAGAGGTGGAAGCACCTGGCACTGAGACAAAGCAGGTTTCTTGCTGCCGCAAAAGCCTCAGTGGTAATCAGCACTGAGATGGTCTCTTGTTGCGGTGCTGAAGAAGTTGATGGTACCTTTTTCAGCACTGGACTCGACTGTGTCCCTTGTGGCACTAAAGCCAACTGTGCCAACTTAGGCACAGATTTGGAGGAGGAGTGCCTACGTTGCAGGTGCACTCTACTCCATTCCTTGTGGTGCTCTTACCAGAATTAGAGGGTGGAGATCTTCCTTTGGCAAGTGCCTATCTGGAAGCCCTGTGTTTTTTTCTTGGTACAGGCAAGGGAGAATGGTGCCATGATTCTGCTAACCCTGGAGGTGAATGTCACACTGAAGCTGCAGCACTTGGCATTAAGTCAGACTGGGACAGCTCCAATGATGGCCTGAGCACTATCTCCATTAGCAGGAATATCAGCCTAGCCTCCCTATTGTTCGTCCTAGGCTTGGACACCTTGCAAATCTGGCATAGTCATTTGTGTTTGCCTCTCCCAAGCACTTCAGGAGCTATTGAGCAGGTCTGCTCACTGGCACAGGCCTGGAGGAAGAAGCTTGAAACCCAGTGACCAGTGGTGAATAGAAAACCCACAAACAGAGAAACGACAAGTAAGAAAACCCTATACACACACACACACACACACACACACACACACACACACATTATGTTACAGGAAAAGAACTGTCAAACTAGTCCTCTTTGAAACAGGACTAGATCAAAGCATATTAACAAACAATAATGCTCATCAGGAGTGTGCACATGGACAATTAGTTCACGGCAGGCTAATGCAGAGTAGATTCACACCCTAGCATGCTGCAAACATATTGTTCATGTAGACAAGTTCTTAGGCTGTAAAATCTTTGGGTCAAACATATTGTAAAATCTTTGTCTTTTTGTCATGTGTTTGTACAGTGCCTAGCACAGTGGTGTCCTGGTCCCTCTGGGGCTCCTAGGCTCTACAGAAAATACAAATAAATAATAATAACAATAATGATATCTAGCTCCTGTAGGAGAGTACATCTCAAAGCACTTATAAAACAAGGTAAGCATAGTTATTCCCGTAATATCACCATAATAATAATTATAATAATAAATAGAAATCTGGAACTTAAAGAAATCTGCAATTTCAAGAACACATTCTGCCCTCTACTGCTCATGTTGCATAGTCTCTTGCTCTGGAATCAGTCCTATTGTTTACAATGAGAGTAAAGAGTAAGAAGGTAGAATAGGCCTCACCATTGTACTGTATAATCCTACACCAATCGAAAGAAAATTTATTTTCTTTGCATTTGTGGGAAAACACATTCTTTTCTCTGATCTGCCTGCTTACTGTCTCCTTTTTTCATAATAGCAAGAATCCTGTTGCCTGAATTAGTCAAAGAGAAGGATTCTAATATAGGGTAGGGCAGGCTGCAGAGAAGAGTTAAAGGATGGTCCAACATGCACCTGCATCATATTAGCATGTGCTAAAACTAAAACACAGCTGGTTGGTTTAATTTTAGGTCTCCCCGCCTTGGCAGAATTCCTTTCATCTTCAAAGCCTAATTATAATTCCCTAAATGCCAGCACTGTTAACTACTTCAATATTTAATTATATCATTTTGCTATATCCATTGAATAAATATCCAGTAAACTGGCCTTACTTGGCAAATCCTGATATTTTAGTGTTTGAATGGAGAATGCCTACAAAGGCATTTGTTCAGCAGCAAGTGAAGACAATTAAACTGCAATAAGTAGTTCCGATTTTTGTTTTAACTCTGAAGTTCTACGCAACTCACATCTACACAAACCACAGAAAATGACTCCATCTAGCATATGGGAAATATTTAGAAATTGAACTGTCATTTCCATTCAATCCATCTAGGATTAATAACTACAACAGAATACTTAAACAGATGTGTAGTTTGATCATTTTGTATTTGACTGCTTTTGCAAGTGATTTAATCAGTTTTCTTTCTAGCACAAAATGGGCAGACCTTTTTGCAGATGTGGGCAAACTCCTCTACCACCCAAGTCTCATATATTGAACACAAAATGAAACAAAGACCCCAAATGAGGGACACAATAAAACTGTTGGTGCAAGAGCTTGAATTAATCAAAATGATGGAAAAGACTGTGAGGTAAAAATATCACAGCCACTACTAGAATCTCTTCAAAATTCTTATATGCAACATTTTTTACTTGTTTTAAACACACAAATTCTCAAAAACCCCTTTGGGAACGGTTGCATGATAACTGAGGCCACCGTTCCCACAGAAACTTTCATCTTTGATTTTCAAATATTGGAGACCTTCTTGCAGGAGTACCATGATCTTGTCAAGAATGATAGGCCTTTTCTTTATTCATGTAAGAGAAGGCCTATATCTACACTATGAGCTAGGGATGTGATTCCTCTGCTTGTGTACACATACTCACACTGGCTAAAATACAAAGCAGTGTAGCCTTGGTAGCATAGGAAGCAGCAGCAGAGGCATGGCTGAGCTGTGCCAAGTACATACTCACTGGTTTTAGGTGGGTTTGTACATGGTTCGGCTCTGCCTTGCCTCTTCTCCTGCTAAATGTGCTATTGTGGCTATGCTGCTATTTACACTCACACTTTGCTGCTATTTACACTCACACTAGCACAATTTACAGTGCCTAGCATGAGTATGCGTATACAAAGCAGGGGAATCACACCTATGATAGGGTGTCCATCCCACATAGGAGTGGAAGGGGTTAAAGGAGGCCCTGGGGTCCTACCATACCATGCCCCAGAAAGCAGCAGTGGAGGTGAGTCCTCCAAGTAGCATAGAGAGGCTGTGTGCAGCGCAGCCAATCAGAGAAGGTCTGCACGAAGCAGCCGTGGGGCCAATAGGCCCATATAAGAAGAGCTGCAGGGCAGAGCAGAGTCAGTCACTGCTGAGAGGTCAAGAAGTGAGGACTGTGTCTCTAGCAGTCTGAGAGACCTGCAGCACCTGGGACAGAGCAACTGCTGGCAGGGACCGGGGAGCAAGAGGGAGCTCCTTGCTGGCTACTGGGATTGGTAGTTGCATGCCCTGAGGCAAGGGCAAAAAGGTACTGGGGGCATGGGAAAGTGGCCCAGGGAGACATAGCAGCATAGGGAGAATTTAAAGAGTCGAAGCAAGAGGCTGCTATCCATATGGTCTCTGGGTCAGGACCCAGAGTAGCGGGCAGGCCCAGTTCCCCACACTCGCCACTGAGGAAGTGGCTGGACTATTAGACAGTTATACTCCCCCTCTCCAGAAGGGGGAAACACAGAGTGACCTAGCCAGAGGGCTGAGTCATGAAAAGGATGTGGCAGTTCCTGAGGCTGAGAGAGGAGCTGTGGGCCGGAAGGAGAGCCAAAGCCATGGTGTGCAAACCATGAATGGGGGCATTGGCCTGGAGCTAATCCCCAGAGTAACCAGGAGGAGGAACAAGTCCAGGAGTGAGGCTGTTCAGATAGATGGCTAAACAGTGTCTAAATACTAGCATATAGAAATGTTGCTCCTGCGTGGAGGAATGTGGCTCGGGAAAAAATACAGGCAAATACACTGCCTGGTTTAAATGAAACTGAGAAACCTGCTTGGATACAAACTTTGGGTATGGCTGGTGCGTAACCTTGTCCCTGGAGAACTGCATATTAAGGAGGCCCCACCATCAGGGCCTGCAACTCACACACGCTCTTGGCAGAGGTAATGGCTATCAAGAATTCAATTTTCTGAGACAGGAGGGGCAGCGGGCAGGAAGGGCTCCAATGGGCTCCAATGGAGGCCCCATTAGACCTGTTAACACAGTGTTCAGATCCCACAAGGGGACCAGCTCTTGAATTGGAGAATGTAGACAGAGAACTTCTTTCAGAAATCTCATCACCATGGTGTTGGAGAAAACCGACTCTCCTTGCATAGGAGGATGAAACGTAAATATCGCTGCCAAGTTAACTCTCCGAGAACTGTGTGCCAAGCCTGATTCCTGCAGATGTAGCAGGTACTCCAAGATGTTCTGGATGGAAGCCCCCACCAGATGGATCCCACAAGCGAAGGACCACATGGAAAACCTTATCCACTTTGCCAAGTAGGCGATTCTAGTGGAAGTCTTCCTACTGTTAAGTACAACCTGTTTGATAGCAGCTATGCCATTCCTTCTCATTCAGCCATTCACAGCCACACCATAAGGTGCAGGGAGCTGCTTGCTGGATGTTGGGTGTGCCCGCTGCCCTGTGTGAGGAGATTGGGAAGGAGAGGAATTGGTTTGTGAAGTTGAACCACCAGAGCAAGAAGGTCCAAGAACTAGTGCTGCCTTGGCCACACCTGGGCAATGACCTGTGGAAGGATCAGGACAGGAGGGACAAGTACAGCAGAGTCGACTACCAGCTGCAGTGGAAAGCATTGGAGAGGGAGCCCAGGCTGAGCCCCTCCCGAGAGCAGAATTGGTGACACTTGCTTTTTTTCCCTCATCACAAAGAGATCGATCATGAGGATGTCCCATATTGTGAACATCATCTGAAGGACCTCTATCTTCAGGGACCACTTGTGGCTAGGGGAGAAAACCCTGCTCAGATGATCCACAAGACAATTCTAGACCCCTGGCAAGTGGACACCTATCAGGGTGATGTCCTCTTTGATGCAGACCTGCCACAGCGTGATCGCCTCCAGGCAGAGTGATCTGGAGTGAGCTCCCCCTTGTTTGTTCACATCGTACATCACGGTGGTATTGTCCATAAGTATGCAAACCACTGAATGCCTGATGTGGTCCCAAGGGGCACGACACACTTTGAGGATGGTCTGAAGCTTCAGCACACTGATGTGAAGTGAGACCTCCTGTGCCGACCACAGACCCTGCATACTCAATGAGTCCAGATGTGTTCCCCAACCCAGACGGGATGCATTGGTAACCACACTTGGTCAGAGAGGAACAAGTGAAGAGTACACCTTGGCACACATTGCAGGGGGACTCCCACCAGTGCAAGGACTGATTGATGGAGAAAGGCAAACCAACTTGTCCAGAGAATGCAGGGCCGGGTGAGCCACATCTGAAGAGGGTGATGGTGCAACGTGGTGAGTTGGACCATCTGGATGCAGGCAGGCTCAATAGGCTCAGTAGGCTCAGACACACACGGACTGTTGTAGACAGTTGTGAGTGCAAACTGAGCACAGCTGTCAAATCACCTGGAAGCAGTTGGTCAGCAGGAATACCCTCAACTTCTCAGAATCTAACAGGGCCCCAGTGAAATCTATGTGCTGAGTGGGGGCAAAGGTCAATTTCACGGTATTTAGAATGAGTCCCAAATGGTCAAGTAAGAGTAGCATGGTGTCAACATGAGTGAGAACCTCCTCTCTGGAGCCACCCTTCAGCAACAAGTTGTCGAGGTAGGGGAAGAAATAGATTCCCTTCCTCCTGAGATATACCGTGACTACCGCCATACATTTGGTGAAGACTTGGGTGGGAGCAGAAGAGAGGCCAAATAGGAGAACTGTGTACTGAAAGTGGCAATCTCCTATGATGAAGTGAAGATACTTCATATAGCTCAGCACAATCATCACATGGAAGTATGCATTTTGAAGGTCCAGAGCAGCAAACCAGTCATTCTTAGTCAAAGCAGGGAGGACAGCTGACAGAGTGACCATGCGGAACCTCACATATTTGATTAATTTGTTAAGTCTGTGGAGGTCAAGAATGGCCCTCATCCCACTCTTGGATGTTGGTATCGGGAAATACCAGGAATAGAACCCACAACACCAGTGTTCTCACGGAACCTCCTCCATCACTCCCAATGCTAGCAGAGAGTTGACCTGCTCAAGAGCAGTGCCTCATGAGAGGGATCACAGAAGAGGGACGGGGAGGGGATGTGGAGAGAAACTGGATGGCATAGCCCAATCTGACAGTGTCATAGCCCAGGACCCAACTGTCCAAAATAATCGAGACCCAGGCATTGTAAAAGCAGGCCAGCCTGTCCCCAAAGGAACAGGGAGATGACAAGGGAGGAAGAACAACTGAAACAGTGGCCTAGACCAGCGGTTCTCAACCGGAGGTCCGTAGCCCCCTCGGGGGCCATGAGCCATTTCAGGGAGTACCCGAGCCCCAGTCCTGTGGGGCTATAGCCAGGAGCCTGGAGCCCCAACCCCGCCCCAACCCCATGGGTCAGAAGTCCTGAGCCCCAGCACTCCGTGGAGCTACAGCCAGGAGCCCCAAGCCCTGTCAATTCCCCAGAAGGCTTAAGTCAAGAGTCCGGAGCCCCAAGCCCTGGTGCCCCACAGGGCTAAAACTGGGAGCGCAGAGCCCCGTCAGACTGAAGGGCTAAAGCCCTGAGCCCCGGTACTCCGCAGAAGCCCCGAGCTGCTCTAGCCCACAGTGCTAAAGCCGGGAACCCTAAGCCCCAAGCCGGCCCCATCTCATTGGGCTAAAGCAGGAGCCCTCCCACCTCATGGGTCAGATGCCTCGGGCCCTCCAACCCCATTGGGCACAAGCCTTGAGTCCCTAATGCTGGCAGCCCGGAGTCCCAAGCCCTGGCATCCTGTGGGACAGAAGCTCCAAGCCCTGATACCCTGTGGAGCAAAAGTCCTGAGTTCCCAGTCCCTCATGGCTGAAGCCCTGAGCCCCATCCCTGAATCCGGTGGCTGAATCCTGGAGCCCTCAGCCCCGCCTCCTGCCATGTGGAGCAGAAGCCCCAAGCCCTCCACCCCACAGGGCTCAAGCCCTGACCTTCCCACTCTGGCGGCTGAAGCCTGGAATGGCGAGGATGGGACCACAACGCAGAGTAGGTCCTCGGCGGCCTGATACGCTGATGTAACTGACACTGTCAGCACCAGCATCATTCCCGTTGGTACTTGTCTCAACGGATGCCCAGAGGCCAGAATCGGAATCAACAGTATGGGGTGTCTGCCCTCCCTGCTCTGTAGTGAGGGAGGTTCAGAGGCACTTTTGCCATCCCACATGCCAGAGATGCCCCATGCCAGCCCATGCTCTTCTTATGGGAGGCAGAAGAGTTTCCATGGGACCTGTAGTGCTCCCGATTGGTCCAACTCAACATCTTCTTTGTTGCGACAACAAAGAATGACTCCTGTGCCTTTTTGGAGAGGCCCCTGACCTGGAACAGGAGGCAGCAGCACTTTCTGAACCGGAAGGCAATTTATAGCCCGAAGAAGGCCTCAGTACTGCGTCAGGCCTCAAGGCCAGCTCAAGCAGGTGCTGTTTAATGTGAAGGTCCCGTGCCACCTAAGTCCTCTTCTTGAATGATCTACATTTTTCTTTTAATTTTTTGTTGAAATTTCAAATTTTGACCATCTCTAATTAGCAGCAAATTCTGTAATTGTGCTGATGACAGTGATATTATACTTTTTTTAAGATACCATCTGGGCAGGATTCTTGTTCTTGGATCTTAGTTCCTTAGAATGAGACTGATGGAACTCCATCAATTACTTAGGTTTTTGACCCTAGAGAAGATGGCTGTAGACAGGGGCAAGGAGTTGTATGGGACCGTGGTGCCCTGGCTCCAGCAATATTCAGGGCCCGGGGTCCCAGCTCCAGCAATGTTCGGGGCTGGGTCTCTTCCCCGGCCCTGTCTGTCACCCCCACGCACCTCCGCCAAGTGTCCCCCGGTCCCCACTAGCTGTCCCCACGCACCTCCCCAGGGCCCGGAGCATTTCTGTCTCTCCCCTGCAGCTCCATTCTGCCTCTCAGCATCAACTGCCACCGCAGGGTCCTAGTGCCACCCATCCTAGGTCTGCCCTTCCCACTCAGACCCTTTCATTTTCCAGCGGGACCCTCCACCAGCACAGCCCCCCCCCCCCAGTCACTGCTCCTGCCCCATGCTGGACAAGGGGAAGGCCCACCCCCCACCCCCACTGAGGCTACAGTGAGGAGCAGCAGCAAGGCAGGAGGTGCAAATGTGATGGCAGGCCCCCCCCCCGCCCCGCAGCACCCACCACAGGGGAGGCAAGGGGGCTTCCTGTACCTGAGAGGGACCCTAGGAGCAAGTGCAGTGACAGTGGTATGAGGTGAGTGTGGTGCAGGGGGGAAGAGAGGGGCCCTCCCCCGGAGCTCGCTGCTGCCTGTGGGGAGAGGGCTGGGGGGAATCCTCCTCTTTGGCCCTTGCCCCGGGGCAGCCTGTCTGCACCCCAAACTCCTCATCCCCAGCCCTGTCCCACCCCAGAGCCTGCACACCCGGCCAGAACCCTCACCCCCTGCACCTCAACCCTCTGCCCCAGCCCTGAGCCCCTCCCACACCCGAAACCCCTCATCTCCAGCCCCACCCCACCCCAGAGCCCTCACCCCCACACCCAAACCCTCTGTCCTACCCCGAGCCCCCTCCAACACCCCAAGCCGCTCATCCACAGCCCTCCTGCACCCCAAACCTCTGCCTGAGCCCCTCTCACATCCCAAACTCCTCATCACCAGCCCCACCCCAGAGCCCTCACATTTTTACATTATTTTAAAAAATATACAGTAACTCCTCGCTTAACGTTGTAATTATGTTCCTGAAAAATGCTACTTTAAGTGAAATGATCTTAAGCGAATCCAATCTCCCCATAAGAATTAATGTAAATAGGGGAGTTAGGTTCCAGGGAATTTTTTTTTGCCAGACAAAAGATTATATTTTATATATACACACAGTATAAATTTTAAATGAACAATTTAATACTGTACACAGCAATGATGATTGTGAAGCTTGGTTGATGGAGTCAGAGGGTGGGGTATTTCCTAGGGGATGCCTTACTGCTAACTGATGAACTAGCATTTGGCTGAGCCCTCAAGGGTTAACATGTTGTTAATGCAGCCTCACACTCTATAAGGCAGCACAATGGAGGGGCTGGGTGGGGGTGGTGGGGGGGTGGAAGACAGCATGGCAGAGAGAGACAGAGACACACTCCCTGTGTGTGAGAGAGAGACTTTGAGACAGCAGCTGCTGCCAGCAAGCTCCCTCCATTCTGAGCCCTGTCTTGTCCTGCCCCTGCTCTGTGGAGATGCAGGGGCAGGAATGGGGGAGGAGGACACCCTGACATCAGCACCCCTCTTCCCCCTCCCCTCCCTGCACAGCAAGGAGGAGGTTCACGGGAGCAGCTCCAAGGCAGAGGGCAGGAGCAGCAGAAGGCAGTGGTGGGGAGGGACAGCTGAACTGCCGGCAATTGATAGTCTGCTGGGTGGCAGCCACACAGGGAACTTAGGGGAGCTGATAGGGGGGCTGTCGGTCCACCCTGGTTCCAAGCCCCCACCACTAGTGCTCCAACGGGCTGCTCTTTCTGTAAGCGGTGGACAAAGCAGGCGGCTGTCAAACGACACTATAAGGGAGCATAGCACAACTTTAAATGAGCATGTTCTCTAATTCAGAGGTTCTCAAACTGTGGTCCACGGACCACCAGTGGTTCACGAGCTCCATTCAGGTCCATGGATTGTTCCCTCTAAGGTGCACTCCTGGGCGACCGCACGTGGAGAATGAAGGGCCACCCACCTAATTAGTGGAGCCACACAGGTGTGGCTCCACTAATTAGGTGCCTGGACCCTGGAGAAGATGCACATGTAAGGTGAGGTGGTGGCCTTGGAGGGAACAGGAGGTAGGTGGGAGGGGGCAGTGGTGTGAGAAGACAGGGTGGGGGGAATTTGGGACGTGCAGGGCTACTGCAGCCAGAGAAAGAGACTACAGGGCTGCGGCTGCTGGGGAGAGACCCCCTTCCTTCCCAGCTTCAGCTCTGTGGCCCAGCGCGAGCTCAAGGGCTGCTGCGGTGGGGGAGAGAGGGAGAGAACCCCCCCTTCGTCCCAGTCCCAGCTTGGGGGCTGCTGCGGTGGGGGAGAGGGCACATCCATCGCATTAGAAAGGTTAAGACTACTGATATTAAAATATGAGTTGTGTGCTTTTATCTGTAGAACAAAAAAAGTTAATTATTATTAAGGAGTTTTTTTATATAGCACTTTTATCCAAAGCGCTTTACAATAGTTAGCTAATGGTACAAACAACATTTGGAAAGATCATTAAGTGGTCTGCCAAGACCCTCAGCAATTTTCAAGTGGTCCACAGAAAAAAATGTTTAAGAGCTACTGCTCTAATTGATCAGCAACGTAATAAGAAAACGACGTTAACTGGGACGAATTTAAGTGAGGAGTTACTGTATATTGGCTTACAAGACAGGTGGAGGGGGGCGGGACTTGGACCTGTTCTGGGCACCACCAAAAATTATACAAACCTGCCGCCCCTGGCTGTAGAAGTGTGGAATATGAGCCTGACCCTGCAACTGAATGTTATAGACTATCATTTGCCAAGTATAAATATTGACCTTTGAATGTTCCATTCATTTCTTGATTGTAATTGGCAAAGCGGTTCCCTGTTTGAGAATTCATTTCTGCATTGCTCCAACTGTGTTACTGAAGATCAGTATATTCTTTTCATATTTACCCATCCATATATGCTCAATTCATATGGTTGCATATATATTTTGTTAAGTGGTTGCCTCAAGCACTTCAGCCTAGGCTTTAGCATCCCAGTGCATAACTTTGTAACATCCACTCCTCTGGTTTTTTTCTGTCACTTTGGTGTCAAACCTGGTGCCTGTCTCAGCTCTTTAGAACCATATTATTGTAACCTCAGCTCCATGCAGTAACCAGTTCTCTTCGAAGTGCTCCTGAACTATGAAACCTTGTCTTACCTGGTACATCAGCCCCTGAATAAGGGCATTCCAGTGTCTCTCATGTCTTTTGGTGCTCTGAATTCTAAACATCAAAAAGAATGTAATCCATTTTAATGCTTTTTTGCTGCTGTGCCATCCAATCTGTTCTTGCAAGTATGTCTTCAAAGGAGCAAAGAAGGCTGCTCAGAGGTTTCAAATTTTCTGTGTGAAACAACTATGCCCATAATGGCAGCTATGTTCATTGCTTTGCCTGCCTTAGGGTCAACAGTGATGTTCAAGGATGCCAAATTTGCCTGCACTCAATGCTGGCATTGCATATACTGGCATGGGCCTGGCGCGCCTCTGGTAAGCCAGTGGAGTAGCTTCCTCATCTTTCAATCAGTTTTACTACTAATGTACTGACCAATCAGTTCTACAGTACTTAAAAGTAATAAATTCTAATGAAATTGGTAGAGACAAGGTGGGTCAGTTAATATCTTTTATTGGACCAACTTCTGTGGTGAAAAATACATGCTTTCAAGCTCGATAGAGCTCTTCTTCAGTTCAGTGGGGCTCTAAAGCTTGTCTCTTTCACCAACAGAAGTTGGTCCCATAAAAGATATTAGCCCACCTTGTCTCTGTTGCATCCTGGGACCAACATGGCTACAACACTGCAAACAATGAAACTGAAGTGAGATATTACCAAAAGTTAATTTTACAAATAGTAATGTAATATTAAGTGCAAATGACATAACAAATAAGTGTGTCTTATATTTTGTTATCAGAGGGAGAAAAGGGTGAAATTTTAAACATGGTACAACAAAAGCTAACCATTGAACTTTGTATGAGATCTACTTTCCAACCAATAACCATGGACTGCAGTCTTTTTAATTCACAAGAAAATCATGAAGTAACACAAGAATAGAATAGTATACATTTTAATTTACCCGTAACTTTATTCTAATTTATCTCTCATTTGATTAGTATACAATTTAATATGACTTACCTTGAAGTAGCGTAGCAATTTGTAGTGACTGCTGAGATGGATGTTCTTTAAGGATATCTAAAACAGTTCTACCTAAACTGTCCTTTATGTTGGCATCAATTCCTGAAATAAAAAAAACTATAATGTACTGTGGAAAGAGAAAAATGTAACTCAAAATGTGTCACTTTATAAACGTAGTACATCAAGGTTCACAAAATGGCTACTAACACCTGTCTCTCCCTGTGTAGGAGAATCTCTTCCTGAGAAGGGAGAATCAAGCTATGCTGGATAGGCAGAGAGACAAGCAATGAGGAGATGATGCAGGAGGAATGATGGAATTAATATGCAACCACTGCATGCTGTGGCCAGAGTAATTGTTGCCAAGTAGTGAGAGGTAGAAGGAGAGTTTGTTTGTAGTACATCGGGCAACCGAGAAACTAGTTTACACTCCTCCCTCCCCCCACACACAAATGAAATACCCAAAAGCTTTGTTAATGCAAAGTTAAGGTTTCCCAGTGGTGCATTGTACTCTTCCAGAATGTGGAGAGTTACTAAATTTAAACCTCTGAAAACCAGGACACAAAGAGTTAAGGTATATAAGGTTATGTTGTATATACCTTATCTCTGATCTCTCTGAATGATGCCCCAACACATCAACAACAAACATACTAGCATTCTACCCTTACAGAAACTACAAAACACTTTGGGTACCAAGCACATGAATACTAGAACAAAGTCAAACACATTCTCTTTGCTAAGGCAAAACCTGTGTTTAGGTGGCATAGCAAAATACCTATACCTGGGCTATATTCAAACAGTGAGCCTATTCCACAGAAACCCCCCAGAGTTCAGATTGTCAGAGGCTCCTGTGGATGGAGAGGGATGGGGGATTTGTTGCTGATGTCCTTTATTTTTTGTGTGCTGAACCCATACATTTTTGGCTCTCTTTCTGTGTGTACAGCACAACAGATATTTCGGTCTCAAACTTGCCTCTAGTTTGATATAAACTGAGTCACATAAACATTGAGTCCTTAAGTGGAGATGTTACTTTTATTCCTTTTTGTCTGTAGTATTTGCTTAATATAAAATAAAGTTAATTTAGACTGTCATACATGCTTTACTCTGTGTATATGTAAATACAAAGGTTGAAAGAGGCAGCAGCAACCAGTTCTGCGCTTTAGGGCATAGGTAGTGTTGCTTCAAGAGGGGCCCAGACTTGAGGAGTCCATGTTTCTCTAGGTTGCACAAGGGGCTTTCTTTGTTCTGACACTGAGGGGCTTGTAGAACGAGTTGGAATCCCTAGCGCAGGTAGGGTGCCAGGTGAGAGGTACCTGAAAAAGCAGGGGGAAACTCTTTAACAATCCATCTGAAGGAAGCATGAATCCTCTGAGGAGAGATCTGCTTTGATCTGCCTAAATCGTCTTACAATTGAGAGTGTCTCAGGAATCTGCCCTTCGTGCGACTCTTTCACATTTGAGGGATTCTTGTAGGAAAGATGGTCTCAGCCTAACCTTGTACCTGTTTTACTTCCTGGTCTGCTACCTACTTGGATGGGTGAATAACCTGACTTAGGGTCAGTCTTGTATGTGGAAGCCAGATAGAATGGTAACTTCCTGGCCCTGGAGCAGGAGGACTGGCTCACTGCATGAGTAGGCTGTACTGTAGGCACAGTGTACAGCTAGAAACTTTCCAAGCCTCGGTGGTCTACTCCATGTTCTCTGGAAGCTGATGAGCCCCTAATATGCAAAGTTGACATCACCAAAAAGTCTCAACATAGATACAATCTCTACCTGCGGTCAAGGAGGAACTATACCCAAGCATCTAGGCTAACACAGAAGATCAAAAAGAAAGCACTTTAGGAAATCAGAAATATGAAGGACACTTGATAGTCTAGAAATCACATGAGAAATGTGGTATACCTGTTTCTAGCAAAATGCGTACTACATCCACCTTTCCAAATAAGGCTGCTTCATGAAGTGCACTCCCCTTTTCTGTCTGGAATAGAACAATACTGATGCATTAAAAACACTAAAGTACCAAGGAATCTTTTCAAAAAGTAATATATTTAGACAAAGAACATTTACTTTTTGCTCTCTTAACTATATTAAAAGATTGTTGTCTGGGCAAGAATAATTACCAATAATATTTATTAAAAACCATTCATATAGGGCTGCAACATACAGAAGCAGAGAAAGTTCTATGATAAAGGTCACTTAATAACCGTATAAAAACAAGATACAGTAAATAAACATGGCCCTGATTCTGCAGTTGTTAGGCAAAATTCCTAGTGAAATCACTGGGAGTTTTGCCTGAGTAAAAATTGCAGCTCTGACAACAAAACTTAGGGTAAGTAAATAAATCTATCTTAGGGTTTCATACTGGTACCCATCACAAAAGTATATGGGTGCCTTCCATACAAAATCAATAGTAACAGTGAAATCCCTAGTGGACCCCAGAGAATCTCTGGCTCTTCTCCATTTTCAAGGTAAAAACTCTACTTGGGGAAAGATTTGTTTGTGTGTGTGTTTTAAATCTGTTGTTGTTGTTGTTTCTTTTTTACTTTTCTTGAGGGGTATATTTGAGTAGAAGGGGGTATTAGTGTTGTGAGTTTCTCTCTTGCTATGGTGGAAAGACTTTCAATGAAAAAATACCTTTACTCTGTGCATTAAACTACTGATTTTGGTTATTCCTGACTATAAGAATGTACCGGTCTTATGACACAAACCATATTCCTTTCAGGTGCAACACAGCATGAAACTTAATAATGAGAGTTACACAGATTTGCAATAGCAAGAACTTAGTTCCACATAAAATGGCAAAAACTGGAAATATCTCTTGCTACGGCATTATTTTGAAATAAAACAGAATTTTTTAAAGTGTCAAATGTGAAGACCTTTTTCATTTACAGCTGATAATGCAAATATAATAGCACACTTTTATTCTCGATGTTATAGCAAGTAAAGTCAAGACTTACAGTCAACTTTCTCTGTCTTATTCCCTGCAGGCTTTTATATCCTTCTGGAGTATATGTTACTCTCAAATCTAGAGTGAATCCACTGATTTCAGTTTTCCATGCAGTAAATACAGAGGCCCTAATCAAGATTGAGACTCCATTGTACTAGGTATATAGTAGAAGACAGTCCCTGCTCCAAGTAGCTAATAGCTAAACAGAGAGAATACATAACAGGTGGAAAACAACTCAGGAGGGAGGGAAAAGAAAACTTTTATAACTTTTATTGGAACACCACGATACAAAGATCAGCTAGGTGTACAATTTGCAGGCTCACTTGCAAGCTGCAAGATTTTTTATTAGTTAGTTTTTTAATTAGGGCTGTCAATTAATTGCAGCTAACTCACATGATTAAGTCTTAAAAATTAATCACAATTAAAAAAATTAATTGTGATTAATTGCACTTATAACAATAGAATACCAACTGAAATGTATTAAATATTTTTGGATGTTTTTCTACATTTTCAATATTGATTTCAATTACAACACAGAATACAAAGTACACAATGCTCACTTTATATAATTATTTTTAATTACAAATATATGCACTGTAAAAATGATTTAAAAAATAGTATTTTTCAGTTCACCTCATACAAGTACTAAAATGCAATCTCTTTATTGTGAAAGTGTAACTTACAAATGTAGGGTTTGGCTTTTTTTTTTGGTTACATAACTGCACTCAAAACCAAAACAGTGTAAAACTTTAGAGCCTACAAGTCCACTCAGTCCTATTTCTTACTCTGCCAATCGCTAAGACAAACAAGTTTGTTTACATTGATGGGAGATACTGCTGTCTGCTTCTTATTTACAATGTCACCTGAAAGTGAGAACAGGCATTCACGTGGCACTTCTGTAGCTGATGCTGCAAGGTATTTACATGCCAGATATGCTAAACATTCATATGCCACTTCCATGCTTCAGCCACCTTTCCAGAGGACGTGCTTCCATGCTGACAATGCTCGTTAAAAAAAAAGCGTTAATTAAATTTGTGACTGTACTCTTTGGGGGGAGAATTTGTATGTCTCTTGCTCTGTTTTACCCACATTCTGCAGATATTTCATGTTATAGCAGTCTCAGATAATGACCCAGCACATTCATTTTAAGAACACGTTCACAGCAGATTTGACAAAATGCAAAGAAAGTACCAATGTGATATTTCTAAAAATAGCTACAGCACTCGACCCAAGGTTTAAGAATCTGAAGTGCTATTCAAAATCTGAGAGGGACGAGGTGTGGAGCATGCGTATGGAAGTCTTAAAAGAACAACACTCTAAAGCAGAAATTACAGAACCCGAACCACCAAAAAAGAAAATCAACCTTCTGCTGGTGGCATCTGACTCAGATGATGAAAATGAACATGTGTCAGTATGTACTGCTTTGGATCATTATCAAGCAGCATGGAAGCATGTCCTCTGGAATGGTGGTTGAAGCATGAAGGGACATATGAATCTTTAGTGCATCTGGCACATAAATATCTTGCAACGCTGGCTACAACAGTGCCATGCAAATGCCAGTTCTCACTTTCAGGTGACATTGTAAACAAGAAGCTGACAGTATTATCTCCTACAAATTGTAACCAACCTTGTTTGTCTGAGTGATTGGCTGACCAAGAAGTAGGACTGAGTGGACTTGTAGGCTCTAAAGTTTTACATCGTTTTATTTTTGAATGCAGGTTTTTTTGTACATTTGTAAGTTCAACTTTCATGATAAAGAGATTGCACTACAGTACTTGTATGAGGTGAATTGAAAAATACAATGTTTTTTTTTACTGTGCATATATTTGTAATCAAAAATAAATATAAAGTGAGCATTGTTCATTTTGTATTCTGTGTTGTAATTGAAATTAATATTTGAAAATGTAGTAAACATGCAAAAATATTTAAAATAAATGGTATTCTATTGTTAACAGCACGATTAATCAGGATACATTTTTTTCATCGCATGACTAATCGAGATTAATTTTTTTAATGGCTTGACAGCCCTAGTTTTAATATATAAGTAAAGAAGAGATTTTAATGAATCTCTACTAGACAACATGCCCAGTCCTTATCATTAGGCAGTTCATAATGGATGTGGTTTGGAGAAGATGATTTAAAGTACAAGGCGGTAGCTTTGCAAGTTGATTCAGGGAGTGTGTTCCACATACAAGTGGCAACAAGAAGGCTAGGGCATAGGTGTTTGTGGGAGAAATGGACTGACAGGCAATGGAGGTTGCCGTCATTAATGAAACAGAGTGGGAAGGTGAAAACAGGGTAAGATAAAAGGTTGGATAAACAGAGGTAGCTAAGTTGTGAACGGCATTCACAACTATGCATGGAACACATTCTACTGTGCAATGTCATTTAAGACTAAGGGCCCAAAGTCTATCACTCACCAAAACCTGTGTATTTTTCATATGTTTCAATTAAAATGAAAACTTCAAAGCATAAACAGTTGAAGCAGATTTGTATTGCCCACTTCTAAATAATTTCAGACTGAAGGACATTGGAAAGACCTGGGAAATGAATAAAATGTGTGATTAATTCAATCCAAAATTAAATGTTGTCTATTATTAGCCAAAATATTTACTAAGATTAAAAGTGGTCAGGGAGTGCAGAAGAGATTAATAAAATGGCTAAAGTAAACCTTCCATTTACACAAATAAATGTTTACAAACACAAAGGAGATTGCAGATACTTCTATAATTGTGTCTCTACATTCTGAGAGTTCTTTACTGCTGATAAAGCTGAATTTGTTTAAAGAGTATGAACATGTACAATTTAATTTACCACACGGGGTTACATTTTTTATATTTTCTCTCCCAATTAGTGATGCAGAGCAATTTAATGAATACTAAAACAGCTGAGTTCAGTTTTAAGTAACAGACTTATGTTGTACGCTCTGTTCAGTTTAATGAACTGATAGTAATTATCAACAAAAAAGTATTCAGAGGTTACAGAATTAATAAGTTAAGAATATAGACAGAGCCAACTTGGCAATGTACCAAGATGCAGAATGAAGAGAATTTATTGACAGAGAAGATGGATATTGCTGGGAAAATAAATAAATTCTTCACTATGGAGAGAAGAGCAAACATAGCAGAAACAGAAATTGATCCAGCACATAAAATGGAAAGTGAAACAAACTAAGGGTAGCTTCAAAACTGGTTAAGAAAAATTAGAGCACCTGAAAATAAAGGCAATTGTAGGATTCTAACATAGATGGCAAGCAGAATTACATTAAAAAGTTGTGAATATGTTTCATAACTCACTAAAAACAGGTGAGTTATTGTATAAAGGCTAGCAAGAAACTAAAGTAAAATCTATATTTAAAAGAGGATCAGTGTCAAAACTAAGAAACTAAAGTCTTTTAAACACTGTCTGTCATCAGTGTTTCTAGTAGGACATCATGTAGAACACTCCAACAGCTGCAAACTGCTCAAAAACAGCACTGATTTAAAATGAGAGGTCACATTTAAGAAATTTCATTAACTTTTTTGAGAATCAGCAACAATAAGAGTCAAGGGGTGAAGTAGGCATAGAGTGAAGAATGTTTTAAATAAAATATTTTATACATTATAACTAGATATTTATATGACAGTTAATAAGTATTATACTGATGATGAAACTGTATAAAATTGACTTAGGAGAATTCAAAACAGTGGTGAAATTATACCAGTTATATAACAAGGGCATATCCCATATCTTGTAAAGATATTGGATAAAAATTCATCCCTGACGTAACTCTATTGATTTATATGGCTCTACAACATGGATGATTTTCAGAGCAAAATACTATTTCTTATGCAACCCAGCATTAATGCAGTTTCAGTCTATTTCTTCCCCATTCATTTTCTGGAGATGCAAAAGGAGATATATGATCAGAAATACTTTTTGGGGGGATGTGTTCCTCCTTTCTCTAGCTTTCTTACTTTCAAATAGTGTAACTAAAAAGGATAATCCTAGCAGCCAGCAAGCAATTTTATATTTGAAGTAAAAACATTATTTATACTCCAGACATAGTCCAGCCATACAAAACAAGAGAAATCACATATATTATGTAAGACAGAGTCAAACACTACATTTCTACTCGTACTCTTTAACTTAGAAGCCAGATCATTTCCCCACATTGAAGAGTGGATATACATGGTTTATTGCTACAGTATTGTATTATTATGCCTCCCTATAATTTTTTATTTAAAACTGGCACCCTATTAAATATGGAATTGTATGCTGCTGAAAATAATTATGTTGAGTCGGAAGTTTCAGGAATCTATTGCAGTACAATTTTGGTGCAGTGAATATTGATTTGTACTAGGCTTATGTAATAAGACCAAAAAAAATCAAAATTGAACTCCTGAGCATCCATATCTTTGTCTTTAGAGCTGGATAGACCATTGGAAACTGGAAGCTATGTGGCTCTAACCACCCCTACAAAACAAAACAGCTTCCAAGGCAAACTTCACTTAACTGGTGGAGTTAGAAACACGTGACAACCAAAGCGGTCTAGTGAGGCAGGCAAATCAGTGGATGCAGTTGAACTTGCCAACAGCTCTCTTCTTAAGTGGTGTTTTGGCATTCTTATATATTCTTCAAGTCTATGTGTGTTGAATAAACTGATTATCTGTATATTTAAAGCGAAATTTCAGGTAAACTTATTTTCCAGCTTCCATACTCTGTTTAGCACAGAGGACCATAGCCTCAATAGATATAAATCAGCATAGTGTCATTGAGGCCAAGGGAGGTATAGCAATTTACACCAGCTGAGGATGGGGCTATGCCAATTTACATCAGATGAAGATCTGGCCCAAACTATACAATTAATCTCATAGGCCCTGGTTCAGGGAAGCATTTAAGCACATGCTTAACTTTAAAATAATGGGATTTAAGCAAGGGACACTTTCTTGAATCAGGGCTATAGTATGCAGTTAAGTACATGCCATAGATTGTAAATACTAGTCTATTTTATACATCACCTTACAGAATTTCATGATTTCTTTTAAAAATGCCACATACATGTATTTTAAAACAGAAAAATGACTGGGAGCTTCATTTATATATAAAGACTGGCAGAAAATAGGACACTAACTTGGCAGCTGACATCCATTCCAGCCTCTAGGAGCACCTGTACAACAGCTTTGTGGCCATTACGTGCAGCAAGATGCAAAGGTGTGTGTTTCCTAGTATTGCAGCTCATCAGGTTTGGATATGCACTGATGATCATCTTCACTACCTGCAGACGCCCATATAGTGCTGCCAGATCCAAAGGAGTTTCTAATTTATTGTTTCTTATTGTAGGGTCTGTTAGTTCTTCCAGTAAAACAGCAACTACTTCTGAATGTCCATATTGAGCTGCACAGTGCAAAGCCGTTTCATTTTCATTGTTCTGTTAAAAAAGAAAATCTTAAGAAGTTCATGTTCAATAACACAGAATGCTAACTCTGCCTTTACTAACCCATTGTAAATAAAAGCTTTGAAATATGATGCAATTTAAACCCTGGGAAACAAATCTACTGAAGTGTTACTAATTTAGTAAGAATGTCTCTAAACAAGCCTGGTGACCCTCCAGCAATTCAGCTTTGCCCACACTGGTCGCAGCCATCTTCTTTACCATACTGCTAGTGGAAGAAATTTCAGTGCCTGTTGCCCCTGACCATCTGGCAAGACCTGTTACCTCTCTCTTGACCCAGCTTCCTCTGAAATTACGGTTCAAGATCTTTTGCTCAGAAATGCTCTAACAGCACCCAACTTCATAGTCTGCCCTGCCACAACGGGTCATTTGAAATAAAAGCAAAGTTTGTTAAGATAGTAGAGAAATACAGAGAAAACTTGAAAAATGAAAATTGTTTAAATAACATTTTAATCATTTAGCATCTAACTATAAATATTGCTGCTAAAGACAACTATAAACCTTTGTGGCAAGATCTTTGTGGGATAATCAGAGTCCAGACACCCCCGGGGAGAACAGGGGGTTTGAACCCAAAAGAATAAGCCGCTGAATCAACTGATTCTATATAATGTTATTGTGCTATAAAAATATGTGGAGTAAGATCTTTCATGAAAACATTTAATGCTATAAACTTAATGGTTATTATGAGATATGTATACAGACTGTGGTTATGATTTATGTAGTTGTGTTTACAGAAAACCATTCTCATGATCTGTACTACAGCTTCACTGCCACCTCACAGTGGGGTGGAGGGCAGTTAGGCAGGGAGGGGCAGTCTTCTCAGCCAGAGGAGACTAGCTCCAAGCCCCTAGCATTGTACTATCCAAGAAAAGACAAATGATGGGCCATCAGAATTAATGGAAAGTCATTGAGACAACTGGGAATTCTCCCCAATCTGAATAACCATGAGTCATCATGCCAGGAAGCGGGGGGGCGGGGGGGAGGGCGAGAGAAGCCTTTCATCCAGAAACTGTCTGTGAAACACTGGATCCCCCCTACAGTTAGGGGGTAGGTTGGCAAAATGTGCAAAGGCAATAGGTAACTTGTATTAGAAAAGGAATTTTATCTAATATAGAATTGCAAAGCCTGAGGCTGCGTCTTTATGCTTATTTACTGTGCAACTTGTATATGTTAGCTCTCCCTTACTATTTCATCTTTGAAAATGTGGTTTGTCCATTAAATAAAGCTTTTGTTTATTTTTACCCCAAGCAGGTATCTGGTGTGCAAGCTAGGTGGAGCATGCGTGCTAAAGTGAACTGATAACTGGGGGACTCATCTTCCATAATCAGTTTGGTTCAAACACCTCCTTGGGTCCACATCCTAACCAATATAGAGAGTAAGCAATATCTTCTTTGACTGCACTCTTCCTGTCTTGCAGACAAACTACAATGGTTGAGATTTTTGAGATCCTTTGTATGCTCTAATGACTCCCAGTGCATCTTTGATGATACAAGTCTCAGTTACGAAAAGCTCTGTAAACAGTTTGTCCCCAATACCGTACCCCAAACCACAAGTACAAGTCATTCATACAGGCCTAAATCTTCAAAACGTTGTGAACAAAACTGCACTAAAATAAACAGGCAATTGAAGCCTAATTTTCATGCACACTTACAGCAATTATGTATGCACATCAGATAATTACAATAAAATAGGCAATTATGGTACATTGTGCATGCAATTCCCTTATCTGCATATGCAATGGAAGTAGTTTCACATAGAAATTAGATGTTTAGCTGCATCCACATTTTGTATGGATAAAATTTAAAATGTGGGCCCTAGAAATTTTATAAAGGTTCAGAAGTTTAATATAAAATTATAAATCAGATATAGCTACCCATCAAATATACAATTGAATTTTTAATCTGAAGGGTTATAACTTTTTTAGCCATTCATGGATGATATATAAAAGCATCTGGAATCTCATGTCAATATTTTGATATATTTGTCTGAAAACAATTCAATTCCATTTTCATTAAATCATCTGCAGTTCACACATCCCTAATGATCTGGCTATTTACATTTTCCTAAGGATGATTCAAACAAAATGTGTTTAGCTGCAAACATATAGGTATCTAAAGATACCAATTAGTCCAAAATCCTAATACGGTAGGGTGGGATGAAAATTAACTCCTTTTGTATAATGAATACCTGACCTGAATTGTTATATGAGAACATATTTAAAGAAAAATAGATTTTAAAACACTATTTTTAAATAAGAGCTTTTGTAAACCACAGTTCTCTGAAAAATATTGTTCTACATTTTTTGCATAAACCCGCATATGCCCACTGGCATAAGTAAAACTATACTTGGATTAAAGATAAGACAAACTGATTTTGAAATTAAAAAAATAGGCATTGCTGAACTAGAAATAGATCCAATTTGGAAAAGACCTGATATTAATTAAACAATATATATCTGCTGATAGAACAGGCAATGTATATACTGTGTTATACCTTTAATTAACCTTAATAATACAAAATAACCTCACACCTCTCCAAAAAAAATAACAACGGATGGAATTATTCGTGAACGAGAGACAGAATAACTGACTTTTAAAGAGAGAGTTCCAACCTATTTGGGGACCCTGTACAATATTTATCTAACTAATTTGACAGACTGTCAGTATTCCCCTGAAATACTTTATCCTGTAAGTAAGTAGTGATACTAGTGAGGAACATTAAGTGGGTTCCTACAGTCAGAATACTCTGAATGTAGGAGGGGTGGAAGAGGTTCTCCAGAGACAGAAGACAGGATTTGTATAGAGTAGTTCTGCCCAACTTGTCTTGGAGATAAGATCTGAGCTGAACTTAATGTATTTTTGTTCATTTCTGTGTTAATAAAATCAACTCCCATGAAGGAAGGAGTTTGGACTCTGCATAAGGAGTGGACTGTATTTGAAAACATGCTGGCAATGGCATGCTCATCACCAAGGATTGAATCATCCCACCAGATCTGTGCATTGAAGAAAAAGGGCAGGGGTGATCAGCCATCTCCACAGCAGTGTTTCCCTGCCCTTTGGATGCCACAGAATGCACTCTGCAAGGTGATACTGGGGAGCGTGTAGAGACTGGATTGGCTGGAAGAGAAACAGGAGGCATGTCAGAGGGAAGGGGGATACAATTACCGTTTCCAGCCCTATGCAGTTCAGGTGGAAAAAATAATACAGCCTGGGTATTTTCCACTGAGCCCCCTCCTGAGGATCCTGAGAACAGCCTTGCCAGGGTGTGGTTGAAGTAGGGGAGTGCGGGGGAGTAGGGTGGGAACCCAGGAACTAGAGCCAGTGAAGAGGCACTGGGTATCCACACAAACAGCCCTGACCTTCTATGACACATGCCAAACTGTTGAGATCCACCAGGCAGGGTAGACAAACCTTGCTCTCCACTGAAATGATGGGGATCCTTACAAAATTCCTGCCCCAAAGACCCCTCATGTTTATTTTTACCATAGGAATGAATTAACTTGACCTATGGAAAGTAAAAATCTAACATGGCTATGACCCACTGAGGCACGGCGACAACAAGGACTTAGAGACATCAAAAGCATGAGTTGGTACACATACTAGACAGATAAATGGGTGATCCTAAATGAACCACATTCACCTCCTGCCATATAACAGGTTGACAGTGCTTGCTTGAAGCACTCCACCCTGTTATCAAGTGTTGATCCTGCTGGAAAAAGTTAAGCAGGTTCTCCTAACTCTATTTGGTTATAATGGAGTTGGGAGTGTCTTTCTAGAAAGGGGTAATGGCTGATTAATCCTGTAGTAGGAACCCTAAGGGCAGCTATGACTGGAGAGAACTCTTGAGCTTGATGTTAATTTCTTTGTTAAAGCCATGCCCTAGGAAGGGATTTGTTTTTGATTCTTTCGGTGTGCAGACTTTGTTTTACAGTAAGTTTAGAAAGACACCTGCCCTTCTTCTTTCCTTGCTTCAGGAATGGACTAGTAAACTAAGGAAGAGCAGTGACAGGGCCATGTACAGCCCAAATATTTCCACACAAACAGCTCGCTCCATCCAAAACCAAACAGAAATCAGAACTCACCCCATGCCCAATACAGTCAAGTATTTTTTTTAAATTAAAAATCCAGAGTATTTTAAGACAGACTAAAGACCCAATCTTCTCCCCACTCCTCTAATAACCCTCATTCACAGAACTATTCCAGCCTAGAGCAAATGTAGAGTTGTGAAAGTAGGACCTTGAGAGCTTGCTTATTTGAGCTCTCTAATATGAGGTCTGCATTTTTCCAGAGATTTGTGTGCTTCTTTCAGTTTGTTAATTTAGGGGCTTCCATAGCTGTTTGAACTTTCTGCTATCTTGCCTTGTCGAGGAATTGGGTTCCGTGACCTACTAAGGCCTGGTCTGCCCAGAAAACTACAAATATTTTATGACAAATCAACCACTGGGTGATTTAAATACAGGGATGAGATTAATGTTAACCTTCAATTAAGAAAATGTCTGCATTTCCATAACTGTTTTCTGCTCTTGGATGCATACATGCGGCTTCCATTATCTTATCATAGTTTTCTGGAGAACATAAACTGGGTGGGGGTAGGGGGTGGAAAAGGGATGATCTGGGCTATCTAGAGATCATGAGAGAATAGTGAAAGTTTGTTCTCACATAAACTAGCCTTGGACAGTTCCCAGTAAGAAAACCTAAGTCCAGTGGTTAGCCAGATCAGAAGATCAAACAAACCAGCACAAGGACATTTAAGAGAACTAAGTATCTGTAGACTAAGTATGTTTGCAACAGAAATGTAGTAAAATTCCAGAATTATCTACCAGATGCTACAAATGCCAGTTGCAAGAAAATAAATATGTTTAAATAATCATTTAATTAGGAGCTGAGGACCATTTACTCTTCTTGTTGCGAGATATTATGTTTCTCTTCATTTCTCTCCTTTAGAGAAGCAGCTATTAAAGGTACTGAGCTTTTTTAATCAATGACACTCAGATCTCTCCCCATTTTTTTTCTTGTAAGTGCAGTTCAAGTTGCTTTATGCATACCCTGAATGCTTGGGAGGAGACAACCCACATCCTCATTTAAAAATGGAGGGTGGGGGGAAGAATAGATTTTTTTTTATTAAATACAGAATCCAAAAAAGACATTTTCTTAGCCTATTTTGGGCTTGATCCTTGCACCCACTGAAGTCACTGAAGTGACATCAGTAAGAACATGTAATACCTATACCTCATTCTGATGATTCAGGGGCCCCAATAAATGTATCAAAAGTTAATTATTAACATGTTATTACAGCAATAAGGACATCCAGCACTCCTTTCCTCATCTTATAGCAGATTTTTGAACAGGTACTAGAGGCACTACAGAAATATAAAACAAGATTACTTTTGTAATGAAAAATGCAATCTGATGCACTGAAGCATGCTGCTCTAAATTAAATGCATAAAGTTCTGGAAAAGTCTGTGCCAGATGCTGAGAAAAGGGCAGAGACAGTTAACAGACTGTAGAGAGGAAAATTACCTAGAAACATCATCAGTGTCCATGTCATTTCTCTAAATGTGTTAATGTTCATATTTTGTCAATAAATGTAGAAAGATCACAATTTGAACCAGGTAGTCATTCTCCATATCTTTCATTTTTTATACCTGATTATGTTTTCAAGTTTTTCTTGCACTACTCACATTTACATATTGAGCCATCTGGTGGCTATTCTTTGGTTAATGTTAACTTTTAAAAACATATATTATGGCTTCTTAATATACATACATATTTTGATGAGAAATTATAATTGCCACAAGAAATGCTCGAATAGATGGAACTATATTTATGAAAGTATTAGCCTGAACATACTGACAATTATATATTTTATAGTACCTATAGTTTTAAGTGATATATGATGCATTAATTTATTAATGAATCCAGATCTCTCATTTGTCAATCAATCTACAGCCAAATTATAGTTTAAACATTTTCAGCATTCCACAACAGTTTGGTTTAAACATTTTTCCATTTTGCAATATCAACCCTCTTACATTTTGTAACTCAATCTACATACCTTTCACATTAGCTAAAATATATCTATGTAAATAATGCCTTCACTAATCTTAATCATATATTATTTGCCCTACAATTATTGATCTATGTTTATTCTGGAGAGTCGTCAGTCTACATTTCCCTCTCCCATGATTGTCATGCAATTGTTGGCCTCCTTACTGGTTATAAGACACAGTTTTACATAACTGGAACAGTAGGGGGCATTCAGAGCTTAAAATGCTGAATATGTTTCTATGACATTAGCAGATTATATTTTAAATCTGTAGCAAATATTTCTGCTTACTTACAATACCATATATGAAATCTATTAATTGATATGTTTTGTGTATGTAATACTATTATGTAGGACATGCTGCTCTCATTTGCTGTACATCTTTGATTCTTGCTCTGTTCTTTAATATTGTTTTCTTTTCAGAAACATTTATTTTACATAACATTGCAATAACCTATGTGACAAGTAAGAGTATGTTACAAAATTAATGTAAACAATTTTTAATCATGCCCAAAATTATCCCTTTCTGCAGAAAAACCCAGAGAAGAGAAAATAGTAATGCAAGCCATGCAAAAAGCTGACTTTGCATGGGTGGGTGAGAAATGTGATGGCCAAGAAGTGGCAGAGAGTATGGCTATAAAACAAGGAAGAGTCTGAGGATGTGTGGGAAATTATATATTCAACTCCACAGATCTTGAGGCATTTATGTGGAATACCATGCTCTCTGTGCTTCACTCAGACCCTTACCTTTCTGACAGCATAGTCAGGTCAGTTGCCTTGCCACACTGCCATTGGCTACCTACCTGTGACTGTGCCTTACTTCTCCCTCCAAGGGAAGAAGAAGCTGCATGGAAGACTTAATGCTGCATGGAACATTAAATAATATGGCAATTTGCCATATAAATCCATAGACTCATGGATATTTGAGTTGGAAAAGATCTATAGTATATAGTTATCAAGTCTAATCCACTGCCAGTGAGGGCTTGTTCCCTACAGTATATTATCTAGTGCTCCTTCCAATCAGTTTTAAAACCTGTCAAACTATAATGCTTCCACTTCTTTCCTTGGGGGCTGTTAACAGATCAATCTTACCATGATTTTTTTTCTTATTTTCACTTGATTATTCTAATTACATCCCTTTGTACCACATTAAAAATGTGTCTCTCTCCTTGTTACTCCCATCAAGAATTTCTAAACAGATATCATGATTCCACTTGGTATTTTGTTTTTCAAAATCTTATTTTTTCTCCACAAGCCTAAGTATTCTTATTTTGTTACTACCTTCCATTTGCAGCAGAATTATATTTAATCTCATTTCATATGTTTGAGCATTAGTTTGTGAGGCCTAATAACTATTTGAATCCCACTTACCTATAAATTAGTTGTATGTGATTTGGATTTGTATGTGATCATGGATTCCTATGATGGTTAAGTGTAGACAAAATAATGAACAACTGAATTACAGGATTTTTTGAACTCTCTAGGCCCCCCATTTCCCTCCAGTTTGACTCCTCTCAATCTGAAAGAAAAGTTGTTAGCCTACTCTTGCTATTGGTGAGTGTCTGCTGCAATAAATGTTCCTTAGGGAGGGCCTTTGTGATGGCACAGGCTAAACACACACACAAAAATAATCAGCTAAATGGGTTTAAAATTAATTTCTCTGTAGTCAACAGCAGAAACCATGGGTTCCATATAGCAGCATACCACAAACCCTCGGGGAGGGCCAGTCAGGACACCTAAAATTAATCTGAGCAGAGGGCACAGGGAAAGGAGAGGGACACAGAATAGGAAGACTGAGTTTCCATTCCCATTCCATCCTGAAAGAGATGGAAGCCCAGCTCTAAGCACTCTGACTGATGTGAGAAAATGCTGGTAGTGCTTAGTAAAGGTATAGAGATAATGCCCAGTTGCTGCTTTGCACAGCTCATCAACTATCATTTCTCCTCTTTTTGTGCAGGAGATGGCAACAACCCAAGTGGAATGGGCCCAAATTCTGATCTGGCACAGGGTCTCAGCTGCTGCACAGGCTTCTTGAAAACTGGATCTGATCCAGCTGGCTGTGAAATAGCTTTACACCCTCTCTCCCTCTTTAGACAGCTAGTAAAAGATCAGTCAGTCCACTCTATGGAAGTATTCATTCCTGGTTAAGTAAAACTTAAGGGTGCTTCTCAAATCTTAGTTGTGCCACATTTTATCTTTGCCTGGAGGCAGAGTCAGAAATTTGGGAAGGAAATGTCAAATAAAAGGGGAGAAAACTGAGGGAAGAAAACTGGAGTAAGCCTTAACTAATACCTTATGCCTGTGAAAAGTTAACTATGGTGGATGGCAAGATAAGGCCACAGTTTCCACAACCTTCATAGCTGAAGTTGTTTCTAATTAGATTGTAAGATTTTTTTCATCTGGAGTGTGTCTTCTTAGTGTCTAGTAAAATCCTGATCAGGATCCAGAGGCACTATAGTAATTCACATAATATGTTTATTTCAATGGCACTACAAACACCACTTCCAAGGTAAAAAGATGTTGGTCTGTTGCACTGAATGGCTTAAAATGACGGTTTACTTAGTTTCTCTACCACAAGAGGGAGAAACTAAGGACCAAATGGGAGTCTCAATAAGTGAATGTTTCAGAATATTAGACACGAGAGGGGAATTGGCCACTGTACCATCCTCTACCATGTCATTTACTGCACTAAGAGACAAGATATCAATACTGGATAAGTCACTTGTTCAGGGATAGAAAAGTATCATAGAATCATAGAATCATAGAATATCAGGGTTGGAAGGGACCTCAGAAGATCATCTAGTCCAGCCCCCTGCTCAAAGCAGGACCAATCCCCAATTAAATCATCCCAGCCAGGGCTTTGTCAAGCCTGACCTTAAAAACTTCAAAGGAAGGAGATTCCACCACCTCCCTACGTAACGCATTCCAGTGTTTCACCACCTTCCTAGTGAAAAAGTTTTTCCTAATATCCAACCTAAACCTCCCCCACTGCAACTTGAGACCATTACTCCTTGTTCTGTCATCAGCTACCACTGAGAACAATCTAGATCCATCCTAATGGAACCCCCTTTCAGGTAGTTGAAAGCAGCTATGTGTTCCAGTCCCCTAATCATTTTTGTTACCCTCCGCTGGACTGTTTCCAATTTTTCCACATCCTTCTTGTAGTGTGGGGCCCAAAACTGGACACAATACTCCAGATGAGGCCTCACCAATGTCGAATAGAGGGGAACGATCACGTCCCTCGATCTGCTGGCAATGCCCCTACTTATACATCCCAAAATGCCATTGGCCTTCTTGGCAACAAGGGCACACTGTTGACTCATATCCAGCTTCTCATCCACTGTAACCCCTAGGTCCTTTTCTGCCGAACTGCTGCCGAGCCATTTGGTCCCTAGTCTGTAGCGGTGGATTGGATTCTTCCGTCCTAAGTGCAGGACTCTGCACTTGTCCTTGTTGAACCTCATCAGATTTCTTTTGGCCCAGTCCTCTAATTTGTCTAGGTCCCTCTGTATCCTATCCCTATCCTCCAGCGTATCTACCTCTCCTCCCAGTTTAGTGTCATCTGCAAACTTCCTGAGGATGCACTCCACACCATCCTCCAGATCATTTATGAAGATATTGAACAAAACCGGCCTGAGGACCAACCCTTGGGGCACTCCACTTGATACCGGCTGCCAACTAGACATGGAGCCATTGATCACTACCCATTGAGCCCGACAATCTAGCCAACTTTCTATCCACCTTATAGTCCATTCATCCAGCTCATACTTCTTTAACTTGCTGGCAAGAATACTGTGGGAGACCGTGTCAAAAGCTTTGCTAAAGTCAAGGGACAACACGTCCACCATAGTAACCCTTTGCGTAAAATCCAGAAGGTTTGACTTTTATAACATGGGAGGGACACCTTGTTTTCTGAGAGGATACAATTCAGTATTTTGCCCCAAAAGTGGATGCTTTGAGGACCATGATTCCAGAAGGAAAGGTCTCCCCCACCTATAGGGTTTGTCATGCCATTAGGAACGAGCTTAATGCATTAGCTGTCAGAAGAAGAGCAGGGTGTTTGATTTGATTTAAACTATTAATTGCAAGCAAAATCTTTGAGAGATTTCACATCATTTTTAGGGTTAGTGGCACAAAATTCTAGATTCTGCTTTATCTCAGACAACCAGTAGATGGAAGATCTGAATACATAGGAAGAATCATTAGGAGCCAAGAATTGAATGGGACTTTGATAAAAAAAATCTTTCTGGTAACTTCCACCACCATTCTATCTAAGGAATCCTTGAAGGAGATGTTGGAATCCAAGATTAAATCAGCTATCTTTGACCAGTGCAGGACTACAAAATCCACTTGACAGGTCAAATCACCGTATTTCTGTAAATTCCTGAGGAAGCTACTGTGGCACTGATAGCTAGCCGGCCCAGGTCACAAAGAAGTGTTAATTGTATCCATTCACTTGTTAGTGGATATCCAAGAGATGTTAATTGAGTTGGTAGGCATCATTCACTGATGTTGATAAGAAATCAAGGAAAATGTATTGATGGTATTGTTTTCATCTGTCTGTAACCTGTACTGAATGCATCCAATGAAGTGAGCTGTAGCTCACGAAAGCTTATGCTCAAATAAATTTGTTAGTCTCTAAGGTGCCACAAGTACTCCTTTTCTTTTAATTAACTTTAAGATCAAAGATGTGTATACTCTGCATGAAACTAATGAATATTGCCTGTATTGTTTTCACTTATCTATCTCTGTTATAATGAATGGCTGGCGATTACCTTATGTAAATCAGTGTAACTGGATTACATGTATATGCATGGGAAGTAGAAGGTTAACCTCAAAGATTTCAGAGTAGTCTCTAAGGTGCCACAAGGACTCCTCCTTGTTTCAACCTCAAAGAGTGGGTCATTGAATGTCCCACAATGGGAAATCTATAGACACATGCTATGCTGGGAACACCTGCCAAACTGTTTTCAGCTTGTCTTGCTATGAGCAAGATCTATAAAATACTGGATCCTGGGAGAGATTGTTAATTTCTGGACTGCCTGGTTTCTGGGTGGTAAAAGGGGGCTGGAATGCTTAATTGGACTGTCTGTGACTCCAGGATAAAACTAATATAGTGATACAGGAGTACACTTTTGTTACCAGCTTGGTGAAATCTAATGATAGACTATACCACCACTTTGGACTATCTGTCCTATTTTCTGACAGTCGGTCCTGAGTTTGTCATTCTTAACTGTGAGTCACTCCAGGCATTGTGACATCTACATCTTCTGAACAATCTTCAGAATAACAGCCGTGTTAGTCTGTATTCGCAAAAAGAAAAGGAGTACTTGTGGCACCTTAGAGACTAACCAATTTATTTGAGCATGAGCTTTCGTGAGCTACAGCTCACTTCATCGGATGCATACCGTGGAAACTGCAGCAGACTTTATATACACACAGAGAATATGAAACAATACCTCCTCCCACCCCACTGTCCTGCTGGTAATAGCTTATCTAAAGTGATCATCAAGTTGGGTAAATGCTGTCTACATAAAATTTCAGGCACAGGGCAAGCTCTTTCTTGCTTTTCCACCCCCAGGAAAAGGGTGGCTCTGAAGGATCCAGTTTCTCCTCTGGCCTTCCAAGTCTCATAGGTTCAGACATTCCTCAGACCATTTTCCCAGTGTTTGTTTGAGATTCCTTGCTAAATCAGCAGGCTGCACCTCAGGCTTAATCTGACACCTCACCTTCCTGAGGAGGTAACTGGGGAGGCAACAAAACAACAAGACTCAGGAAGTGCCAAAGCCTGGCACTTATACTCATGGATTTAGTCTTAGGGGCTGAGGCAAATAATTGTCTGGATAAAGTTACGGAAGTTTCCCAGGAAGGTCTTAGCCAGACTCCTTTGGAGGATAGAAAAAAGATTTTTTTAGAAGTATAAGCCTTCATGAAGCATTTATTACTCCACCTAATGACTGTGTGGGTAGGGACATAGACTGAAAGGGGCTGACAACCCTTACCTCATCTTCTGACCCATCTGTTCTTTCAGGGAGGGCCTCGTCTCTTGCAAGTGAGTTCTTTCTGTCTTTGTGTAGGCTAACAGGGATGGTTTGCCCTTTGGCAGGGACCTGCACAGCCTCAGTAAGGCCAGTAACTGTTCATTATTCCTATGTGCACTGGCAGCAGCTCCTGGCAAATCATTACTTCAGGAAGCAGAAAATGTGCTTTTTCTTCAGATTTAGAGTACAGCTGGTCAAAATTTTTATCATGAAAAATTTTCATTTGGTTTGATTTTTGTAATGAAAAATTTAATAATAAATTAAATGCAATTTTTATTTCATTCAGAAAAGGAGGGAACTTTCTGTCCCTTCAAAAAGACATGCAATTTTTCCGTTTGAAGCAAACCGAATATTTTCATTTAGTTCATTTTGAATGTTTTTCTTAAAAAATAAAAAAAAATAAAAAAATTCTAATGGAAATGAAAAGTTTCCATTTCTTTCTAATTTTTTCATGAAAAAACAACAACATCTTTTCCAACCAGCCCTACTTCTCCAAGTGTGCTGACAAAGAACCCAGGAGCTACAAGGAAGCCTGAGAAGTCTCTTCAAGATGGTGGCCAGGTATCGCCATAGTGGTTGCCTTGCTTCTTTCTTGCACAGAGGCGGCACTTAACTGCAGAAGAGTGCATCACATTGACAATGTGATAATCCTGTAACTCAACTGTTCTCATCCTTGTCAGGTGCTGGTTCCAGGTAGTCAGGCATTGTGGATGGAGCAGAGGTTCAGGATTGGGATAAGGGCAGTGCTGGCACCTGGGTTCAGGCATAGGTTGGGGTCAAAACTGAAATCAGAGTCCATAGACAAAGTCAAATGAGTATTGTAGCTGAAGTCCAGCTACATGCCAAAAGTCAAATGGGATAGATAATAAGACAGAAAATATCATATTGCCTCTATGTAAATCCATGGTACACCCACACCTTGAATACTGCCTGGTAGCCCCATCTAAAAAAGATACATTGGAATTGGAAAAGGTTCAGAAAAGGGCAACAAAAATGATTAGGGGTATAGAACAGCTTCCGTATGAGGAGAGATTAATAAGACTGGGACTTTTCAGCTTGGAAAAGAGGCGACTATGGGGGGATATGATAGAGGTCTATAAAATCATGAGTGGTATAGAGAAAGTAAATAAGGAAGTGTTATTTACTCCTTCTCTTAATATAAGAACAAGGGGCCACCAAATGAAATTAATAGGTAGCAGGTTTAAAACAAACACAAGAAAGTATTTTTTCATGCAACGCACTGCCAACCCTTGGAACTCCTTGCCAGAGGGTGTTGTGAAGGCCAATAATATAACGGGGTTCAAAAGGGAGCTAGATAGATTCATGGAAGATAGGTCCATCAATGGCTATTATCCAGGACGGGCAGGAATGGTGTCCCTAACCTCTGTTCGCCAGAAGCTGGGATTGGGTGATGGGGCATGGATCACCTGATGATAATCTGTCTGTTCATTCCCTTTGGGGCACCTGCCATTGGCCACTGTCAGAGGACAGGATACTGGGCTTAATGGACCTTTGGTCTGACTCAGTATGACCGTTCTTATGTTCTTATGTTCAAATATGGATGGTCAGAGTCCAAGGGTCTGGGGGTGAGGAGGCAGATGCAGGCTGGAGCGGGTGTATAACAGATCTGGAGCAAGATCAGAACAGGGCATGGACAAGGCTGGAATGGGGCCTAGGCAAGGCTGGGGCAGGAACAGGAACCATCCTCAGAGCAGATTGGAAGTCTAGAGAATCTGTTATACTGCAAGGCACCGAGGGGTCTCCTGACCAGGTAGTGCCATTACACAGACTAATTTACAGCTCTGGTGGGGTTAGGAAAATACCTGAGCCTGGGGGTCAGTTGACATGGGCTCTGCTCAAGGATCGGCTGCTGTCTGGCCACTAATCCCACAAGTACAACTATTATAAAACATGCATAACAGCCACAGAGGGTCTTACAGTAGCCATATCATCAGTCAATAGCCTGTTGAATAGACCCTGCCCCCTACCTACTATAATGTCTTTTTTGCCAGCATTTGCCATACAGCTGAAAGGATGGATAATTTAGCCCCTGTTACTCAGATATATGCATACCATGTTTGTTTATAGTATATGTTTGCACAATAAATTTGTCTTACGTTACATTCCAAATATTCCAGATAGATAGGAAAATTTTGTAATTTACTGCATAAGAGTTTTTTAAGGAAGTGAATATGTTAAAAGTGAGTATGTTGCTTATTGTACTTGATTGTACAATGGGGGTACTGTGAAAGCTAAAGTTTTGCCTTCAAAAGAACTCTAGAAACAAATAGCAATGTCTCAATCTTCCTTAAATATAGTTTTTTAGTGCCTATGCCCAATTCAGCAGAAAATATATTCTGCACATGCAACATGGAAGACTTTACCAAACCCAAAAATAAATTTCTAGAGCATTAAATTGCATGGAAAACAGACATATTTTGCTGAATCTGGCTGTAACTCTGTCAAGCCTAAACAATACTTAGTTTTATTTTCTGATGACATAAACAAAGATTTTTAATCACTTCACCTGTTCATTCACTCTGGAGTGTGATGGCCCATGGTGGATGAGAATCTTCACAATATCTACATCTCCTTTCCAAGCAGCCAAGTGTATAGGAAAATAACCTTTGTTATCTGCCACATTAGTTGATGCTTCATACTGAAGTAATTTGAGAACTATATCCCTGGAAAACAGGGGGGAAGGAGGAAAAAAAGCTAAAAATTGAGAGGACAGCTTGTTTTATGAAGTTTGTACACATTGTCAAATTGTTTATTCTTAATAACAGATAAGCCAAATCCCACAGTCATTCATGCAAACCTACTGAAATTAATTTGCCTAAGAACCGAATACAGACCACAAAACATAGCCCAAAATGGTATATGTGACTGAATTTCATGTTTGTTCTTTATTTTATTGACTGCATAAAGAAATTACGTACTGACAGTAATGCTGGTTCTTTTAACGCATTGCCTCCACAGAGACACATTGTAAGACACATGAGCCTATCCACATAGTCACAGAACCTTTTTAAACAGTAGCTGGCAGTAAGAGAGCACATGCATGTCCCTTCAGACTTACATTCCACAGAATGAAGCTATAAGAATCCCACTCCCTAGTTCCTCTTCCCCTTCAGAAGTATTGCTATGAGTTGAGCTCTGAAGCACAGCGGAAGAAGGAGGGTCAGTGTGGAAAGCAGTTTATGTAGAGTACAAGCGTTATGGTTGGTAAGTAACCCCTTTTTCTTCTTCATGACATTGCCTCCACAGAGTCTCATAGCAAGAGATCATCTAATGATACCACACTTAGGTGTTTACTAATCTCAATGCAAATCCTGTTTTCATTTTTGGCTTCTTACTCTCCATCTCCCAAGATCAATGAGGAACAAAACAACTTTATTATTTTTTCACCTATATCTGGTTCCTCTTAAAAGAACAGGAGTACTTGTGGCACCTTAGAGACTAACAAATTTATTAGAGCACAAGCTTTTGCTCTAATAAATTTGCTAGTCTCTAAGGTGCCACAAGTACTCCCATTCTTTTTGCGGATACAGACTAACACGGCTGCTACTCTGGTTCCTGGTAGCATTTTTAAATTAAAAAGAAAAGGAGTACTTGTGGCACTTTTGTGGCTACAGACTAACACGGATGCTACTCTGAAACCCATTTTTAAATTGTAATTTGTAGGGATTTACCATACTTTATAATAAGAGATTAAATAGAAGGGGCTATATTAAGCCACTGATTTTTAAACAAAATTCCATATTGATTTCAACAGGGAGTTCTGCTTAAAAAATGATAGTAAGGTATGAGCTACAGTTAGCAAGTATGCTAAAAAATAAATCAGTTGTGTCCTACCTGTAAATTTGTCTTCTCATGGAATGATCTTCTTACAGCCCTGAATAATTAATAAGTTAACTAAACCCATCAGCTAGTAGAGGCAGTTCTTGGCAAGCAAACAGTGGCTCTTTAAGCACTGGCAGGTACCAAAAACCTTAGGAGTACTTTCAAAGCAGACTGCAAAAAACATTATTTAATACCTTAAGAACTTAGGCCTTGACTAAAAATACAGACAAATGTAAACCCTGAGGAAATAGCTGTGGTCCCTAAATCTGTCCCAAACATTGCATTAAGAACAATGGCATACTGTCAGAGAGACTGGACAAAGGAGGGAAAAAGCCTACCAATGACTGAGACGCACTCATATCTTGCCACTGAAAGAGCACTGCTGCCTTCAGAAGAAGACATGACAAATCTGGCACAAGGAGGCCAAATAAAGGCTGTGCAGTTCAATGGACCATTGCACTTGGGACTTGAGTGACATCTTATGCTGGGCTTTACCTACCACTGAGTAGGTCAAACTGTGAAAAAAGGCCACAGGCAGCAAGGTTAGCCTCACTACTTCTTTGCTCCAAAAGGGGTGGACCCAAGAAATAAGTTCAACTACTTCCTGGTGGAAGCAAGTGACTGACAGGTTTGACATGATGTGGGCTCTTCCGCAGCCAACACTTTTACATTAAACAAAAATGTGCCTTGAACTGCCTCAAGTGGCTGATGGGCATAGTTAACTCAGGAGTTTGCTTCAGGATGAGAGCCATTTGATTGAGAAAATATAATATGTTGTTTAAAGGGTAGCATACTGTACTAGTAAAAAGTTAAAAAACATAGAAGATAATGAATGGAGTACTGCAGCAATTGGGATTAGATCCAATATTTATTCTATAAACAAAATATTTTGATCAAAATACAACTAAGACGGAGTAGTAAATAAATACGTATTTTATACTTTTGTTTTCTCCAAATCAGATGAATCAGCAAATGATGTAGAACAATGAAATCAAAATTCAAGGAAAGCTAGAGTGTTTATGAGCATGGTAGCTCAGAAGTTGCAGTTTGGGCAGATACAAATTAATGAAGTCTAGGGGGGTTAAAGTTGCCTAAAGAGTATACTTTTAACTGAACACTAAGCAATAAAAAGACCTGGGAGTGAGAACAAACATAACCAAGAACAAATAGAATATAAGGACATACAATAGAAATATTGGATGTCCATAAATGACATCTTAAAGGAACGTATTATAACATATTAGACTACTAGTAGGCTGCAGTACACAATGATGAACACTGGCAGTAAAAAAAGATCATTGGTGAGATATAAAAGGTACAGAATAGAACAATGATAGAAGTGATAGAATCAGCTGGTAAAAAAGTATAATTAGAATAGTTCTGAATTTGATTTTAAGGCGTTTTTCTTTCTAGGTACCCCACAGCACTTCACAAAGCACTGAGTTTACTACGGAGAGGGCAGTGATTATGAGGTCAAACATAGCACATTATTCATTCGGTGGTAAATAACCTCTATGTCCTGGCCAACATTTCTTCTTTTACTAAAATAGTCTTTGATGTTCAAGGTTGTTTGTTATCTTCTACTCTTTCAAAGAGTGCCAAGGTAACCTTAACTTACTACAGACATCTATCAAAAATGTAAAGAATGGATGTCTTTTTAACAGCTCATTTGAAGAGTATGTACTGTGATGCCATGAAACTGATAGGATAAAAGCTGTTTTGATAGGACACAAGAATCAGAGGTCATGGACTAAAGCTAAAAAATAGCTTTAAAGGAGTTTAAGAGAAATGTTCTATATAAATGTGAATAACCACATTAAAGCAATGTTAAAGGTTCATGTTTAAAATCACAAACAATCAGAAAATGTCAAAATTATGACTCCAGTAACAATGTTGATTGGGCTCCACTGTGCATCCTGTATATTTTATAGTAAATAGTAATATATTTATTATAACATACAAGCTTAAGGAGAAAATGGCAGGAACAGACAACGCAATATATCTGCAATACAGCCAATTAATGTTGCTATAGAAAATGCTATTTTTTAATTTTCTGACTATTTGTGATTTTAATTTGCAACCCTAACATTTTAATGTACCTTTTGTCATTTCATTTCTTTTGCTATTTAAAATTAAAAGGGAAAAAAGACATCATCTGTGGTTAATTTTACTGTAAATTGTTTTCATTTACATGTGAATTTCACAAACAAATTTATTGAGGTGAATGGGAAGGGGGCAGAGTTAATTTCCACACTTGCAGGTGGTTGTTTTTTGTTTGGCTGGAGAGTGTTTTTAACAGGTTTACATTTTGACAGCTCTTTTGTTACAACACAGAGAGATATTTCCTTTTTTAAAAAGAATAGTAAAAGCTGGATATTTGGTAAATACTATTGAATGTAACAAATATGCAAATACCCAATCACAGGATCTTCAGAAAAATTGCACTCTTGTTTTGTTTTCTGTCCCCGATGATAAGACAGACATTGTTTTTGAATAATTTTAAAACCTGTGTTTACCAGTGTGATATTTACAAATTCCCTCATATACATTTTCCCAGCAGATGCACCTGCTTTGCTCATCCCTTTACTCAAGGAAGCAGCTGTCCTCTTGCCTGTCAAAATGGGCAGGATAAATGTGCACTGTGATCTCTCAGAGTGGTGATGGGGAGACTGAGGCTTCATTAGGTGTTCCTAACTCTTACCAAATTATAATAAGCATGCTTAGAATTGATTTTTAAGTCAGTCAGAGTTGAGGATGCTCTGCAACCATCAGGAGGTACTTATACCCCATAGGATTGTGCCTTATGTCCATACCAACTTTCAAGTTTCAAATTCTAGCCATTTTTGCTGTAATCCTATTTTTTAAAAATCCTATCTAAACCTGCCTTTGACTTCAATGGAAGCAGAATTAGGCTAACAATGAGTGTGTTTGAAAGTAATATCCTAATCTCTTAAAGAAAAAATAGTGTAATATATGAAAACATTAACTAAATAGATAATGTAAACAGACCTAAAGAGGCATCATATCCTCCTTATGTTCGAGAATGCTAATATGTTATTATGATTAGCCTGAAGTCTATGGCTGGTTCTGGATATCATAGAAACATTTATGCTTCTGCTCAGATTTTCACTTTTTAAAGTAGCAAAGCGGTGGTTTGTGTTCAATACTCCCATATTTTCTGAAATATTCACAGCTAAACTAAAAAAACTGGGCAGTTTTTGCAAGCTAAGCCTTAGTCTTCTGACAACTGGGAATACACAGTTGCACAAGGAATAAATCATAAGAAAAGGCCCATGATGTTTCTGTTTTTTCAAAAAGACAGAGTTTAGTGGACTACATTAATTACTTTGGGCTAATTCCAGGGAGATAAATGACAGTAATTGACTATTCTGGATCTAGCTCCAGGAGTGAAGCTTGGAGGATTCAAAATGCTGACCTTAGCATTATTTTCTCTTGTGTCTGTAAATTTATAAATAAAATTAGCACTTATGGGCTGTAAGATGAATATAGTCTACAGTAATATTAGAGAAATGGCAGGTTTGTGTAACACAATTAATCACACATAATAAATACCGTCTTTTCTATCTTAATTCACCTTTCTGCAGCCAAGAGTGTAACTATTTGTGAATAAAATAGATTTAGGAATACAATTATTCTGGGTCTATGTTGTTTTATTTAGGTCTGATCCAAAGCCCACTGAAGTCAGTGCAAGTCTTTCATTAATTTCAATAGGCTTTGAATCAGGTCCTTATCTCCAGTCTTGATGTCCAACTCTTCTTCAAACCATGAAAAGACATGACAGTATTAATAGCCCCAATTTAAAAATGGGGTAATCAAGGCAGAGGGGCTAAGAGATTTGCTCAAAGTCAAACAAGAGACAGTGGAACAATCAAAACAGAATCCAGAACTCTGATTCTGACTCTCATTTTCCTGTTCTAATTGTTTGAGCATGATACTGTCTCTTCCATGCCAATCATATAGTCTCAGAAATTCTTCTGTAAATATGCCACTTGGGAAAGGAGTTTAATGCAAATATTTTTGTTAAGTCAATTTATTAGACTGTTTTCACCCATGTTAAGACTGAGAGGTTACTTACCTTGGACATTAACTGGAGTTCTTTGAGAATAAGTGTTCCATTTAGGTGCACATGTGCCTTTGATTTGAGACTTTTGGTAGAGTGTCTATTCAGTCTGCACATGTGCCCTTGCTATATTTGTACCCCATACTAAAGATATATAGGGCAGTATCGGACAAACTGTCCTCAGTTATTTCTTTCCTGCGAAGTCCACAAGGCAAAGACAGTGAAGCAGAGGGAAAGGAGGGTAGGTGGTGGAGCATCCATAGGGACAAACTCAGAGAATTCCAGTTACTGTACCAGGTAAGTAATCTCTTCTTAAAGTATTGCCCCTACTGGTGCTCCACTTCAGATGACTCCCAAACAGACCCTCTAGGAGGTAGGGGCTTCGGAGACAGATCTAAGACTATCTGGAAACTGCAGAACCACAGGCAACAAATGCCCTGGTGTGAACTAGAACATAATATTTAGAAAAGGTGTGAACCAAAGCCTATGTTGCAGCTTTGCATATTTCTGCAATTGAAATATTCTTTGATAGGGTTGTAGAGGTAGACTGTGATCTAGTGGTTTGGGCTGATACCCAAGGAGGGGATTGGATATTAGTGGCTTTGCAACAAGAGAGGATATATTGAGAGAACCACTTAGAAAGTCTCTGGTCAAGACAGGAGCTCCACTAACTCTATGTGTGAAAGAGACAAACAAACAATCTGAGGGAGGCCCGAAAGAGTTTAGTCCTTTCCAAATAAAGGGCTAATGCTCTTTTGATATTTAGGATATGAAGAGAAGCTTCATCTTTAGTTTGGTGAGGTTTGAGGTAGAAAACCAACAGCTGAGTGACCTGGTTAATGTGGAACTATGTAGTGACCTTAGGTAAAAAGGGAGGGTGTTTTCTTTACAATAGGTGGTGTAGAGAGGGTCAGTCATTAAAGCTCCTAATTCTCCTACCAGATATAATAGCCACTACGAATGCAGTTTTCTTATAGAGGTGTAGAAGGGATCCACTGGTTCAAAAGGAAGTCTCATCAGGGCACTGAGGAACAAGCTTAAATCCCATGTCAGGGTCAGTTGTCTAAGATGTAGTAAAAGGTTTGATGAAGGTTTGGTAAACCAAGAAGTGGTAGGGTGAGCAAAGATTGAGAGTCCTTTGACCACAGAATGGAAAGCTGTAATTACCTCTAAATGAACTCTAACAGAGTCTGGCCATGTCTACACTACCACTTAATCAATATAACTTACGTAGCTCAGAGGTGTGAAAAAGCCACCCCACTGAGAGACACAAGTTACAGCAACCTAAGCACTGTGCACATCTTTGCTATGTCGGTGGGAGAGGCTCTCCTGACAACATAGCTTCTGCGTCTAGTGAAGGTGGAGTAATTATACCAAAGGAGAGCTCTCTCCTGTCAGCATAGAGTGTCTTCACCAGACACATGAAAGTAGTGCAGCTACACCGATGGAGTGCTTCTAGTACAGACTAGCCCTTTGGGTGATGACCCAAGCCCCCTCTTGAACAAAATTTCCAACACTTCCTACTGAGGCAGTGGCAAAGAGGTCTAATTCTGGAAGACCCCAGATAAGGGCAGGAGCACCCCCAGAACTTTTTCACATGATACACACAATGCATAGTACCTGTGGGGGTCCAGCCCAAATTTCTTCTCCAACCAAACTCGCGTCTGGAGCAAAGAAACAAAATGGAGTCACCCACCGAGACCCATCATTGGGCCTTTGGCAAAAGCCCCTTGTGTCTGTTCCTCCAGTGCTGCCTGACATTCTTTTCCTGGCCAGCTACCACTTGTGGGCACTCACTACAGCTCCCCATACTTGTAACAAGTCTACAGGCTGTAGCCGAGTGAGTCCTGTGAGCAGAGCTGTGATCGGTGGAGACCCCTTGAGTTCCCACCAGACTACAGTTTGGATTGCTTCCCTTCTCTGACACTCACAGAGTCATTCCCTTGCTTGGGGTATACAAGAGTAAAGCTAGACAAAATAAAGGTCTTTCCCCCTTCCCCAAGGATGAGGCGATCAAAGTAAAGAAAGGAAAAAGGAAAAAAAAGAGTGATCAGTCTCTTGGGCAGTTTCTCATTCACCTTTTGGGGCCCAGCTTGTTGGCAGGCTTTTTATTGTCCTGATCAGGGTTAGAGTCCATCCTGAAACACCCCTCCTCCTTTTGGTAGCTACAGATACCACTGAGGGAAAAAACTTCCAGCGCCAGTGCATGTGATGAGCACACACACCTACAATGGAATGGACATGAGCAATCACTGAAAGAAGAACCAGCAGTCTCTGAGTCTTCCCCTAGTTGTCACCCCTTTCTGTAACAGGTTTTCCTTTTTTTAAGGCCAAGTAAGCCCTGCAGGTGTGCCTGGTTAGTGCTGCCTGGACCCAGAAGAGCTCATTGGCTTCCTTCTTTGAAGAACTTGTTAGCTTCCTCCTCAATAGGTGAAGGCATGCCAGCTCACCTATCCCATTCCTCAAGTTGTAAGGACAATCTTGAGGCAGGTCACCTCCGTCTACTATTTCCCGCAGAAACAAAATTGACTCTAATGTGGTCCTGTCTCACCTGGTGTTTCACCCTGATGCCGTTGGACTGTAGCATGAGACACCACCACATTATATGCAGGTTCAGATCTTTCATAGTATGGAGCCAGCATAGAGGAACATGATCAATGATCAAGGAGAAGGGACTGCCTAGCAGGAAATACCTGAGGGAATCCATGGCCCACTTAATCGCTAATGCCTCCTTTTCTCTAAGTATAGGATCACTCCTCTGTTCCTCCACAAACCTCCTACCCTGAAAGTTGATTACCTCTTCCTTTCTTACTTCCCTACAGGGTTTATGACCTTGTTGCTTGTGATGTGCCCTCCTTAGGGTCTTCCAACTTTCCAAGGTTTACCAGGCTTTGGGGTTCGTTCTGCAATGACCAATCTGGACCCCTGTTCACTCGGTGGGCCTGTTTGTTAATGACTTGCCAAAAATGCCCAATCCCAGCCTATGATTATAGGGTAGGCCAATTTCTCAGCCAGAGCTACGATTATAACCTTGGTATGTGTCCCCGCGGTCAGTTGTAAACATTGGTTGCGGTAAGCTTTCACATTGCCATGTATACACTATAGATGAATCAAACCTTTATGAGTACCATCATCCCATACTAAGGAGGCTTGGTGCACTGACCACTGTCTGACTACAGGTGGAGTCCAAGAGTCCTTGAACTCCCTTCCTCTGGACCATCACTGGCACCATCAACTTGGGGAGAATCCTTTTCAATAGGTGGGTTTCTGCAGTCCAGTCCTGGATGTATTCACATTCCATAAGATGGCATCTCTCTTGATGTACTCTGCCTGCCCCCAGGATTAGCAAGTTACTGGGCTGGCACTGACAGAATCTTTCCTAACTTGGGGTGAACTCGGCCATGGAGTAGTGGCCAGCCCCCCGTTCTGCAGGTCCTATTTCAGTTGCTTGAAATAACTGGTTGTTTTACTGGTGGTCTCATGTCCGAGCCCAACCAACTTGCCCCCTGGATTTCCCATGGTCTAGTGGTCAGTCTAACCATCTTGGAGGACTTCCCTGGGGGTGGATCCCTTAGAGTATATGTTACTGACTTGACGTTGCCCTCCCAGGTCTCTCTCGGGTCCGACCTGTGTGATGTCAAGGCCCTGTGGAATTCTGCCACTAGCAACCCTTCAGCCTCAAGAAAGTTTCCATTAACCACACTGGATCTTTGAAGGTCCCTGTTTGGTGGTGTAATACCCACTCCTGGTAACTTAGGCAATTCTTAAAACCTTGGGATCCAGGCATAACCCAAGCAAGGAAAATAATTTCCTTCAAAAGAAGAAGGAGAAACCCCTCAGCAAGTTAGAGGGGGTGACTTCAAACAAGGGGAGGCATGGGAGGGAGATGGAAGTTATCTTGGAAAAAATCCCCGCAAACAGTAACAAAAAATAAAACTAAGGAGGCTAATATATAATTACTAAATTATAGGAAAAAACTAGCTCTAAAAGCAAACTTGTAAAGAAGTGCACAATGAAAGTTGCTCCATCTGAGGCTGAAGCTATTGAGAAGGAACTGAGGGCAGTTCGTCTGACACTGCCTTATATATACTTGATATGGGGCATGAGGCTAGCTAGGGTACAGGTGCAGACCAAATGGGCACTGCCTAAGTTCCCTCTAAGCTGCACGGCTGAGCAGCTACTTATTAAGCATCACGCAGGTGCTCAGGGCTGCGGTGGGGAGAGATGCCTCCCCCCAAGCCCCAGAACTGCCACGGCGCCCTACCCCTTCCCCCAGCCCTGACTCAGCTCAGCCCCAAACCTGCTGCGGCTGGGGGACAGGCGCCCCTACCTTGGCCCCAACTCAGCTAAGCCTGGACCTGCTGCAGCTGGGGGAGAGGTGCTTCTCCCCCCGAGCCCAGGTGCTGCTGTGGGAACAGAGAGCTAAGGGGAGTCCTTTCTCCCCACCATAGCCCCGGAGAGCCCCAGTGCACTCCAAAACCCTATTCTCCAGTTCCACCCCAGAGCCTGCACCTCCAGCTGGAGCCCTCACCCCCGCCACACCCCAACCCTTTGCCCCACCCCTGAACCCCTCATCCCTGGCCCCACCCCAGAGCCCGCAACCCGCCCCACCCCCCAACTCTCTGCCCTAGTCCTGAGTACCTCATCCACGGCCTCACCCCAGAGCCCACACCCCGAGCCGGAGCCCTCTCCCTCCCCCTCTGCCCCCCCACACATCACCTCCATATTGGTGCACATAACAAAATTCATTCCACACATGGGAAAAATTAGAGGGAACACTGGGGACTGCTACCAAAATTCTCTGATCAAAGTCACATGGGGTACATGAACACCTGAAATGGAACCCATAGGGACAATACTCAAAGAAGAAGTCAGTGTTATGCTACATGCTATAAATTTACCCAGAGAAATATGGCCGTAAATATTGGGCACATGGCACTTACTTGTGTCCATTTAAAGCTGCATGGTGTAAAGCAGTGTAACCCGAACTGTCTGTGCAGTTTATATTTGGGCCTCGCCAGATGCTGCAAATAAAACACAATTGTAAAATTACTGTTTGTAATGGCAAACCAAAATGTTTGAAGATAGGCAAAATTATAATACGAATGTAAAGATCCTACAATGTAAGTGGCTAATTTATTGGGCACAAATTATCTAGAAATGCCTTGTATGTGGAAAGTGACATATTGATGATAAAGTCATTTATAAAAATCATTTTGCGTATGTTTATCTTATAACAATCTTGAACTTCATGTAGGGCAATTCTTAACGATTAATGACTATTTTGTAATTTCAGTCAGATCTCTTCTTCCAGCAATAAGGTTCTGTTACTTGGAATTCTCTACTGAATATATTGAGATACATTGTGATTACATATACACCAGTTTTTCACCAGTATAACTTTGTTGACTTCAGTTCAATTACTCCTATTTTATATTAGTGTGAAATTAGTTGTTGCCAATAACCTCCTTTAAAGAGATACTGTCAATTTAAAAATCACATTCTGCCCATTATATGTACTTCTTGTTTTGACAAATAACTGCTCAGATTATATAACTGAAAGATCAGTGAAAAATATTTTCTCTATTAAGCATGCTAACATTATGCATTTGACAGTAATTTTTGTATCATCAGCTTCATTATTTGTCCTTTACAATCAGTTACCCTGTTGATTACCTTGGTTATTCACAAAACAACATGGCAAAAAAAAAGACAGTTATTCACCTGCTTGTAACTGTTGTTCTTCGAGAGGTGTTGTTCACGTCCATTCCAATTAGGTGTGCACGCACTGCATGCACGGTCATCAGAAACTTTTTCCCTTAGCAGCTCCCGTCGGGTCGGTCAGGAAGCCCCCTCGAGTGGCGCCCTTGTAGCGCTCAATATATGACCCTGCCGACCTAACCCCCCTTTGGTTCCTTCTTGCCAGATACTCTGACAGAGGGGAAGAAAGGTGGGTATTGGAATGGACGTGAACAACACCTCTCGAAGAACAACAGTTACAAGAAGGTGAGTAACCGTTTTTTCTTCTTCGAGTGATTGTTCATATCGATTCCAATTAGGTGACTCCCACGGGGGTGGGATCGAAGTTAAGGAATCACTGACTGGAGCACTGCTCTACTGGGAGCTGCATCATCTCTAGCATGCTGTGTGATGGCATAGTGGGTAGCAAAGGTATGCACCAAGGACCAGGTCGCTGCTCTGCAGATCTCTTGGATGGGATCTGGGCCAGGAAAGCGGTGGAAGAGGCCTGAGCCCTTGTCGAGTGGGCCATTATAGCCAGGGCTGAAACCTTGGCAAGGTCATAGCAGGAATGGATACAATCCATAATCCAGGAAGAGATGCACTGTGAGGACACTAGAAGCCCCTTCATCCAGTCCACAGCCGCAACAAACAGCTGATTTGACTTTGTGCACTCAGTGTAGAATGCTAATGCCCTGCGCACATCTAAAGAGTGAAACTTCTGCTCCTGTGCATTTGCATAAGGCTTGGGGAAGAAAATGGGTAGAAAAATGTCTTGGCGGAGGTGGAATTGGGATACTACCTTGGGGAGAAAAGCTAGGTGCGGCCTGAGTTGTACCTGTGCTTTTGGAAGACTGTGTACGGGGAGGTTGGAGGTTAATGCTTTTGGCTCCAATACCCTCCTGGCCGATGTGATTGCCACCAGAAAGACTACCTTCCACAAGAGATACAGACAGGAATATGTAGCAAGCAGCTCAAATGGGGCTCCAATATCACCTACCTAGGACCAGATTGAGGTCCCAAGTCGGTACAGGTGGGCAAAACTGAGGGTATAAGCATTCCAGGCCCTTAAGGAAACGGCCCACCATAGGACTGGTCAAGACTGAACAGCCCAACTCTCCAGGGTGGAATGCTGAGATGGCCACAGGGTGCACCTGGATAGACGATCCGGTCAGGCCTTGCCACTTCAGGTGTAGGAGGTAGTCCAGGATGAACAATATAGATGCCTGGAGTGGAGATACTTGACTGAGATTACAACAGCATGAAAACCGTTTCCATTTGGCCAGGTAGGTGGCCCTGGTGGAAGGTTTCCTGCTACCAAGGAGCATCTCCCTCACCGATTCCGTGCACTGGAGCTCCCTTGCGTTTAACCATGCTTCCATGCCGTGAGGTGCAGGGACTGGAGGTCTGGGTAAAGCAGGTGGCTGTGGTCCTGTCTAATCAGATCGGGAGGGAGTGGCAGCGCAATTATGGTGCTGCCTGACATGTCTAGAAGTGTGGTATACCAATGTTGGCGCGGCCACGCTGGAGCAAGCAGAATTACCTCTGCCTTGTCCCTGCGGATCTTGAGGAGAATCTTGAGGAGAACCTTGAGGAGGAACCTTGAGGAGGATTCTTGAGGAGAACCTTGAGGAGGAACCTTGAGGAGGATTCTTGAGGAGAACCTTGTGGACGAGTGGTATCCAAGCCACCACGGATGGTAAGAAGGAACCAAAGGGGGGTCAGGTTGGCAGGGTCATATATTGAGCACTATGAGGGCGCCACTCCAGGGGGCTCCCTGGCTGACCCGACGGGAGCTGCTCAGGGAAAAAGTATCCGACAACCATGCACGCGGCGCGCGCACACCTAATTGGAATCGACGTGAAGAAGAACCTTTTTTTTAAAGTAGGAAAATATGATTGTAAAACTACAAAAATCAATGCAGCACCTGAAAGTACTTTCAATTCATTTTTAATTGATTAAATTTCAAAATATGTCCCTTTAAATTGTGGAAGCATTTAGTACTATATTACTTTATCTAATATGGACTTTTAAAAAATTAATGTTTTAACTTTCAGTGCATGGAATTATGAGAATTAAGCAGCTGTCCTGATTCATACCGAGTATGAACATAATTTTCAGCCTTCACAGACAAACAATATTCTTCCTTTACTTCCTTAGGGAATTATGTGCTGTGTTTTCAAAGAAAATGGTCTGAAGCAATTCAGTTAAAAAAACAAATTCTGCTTTTACTGTAGTTTGCTATGACCAAAGTCACCAGACATGGCTGTAGAAATGGCCAGATGTGTCTAATAGATTTTTTAAAAATACTCTTATATTAAGGTCTGTATTTGTTCTCTAGAGATTACCTATTTCCATATTTCAATCTTTTTTCAGTACTTGTGCCTGAATGATTAGTTAGTTCAGAATTATAAATAATTGTATTTTTCCAAGAAGAATATTATAGCCATTCTATATAAATGGCACCGTACATTATGGACAGCTTGATTCTATGAAGTGCTAAATACCTCACCTCCCACTGAAATCAATAGAAATTGAGGACACTCAGCCCCTTGCAGGTTCAGGCTTCAAATGTCTTCTTGGAAGTTATTACGAAGCAAAATCTATTTCTTGGTGTCTTTCAAGAATTATAAAGCTGTATTTCAATTTTCCTATGTTCTAACATTATACATACAAGCACTATGTCTATACTTTTTTACCCAGAGATTCTTACTGTGTGTCCAATAATAGGAACTCCAGCCACTTTGAAAATGTTACTCAATATGTCATGAGAGCAACTTGCAGCTGTAAGAGTCACCTTTATCTCTGGACCCTTCAATTAAAAAGTTAATTTCAGCTTCCTGAAGAAGGAAGAATTGAAAGGCATTATGGCATATTAAAAAATTGACAAAAGAAACATTATTAGATGCTAATTCCTTTCTTCTAAAGATGACATATCCACTAATTTGTCACTGATGGCTGTACTTAGGCTTAGCCTCCAGACAAATCAAAGAACAAAAATTGTTTCCATTCAATAGAAAAAAGACGGAGTATCTCTAATTCAATGCTATGTAGAAAAAGACCAGACCAAAAATTGTTTCATCTCAACATATTTGATTCCTTATTTTTAAGGTGTCAATTCAATAAATAGTTGTTCATGGGATACTAACTTTTCCTCTTTTTTGCTTTATTACTTTCTCTAAGAGTTATCTTGCATTGCTTATTACTTTGCTTTAGAGACAACTGATGAATGATGGAATCATTTAAAAACAAATTCTTGCCATTTAATTTCTCTTCTGTGAAATCAACACATTTATTAGGCCAAATATACCCTTAAAAAGGGGGGAAGGGAGTGATGAGTAAATGTATTTTACAGCTATTAATATAGTACTTAATATTTTACTGTTTTAGTTTTTCTTACGCAACACTGAAAGAATGTATTCAAAATACAGCTGAATCTAAAATTATTAAGGCCTTTATTCTGAAAACACTTAAACATGTCCTTAGATTTAAGTACATGTGTATTTTAAGTACATGAAATCCATAACTATTGTACAAACTATGTACTTAAAATACAAAACTATTGAAGTCAATAGGATTAGTCATATGCTTAAAGTAAAGCACATGCTTATTTGTAGGATCAGGGCGTATATTGTTAAGCCCAGACTGTGTACCGAGGGCCATAGCTAAAGTTTTCAAAAGTAGAGTTGACCAGAGGACAATAATTCCATTTTGCAATGATTTCGAGGTTTCATATTATGTTTTTGTTCTGGATTGGAATCAAAACAAAACCTTTCAAACATTTTTGTGAAATGAAATTGTATCAAAAAGTCTGGTTTTGGATTGAAAAGGTCAGGTTCTCAAGTCAGGTTTCAGACCATCTCTTGCTCTCTCTCTCTCTCCAAGTGCCTTCAGAGCTGGGAGACCAGAGAACAGCAGCTGCTGATTGGGTACCCAACTCTGAAGGCAGCGCCGCTGCCAGCAGCAGCGGAGAAGTAAGGGTGGCATGGTATGGATTGCTACCCTTACATCTGTGGTGCTGCTAGTGGCGGCACTGCCTTCAGAGTTGGGTGCCCAGACAGCGACCACCGTTCCCTACTCTGCCTTCAGAGCTGGGTGGCTGTATATGTACTTATGTGGCAGGAGTGGGGTGGGGATGTAAACGACTACAGACACAAAGAAGGGGGACACGATCAAATAAGTTTGAGAACCACTATACTAGACTATGTGGAGAGACCCTTTCTTTAAATACATTTTCAGCAATGTAGATGTCAGAGATGATAACCTCGCTCTGAGACTTTTGGGCTGTTTAAGAAAACAATTAGGGAGGAATTAGGGAGGTGGCTTGGACCTCTCTCTCTCTCTCTCCCCCCGCCTCCTCCCCTTCCTTCCCCCTGCAGAAAACAGAACCTCTCTGCCTCAGTCCCCTCCTCTTTCACTTCCCCTGCCCCTGGAGAAACCAGGATTTCTACCCGCTCCTCTCCCCTCCCCTCCCTGTATGTTGCCAAGGAGGAGGAGTCTGCGCGCCCTCCCGCATTGTGCCCCTGACCCCCACCCCTAAAAAGAGAGAAGGGGAGGATCGGCCCTGGGAAAGCCTCTCTCCTACGCCACCAAGGGACCTTAATTACTTTGACTAGTTTTGGGCCTTGGCCACTTTCCTGGGATGATCCTACTCCTTTTCTCTCTCATCTCTCATGTTTTCACTCTCCTCCTCTGCCACTGCCTCCTCCTGCCCCTCAGGTTTCTCCTCCCCTGCAGACTGCACAGTGAGGGTCTGACAGGAAGCAAGCCGTGGCAATTGTCAGTGTGGCTTGGGGTGCTGGTTTCACTAGCCACAGGATGCATGTTGTGCTCTAACTGCCCCTTGTGGACCTTGGAGGCATACTTGAGGTACTTAGAGGATGTTAATATAGTCCAGCAAGGTCCACATAGGGCAGTGATTGAGCAATACCAGGGATTATGGAAAATTAGAGACGGCTGGCATTTTCTCTTCTTCCCCTGTGCTATCAGGATCACTTCTGAGAAAAAAGGAAAATGGTTACAACTTGTTCATTCCAAATGCTATTATTTATTGATTTATTGATTTATCTTTGGTCTTCTAAAAAGTAATATTGAAAATAATGCAGCAGTTAAAAAAATCTGCAATAGATTCCTTCCCCTTTTGGTGAAAGGTTCTCTTAAAAATAGAATTATATTCTATAAGGAATTAGCTTGGATTCAAGCCTGTTGACCTTCATGTTTCCCATAGGATTTTTGACTAGTTGCGGAAGGCATGAAATATTTGGGAGAAACTCCTACTTGTCCTGCCTCATGGGTGGAAGGCTCTTTAAGGACAAGATGTTAAAAATCCTTGGGGTCTTTGTCTTAACTAACATTCTAATGAGATTTTAGACTCCTCTACGTCTACAGCAGTTTGCTGCTAACACAATGCACACCTTGAACTAAGAGAGGAACATCCTCTGACAAAGGAGAGGTTAAGACCGAGAGACTAGAATTGCTGGGCAGTAGCACTGGTGTTTGAGAACCTTCCCTTGCTCAGATAGACATGCTACAGTGGCTGTACAACTATGTCATATCTGGGCCACTTTTCTCCCTTAATACTGACGTACTGCTACAGGATTAAAGCCATTTGTATTGTCTATTGGCATGATGGTGGCATGAGATATTAGACCTCTCTTCTGCACTGCCACATCCGGCCCGTGGGACCCTCCTGCCTGGCCCCTGAGCTCCTGGCCCGGGAGGCTAGGACCTGGGCCCTCCCCTGCTGTTTCCCCTCCCCCGCAGCCTCAGCTCACTGCACCACCAGCGCAATGCTCTGGGCTGCGGGGAGGCAGAGCCGCTGCCTGACCCGGTGCTCTGTGCTGCACAGTGGTGGCTGGCTCCAGCCAAGCAGTGCAGCTGCCTGTCCTGCTGCTCTGGGCAGTGCGGCTGTAGCGCCGCTAGCCACCGGTGCTCCAGGCAGCGCGGTAAGGGGGCAGGGAGCAAGGGGGGTTGGATAGAGGACAGGGGAATTTGGGGTGGTGGTCAGGGGGCGGAGGTGTGGATAGGGGTCAGGATGGTCAGAGGGTGGGGAACGGGGGGGGGGTTGAATGGGGGCAGGGGTCCTGGGGGTCAGTCAGGAAGGAGAGGGGGGTTGGATGGGGCAGCAGGGGGCAGTCAGGAGCAGGGTTCCGGGGGCAGTCAGGGAGAAGGGGTGGTTGGGTGGGGCAGGGGTCCCGGGGAGACAGTCAGGAATGAGAGAAGAGGTTGGATGGGCTGGCGGGGGGCAATCAGGGGACAGGGAGGGGTGGATGGGGCAGGGGTCCTGGGGGTGGGGCATCAGAGGGCGAGAAGCGGGGGGGATTGGATAGAGGATGGGGGCTGGGCCACGCCTGGCTGTCTGGGGAGGCATAACCTCCCCTAACTGGCCCTCCATACAATTTTGGAAAGCCGATGTGGCCCTCAGGTCAAAAACTTTGCCTGCCCCTGGGCTAGATTGATTTGCTTTGCTGCTGAGAAAAGCCAGTGAAAGGAGTGGTCAAATGGCAGGCTGCACTGACACACTCACAGACCCAAACTTTATGGAACTGGTGGGATACAGAAGGTCTGCTAGCACAGGTAGGCTAGTGTGATGGGCTAGACTACTTTTGCTACACTCCTATGCAAAGCCTATGGAAGATGTGATAACATAGTGGGTTGGGCTGAGCCACACTGTTGGAGGGAGCCAGAAAGAATGTAGTCTACTGACACAGGCCAGCTGCCACTATTGGTCAGACCACTCTGCTATGTTGCTGAAGGAAGCCCAAGGGAAGTGTGGTGACATGACAGGCTGGTTTAGGCTGTACTGCATGGACACTGACATTCATGGACACTGAGGGAGCCAGAATTAGTGCAGATTCAGCAGAGGGGATCCTCAGTTTGCCCTAAAAGGAAAGTCGAAAGGCTCCAATTACTGGAAATCTAATTCATTTGAGGTTTCCAGCAGTTTGTGAGTGGAGATTCTCACACTCTAAAGCTCTCTGTTGTGTCTAGTAGTTAGTTTAAAGCAGCTCTCAGAGTTTAGAGTATATGGTGCAGGAGTGCAGTGCTGCAGCAGTCCCACAGAGGAAGTCCTATTTCAAAGAAGGAAGGGGAGGAGCATAAATTGCCTTCCTTGTGAGATTAGCAAGTTTAACCCATGAGTAGTGACAAGACCAGTGGATATGAGATGCATTTAATAGTTTATGTCTTATGGAAGACAACTCTTTGTCTCTAAAGGGAACGTGAAACAAATCAAGTTACCATTCAGTCTCCAGGAAAGAATATTCCTTAACAGAAAAATGAGTCTTTAAGTGATTTTGTATTTAATACCACTCAAACTTGCTATTCCAAATTTCTTCTGTGCATTTAGCAAACAGAAACTTTTCACAGGGTTTTATAAACATTAGTAAAGTCTGGGAAATCTTGCTGTTAGCTAATGTAAGAGTGAGTTTTATGAAATTTATTGAGCCTGTCCTAATACTTTTAAAAATATAATGAAATTGTAGTTTTATTTTATGAAGCAAATTTCCTTTTTGAAGACTTTACTTTTTTCAAGGAAGTAAAGCTTAAATTGATGCTGAATAAAAACTATGTAATTGAATCCAACAATTAATTTCTTCTATTAACTATTTCCTGAAGAAAAGCACAAAGGAACTTAATTGTGTTTCTTGTGCTGCTTCAACTGCATTGGCAGAAACATGAAGACTTTTGGTGGCATTTACTCTCAGTGTAGACAAAATTGACCTTTTTAAGCAGATGGAAAATATTAACCAAAAAAACTTTTTTAAAGTCTGAATAAGTTAAATTAAAATGAACAGCAACAACAAAACCCATCAATGTAGCATTTCTAGAATGTTAAAATTGCAAGAAAAACATTTGAGATAGGAAATTCCAAAAGTTAAAGCTGATTTTACAATGTTAACTGAGCCATATCACAAATCCTGAACATATTAATACACCAGAAAATCTTCATTGTGAAGTAAGTATTGCTACACATGCAACATACCTAACACAAAAGCAAGGAAATTAGACGTTAAACCACCTAACACTACATAGCCTATACTCCTCCACACACAGGCCTGCACCTTGCCATACTCCTGAGGGCATTCTATGCCAAAAAATTAAAAATTCTGCACCAAAAAATTATAAATTCTGTTCACAGTATTTTAAAATTCTGCAAAATTCATTTCTCAAATAAATGTGGAGGCTCTAGCATGGCATTGGGGAGCACAGACCACTGGCTGTATAGAGGTGGGAGATCATTGTGCAGCTCCCCCCAGTGACACGGACTCAGAGGTGAGCCTGCATACAAACCTGACACACCACAAGGACTGGGCCTGCCCCAGAAACACCCCATGGGGGGCCCTGCCCCTCCATGCCAGGTGCACCAGGTGTGGGCATGCAGGCTCAGCAAGGCAGGATCCAAGTGTGGAGGGACTTTGTGAGTGGGGATTCAGGTCTGGGTTGAGAGGGTTCTGTATGGGGCAATCTGGGTGCGGGCAGCTCAGTGGGCGATCTGGATGCGGGGGGGATCTGGATGCACAAGGGCTTGTTGTGGAGTTCTGCGTGCAATGGTAATGGGACTCTGCAGGGGGGTCCAGGTGAAGGTGGTTGGGGCTCAGTGGGTGGGTATGGGTGTGGGGGGATAGAGCTTGGCAGGGGGGTCTCGGTGTTGGGAGCTCAGTGGGGGACTCCAGATGTTGGGGACTGGGGCTTAGTGGGGTGGGGATCCAGGTGCAGCGGATTGGGGCTTCTTAGGGTTGGAATCCAGGTGCAGGTGGCTCGATGGGGTGATCCAGGTACAGGGGGAGTGGGGCTTGTCAGGAGGAGTTCTGGGTGCAGGGGGAGTGAGGCTCAGCAGAAGGGTCTGGGTATGAGGGGGTCTGGATGCATGGGGGTTGGGTGTATAGGGAAGCAGCTCCCTGTACAGTGATCTCTCCCCCTGCAGCTGAGGAGTGATGGACGCAGGAAGAGTACAGGAGCAGTTTGCAGAGCTTCCTACAGCCAGGGGCAGAAATCTGGAGGTGGGTCTGACACAGCCCTGGATGCCATGCAGCCAGGGGAAGAGGAAGTCCCATCCTCCCCAGCCCAGATGGGAATAGCAGCTGAGCCCAGCACAGGATAGGAGGCACCAGCCAGGTCTTCCCCAGTCCAGCCCCTTGGCCCACAGTGATTTACATCTCTGCCAGCTGTCCTGGGCACCCAAAACATACTGCTGGGGAGGGTCATATGACCGCTCTTGTGTCTTCCCTTTTCTTCCCCATCAGAAAGTCATTTTTCTTCAGGGAAGCAAAGAAATCTGCAGGGGACACAAATTCTGTACATGCGCAGTGGTGCAGAATTCTCCCAGGAGTAATTACCATTACCACAACCTACCATACAGTACAGACCATATATCACAGCTTGAATTTGTCCCCCTCAACTTTCCCCTCTACAGAAACCCCTTAACCATACTAACTTCGCCCAACTCTAGTAGTTGTATGTGCTTTGGGTAGTAATTTGGTGTGACGGGAGTGGGTAGTTTGGTGAACACAATGATGAGAGGCTGGCATTCCTAGGGGGACAGTTATGGTTGTGGTGTATAGTACTGCAAATTTTAGCTACTATCTGTACAAAGGGCAAAATTTTCCCCTTAAACTATGAGGTGCATTGGGAGGACTGGATGGCTGAGCAGAGAGTTCCTGTGAAGAACAAAATGACTAAATGTTGTTGAGGGGGAATTATTCTGTTTATATTATTACATTGTATTGTCATTTCAACAGGGCCAAATGTAAAGTCAGACATCTAGAAACAAAGAATGCAGGACATACTTTCAGGATGGGAGACTATTTTGGGAAGCAGTATCTCTGAAAAAGACTTGTGGGTCATGGTGGATAATCATCAGCTGAACATGTGCTCTCAGTGTGATGCAGTAGCCAAAAAGTCTAATGTGATCCTTGGATGTATAAACATGGGTATATTGAGTAGGAGTACAGAGGTTATATTACCTCTATATTTGGCACCAGTACACCTGCTATTGGAAAACGGTGTCCATTTCTGGTGTCCACACTTCAAGAAGGATGTTGAAAAACTGATGAAGGTTCAGAGAAGTGTCTTGAGAATGATTAAAGGACTGGAAAACATGCCTTAATGTTAAAGATCCAAGGAGCTCAATCTATGTAGCTTATCAAAAAGAAAGCTAAGTGGTGACTTGGTCACAATCTATAAATTCCTACATGAGGAACAGAAATTTGATAATAGAGAGCTCTTCAATCGGGCAGACAAGAACTAACTGTTGAACGTTGAAGCTAGACAAATTTAAACTACAATAAAATAAAGTGCAAAATGTTAACAGTGAGGGTAATTAAATATTGGAACAACTTACCAAATGTTCTGATAGATTCTTAATTACTGGAAAATTTTAAGTTATGATTGGATGTTTTTTCTAAAAGATATGCTCTCATTCAAATGGGAATTAATTCAGAGAAGCCTGTACTTTCCAGCAGGCAGACTAGATTACCATAATGGTCTCTTCTGGTTTTATAATCTATGAACCTACACCAAAATACAAAAAAAAAGCAGTGTACACTTCCCCGTAGTGTTCAGGGGATCATGACAACAATGAGATCATAATATGTCCTCTCTCATGTTAGCTGGACCTCACAGCTAGCATTCAAGAGAGATCTAGGTCCACATAAGGCCCTATGCTTGGACAGGTACACTTACAGGGAAAGAGGTAGTATTAAAATGTGGACAGTAAATGAATTCTCAGAGATAAGTGATAAAATAATGAAAGTGCCCACGTCCTTCAATGTCATGACAGTTTTCAAGTTGGCATTCTCAACTCTGGCACTAATCTAATCTTCACAATGTCCAAATATTTCAGAGACTGTCATTTGGTACGAGTAGAATGGAACTGGATTTCAAGCTGTGTCTTTCACCATGTTTCATTCTCAGTTGACTGCTAAAGCTTTTACAGTTTCACTGAAAGATGTTGTGTCACCTTGAAAATCATGATCACAACCAGTCCTGTGTGTTTCACATGGGTATGTTGATGTTTGCAGCATTTTACTGACACATGACTTACACTCTTACTAACTCACTATTCTCACCAAGTTGCTCACTTCCTTTATGAGTTACAGCAGAATCAAATTCAATGTACTTCCAACTATGAATACATTGTATAGGTCATACTGGAGATAAAAGTATGAAAGAAATTGTTTAGCCCACAGTGAATAGCAGTTTTTTCATTGCTTTTATTTGTTATTTAGAGACAGTCACTTCATTCACCCTTGTGGAAAGGACCCAAACAAGGACCTATGCACCACTTTATTAATTATTTTTTACAGTAAAGCCTATGAGCCTCCACTGAGCTAGGCACTGTACAAACATAGAATTATAGATAGTCCATGCCCCCAAATATTTACAATCTGAATAGACTACACAAAAGGTAAGAGAAAAGGATATAAAGAGATATGCAGAATTACAGAGTAAAGGTTTGCACAAATCATGTTAGTTCCATGTTGTTGGGGTTTTTTTAGGGGAGGCAGGAAGCTTGACAGCAGGTTGTTTTATTTTGTAATTCTTTTGGCTGGGGTTTTGTTAGGAGGGAATTAGGTAAACAGAAAGACAAAGGAAGGGAGAGGAAACCTAGAATACAGAAGTTGTAAGTGGACTAACGCAGAAGAGAAGAGAGATGGAAGGAAGGAAAGAGGGGAGCATGGAGGGCGGGTGGAGTGAGGCTGAGGTGAAAAGCCTGTGAGATAGCTGGAGCAAACAGGCAATCAGCACAGGAATAAGAATGCTATAGAACGCTATAGAAAGCAGTCCAGTGACATCATCAGTAGCCAGTGGTCCCTGCTGAGATTGCTCACTAGGTTGCTCTTGCTCTTAAGTTTCACTGATCCCTGGGTCTAGCTCCTCCCTGGAATTACTTTCTTCTCTGAACCTACATGGCTAGGAAGAGGAAGGTGGCACTTCAGGTGTCAATGCCCCTGGAGTGGATGGGGAAAGGAGGTCACACCTGCACATTACTGGGTCTGAGCTTATTATGTGGCAGGGATGGCTCTGGTTGTGCCTCATGTGTCCTTAACCCCTACTACTGTAGTATCTGCTGAGGCTGCTCCTTGAGTCCCAGTTAAGACCTTAAATGGAGGGGCAAAAGACATATAGATTTCTTTTATTGCTAAGATTATGACTCATATTTTCATATGTGCATGTTCACTTTTGCATACACCTGATATGCAGACCCAAGTTAGGGTCACATGAGTGAGGAGTTATGTGCCTGCAAAAATTCCTGATTTGCTCATGTTAATTTGGTCACACAGGTTGGGCACACACAAAAATGTGCACACACTTTTGAAGAGCACTTTTGAAAATATGGACCTTTCTGCACGTTATACACACCATCAAATTGTTAAAATGCAAAACCATAATTTTGTCTCATTGTGAACAAATGCCCACTAGCTCCCATCCCTCTTTTATTTGATACCTAGTTACCACATGGTCCACAATTAGGGTGACCATATTTCCCTGTGCTGAATACAGGACACCTAGTAAAATTACTATTATTCAAGCGAGTTCAATGGCAATCAATCAGAACTATGCAGCACAAATGTTCAAATTAACATCAAGTTGACTGAGCCCCCATTAAAAAGAAAGACTGCACAGTTGGATTCTTTTTATTTACCTTCTTATCTTTTATCAAGCATTCTTAAAACTACAATACCCACCTGGGGAAGTGAGGAAGCAGATTGACCAAGCGAGATGGGTACCCAGAAGTCACCTACTGCAGGACAGGCCCAACAAGGAAAATAACAGAACACCACTGGCCATCACCTACAGCCCCCAGCTAAAACCTCTCTAGCACATCATCAATGATCTACAACCTATCCTGTAAAACGATCCCCCACTCTTACAGACCTTGGGAGACAGGCCAGTCCTCGCTTACAGACAGCCCCTCAACCTGAAGCAAATACTCACCAGCAACTACACACCACACCACAGAAACACTAACCCAGGAACCAATCCCTGTAACAAACCCCGCTGCCTACTCTGTTCCCATATCTACTCTAGCAACACCATGAGAGGACCCAACCACATGAGCCACACCATCAGGGGCTCATTCACCTGCACATCTTCCTAATGTGATATATGCCATCGTGTGCCAGCAATGCCCCTCTGCCATGTACATTGGCCAAACCGGACAGTCTCTATGTAAAAGAATAAATGGACAAAAATCAGACACCAGGAATGGTAACATACAAAAGCCAGTAGGAGAACACTTCAATCTCCCTGGACATTCTATAACAGATTTAAAAGGAGCCATACTTCAACAAAAAAACTTCAGAAACAGACTTCAAAGAGAAACTGCAGAGCTACAATTTATTTGCAAATTTAACACCATTAATTTGGGGTGGAATAGGGACTGGGAGTCGCTGGCTCACTACAAAAGCAATTTTCCCTCTCTTGATATTGACATCTCCTCATCAATTATTGGGAGTGGACCACATCCACCCTGATTCCATTGGCCCTGTCAATGTTGGTTCTCCACTTGTAAGGTAACTCCCTTCTCTTCATGTGTCAGTATACTTATGCCTGCATCTGTAATTTTCACTCTATGCATCTGAAGGAGTGGGGTTTTTACCCATGAAAGCTTATGCCCAAATAAATCTGCTAGTCTTTAAGGTGCCACCAGACTCCTCATTGTTTTTCTTATCTTTAAGGCTTTAGAGTTCACACAGGGCGGGTGACACACACAACCCTATCCCACACACACACAAGGGGAGAGATAACACACACACACTCTCATACATCTCTCTCATACAGGGGTTTGACCAACCAACCAACCCGACCCGACCCAGTGCTCTCCGCCCTCCATGCCTGGCTGGGCCCCCGAGACAGAACCGCCTGTCCTGGTACCTGGCACTGTGTCTTCCCGAGGCAACACATGGGGGCATGCAAAGTCACATTCCCCCCCAGATTTCTGCCAGGGTTCACACCAGAATGTGGCCAGCAACAGCCTTGCAGCACTGTGTGGGAGGGAAGGGACGGGAGCTGCTCCAGTCGCAAGGGATGACCTGGCCCCTGTCTTGGCAGAGCTCACTTCTTCTTCTCTCCCCCTACGCCCACCCATGGCTGGAAGCAGCTTGTTCCTTCCTGCCTGCACAGTGTCAAAAGGCAACTAACACCTCCAGACTACTACTGGCCACCAACATAAGCCAGTCGCCTCCTGTCACCTCTGGCTACAGTGCAGGCAGAAAGGGGTTAAGCTCTAAGGGTGCACTGTGCACCAGGGCCCAGGGAACCTGACTGCAGGGGCGTCAGCAAACTGTCCAGAGAGGTGGCTCAGTAGGGGAGGGTGCCTAGGGGACGGAGCAGCCCCACGTTCCCTGGGGGCAGGACCTGGGGTGGGGGAGTGAAGAGGGTGCTAAGTCCTTGCCCCAGGGGCTGCTGTGGAGCTGCAGGTTTGGGGCGTGAACAGGCTGGAAATTGCTACCCCTGCCACCACCACCACCACTCCAGAGCTTAGCTGAGGGGCGGAGAGGCTTCCCTGTGCCAGCGCTGTGCAGGGCTTTGGCACAAGCAGGTCTCAGCACCTCATGGCCAGTGCTCCAAACCAGAATTGTCTTGGGTTTTCCAAGGGTGCCTGCCCAGCCAGAGGCAGTGGTGGAAGGAAGGAGCATGCCGGCCAGGCTGCTGGTGAATTGAGTGCTCTGACCAGGGGCCGATTCTCCGCAGAGCGCTGGGAGTGGGACAAGCCCTGCCAGTGGCGATATGGAGGGACTGGAGAAGTGAACAAGAAAAGCAGGGAGAGGACAGTGAGAGGGGGAGCACATAAAGGGCTGATGGGTGGGCAACAGAAGCGACATGTAACTGGCCGCTGTCTGGCGCCTGCCCGCACTCACCAGCCACTGCAGCTCGCAACGCACAGCCAGTGCCAGCCGGAAATGGGACGGGGAGTGGGGCCCTGCTGGCTCAGAGCCAGCACGCTGCAGGGACAGAAGCGACTTTGTCTGTACAAAGTGCAAGCTGGTCTCCATATTGGAAGAGAAGATTGAAGGTCTGGAGCAACAGATAACGACCCTGCGTTGCATACGAGAAACTGAGGATTTTCTGGACAAAACTCAGGATAGGCTTCTAGGGGCACAAAGCTCTAAAGATATAGAGCAGGTTGCACAGAGGAGCCAAGAGGCCAGTGAAGCAGCTTGGCAACATGTGACCTCCAGAAGAGGTAAGCGGAATGTCCGGGTTCCAGTAACACAGACACAGGTAACTAACCGCTTTCATGTTCTCTCCGCAGGTACCGTTGCGGAGAGTGGACCAGATGATATGTCTGGGGCGAGAAAGCAGAAGGAGACTCCGCTGGTTGGAAGGCATGAGATGCAATGTCCTGAGGTTGGGGGTTCCACGACCACCACTCCCAAGAGGAGAAGGCGGGTGGTGGTGGTCGGGGACTCTCTCCTCCGGGGGACTGAGTCATCTATCTGCCGCCCTGACCGGGAAAACCGAGAAGTCTGCTGCTTGCCGGGGGCTAAGATTCGCGATGTGACGGAGAGACTGCCGAGACTCATCAAGCCCTCGGATCGCTACCCCTTCCTGCTTCTCCACGTGGGCACCAATGATACTGCCAAGAATGACCTTGAGCGGATCACTGCGGACTACGTGGCTCTGGGAAGAAGGATAAAGGAGTTTGAGGCACAAGTGGTGTTCTCGTCCATCCTCCCCGTGGAAGGAAAAGGCCTGGGTAGGGACCGTCGAATCGTGGAAGTCAACGAATGGCTACGCAGGTGGTGTCGGAGAGAAGGCTTTGGATTCTTTGACCATGGGATGGTGTTCCATGAAGGAGGAGTGCTGGGCAGAGACGGGCTCCATCTTACGAAGAGAGGGAAGAGCATCTTTGCCAGCAGGCTGGCTAACCTAGTGAGGAGGGCTTTAAACTAGGTTCACCGGGGGAAGGAGACCAAAGCCCTGAGGTAAGTGGGAAAGAGGGATACTGGGAGGAAGCACAGGCAGAAATGTCTGTGAGGGGAGGGCTCCTGCCTCATACTGGGAATGAGGGGCGATCAACAGGTTATCTCAAGTGCTTATATACGAATGCACAAAGCCTTGGAAACAAGCAGGGAGAACTGGAGGTCCTGGTGATGTCAAGGAACTATGATGTGATTGGAATCACAGAGACTTGGTGGGATAACTCACATGACTGGAGTACTGTCATGGATGGTTATAAACTGTTCAGGAAGGACAGGCAGGGCAGAAAAGGTGGGGGAGTAGCACTGTATGTAAGGGAGCAGTATGACTGCTCAGAGCTCCGGTACGAAACTGTAGAAAAACCTGAGTGTCTCTGGATTAAGTTTAGAAGTGTGTGCAACAAGAGTGATGTAGTGGTGGGAGTCTGCTATAGACCACCGGACCAGGGGGATGAGGTAGATGAGGCTTTCTTCCGGCAGCTCACAGAAGCTACTAGATCACATGCCCTGATTCTCATGGGTGACTTTAATTTTCCTGATATCTGCTGGGAAAGCAATACTACGGTGCATAGACAATCCAGGAAGTTTTTGGAAAGCGTAGGGGACAATTTCCTGGTGCAAGTGCTAGAGGAGCCAACTAGGGGGGGCGCTTTTCTTGACCTGCTGCTCACAAACCGGGTAGAATTAGTGGGGGAAGCAAAAGTGGAATCTGGGAGGCAGTGACCATGAGTTGGTTGAGTTCAGGATCCTGACGCAGGGAAGAAAGGTAAGCAGCAGGATACGGACCCTGGACTTCAGGAAAGCAGACTTCGACTCCCTCAGGGAACGGATGGCCAGGATCCCCTGGGGGACTAACTTGAAGGGGAAAGGAGTCCAGGAGAGCTGGCTGTATTTCAAGGAATCCCTGTTGAGGTTACAGGGACAAACCATCCCAATGAGTCGAAAGAATAGTAAATATGGCAGGCGACCAGCTTGGCTTAACGGTGAAATCCTAGCGGATCTTAAACATAAAAAAGAAGCTTACAAGAAGTGGAAGCTTGGACATATGACCAGGGAAGAGTATAAAAATATTGCTCGGGCATGTAGGAATGAAATCAGGAGGGCCAAATCGCACCTGGAGCTGCAGCTAGCGAGAGATGTCAAGAGTAACAAGAAGGGTTTCTTCAGGTATGTTGGCAACAAGAAGAAAGCCAAGGAAAGTGTGGGCCCCTTACTGAATGAGGGAGGCAACCTAGTGACAGAGGATGTGGAAAAAGCTAATGTACTCAATGCTTTTTTTGCCTCTGTTTTCACTAACAAGGTCAGCTCCCAGACTGCTACGCTGGGCATCACAAAATGGGGAAGAGATGGCCAGCCCTCTGTGGAGATAGAGGTGGTTAGGGACTATTTAGAAAAGCTGGACGTACACAAGTCCATGGGGCCGGACGAGTTGCATCCGAGAGTGCTGAAGGAATTGGCGGCTGTGATTGCAGAGCCATTGGCCATTATCTTTGAAAACTCGTGGCGAACCGGGGAAGTCCCGGATGACTGGAAAAAGGCTAATGTAGTGCCAATCTTTAAAAAAGGGAAGAAGGAGGATCCTGGGAACTACAGGCCAGTCAGCCTCACCTCAGTCCCTGGAAAAATCATGGAGCAGGTCCTCAAAGAATCAATCTTGAAGTACTTGCATGAGAGGAAAGTGATCAGGAACAGCCAGCATGGATTCACCAAGGGAAGGTCATGCCTCACTAATCTAATCGCCTTTTATCATGAGATTACTGGTTCTGTGGATGAAGGGAAAGCAGTGGATGTATTGTTTCTTGACTTTAGCAAAGCTTTTGACACGGTCTCCCACAGTATTCTTGTCAGCAAGTTAAGGAAGTATGGGCTGGATGAATGCACTATAGGGTGGGTAGAAAGCTGGCTAGATTGTCGGGCTCAACGGGTAGTGATCAATGGCTCCATGTCTAGTTGGCAGCCGGTGTCAAGTGGAGTGCCCCAGGGGTCGGTCCTGGGGCCGGTTTTGTTCAATATCTTCATAAATGATCTGGAGGATGGTGTGGATTGCACTCTCAGCAAATTTGCGGATGATACTAAACTGGGAGGAGTGGTAGATACGCTGGAGGGGAGGGATAGGATACAGAAGGACCTAGACAAATTGGAGGATTGGGCCAAAAGAAATCTGATGAGGTTCAATAAGGATAAGTGCAGGGTCCTGCACTTAGGACGGAAGAATCCAATGCACCGCTACAGACTAGGGACCGAATGGCTAGGCAGCAGTTCTGCGGAAAAGGACCTAGGGGTGACAGTGGACGAGAAGCTGGATATGAGTCAGCAGTGTGCCCTTGTTGCCAAGAAGGCCAATGGCATTTTGGGATGTATAAGTAGGGGCATAGCGAGCAGATCGAGGGACGTGATCGTCCCCCTCTATTCGACATTGGTGAGGCCTCATCTGGAGTACTGTGTCCAGTTTTGGGCCCCACACTACAAGAAGGATGTGGATAAATTGGAGAGAGTCCAGCGAAGGGCAACAAAAATGATTAGGGGTCTAGAACACATGACTTATGAGGAGAGGCTGAGGGAGCTGGGATTGTTTAGCCTGCAGAAGAGAAGAATGAGGGGGGATTTGATAGCTGCTTTCAACTACCTGAAAGGGGGTTCCAAAGAGGATGGCTCTAGACTGTTCTCAATGGTAGCAGATGACAGAACGAGGAGTAATGGCCTCAAGTTGCAGTGGGGGAGGTTTAGATTGGATATTAGGAAAAACTTTTTCACTAAGAGGGTGGTGAAACACTGGAATGCGTTGCCTAGGGAGGTGGTGGAATCTCCTTCCTTGGAAGTTTTTAAGGTCAGGCTTGACAAAGCCCTGGCTGGGATGATTTAACTGGGAATTGGTCCTGCTTCGAGCAGGGGGTTGGACTAGATGACCTTCAGGGGTCCCTTCCAACCCTGATATTCTATGATTCTATGATTCTATGACTGCACTGACAGACCAACGGGAGAAGTGGCCAGCCCCCGCGCTGCATCTTCACTCCGCCACCAGCCTTGCACTCCCACCCCCATCGTCGGCCACTGGACTCCCTGCTGATGGGAGGGTGGCTAGGGAGCAGGGATCCAGCCAGCAGCAGGACCCACCAGTACTGATGGCGGGGGAGATAGAAAATACGGGACAATTTGCCCATTTTTAAGAAAAAGTCAGGACACCTGCAGGAGGGTTTAAATATGTGACTGACCCTTCAAAAACAGGACATCTAGTCACCCTATCCACAATTATTTTAATATATCACTTTTTCAATTTCTAGTCCATTATATATGAGTCTTTTCAAAGTTTCTTTTTATGAATTGTTACCAGACAAAGTGCTCAAAAAGTTTAAATGTCTTTTAAACTTTTTAGAGTTCCTCCTTCAGTGGCAGCTTTGAGGAATCCAATATTAAATAAAATTTATTATTCTTCATAATAATAGTTAGTTTCTTTCCTTTTCTTATAGCTCTCTATATAATTTCGTACTACTTCATTTAATTTTAGGGGTGTTTTTTTCAAATTGCTTCCCAAGAAAGTACGTTTAAAAGCTTTAATGCATGCCATTAGTGAATGAAATTGGACAAGCTACAATTTTCACATACAATATAGTCCAATAAACACGTTTTTATACACAATCCAGAGTATTCAAAAGTTGTGCATGCAAAGAGACCAAAAAGAAAAAGCATAGTGTGATTCTTTGTGGGCAAGGTCAACTATAAGTTTTGAACTGACAAAGGCTGAAAATATCCTTTTTATTTTAAATCTTCACTGAAATATTGTAAAGGACTACTGCACACACAGATAGAGTGTTAAAAAGCCAAATGAATAAAAAATAACCATAACTGAAAATTGAGAAAACAGTCCAAAAGATAAATGTTAGAAGTTTTTCCTTATTTCAGTAGATATTATCATCAAAACAAAATATAAACTGACAAAGGGACTCTTTAAAATTGAGACACCATTCGAGCCTCTTGTTGTGATATTGTTGTTACCTGTTGAAATCTAAAGTAAGGCTTTTATTATAACTTCATGGTTTTACATTTTTAAAAATTCTTTCTTACTTTCAGGTTATATGATTCCTTTAGGCACTACACTGAGTGTGGTACAGTGCAAAGTGGACATGGTAGGAAGGTTTCCCACCCCACAAGAATTTTTGAGATTTTGATAAAAATTTCCTCTCCTGAACCAGGACAAAAAGTCACAATCTCAAAAAAAATTGGGAATTGACAAACCAAACAATTTTTTAGCTTGGGTCAATTAAAACATTTTGTTTTGATAGTTTGGACACATTTCATTTAGATTTCAACTTCACCACCCCCCCTTTTTAGACTTTTTTTAGTCTACATTAAATAGAAATTCTACATGAAAAACCCTGAACTTTTTGTTTTGAAAATGTTAAGCCAGGACATTTCAACAATTTCAAAACTTTTTTCCCAATAATTTTTCAAGTAGGAAGGTTAGTTGAAATCAATCCTGTTTCATAAACAGTTTTGATTTCAATGAATCAGCATTTTGTGTAAAAAAAAAAGTTTGGTCAAAAATTCTCAACCAGCTATCTTGCAAGTGCTGACCCTCCCTAGGGAAAGTTCAGAGAGCAATTGTGCACTTAGGGAGGTACAGTCCCTCAGAGTTAATACTTTATCCCTGTTGATATTATGCTTTCTTCTTTATTTTCCTCTTTTTGGAACATTTTTCAGTGAAATCCTGCAGGCAGTAAGTAAAAGAAATAACTGGAACAAAGTACTGATTGTAATATCACAGCCTTTCTATTAGGAAATATTGAGTCAGATGCCCCATTCAATCTATACTAGGAGAGGGAAAACAAAGCTCGCAGATCTGGGCTTTAAAATCCACCTGGGAAATAATGTAGTTTGCAGTGATAATTTTACTCAGAGGCAGTATGACTATATCTATATGTATGAAAGCCAATAACCAAAGGTTGTGCTATCAGTGGTGAAAGAGAGCACTTGAAAGTGGTCATCTCTCTGTGCTTCAATCATGGAATTTCCCTAGAAGCCTAGGGACTAGAATAATGCCTAGGACATACTCCACACTAGTACTAGGTTAGCATTTCCATCCTTCACTGGGTAGAATGGGAGGAAAATTCAATGAGGTGAATCTCACAGATTCTCCAGCAATTTCTTGCTGCTCCCCAGCCTGGATTTTTCTAAGGGAGGTCATTATTGGTCCAATTAATATTAATTATGTGTGTGGCACGTGTTTGGTCTGTTTTGATTTCTGTTTTCTAGCTGTATCAGTAACAATAATACCAAAAAAATGTGCCTGCAAATAAATTACTGTATTAAGGATATCATTCAAATCCAGGTCACAAAATAGTCTCCTGATCTACTACTTTCCTCCAATCTGGATTTCTTTACAATCCTTGGTCCTATGTAGTTTAAGGGTGGGACATCAGAGGACACCACTGAGCTGTGATGTTATTTATGAGGGATGTCTGACTGATTGCTAGACAAATTCTGTTTAATTTAATCCTAAGAATCCTAAATATCACATTTCAGAGTAGCAGCCGTGTTAGTCTGTATCCGCAAAAAGAAAAGGAGTACTTGTGGCACCTTAGAGACTAACAAATTTATCTGAGCATAAGCTTTCGTGAGCTACAGCTCACTTCATCGGATGCATGCAGTGGAAAATACAGTGGGGAGATTTATATACACAGAGAACATGAAACAATGGGTGTTACCATACACACTGTAACGAGAGTGATCAGGGTAATAGCTCACCTTACCTGATCACTGTTGTTACAATGGGTATGGTAACACCCATTGTTTCATGTTCTCTGTGTATATAAATCTCCCCACTGTATTTTCCACTGCATGCATCCGATGAAGTGAGCTGTAGCTCACGAAAGCTTATGCTCAGATAAATTTGTTAGTCTCTAAGGTGCCACAAGTACTCCTTTTCTTTTTGCTAAATATCAGAGTATTTTAAAAAGTGAAAGATCATGTTCTGAGTGACCCTAATGCAGGGATAGCGTTTGAGGCGGCTGGTGTGCAGGAAGCCACCAATCCCCTCCTTGTGTAGCCTATGTAAAAGCCTGTCACAACTGAGAAGAACTCTGAGCTCTTGGATCCAGGGACTGTTCCCTTGATGCACCTTGAACAGGTGAATGTCCTAGATGAATTTAATCATATGTGTATACTGCCTATGATGAAGCCATAAAGAGCTCAGCACGAATATGTTTGGTAGATTGTTTTTTTCTGTTTATAGAGATATGGTCAGGTAAGTTAAATCCTGCAGAGCTTACCTGGACAAAACTACCATAGAAGACAATGGGAGTTCACCTGAGTAAAGACAGAATAAGGACTGCAGGATTTGGATGGAAGGGGCAAAACATTGTTCAGTTAGAACACTGATTCTGGCGTGACTCCTCAGTTAATTTATATTGGTGTAACAGAAAGTACAATTTAACCTAAGGTGTTAACTTAATAAAGTGCTTGATTTTGATAAGGTTCTGCAGCTCCCACTGTATCTTTTTGTGAAGATTTGGGTTTAAAATATTACCAAGATTTATTAAAAATAGTTGCTGATATGGCCACCTATTCCCTGTGCCAAATTCTGCTTTCAGATTATACTGACTGAAGTAAATGAAGTTATTGGTGTAAATGAGAGCAGAATTAGACATGCTGATTCTAATGGTTAAAAGGCAAATCCTGCTTCCCCATTTCTTTGGCCATGGAGGTCCCTGATGCCAAAGGAAATTATCCAGCTCCACTGGGCAGTGGACAGATCTGACAACCTAACATTGGTCAGGGGTCTGCATCCCCTTCCTAACATGGATCTGTGTCCACTGGGATTTACTTCCCTCCAGGATGTAGTAGGAACCTGGAGGAGGAAAAGGGACAGACGAGGAACCGAACAAGGACAGAGCCAGTTGGTCCATCATTATGCTGATACAATAACCATTCCCTCACCGGAGATACTGCCTTCCTCCCAGCTTCCATAGAGATCTCCGGCATACAGCATACTTACTTGAGCTGCTCATTAGGCACAGAAGAGTGCAGAGAGACAAAGCAAACAAACAGGGCCAGATCTAGAGCTGTCTGAGTAGCTGATTTTTCAGTTTGCTAGTTGTTCTCAAAAATCATTTTTAAAGAAATTGTTTCAGTTGAACAACATGCTTCATTTTTGAGCTTTTGTAAAAAATGAAGTAAAATTCAAAATGTAAGTGGGGGGAAAAAAGTGAAAAATTAAAAGGTTTTGTTTTGAAAATGTCAAAATGAAACATTTAGGCTTTTTAGGATTTTTCTGGGGTTTTTTTTCAACTGAAACAATTCAGTGAATTTGATATGAATACACAAAATATTTCAGTCAACTTGAATCTGCATTTTTCAGTGAAAAATAGCTTTGGCTGAAACTTTTTTCCCAGCTCCAGCCAGATCATTCTAACCTAATTTATCTATAAAATAACCTTGTTAATAGTCACAGAATCTTCCTACCATACCTGTTGTTCTTGATTTTAGAATTCAGGACTATCATTCAAAAAATGTTTGGTCTTTTCTATGTACATCAATCTTCCTGAAAAATCTCAGAAATGTTCTTTGTGAGCACACCACCAATCATCCCTAAATCTAGGGAACCTAATTACTCAGTAAAAAAAAAGCCTTCATTATAGAAAAAAATCACTGTATTTAAATTTTCTTTCTGAATAGCTTAAGATCTGTTTACAGAATACAAAAAAATCAACACTACATAGGTAGGTTGAATTTAAATGGCTTACAACATTCAGGAAACTTTCTGCTGTGAATCTTCTCTCTTCAAGACATTGTAACTTCTAAGATGGTACCATGACCGATATCCCATTAGAAAATGGAAAGCAATCTCAATTAAATTAAAAAGAAACAACTAATATCTATTAGCTCTCATGTAGCCACCTTAAAAAGAAACACTTACACAGACTTGCAAATCTATTGAAATTGACAGAATTTTTTGTAAACACTTTGCTAGTTCAGTTGACATAGCCTAAAATCAAGCAGAGCTGTCATACTTACTGGCAAGCAAAATAGACTTAGATTCGGCAAAAGACAGCTGCAGTATATGATTGGTCAATCGAGAATCTGTTGTCTCCATCCGAATGAAGGTTAAACTCTGCAGTCTAAAAAACGTATAGTACACTGCTGCAGAGGCTGCTTTTTTTTTCTTTTTAGCCTACATGACAAATCTGAACTTAGAACATCAGAAATATAAGAACTGCATTCCATTTTGAGCTGTGTTTTACAAGCCAACAAATTAAAAAGCTTACGTATTAATAGGTATTTTTTTAAATCCAGAAATGTTCTGCTTGGGAAAATGGCAAGCAAGGTAAGGGGGCGGAAGGAGAACAGGAAAGAAAACTTGGTGTTTCTAATTTAGTACTTGAGATAGAGTTAAAACTAATGAATGGAAGTCTGACAAAAGTTGTTGGAAATATTTTCAGTCTGGTTCTGAACTCTGTTAGACCAGTATACCTTAACTCAGGAATAACTGTATTTAGGTGGATATGATGCAATTGTAGTGGAATTATAGTAGCTTTATATCAGTGTAACTGAGATAAAAATATGGCCCTTTAAAACTGAAATGAAAGAGGCACATTTTCACTTTTAGCTGAATTATGTAAAAATAAGCATGAAGATGCAGGAAACCCCACAAAGTCAAATTTTGTTAAAGGAACGCCGTTACACAGATAGGGTAACTTTGTGTATGACCTCTGACATTTATGGATGTCTCAACAGGAAACATGGCTGTTAGATACCATGTGGCTATAATACCCAATATTCATAGTACAGTATGTTTCTGGATAATATCTGCTGGCTTTGTCTTAGTTTTAAAGTCAAGTCCAATATACCCTGAATGACTAAAGGGGGTAGGCTTTCATCAGAGCCATGACAGAAGGATTTCAACAAATTCCAGTTGTCTATAGGGACAAGCTGGGACTTTGCTCAGTTTATGGTAACCCTTAGTAACTCCAGTTTGCCAGTGATCAGTCAGACAGTTCCTTGGATCCATTCAAGAGGGGTGATCTTGAGCATCCAGTCATCCAGATGGGGGAAATGTTAACTCCTATTCTGTGTTAACAACTTTCAACAACTATTAACCTTTTTGTAAAAACATGCAGTGCCAAAGCCAGACCAAACAGGAAGTAACTTGAATTGGTCACAATATTCATCTTTCAGAAGTCTGAAATACATATTACCGGGTACTACTATTATTATTATTAGAGTAACACCCCAACACATCAACCAGTTCAGGACTTCATTGTGCAGATGCTGTACAAACATAGTCCCTGTCATCAATATTTTACAAGCTAAAAAGACAAGCATTTGAGAAACATACCAGGAATGGGGAGAGACTGAGGCAATACAATATATTTGACTATGTACATTTTAATGTACATGTATTAGTTTTGTAATTACATCAATAAATAAATATTCCCTAAATTCCTGTCAGATAACTGCCTCTTAACCCATTTATTTAAATGTGTGGCTGACTTCTTGTAGGCATAGCAGTGGAAGTGGGAGAAGGGATTTGAACATGTTTGTGTATCTAGTGACTGGGAAGTATCTTTACGTGAATGTAAGCATTCATAAGCTCTAGAGCACATTTCTAGAGTATTTTGTTTCAAACAATAGTAAAATTACTCCTAGAGAAACTAGTCTGAATTTCTTTTTTAAAGAGAACTGGTTTGTGCCGTTGCACTCCATGTTTTATGGAAATATGCTTATGAGTGTGAATATGACATAACTGGAATATGCTTTATGCGAAAGATTTCTTGTAAGGTATCATAACAAAGGTTATAACCTACTGAATATATGCCTCCTATTTGTATGCATGTATCATTCTTGTATCTGAAGCTAGAAATATGAAGTATAACTCTGAGGTCTTATTGTAATTATGCAAAGTGTGGGACATTAATGGTGGTTTAGAATCTTGATGGCTTCTATTGACTAGGACAATTGGTTGTAAATGGCTTATTTACCTGCAAGCCTTCCTGTGTACGTGTGGGCCAACCCAGGAAGAATGGAGACTAGGGGTCTTACAGTGACATGTGACCATGTCTCATGATATTGGAATCCATCTTAATCTTTGTACTTTTCCACTGATGAAGCGGGGGTGGGTACAAGCACAGACAAAAGATTCCCGCCTTGTGCCAAAGCTATAAAAGGGGATGGAGGAGGACAAGGGGGTGGTCAGTCATGAGAAAACCCCTGCTTACCACCTGAGATGTCTGCTGGAACTAACAAGGACTGTACCAGGGGACAGGATTGGGCCCAGACTAGGAAGGAGTCTAGTCTGTAAAAGAAGGTTATTGGAACCTCTTCGAGGGTGAGATATTACCTGTAATCAGTTTCTTAATGTATTAGGCTTAGACTTGCATGTTTTGTTCTATTTTGCTTGGTGACTTACTTGTTCTGTCTGTTATTACTTGAAACCACTTAAATCCTACTTTTTATACTTAATAAGATCACTTTTGTTTATTAATAAACCCACAGTAAGTGATTAATACCTGGGGGAGCAAACAGCTGTGCATATCTCTCTATCAGGGTTATAGAGGGTGAACAATTTATGAATTTATCCTATATTAGCTTTATACAGAGTAAAATAGATTTATTTGGGGTTTGGATCCCATTGGGAACTGGGTGTCTGGGTGCTGGAGACAGGTAACCTGCTGAGCTGTTTTCAGTTAAGTCTGCAGCTTTGGGGGTGTGGACCAGACCCTGGGTGTGTGTTGCAGCAAGCTACTGTGTCTGGCTCAACAAGACAGTCCCAAGCTGGCAGGGCAAATGGGCTCAGCGGTAATTTCAGCATATCATGTGACAGTCCTAAGGGGATCTCTGTGACTGAACCCGTCACATGGTTAACATAGCTAAGATCCAGAATGAGTCATAAGCCTTCTGACATTTTTCATATCAGACACCACCTGAAATAAATCCCTTTCCTCTTTCTCCCAGTGGCACAGGCCTGATAGGTTTTTTTTATTAGAAGGGATGAGACTTCCTAATAGTGCTGCAGTTGAAAGCTCAATGAAGACAATTATGTTTGGCTTTCTCAAAATAAGATTTTGAAGCTCCACTGTATAATGTTGAACCAACATGTTTTCATGATGATTAAATCCATCAGGGACAGGAAAATATTTATTCCGCAAGGATATCTTGTGGAATGTTAAGAACTGTGGAACATTTATGCTATTTGACTGGATGGGACCTAGAATCCTGAGCTTGTGGTTATGAGGAGGTTTAGCACTCTTCAGAAAGTAATAGATACTCAAGCCTGTAACTATTTGTGTAGGACAAGGCTTTTCCTTTGCTCTCTCAGAATACCCAAGAAGAAATGTGACACTGTTGGACTATGGGTGGAGTAACTGAATTCCAGAGTAAAGGGCTGACTTTACTCTGCCACAAAACTCCAGGGGTGAGATTCTGTGCTACGCTTCTAAGGGAATGTCTACACTACAATCATGGCATGTGATTGCAGCTCATGTAATCATACCTAAAATAGCTTTAATCTAGCTAGCTTGGGTATCAGAGCAGTGAAGCCATGGCATCTCAGGCTTCTGCTCTGGCTAGCTATCTGAGTAATTACCCAGGGTTCCTGGTGTGCTTGGACACCCAGCTCTGAAGCCCATGCTGTCATGGCTTCACTTCTCCATTATCGGAGCTAACTTGATTAAAGCTAACTCAGATATGTCTACATGAGATGCAATCACATGTGACTGCAATGTAGACATACACTAAGAGGTACAGCACATAATTTGCACCCTATGGGCAGTGAATTTAAGCTGGCTTTAAATACCCTTTGCCACCTCCTGCCCCCAATGCACCCCTCCCACCTCCAGCTCGGACGCCTGGCACCCTTTATTATAAGGTTTGCAAAGGGGTCTTCAAAAAACAGCCTGTGACATTTAATTCCTTCATCAGGGAAATTCTCTTTACCTGGCATACAGGGACCAGAGTGGGGATGAGAGTCTTACCCCAGATTTTTAAATCTGAAGGATGTTAGTTCAAGTACCCACGATAACCTTGTACCTCATTCCCAAGCCTCCATATCTCCTAACTAAAGCAGTGTTGCTTGGGCTTGTTGCCCAAGAGGACAATGAATGGGTGAAGCCGCGGAAGTTGATTGCCTATATAAGAATCCTGAGGCAGGCTTCAAGATCCACAACACCAGAAACCTATGAAAATAAATCAAAATACAAGTAGCATGTGAACTTTCCTACTCTTTCCAATAACAGTTCCCTACTTATTCAGCCTCTGTAGCCCCAAGGAGGTCATGAGCCACGGCTGAGCAGAGCTTATTGGTAACCTGCTAAGGAACACATTTCCAGGGCTGTAAATAATTCAAAATGGCCCTTGATCAGAATGGTCTCAAACTAGTCCTGATTTAACACTGAACCATGATGCAAAAGCACTACAATATTTGCCACAGTTAGTAGTGTCTTTTCTGGAGTAACAGAGTGTTACATATTACAGGTGAACTGTAAAAACTGTGTGGAAAAGTTCACAGCACATGTTCACACCGTATGTGTTCCCACCCAATGCTAACCCTTGCTGCCTTTTATTAACATCAAACCACCATTCCTAAGCAAAGAAAATTAGGACAGGCATCTGTAAAACAGAAAGATATAGTAAATGACAAGCCAAAGTAATGGAAATTAATGTTGAATAAATGACAATTCAATAGATATAATTGCATCTGTACGTCAGTTTGGAATTCAAGTTATGATTCTTGAATAAAATAGCAAATAATACCTAATTAGACACCCTTAATTTAATAATTCATTGTTCATTTCTTTTAATTGAACTGACATTATATGAAGTTAGTTATTACAATCATTTAATGTTGATCAAAACCAAGTCATTGACCATGTTTTCTAAGAGACTTGAATATCAGATTACAATCTGCCAGCTATAAAATATATCAGACATAGTGCATAACCTAATATTATCTTTACAGTCTCCACAAAAATTTTCAGAATGTAATTCCTTAATATGTCAAATAGTCATAATTTGGTAAATTCCAGGTGGTACCAGCGTAGAGCACAAAGTGTCTTCTATGACAAAAGTATTCACTACACCAGGCATGAAATGTAATAAACTAGGGTAATTTGGGGCCAGATCCTACACTCCATACTCAAGCTGAAAAAGGGAGAAGTCAAAGAGAGCTTTCCCTGAATAATTAGTGTAGGACAGATCTCTCCTGTGAGCCATATCCCATATATGGAATCTTGCTCAGGCAAAAGGATGCTACAGAGCACATACTTGATCTGCTTTTGCATCATCCACAGAGGCCAGAGACAGCTCAGTGACACCCAGAGCCTCATGTTTCTTACTACTCTAGTGAGCATGATTTGGATTGTCCCACCAGCAGAAAACCCCTTTTAAGAACAAAGCTGAATAATATAAGTTAAAAGGAGAAACTAAAGGTTTAAAGATTTCACTAGGTTTGTTCAGTGTATTTTGGGTGGTTTACAAGACCTTCACAAATGTCTCATAATTTATTCTCTAAAATAATAATACAGTACTGTTTAATGAAAGATTTGCAGGTCAAAGCTGTCAAATCACCAATAAAATGTTGTGCATAAAATGCTTGTAACCATTTGGATGACCCAGAAAAAGACAAACGTGGCTAATAATGTCTTTTATTAAACTAACAAATAATTTATAATAGAACTTACAAGGCAAAATGTTGTAATTACTGCAAGAAACATTCACTGAATCTGGTTTGCAGTCAATTAATATTCAAGTTTCTCATTCAAATCCATGATGAGCTATTGTTTCTTTTCTATTAAAAAACACTTATCAAATGTAGGCATGAAACCCAAGACTCAGATCTTCAAATGGCACAGCAATATGTACTACAAGAGAGAGAGATCTGGCTCATGTTAAGATAATACCCCAGACTGAAACAAAGTCTACAAAAGGCTTATTACTAAATTTATCTAAAAAGAACATCATACTTTTGCGGTCTGTAAAAAAATTATGAACTAATGCTGAACTTATAGTTACTGAATAAATGTATCTAAAATAAACACCCTGCTTTTGGGGTCTACAACAAAAACTGTGAACTACAAATGCTAAACCCATAATTACTGCATATGTCAAAATAATACTGCAAGACCATCAAGTTGTACTGTAAGTGCTCTGTTAGATTGTAGTCTTATTGACCATGACCATATCAGCAATCCAGCAGAAGATACATGCCAAATTTGGTTATACAAAATTTTAGATTATATCCAATATATTAATCAAATAGACTGTTAGTGCTCTTGTTACCTGGTACCCCTGCTCCCATATGAAGCGGAACTGGTAGGACAGTTCACAAGCCTGTCTGTATCAGACTCCCATCTGTGAAAAAGTCTGTGGGAATCAGCCAGCAAGGGAGGAATGTTAGTCTTCTTCTTGAAGGAGGTGTTTGGGGGACTGGAATTTGGAGGCATATCTCCCTCTCTATCCCACTGATTTTAGGAAACCATAGAGAAAGGAGCCTACTAAGACAATGAAACAGAACCCATCCTGGAGGGACTGTGGACTTTACTTTCCAACCTCCACTCTTGGCCCCACAGCTCCTGCAGGAATGATGAAGCCCTTATTACTATTTGTATTTAACATTTGTATGTAGTCCCATATGTGTTCATAGCACTTTACATATGGTAGCACTATCCCGGATCAAAGAGTTTATAATCTAAACTGAGTAGGATGTAATGCAATACTGTGTTTTTACATGTACCTTTCGGATTGTGGATGATGTGATTCTGATGAACAAATATCTTGTCTGACAGGGGCCAGAAGCTACTGAAAGGAGTACACAATTCTGTCCTGAAATACTATGATCAGCTCTGATCCAGTTCTCTTACTAATTTTTTTTTTTTTTTTGCGGGGGGAGAAGACTCATGTCTTTGGGGCTCCAAAAAATAAATATCCCATAGAGAATATTTTGAAAAAGTTCTTTTGGCTACTGACAATCAGAAAGTCACATGTGAAAGAATGGTAGAAAGAATTATGACTTTTGAGAGTATGTGGCTGATGGGAAGGATAAAATCTAAGATACATAATAGTTGCTTTATGATTTATAACTTCGAGACATTATATTTGCTAGTATTAAAATGCAAGTCCCATTTCACAATCTACTCTCCAAGTGCATATGAGTATGACAGGCAAGAGGGAAGCAATACCCAAAATAAGATTATGAGGTTGCTCAGGGTGGGATGGGAGTTTCACATTAGTTCCTGCTATTCTTAAAACATTTATATAATATATATTTCTTTTTATTATTTTAAAGGGTATTAAATTGAGAGCATTCTCACAGGAGAGTGGTCATTTTTTTTGATAGTTGTTTGAAGAACTATTGAAAAAGTTGGGTTTTGAGGAGGGATTTGAAGGAGGAGATGGAAATGTATGGTTGAAAAGATAATTGGCTGGATAGTAATTATTGAGGGAATTCAAAGGAAAATAATACAGGCCCTTTCATTTGGATTGCAATATTGGGGGGAAAAAAAGATCTGTCTTTCCTACATCTCATTCTGATGGTTCCCTGGACAAGGGGAGTTTGGGTTGTTGGTTCAGGTATCTTGACAGCAGAATAGTTCAGTTCAACCAAGAATTCCACATTTGCATCTGGCAATAGGCAACCTGAATCACCTGAATTGGGATGCTTAGAGTAGGAGAATAATTTCCCTTCATGTGCTGAGAATCGGGACAAATACTTGTATTATCCAGGTGAATCTTCAGAAGACTGGTTTATTCTTTAAGGAGGAGGGTATTTATCACCCTCACATGAAGGGTCTCAAAAAAGAGAGACCCATCCTTGGTGTTTTAAGTGAGGTGACAGGCAAAAAGGGGAGCTGTCTAAAGAACCAATGACCAGGGATGTCCATGTGGTGGGGATTTGCAGGGAGCTATATGAACACAGTGTGACATGATTTGAGGGTGTCTAGGTGGCGCTGGCACCTTAAGGGTAAGGGTTAGTCAGGCTCACCCTCAGATTCATACTAGCTGTTGAACCACCTATAGATTGAAGGCTGGAGGAGGACTATCCCAGAGCTGGAGATCCTGAAGAGCTCTGGGGGGAGCACTTGACTGAAGTGAAAGGTGAAAGGAGCTGAACATGGGAACAGAACAGGAGCTTTTTGATGTTGTTAGCTGGGACCCTGAAGCAGATAGGGATAGGATTCCCAGGTTTCATCAAAGTGTTCCCACAAAGACTCTGACCCTGCCAGATGGAGACCAGTGTGGACAGATAACGAACAGGCAAACACTTCTCCAGGAAAAGAGTCTGCAGAGAGAGCTACTGAGGCTAACTCATCTTTGAGCATGCAAACAGAAGGAATGCAAAGTCTGTGCAATTCACCAGATGTGGTTATAGAAAGGCAGAAAGCACTGACAGACAAATCACATTGAAATTCTAAAAAAAAGCCAACCCAAAATATCTCTTTCCTGCCTCTAATATTAGGAAAAGATGGAAAAACCCAGCAGTTCAAAGGCTGATGGAGCAATGGATTCCCAGAACAGATACATGCAACGGTATATTTCTTTGACAGTACAGTGCAGTCACGTGGGAGACACAAGTTTAATATCAAACTCAGGACATAAAAATGAATTGATTTAAGAAGAAGGTTTGGGGGCTATTTTTAAATGTCAAGAGGAATTTTAGACTTAAGTGCTAAAAAATGGCCCCAGAAGATTAGGCAATGGAAATGGGCAGGTTACAAACTTTACATCTCAGTTTGTGCATAATATCATCCTATTTATATCGTAAAACTCACACTTCTTTTTCCCTTTTCTTTGATATGTTGTGTGCAACTTAAACTCAATATTGGGTTAAAATTGAACTGGGATAAGACAAACCATACAGATAGTACAAGCTTTTCTCTCCAAAGACTAACAGCTGCAACTTGTGAGCTCACTTAAAATATCTAAGAATACAAATATATGTAATAACTGTGTGAAACAAATGACTACAAAGTAATTTACAATCCAATGCTTCATAACATTCCTGAAGATCTCAATCTAGAGACTTTTCTTCCATTCTATTCAACAGGAGGAAACAGTACTATTAAAATATCAGTCTCCACCAGGCTGATCTGCTTGTTTCAGAGTATCATCTGTTTCTTGACAACTTGTTATTTTTTTAAACTATTGAGATAATGATCTTCTTCCTACTGATAGTTTAATCAACTCATTTGCCAGTCTCAGGTGAGCGAGTGACAATTCTTAATGATCACTCTTGTTACCTGGCCACTCAAAACAATTTATTGCTCCCTGGCTCAGAGACATTATATAATTTGGCTATTGGGCAAAACTCACTGCAGGCATGAAATAAGTATCAATAACTCATGTGTACCAGCGGTGACGCTGGTTGACTAAATCTAAAATAGAAAAGAAAGATATGGGCCTTCTAAATCTAAGAGAGGCCACAGACACTAAATGTGTGGTAGAGAAGCTTGGCATGACACTGAGTAAGGAAGCAGCAGTGAGGTATCTAAAACCCTCTAGGTAAATACTCTTTTTTTCCCTTAGCATAACATCCAAGAACACAACATCCAGAAACAATGTAGAAATAAACAAACAAACAAACAAAACCTGCTTAGTAGATGAAGTGCTAGCCAAGCTGCTTGATGTATTTATGTGACCTGGTTGACATATTCAGATTCTGTAGAATCTAAGCTTTCATTTTTAAAAAAATGTCTGTCCCTCATGATTAGGAAGAAAACTTTCCACACTTGAACCAAACATAAACTGATGCTGTGTTGTCTTCCCTGAGCCTGGTCACAGTGTGAAACAATTGCTCTGAGAGGAGCGAACTCATCATTCAACTCAATACAATCTAAAGCCAACAAATGACACTTAGAAGTCAATATTTAATATGTTATTGCTCATTTTAGCACATGGAATGAAGACTGTGGTGGAAGCGAAGCCCTTATGGGTGGGATTGGACATTGATGCAGGAAGGAAAATGTAAAGAAAAGAAAGGAGGAGGAAGACATACAAAGACAAGGAAAGAAGAGACAAACTGAGAAAGATGGGAAAGGAAAAGAAGCAATAAACTGAAAGAGTAGTGGTCCTACTGAATAATACTGAATATAACAATAAGGCACTTAAATAATAAAAGATAGTGTTATAATCTTAAATTATATAATAAATAAATAAATAAATAAAGTATATAATCTTAAATTTATACCCCAGCCCACGGATCACAGTTAAAAAGGAAAAAGAAAACAGCAGCTCACAGACAGCAATTTAGCCCATATACACACAATTCAGAACTGGAAACTACATCTCTCCTTGCATACTAACTATATGATGTGACTCTATCTTAAACTTAATTTTAATTAAATATAGTAGATGTTATAAACAAAATCACATACCCACAAATTTAGTGTGACAATCTTCTGTATATTACATTCTGTGGAAGACTTTGTAATTGGATAAATATAAACAGGCAGTAAGTTTATTTACTTGTCTCTTCCTAAGGCCAAATGTGCATTACCTGTATCTGGAAATCAGTCTTGTCCCTAGACATTAAGCTATGCCAAGCAGAAATTACATTCTTAACATCTCTGGTAAAAAGCTCCAAATTCCTCCAGAAGAAAATACTGGTACTTTGCTTTCATACAGGAACCCATTCAGAGACTTACTAACCAGGAAATAAATAGCTCAAACCTCCTACAAGTGAGAAACAATATAAAGGTCAATATATCTACTATAGAAAACAACACTTCAAGATGTCAACATGAGGATACTACAAAGGCTTTAATTTGCATTTTACTACAGCATTTGGTACAATCTTACCAAATATAAATTGTATATACTACTGAAGCTGAATCAGCTAATTTACTTTGTCTATGGTTCAAGATGATTCAAGAACAGAAGATACTACTACAGATATGAGACCAGTCTGACTAAATAATGTTTTGTTTTTTCTTTTTCCCTTGTTCTTTTTGACAGTTACATGAACATACAAATAATCTGAGGATAAATAGTAATTGAAATAAGTAACACGATGAAGATGTATGTCTGGTCTTTCTTTTTTATATAACAAGGGAAAGCCCCTTTAAACAAAGATTTTTTTTCAGGAAAAAGGGAATTCAAATGTTAAAGTTTTACAACTTTAAATATATCTAAAAAGATTAACTTTGTTATTGCCAAAATTCTGAGAGGAAACTTTCACTCATCTGTAGCGCTAACTGAATTTTACAGAAACAAATATAATCTTTCTAAGAAACCTACTGGATTGTTTTAAAATAGGGATTAGTGAACCTTGAAGACTTCAGGGTTCACAAGCCTGTTGAGCCATTAAAAATATATTTTGAAGTTGCACTAAATGAGTTTGAGGTTTATGAAACTCAGAACTTTAGGAAAAAAATAACTGGAAAGGCTTGCAAATTTTCCAGCTTTCTCCTCCCGTACCTTTCCTCCTAACTCCCTGCTCTACCCCCTTTCAGAAGAAGAAGGAATGGACAAAAATCCCTGTCCATTTTTCCTTCTTCTTTTTTATTTCCTTTCCATTGTGAGGGACAGGTGAAAATGCCAATAACTCTTCCTCCAAACCTTCCTTTTCAAACAAATTCTGTTCTTCCATACTCTTGCCTTTGGTTGTCATTTGGGGGAAGAATTGGTGACCAATACCCCATCCAATCCATCATCCTCTGGAGTTATTAGTTGCCTCATCCATTTTCGTTACCCTAAAATATGGCTAAACATTTGGGGAAGCATAAAGGATTCTTCTGATAAACCACCCTGTTAGCTGGAGTTGGAATCCTATATGGAGATGTGTTTCCTACTGACTCATTGTGACAGGCCTTGCTCATTAATTCCATCCTGGACATAAGAGACATGAGTGACCCTTTGGGGGAGGTAATTTAGGATGAGTTTTAAGTTTTGGTTGTCATTATTATTTGAGTTATCACTGAAGCCAAATCATAGGAAGAGGTTAAATCTGGACTAAATATAGCAGGACATATCCTCAGCTGGTGTAACTTGCTGACCATTTATGCTAGATGAGGATTTGGTCCAGTGTGAATAGATGGGTTTAGAGCTGCTCAATAACTCCACCTGTTCACATTCCCCCTTCCTATTTTCACGGAAGCATGATGTGGAAGGCCAGGGATGTATGCACACGTGTGTGAGTGAATGTTCAGAATGAGAATTTTTGTCTTCCAGTCCATGTTTAGTTGGGAGAAGGAGGTGAAATGTCTGTGCAAAGCTCTCAGCTGCAGCCAGAAGTGATGTTATGTTAGTTCTCAATGGAACTTCCAAAAGGTACAAATTCTGTTCCTCTGTTTACTCCCATAATATTCAAGTAGGTTCAAAATTAGACAAAATTATTTTGCCCATTCTTTCATTTATTGAAATCATTGTACTCTTTGGAATGTCAATAGTACAGGCAGTGAAGCTGTGCCCCTTTCTTTTGGTGCATCTGATGAAGTGGGCTTTAGCTCATGAAAGCTTATGCTCAAATAAATTTGTTCGTCTCTAAGGTGCCACAAGTACTCCTCGTTCTTTTTGATCTCTCGATAGTAATCCATGCCTTTATCACCTCTACACTGGATTACTGCAATGTATTGTACCTGAAGCAACATCTTAAAACTACAGAGAAAAATCGGGTACAGAATATGTATGACATTGCATTGAGTTGAGCTTCTTGCATACAAGGTTATTCTGACCAAATGATGTCTTCACTTAAACTTGGGCAAACCCAGGTTACCTTCAATAGGATGGCTCAAGTATAACTAAGGATGTAATTTGGTTTGCCTAACCAAAGCTAGGGACTTGTCTACACGGGGACATCAGGAAAGTTAATCTGAATAAACTAAAGGTGGAGATTGGAAGTGCTTTTGTTAAACTGCTGCAAACCAATATGAACACTCTCATTCATAATTAAAGAGGCCTTAATTTGGTTTAGTTTAATTCACATCCAGAGTCTGACCTGCTGTATACCACAGACCACAGAACTTCAGCCAGTTATCTCTTTAATGAATTAATAGTAATTTGTGTTCGACTAAAGCGTATCTTCCAGAAAGGCATCCAGTCTTGATCTGAAGAAATTAAGAGATGAAGAATCCAACACTTCCCTTAGGAGGGTGTACCAATGATTAATCATTCTCACCATCAAAATTTGTGCCTTATTTCTAAATTGAATTTATCCGGCTTTAACTTCCAGACATTGCTCTTATTATGTCTTTCTCCACTAGATTAAAGAGCCTTTGAGTATCCAAAATGTTCCCCCTGTGAAGGTACTTACCCCACTTGATTTACTTTTTGACCAACTAAACAGATGGAACAATTTAAGTTTCTCACTGCAAGGTATATTTTCCAGCCCTCAGAATGTTTTTGTGGCTGTTCTCTGCACTCCTACAATTTTCAACATTCTTTTAAAAATGTGGACACAAGCTGGACACAGCATTCTAATACTGGTCTCACCAATGTGTTATACAAGAGCAAAATTACCTCCCTACTCCTACTCGGTACTCCTTTGTTTATACATCCAAAAGGGACATTAGCCCTGTGATGGGTTTGGATCCTGCTGACTATGCCACTCTGATGGGTTAGATCACAGAAACCCCCGGGGAGCTGCCACCTGATGTGCCAAGACTACTTCTGCTCCTGCTTTCCTGCCCTGCCAGCTTAGGACTCCAGCACCCTGCCTGGTTTGAGCCAGACCCGCTAGCCTGTTGCAAACCCAGACCCAGGTCTGAACCACCTCCCCTAACAGCTGTAGGCTTAACTGAAAGCAGCTTACAGAAGTGTTCCCATCTTTAACACTCAGATGCCCAACTCCCAATGGGGTCCAAACCCCAAATAAATCTGTTTTACCCTGTATAAAGTTTATACAGGATAAACTCATAAATTGTTCACCCTCTATAACACTGATAGAGAGATATGCACTGCTCCCCCCACCCCCAAGTATTAATACATGCTCTGGGTTAATTAATAAGTAAAAAGTGATTTTATTAAATACAGAAAGTAGGATTTAAGTGGTTCCAAGTAGTAACAGACAGAACAAAGTGAATTACCAAGCAAAAGAAAATAAAACCCGCAAGTCTATGTCTAATAAAACTGAATACAGACAAAACCTCACCAGTTTCAGTAAGCTTCCTTTTACAGACTAATCTCCTTTTAGTCCGGGTCCAGCAATCACTCACACCCCCTGTAGTTACTGTCTTTTGTTCCAGTTTCTTTCAGGTATCCCTGAGGGTGGAGACGTTATCTCCTTAACCAGCTGAAGACAAAATGGAGGGGTCTCCCACAGGCTTAAACAGACTTTCTCTTGTGAATGGAGACCCTCTCCTCTCTTCTATGCAAAGGCCAGCTCCAGGATGGAGTTCTGGAGTCACCTGGTCAAGTCACATGTCCATGCATGACTCACAGTTTTTACAGGCAGAAGCCATTGCCCACATGGTATCTTGAATGTCTCCAGGAAGACTTCTTATGTGGATTGGAGCATTCCAAGATGCATTGTTCCGTAAGTGCTTCTTAATTGGGCACTTAACTTTGTGAATTCCTTTCTCCAGGAACTGACCAAATGCTCTACTAAGGTTATTTAGAAATCAAGCCAGTACACGGCCAATATTCATAACTTTGAATACAAAAATGATACATGCATACAAATAGGATTAATAGATTCAGTAGATCATAACCTTTACATAGATATGTTACATGGCATATGTAGCACAGAACTATTCCAGTTGTGTCATATATATTCATAAGCATATTTCCATAAAGCCTTATGGGGAGCACTGTCACAATCCCTTTTTCCCCACAATATCACAATGATAGCTCATACTCAGTTGCTTATCCACTATGACTCCCAAAACCTTTTCAGAGTCACTGCTTTCTGGGATACAGTCCCCCATTCTATAGCTATGTCCTGCATTCTTTTTTTCCTAGATGTACAGCCATGTATTTAGCTATATTAAAACACATACTTTGAATGGATCCAGCTTATCAGCAGATCCAGATCACTCCAAATGACTGCCCTGTCCTCATCATAAATTTACCACTCCTACAGTCTTTGTATCATTCACAAATCTTATCAGCAGTAATTTTATGTTTACTTCCAGATCATTGATCAAAATATTTAATAGCGTTGGGCCTAGAATCTATCCCTGTTGAACTCTACTAGAAATACCCTCATTTGATGATGATTCCCCAGTGATAATTACATTTTGAGATTTGTCTGTTAGCCAGCTCTTAATTCATTTAATGTGTGCTTTGATGTTTTATAGTGCTTGGTTTTTAATCAGAATGTTATGCATAGTAAGTTGAACATCTTACAAAGTTTTAAACATATTACATCTATGCACTTATCTTTATCAACAAAACTTCGTATCTCATCAAAGAATGAAATCAGGTTTGTTTGACAAGACGTATTTTCCATAAAACCATATTGGCTGGCATTTAATTATATTCCCATGCTTATTTCTTTACTGACTGAATCACATATCAGTTTTCCGTTATTTTGCCTGGGATTGATGTCAGGCTAACTGGCTAACCCAAGTCATTTTCTTGCCCTTTATGAATATTGATACAAAATGAGCACTCTTCCAGTCTTCTGGAATTCTCCATGATTCATTAAAAAATTAAAGCCAGAGTGCCAGAGATCTTGTCAGTGAACTCAACATCAGCATTAGTTACATGCTGTTTAACATCCTCCTTGGTTACTAAGGCCTGGATTCAAAAAGGGTCTTAGGCATTGTGACGCACAGTGTAGCAATGCTTAGCTTTTAGGCACCTAGAAAATCACTGGAACAACACTGTGATCTACCAAAGCCTAAGTTAGGCACCTAGATTCCCTATACAATGCATGAGGAGAAATAGGTGCCTAAGAGCTTGTCTTCATGTAGAGTGCTACAGCAGCTTCTCCTGTCAGCATAGTTAATCCATCTCCCCAAGAGGCTGTAGCTATATTGACACAGTGCTGTCTACATGGGGGGCTAGGTTAGTATAACTACATGGCTCAGGGGTGTGGATTTTTCACACCACTGAGCAATGTAGTTATACCGATATAGATCTATAGCGTAGACCTGGCCTAAGAATGAGATCCCCAAAAGCCAGAATGCTAGACAAAGCCTAAGCTAGCCAATGGGAGATGCCCATGACAGGGAGGTATCCTAAACCCTGCCTCTCTCAGGGAATTAGGCACCTAAGTCTGGGCTGCTGTATAGTGTAGGATGTTTAAAACTAGACTGGACAAAATACTAAAAACGGTACTATGAAGAACATGGAGTATATGACCTAAAATGTCTTTTCCATGTGCAATCTCTATGCTAAAACTGTGATGGTGTACAACAATCAATGACTTAATGAGAACCTTTCTCTATAAGTATAATTTAAATTCCTGGTAAATTAGATCAAAACTTAACCAATTTGTATGCACCTAGGGGAAAATAATTTGCTAAATAATAGGCAGTCATTGTTCATTAAAAAAGAATTCCTAGGTAATCTAAATATATTATTTGATAGAGCAACAAGATTAGTGGATAAAGATGTGATGAACATAGCATAGTAAATATCTTGGCGTTAGTCAATTATTTGATACTATTCCATATGGCATTCTTCTAGGGAAACTAGAGAAATCTGTTTTAGCTGGATATACAATTGGCTAAAAAAATCAAACAAAGAAAATAATTATTAGCGACTCAGTGTCAAGTTGAAATGAGTTGTCAAATGGGGACTTGCAAGGGTTTATTTCCAGTTCAGTATTTTCATTCACAGCTTGGAGGATGGAATGAAGGGTAGGTTACTCAGATTTATAGATGATGCAAAGCTGGAGGGGATCAAAAATACTTTAGAGGATAGGATTAGAATAATGGGTTGAAATCAATAAAATGAAATTTGATAAAGAAAACTGTAAAACTGGTTACATAAGAAGAATAAATAAAATGCACAAATACAGAATGAGGAAAGAGTACTGACTAGGCAGTAGTACCACACAGAAGCATCCAGGGGTTATAATTATCATAATTTATTTGTATTATAATAGTCTCTAAAGACCCCAGCCAAGATCAGGACACCATTGTGCTACATACTTCACATACACATAATAGAAACCCCATAATGTGAAACCCCACAGAAGGCGTTAAAAGATTGTTCTGGTAGGGTGACCAGATGTCCCGATTTTATAAGAACAGTCCCGATATTTGGGGTTTTTTCTTATATATGCTCCTATTACCCACCAACCCCTGTCCCGATTTCTCACACTTGCTATCTGGTCAGCCTAAGTGCTGGGCCCAGGTACCTCCAGCCCTGCAGAGCATGGTCCAATTGGAGGAAAAGCAGAAAAGGGAGCAACCAACTCAGAAACAGGGAGGAGCTGAAGAAGCCTGTCTGAGGGACACAGACTGTATGCTGAATCTGGTTGGGGCTGATGGTTTGATTGCCTTTTCTTTTGTTTTTCACCTTAAATTTGTACTGGTAGCTGGGGGAGAAAAACAGATGGTAGGAAATAATCCAGGGAAGGTAACTTGGAGGGTACTTTTGGTAGCCATTGGTGACCCTCCTAGGCTCTGGGTCAAAGCCTGGTGGAGTGGGCAGTCCAGGGCTCCCCTACCACTGCCCACCTCACCACACCACTGATTAAAAGAGGGTCTGGACTGCAAGACTTGCCACATAGGGAGGTGGCACCACCCCACCAAGGACTCTATTACATCACCCTCCTCCCAATAAAATAGTTCACAGTTTAAAGAGACAAGACAGAAGAATGGTGTGAGAAAGGAAGTCAGAAAAAAATTATCCCCATTTTACAGGTGAGGCACAGAGGAATTAAGTTAGCTGCCCAGCAAAAGAAGTCAGTGGTAGAACTACGAACTGACAGATCTTCTGAGTCTGAGAACAACAGAACTATCCTTCCTTTAATGATAAAATAAATATGAATAAACATGATGCTGTTGCCAAAAAAAGCCTAAAGGGGGTTGTACTAATTGGATTATTATATGTAAAATAATCACAATAATTACTTAGTAGATTTAAATACAGTTGGACCTCAAATGGAATATTATATTCAGTTCTAGATACCTTATTTAAAAAAATAGAATTGAAAGTAGGATAGAGGCAACAAACAAATGACAGAAGGTTTGAAAATGAGACCTATAACAAAAGGATGAAAAAACTGGGCATGTTCTGTCTGCTGAGAAGAAAAAGGTAGATCGCTAACTGCACAAATACAGTGAAGAGATTACTAATAAAGTAAACAGGTCAGGTAATAAATGAGAACATAACAAGATGTAATGGTCTTGATCAGCCACACAGAATATTGATGTGTTGTGTTCCCAAAAAATCCAAAAACAAACTCCCCCCATTTCTAGTGAAACAAGTTGTCAAGGGAAATGTAGCAGGAAGGTCTGATGACCAGCTGGCATACTGGTCATGGCCTTATGGTTTCTGCCAGCCTAGTCATTCCAGAGGGGCCCCCAGATAGAGCCTCAATCACCCACAGGTTGTCACTACAGAAGAATAGGGAGGGGGCAAAATAGGGAGACCACAGCCCACCCACTCCACCAGGTCCTGCCCCAGGGCCCTACGGGTTTATCAAAGAATCCAGCCCAGTTATTGGGCTACCCTAAATTGTGTTTCCCTTGGGTCACTTTCTACCAAAATGGAGCTCCTCAGTTTGGGGCATGGTCACTGGCTTAGCAAATTCTCCTCGGTCTCTTAGTGACCTGTTCAATCTCTTTAGGGCTTTCAGCTCCCAAAGAGAAGGCGGGAAACCAAACCACTCCGGCTAAAGGAACCTTCACAAAGCCATTACCATTCCTGACAGTTTTTAGCATCAGCCTTGCTTCCTGGTGCCATCTGCAGGTTCCTGGGCTACCGTTGTCCTTTTAAATTGTTCCTCCATTGGTGGTTACATCACAGGAAGTTACCGAAGCACCTTCATTGGAAGTATTCAAGCCTAAATTTGAGAACTGTCAGTTAGAAATGGCATAAGACTACTGAAATCCTGTTACTGACCTCAATAAACAAGATTAACTTTAAGCACATGCTGAAGTCCACTGACTTCAATGAATTTAAGCACATGCTCAAGTGCTTGGCTGAATAGGGTTGTTCTTCAGCATATGCTTAGAGTTAATCACATGTTTAAGTGCTTTGCAGAATTGAACCCATAATGCAGGAGAATGGATGAGAAGGTATATTACAGGTCTGTTTCCATCCAGATGATTGTAGAATACATTTATGCAGATGCGTGATGGAAAACTTATGAGTGTAGAGATCTTATGTTTCTGTGTAAGGCAATGAAGTAGAAGGGATAACAAAGTAATCTCAGTGTTTCATGCTAGTCTTGAGTGACATCAGACATGCTAGATTTGAGAGAGACCAGACAATTCAAAACTATTAAAGCTTATTCACAACAGAACTAGAATTAACTATCCAAAAATGTCCTGCCACTCACACGGCGACCTCCCATGATCAATAGCAAAAAGCTATTACAAAATTAATTGGGGGAAAGAACATGGTGAATTGCCTGCTGAGTGCGAAGTTTGCGACCTCTCAGGACATCTATGTAGATTTATGTGCAGTGGTGGGGAGGAGCCAGTTGTCATGGTACATATAGGTACCAATGACAAAGAGAGACGTAGGAGAGAGGTCCTGGAGGGTAAATTTAGGCTGTTAGGTAAGAGATTGAAGTTCAGGATCTCCATGGTAGAAATCTTCCAGTTCCATGAGCAGGGCCAGTTAGACAGGCCTAACTGCGGAGTCTCAATGCGTGGATGAGATGATGGTGTTTTGTTTTTGTTTTTTTATTTTGGAGGCCACCACAATGGCCGTGGGTCCCACCAACCTTGCTAATGCCCGCACATAGGTCTTTACATGGGGCGAAGCGGGCACCAGGAGGCAACGGACACCGTGCTTCCTGGTCAAGGTCGGGAAGGGGCCCCGAGCGCTATAGATGGTAGCAGAGACGGTGGGCGGGAGAGATGATGTAATGGCAGGTAGAGGGGCTGCCGCCACCTGGGCACATGCCCTGAGGGCCGGGGGAGGGGAACCTGCAGAGCTGGTGGAGGGAAGAGCGGGGAGGGACACCACGGCCGATGGCGGGGCCGCGGCAGTGGGGGCAGCTCCTGCCATGGAGGGCAGTTTGTGCCACTACACCGGCACTAACACGCCAGCCCCCTGAAGCTGGGAGCAGCACGGGGCTGAAACCGACAACCCATCCAAAGCCAGGAACAGTGGGGGGCTGAAGCCAGGTACCCCAGAACCTCCCTCGTCACCCCCGCTGAAGTTGGGAGCTGCACTGGGGACCCTCCCCCATCCACACACAGCCCCTAGCTACCCCCTGCCTACACATAGCACCAGCTACACCCCTCCCTGCACCCTAAGCTACCCCTCTACCTGCACACAGCCCCTAGCCACCCTTTCCCTGCACTCGGAGCGGTTTTCAAACTTTTTTAACCAAGTCTCTCCTTTGAGTTATATTTTTTGGTTGCATTCCCCCACAGCTCAGACAGGCTGGGTGGCCTCTTGAGCGAGTCCGGGGGTGGAGGTGTCGCTCCCTCTCTGGACCCCACGATGCAGAGCTGGCTCGAGCTCTGCCAGCCCTTGCCCCCCGCCCCCAAATAGAAGTAAAACTATGCCTATGCCTAAGGGTCCTCCCACCCCCTGGCCCAGAGCCCTGAGTTCCCCCCACCCCGCCCTCACTGGGCCCTGGAGTTTTTATAGCATGTTGAGGGGGGCCTCAGCAAGAAAAAGGGAGAGGGATACTCTATATCCTTGTAAAGAGGAGAGGATAAAAGCTGATAAAGTACGGGTAGGAACTGAAAAGAAACAGTCAAACAAAAAAGAGTCCCATTCAATTATATCACATGAAGGCAGACAATTAAATATTGACAAATTGTATAAGTGCTTGTATATAGATACAAGAAGTCTAATTACTAAAATGGAGGAACTTGAGTGCCTGGTATTAAATGAGGATATTGATGTAATAGGCATCACAGAAACTTAACGGAATGATAATAATCAATGGTACGGAGTAATACCATGGTACAAAATATATAGGAATGAGAGTAGATCATGCTGCTGAGGGAGTGGCACTATACAGTAAAGCAAGAACTTTTAAAATTCAAAAAAGTTTTCTATAGGCACCCAAATGTACTTTTATTTTATAAAGTTATGTATGTGAGTAATGTAACTGAAGTCAATGGGACTAGTCTGATGCATAAAGATAAACACAGGCCCAATGTTTGTAGGGTTGAGACTTAGCTTAGATTTAACTTTAAAAAGTGAAACAGAGCAGGAAGAAGAGGGTGCAGGAGAAGAGACAAGGGTATCTTCAATAAAATCGTAAATATTCTGTGAGGGCTAATACATAATATGGTGTAGTAAAGATGGTGGGGGTTTTTGTGACTGTATGGATGTATTAGTTGGCTATGTTTTACCCATGTCTTTGCAAATCATTTTAATTCAGAAAGATAACATTTTTCTAGAGGATATTAAATTTAGAATGGAATTTTAGGGACAGCTGGCTTCAGGATAATTGCTAGATTTGAAGTCTGACAGCAGTGATGATGTCTGTTTCTTTAACCCTTAAATCCCAAATGACAAGTGTATCTGTTCTTGGAATTCTATATTAACACAACTCCCATCCTTTTTACATCTTTTTCTTACATACTATCTCAGCCTAATCTCATTCTTCTCTTAATCTTCTTTCCTTTTGAAAGAGGTGCCTACTGCCTCACTAATTTACCTCTTCCAGCAAGAATCAAAAAAGGCAGGAGGAGATGCATCTGCTCCTCCCCTTTCTTCACTCTCCTTGTGGCTGAATTCTTTCATGCAAAGGTACTCTGGGCTCTATGCCTATTCTGCCTCATCCTTTTCCTTGCAGATTTTCAGAATTGCCCACCTTTGGTGTTTCCTGAAATGAGGTCCAGGCAGCAATGGGAACTGGAATTAGGTTTTTACTCAGGCCAGGGTGGAGGGGAAGCCAGCTGCAGATCAAAGGCAGGGTAGGCCAGTATCTAAATTAACCATCCTCTCTGGCACAGAACTGCCTACTACTCTCAACATCTGGAAACAAGCCAGTGTAAGCACTTACTTGGAGTGTAAACTCCTTGGGGCAGGGACCATCTATTTTATCTGTGTTTGTTTAGCATCTAGGTGTCAGACAACCAGGATGAGGGCACTCAGGCTCCAGAGCTAGAGTCAGGCATCACACCCCATACAGCCAGAGTCAGTAGACAGGAACAAACCCCAAGGGTCAAAGTGGAAGGCAGGAACTGGGTACCAGAGCCCAGGGTCAAGCCAGAGTCAGTAGTTAGGAGCCAAAGCCAAGGATCAAACCAGAGGGCAAGAACTGGAGTAAGTTGGGTAGTAGGCAAGGAGGGGTTCAAGGCAGGGGCAGGACAGAGGCAAGGATGGGGGAAAGGCAGGAGCAGGCACAGGGTGGGCATGAGCATTGAGAAGCCAGCAAGCTTCTACTGCTGCTGCCTGCTGGCTTAAGAGCTAGCCTGCTGGCCCCTATAGCCAAAAAGGTGGCATGGCCAATCAGGCAGTCTGCTGCAGCTGTACTGATGAGGTTGCCTGGAAATTAGCTCTGCTGCAGGCCCTGACTCCTGACACTAGGATAATGGGGTTCTGGTCCATGACTAGGGCTTCTAGCCACTATGGTCGTACATGTAATAATAATAGTGAGGGTGCAAAACATTTCAGGACTAGCTTGTTTCTATGCAAAATGAAAATTGAACTTTGAGATGTTTTGGTTGTCTTCCAGTATTGCTATCTTTTTAATTAGATCTCAGGTAATGTAGATCTAAAGTAAGGAAGATATTGCTATAAATTAGGGTATATGTTTTTGTTTCTTTCATTAAACTAGCCCTTGTTAAGAACACAACCCACTTGCAACTTCTTTTAGCAGGGAAATTGACAAAAGGGATAGGACAGAGGCAAAGCTGAAGGCAAGGCAGGAACAGGCACAGTGCCAAGGCTGAGCTCTTTGACTCTGTCCCTCAGCCTTTCTGCGGACCCAGAGAGCTCAGTCAAAGCTACACATGGTGCAACATAACAGAGAACTACATGGTGCAAGCCTCACTACTTTACAATGCCATTTATACAGAGGCACTTTTCAGTGTCAAACAGCACTTTAAATCAATCAAAATAAAAAAATAAGTAGAGCTGGTTGGGAAACGGAAATCCTTTTCCACAAAAAATGTTGCATTTTTGTAATTCTTTTCATTACACACTGGGACAAAACATTAAAAACCCCTTGCAGGAAGGGATTTCCATTTTCCAGTCAGCTCTGTTTATTTTCTCAGTGGTTAGCGCACTCTCCTGAGAGGTAGGAGACCGCTGCTCAAACCCTTTCTCTTCATCCGGCAAAAGAGGGCAATTGAACCTGGGTCTTCCATATCTCAGGTGAGTGCTCTAGCCACTGGGCTAAAAAGCTGTAATGTAGGCACCAGCACCACTGCCTCCTCCTTCAGCCATTTTGTATGGAGTAAGGCAGATGCCTAACTCATTCTGACAAGAAAACAACTTAGGCTTCTAAGCTGTCTGACTCCAGCCAATTGTATACCCAGATAAAATAGATTTCTCTAGTTTCCCTAGAAGAATGCCATATGGAACAGTATGAAATAATCGACTAACGCCAAGATATTTACTATGCTATGTTCATCACATCTTTATCCACTAATCTTGTTGCTCTATCAAATAATATATTTAGATTACCTAGGAATTCTTTTTTAATGAACAATGACTGCCTATTATTTAGCAAATTATTTTCCCCTAGGTGCATACAAATTGGTTAAGTTTTGATCTAATTTACCAGGTATTTAAATTTAAATTTTAATTTACCAGGTATTCTCCAGGGCTGGATCACCCACAGGAAAAATATGGTGGGTGCTCAGCATCCACCGTCAGCCCCATGAATCAGCTCCTCTCCCTCCCTCCCAGTGCCTCCTGACCTCTGTGATCAGGTGTTCAGTGGCATGCAGGAAGTGCTGGGGGGAAGGGGGAGGATCAGGGCAGGAGGAGGTGGGGGGAGAGGTGGGAAGTGGTGGGGCGGGGGCAGAGCAGGGGCAGGAAGAGGCAGGGTGAGGGGTGAGGGCTTGGGGGAAGGAGTGGAGCAGACGCGGAGCGAGGGTCAAGCACCCACTAGGAACCAGGGAAGTCGGCGCCTCTGCACAACCATCAAGAGGTCTGTGATTCAGCCAGTCAATATTAGTACCTCTCAGGCTATGGCTACACTACAGAGCTTACAGCAGCACAGCTGCACCACTCTAGCTCTGCTAGTGCAGACACTCTAAGCCAAAGGGAGAGAGCTCTCCCACCAACCTAATTACTCCAGCCCCCATGAGCTCTCCCACTGACATAGTGCTGTCCAAACTGGTGCTTAGGTCAGTGTAACTTATGTCGCTGAGGGGGGTGGCTTATGCACACCCCTGAGCAACATAACTTATACCGACCAAACCTACAGTGTGTACATAGCCGCAGTTTAACTCTACAAGGCAGCAAAAGGAAACTGTTTTATTGAGAAAACTGTAAATGATCCCAAATTTGGATCACTAATGCTACTCTGTTCCCCCATGAGGCACACCAAATTTCAAAGCAATCTGAGTAACCATTCCGATATTAGAGTTCTTAAGTGTCAAGTTTAAAGAATATAAAATGGCAGGAATGGAAACTCTCTAGATTTTTTTCTGTATTGGCATAAGCACAGTGTAAAAAATGTACATTTTCTTAAATACTGTTCTCAATTTGGGTCCCCCAGAGATTTAATGGGCACCATGCACTGCTTTGGGTAAAACTCAACAGATTGAGACCATTTTGACCTGCACCAATAGTTTGATCTCTGGCTCTGGGCAAAAACCCCCCACCTAGAAACTTTTTTAAAAGGGTTATTTTCTGGGGGTCTTATATCTCTGGAACCATTGGCTCAGATGACTCCAAATATTGGTCACTGCACCCTCCTGAGGCACAGCAAATTTCAAAGAAATCTGACTACACATGTCAACTTTAGAGGACTTAGGCTGACCTTGAAACAGATGTTGTGATGTAACCTTAACTATAGTGGAGCTACTGCATCACTATAAGTTAAAATCCAAATATATTATACCTACTGTATTCTCTTCCTCCTCCAATTTTAAAATTCTATCCTAACATGGACCCAAATTTGGCACAACTTTTTCTTCATAAATCACTGCTGCTAATTGTAGAAAATTAGTGATTTTTTTATAATCCTAATAATAAGAAATCTAATTGAATATTTATTCTAGGGACAGCAACTTCTAGGATCTCTTTGCCTTTTTGCAAATTGTATCATATTTGCTGCTCTCATATTTCAGTATCTTCGCAGTTCTCCTTGGTATTTCAAAAATAAATGTCAGAGTAGGTTTCTTAGCTAATTCCTTAATACCATAGGATGCTTATCCTTCAGAATAAACAAATATTCAAGTATTGTATTCTGTTATCTCATCTTTATCAATGTTTATTTCTACAGTATCTTCTTTCCTTATCAGTTGCTCAAAAACTTTTAAAATGTATATTTCATGTTAAAATCTGACTTAATAAAGGAATTCAAAATCTCAGCCATTCTGAGCCAACATTAATTAAATTCTCCTCTTCTTTTATTGATGGATTTGCTTTCTCCGTACTACCTTCTTTGTTTCCCTCCTGACACATTTGTAAGTGCCTTTTATTCCTCCTTAAATCCTTTTGTGGACCATCATCTTATTGCTTTTTTGCTGCTCCCGCTAGCCTCTACTGGCTAAGTAGTCTTCTATGGGTTCTTCACTTTTTCTATCACAATGTTTTGAGGGTTTTTTTGTGAAGCCATATTGGAAGCTTCTTGCATTATTTCATTTCTGAAATGTCCATCATTTAACAATGTTTTTAGGATTCCACAGCCTTTTTCCACACTAGTTGAATTTAAGACTTTTTCTATTACACTTTACTCACCAGATTTCTTCATTCTCCAGGATTTGTCTTCCTTGAGTGTAATTACCCATGTACTACTTTGCTGTGAATCTGTTCATCCTACTATACTGAATTCAAGTAGGTCATGGTCTCTTGGGCCAACCTTCTTAAGATATCTCACATTTCCTCAATCAATTTCTCCCTACCCATAAAAAGTAGATTCAAGAATACTACTTCTCTGGCTGGTTTGTCTACTTTCTCAATGGTAAAGTCATCATAGGTGGGGCTGGTAGCTCCTATTAGCAAGGTTGACCAACACTTCCCATTAAGACCCTGTTTTCATTAGCTTATAACTTTGCCACATTTCAGTCATTTGGGCTGAAATTTTATATGTTGGGTGTCTTTCTTTTTGGAAACATTTGGGAAAATGGTTGTCAAATCAAAGAAAAAAAATAAGGGAAATACACTGTTTTGCCCATATTAAAAAATTCTGGAAACCTTTTCTGGGAAGTTTTAGTGCCACCATGCTTTGGACCTGAAATTGGCCTCTGTATAAATGACATGCCTTTTGCTTTTCCCCTGAAAAATTGGCACAAATTTGGCCAAGTTAAAACCTTCTGAGAATTGTAGATTGCACATGGTCATTAGAGATTTCTTAGATTTTAGCACCTAAATTCCCTTAAGATTCCGTCCATATTGAACATGCTCCAGCCTGGGACTGAGCAGAATTTCCCCTGCAATTGCAGCTCTCAGCTGCTGTGAACCATACCAGGTTCAGACATCTGAATTGAGAGCAGGAAGTCTCTCTCTTTTGTGCTCTCAATGATCCCCCAGCTGGGCCCAGATAGTGCGGAGGAGAAAGCTGTCTGATTTGTATGCAGAGAGGGTAAGAACTACAACTTTTTGTGGTGGAGGTGGAAAGGCAGGGAGGAGCATAGCTGGATGGGCAAAAACTGAGACTGGAGGCTGACACAGGAGGAGAGGGAAATTGAAACTTGGACTTGGGATGGAGGGGGAAGACAGACTGGCTGGGCAAGGAAACTGGGACTGGGATTGTGATCTGGGAAGGGAAACAGGGGACAGTGGGAGCCAAAAAGCGGGGGGGGAAATGGTCTAGAAAAGGAAACTGGGAACAATGAGCCTCTGTAACCTTAATTTGGCCCCCCATGTGTATGTATTATGATATGGTCTTTAATTACATGGGTGACAAGTTGGGAATATATGTGAACTCAGTTATGTTTTGGGACTGCCATTTTGATTGTATCTTTCACTGTAATTTTCACTTTGTGTTGTAACCTCCATGTTGGGTTAAAAATATCAAGATACTGTGGAAAACCAATTGATCTTGATAAGGTCAGTCTATTCTAGACCATGTTGTGCTCATGCTAAGGGGTAGGAATCCTAGGAGAGGGCTGCCAATGAGAGGGCCATCAAGGGCCATCAACTCCAATTGTCTCTCAACTACCAGCCCATCCACAAGAACAATGAGTTTCTAAACATAACTGTCGAGGAGAAGGGATGGCAGTCCCACAGCCTGGACATATGGCCAAAGGGGTCAAAGACTATATTTAAGTAGAGTTGCCAGGTGTCCAGTTTTTGACCACAACACCCAGTCAAAAAGGGACCCTGGCAGCTCCAGTCAGCACAGCCAACCGGGCCATTAAAAGTCTGGTTGGCAGTGCAGCAGGGCTACGGCAGGCTCTGGGAAGCAGTGGCATGTCCCCTTTCCAGGTCTTTGGCATAGAAGCAGCCAGGGGACTCTGTGCACTGCCCATGCCCCAAATGCAAGCTCCATAGCTCCCATTGGCCAGGAACTGCGGCCAATGGGAGCTGCAGGGGCAGTGCCTGCGGATGGGGCAACGCACAGAGCTACCTAGCCACGTCTCCGCATAGGAGCTGGAGGGGGGACATGCCACTGCTTCCAGGAGCTGCCTGAGGTAAGCATCGCCAGGAGCCTGCCCCCCCCCCCACCCTCTTCCTGTGCCCCAACCTGCTGCCCTAGCCCTTATCCCCCTCCCGCCCTCCAAACCCCTCGATCCCAGCCTGGAGCCCCCTCCTACATCCCAAACCCCTCATCCCCAGCCCCACCCCAGAGCCCGTACCTCCAGCCGGAGCGCTCATCCCCCCACACCACAACTCCCTGCCCCAACCCAGCGCCCTTCCTGCCCTCCAAACCCCTTGGTCCCAACCTGGAGCCCCCTCCTACATCCCAAATCCCTCATCCTTGGCCCCACACCAGAGCCTGCAACCCCAGCTGGAGTCCTCAGCCCCCCCACACCCAAATTCCCCGCTCCAGCCCAGAGCCCCCTACCACACCCTGAACCCCTCGGCTCCACCACCCAGCCCAGAGCCCCCTCCTGCACCCCAAACCCCTCATCCCCGGCCCCACCCCAGAGCCCACACCACCAGCTGGGTCCCTAACTCCCCCACCACCCCCCGCACCCCAACTCCCTGAGCCAGCCCAGCGAAAATGAGCAAGTGAGTGAGGTGGGGAGAGCAAGTGACAGACACTGACCAGACCCCTGGGTGGCCTGTAATGGAGGCTGGGGGAAGTTAAGCATTCCTAAACCTCACACCACCGGGGGGGTGGGGAGAGGCAGTCTCAGATTACCAGCCAATTTGGAGTCCCCAGAAAAGTCTCCCCCCACCACGGCCCCTGGGCTGGAGGAGCTCTCTCCCTGCTGCAGCCACAGAGCTTTTCCAGACTCAGGGCCACAGTGGGGGAGTGTGTGGGGAAAGGGAAGATGGAAAAGAGCGAGTCGAGGGCAGGGCCTTGGGGGAAGAGGTGAAGTGGGGGCAGAATGGGGCAGAGCCATGAGGGAAGGGGCAGAATGGGGCGGGGCCATGGGTGGGACTGCGGGCAGAAGGGGCAGAGAGGGAGAGGGTCTCCAGAGCTCAAAGCTCTGGCCAGGTCCCAGAGCTCTGCTGCAGTCCCAGCTGGGGCTGAGAGCTCGACCCTGACCGTGGCCTTGACTGGGCTCTCAACCCCACCCTACCCCTGCCCCAGCTGGGCCACAGAGTGGCCAAGAGCAGTGAATGGGGAGGTGGTCTTGGCCGGAAGAGGTGGCACTGGGAGCTAGCCTCCCTAAGGGGAAGCTTCACCAATCACCCATGACCAGGCTTTAAACTCATAAAAAGGGTGAGATTAGACCAAGGAGGTTGCATTCACTAATTTGCTGTTTTTCAAAGGTCTGTAACGCTATAGTGGGCTTTCAAGAGTAAACTGTATGTGGCTAAGAAATTCCTTTGTTAAGCTTGTGTTCTTTGCTTTCCTGAAGGGTTTGTTTATAAACCAGAGCTCCGACAACCAAGTGCACTCTTTGTGGAAACATGCCTAAGCAAATAGGGGTTTGGGAGGGCTGTGGCATTGGTTCAGGGGTCTAAGGCGGCTAGACTATGGTGTCCCACTGCCTAGAAGGGTGTCACTCCTGTAGTCTGCACCTAGGAGTGTGCTTGAGAGACCCAGAGCTACAACCAGAGACCAGTCATCACCAGGACCCAGGGCTTTAGTAGCACATGGGATCCAGTGGTTGAGTCCACTTCCAACAGATTAGCATCTCTCTAGGGAGGGGAACTAGGACAGGATTGCTTCCTATTTTTTTTCCACAGGACCCCTGCATCATTCAGTGCACAGGACCTGCTCTAGGGAAGTATCACAGTTGTGTAATGAAGAAGATTGCTGTACGCAGGACCAAGTTGGAATGTGTATACTGAATGAGGCAAGGGAGAGCTAGAAGAGAAAGAATAGTCTCATGGTTAAGGCTGTTGAATTCTGCCCTGGAGAACTGGATTCTATCCCTGCCTCTGTCACAGAGTTCCTGTGTGATGCTAGGCAAGTAACTTTAAGTAAGTGGTGTTCCTCATCTTTTTTGGATGCCTAACTTGAGACCCTGGGGTCTGATGTTCAGAAGTATTGAGTACTCACATCTGCAACTGAAGTCAATGAAAGCTGTGCTTTGAACATTCAGAGTACTATATAATGCTAAGTACGCTGAAAAATCAGGTCCCAGTCTCAAATTGGGCATCCAACATTAGTAATACTTTTGATCTTAACCTTTCTGTGCCTCAATTCCACATCGGTAAAATGGGGATACCTCATCTCACAGGGATTACTGTGAAAATAAATTAATGTTTGTGAAGCACTCAGATACTATAGGGAGGAAATCAATAAGTTAGTTTTCAGAGCAGGGTTTAAATAGTGTGGAGTAAATAAGGCACAGGGCCACACACTGAACAACAAGAAAACAAAATACTTAATAGCTGGTCGTTGAGTGCACACATTCCATCCTGTGCACTGACTGATGTATGGGTCCTGTGGAAAAAATAGTATGTGATCATGTAATTAAAGACTGGATCATAAAGGATCAGGGCCAGCTTTACCTTTTTTGCCGCCCCAAGCAGCTAAGCAAAAAAAAAAAAAAAAAAAAAGCGGCCGCCGAAGAAGAAAAAATAAAAAAGCTGCTGCCAAAGTGCCGCCCAGGAAGGAAAAAATAAACAAAAAAAACCACCGGAGTGCCGCCCCAAGAACGGTCGAAGTGCCGCCCCTTCTGATTTGCCGCCCCAGGCACCAGCTTCCTTAGCTGGTGCCTAGAGCGAGCCCTGTAAAGCATACATACAAAAGGGGCAAATTAAGGTTGTGTGTGCAACAGGAAACCTTAATTCTGACATCTCCTAACTTTTGAATGCTTTCATTTGCAACCTTAATTCTTTTAATATAGTTTCTGTGTGTTAAATCTTCTATATAAATTACGAATCTCTATGATCATTCATATTTGTTACTCATCAGATATCCAGGCAATCATTCTCCTTTGGGATGGTGTGTACAACCCCACACTGGGCATCAACGGATTATGGGATTATTTTGGGCTCAGCCACCCCCACCCCACCACACCTGCAGCAAATGTGCCCTCTGCTGGAGGAATTAAAAGACAGGGAATTAGCTCATTTGGGTAAAAGAGCTGGAGGTGAACAGACCTGCAGTCCACAGTTTGACCAGAGCAGAGGGAAGCCTAAAGGCTCTGACACAGCTGGACCCACACCAGAGATAATCAGAGAGGGAAGTATCCCCCTCTCCCTCACCTGTGGACCCTGGATATTGGTAACCCCCTCTTACTTATTTTGGTTTGGACTGCCCCAACAGAGGAAAGCCTTGGACTAAGCTGACTGGGGGAGGAGATGAGAGGAAACAGTCAAGGGAGGAGAGCCTTAACCAGCCTTGGTTGCCAGACCACTGGTAGCCCAAAGGGCCCTGGTAGCCTGGGCTCATCCCCCCCTCACAACCCTCTTGGCAGTCAGGGGTTGCAGCCCTAGGCCATGCTCCCCAACAGACCCTGAGTGAGGACCATTACACCCCTGCATAAAGCTTCTTTGGGGTTTAAATAATCTATGATTTTTCTATATTCACATCCTAGCTATCAGAATCATCACACCAAGTTTTTTGTAGCCCACTAGATTATAATCGTCATCAATGTTGTTCTTCCCCATGCTCCCTGCACTTCCCTTTAGCACAGGGGTGGGCAAACTTTTTGGCCCAAGGGTCACATGAGGCTGCAAAACTGTATGGAGGGCCAGGTAGGGAAGGCTGTGCCCCCCAAACAGACTGGCCCCTGCGCCCTATCCACCCCCACCCACTTGCCCCCCTCAGAAGCTCTGACCCATCCAACCCCACCCCCCAGCTCGTTGTCCCCTGACCGACCCTCCCGGCACCCCCTGCCTCAACCACCCCCCTGGGATCCCACCCCCATCCAACCCCCCCTGCTCCCTGTCCCTTGACTGCCCCCCAGGACCACCTACCTAACCGCCTTCACTGTCGCGTGTGCATGCCACCGCTGCTGCCCTCTTACCCTGCCACTCAGAGCGGCAGGAGCTCACAGCCCTGTTGCCTGGATGGAGCCAGCCGTGCTGCCCATGCGACGGCATAACTGCGGGGGACGGGACAGGGGCTAGCCTCCCTGGCCAGGAGCTCAAAGGCTGGGCAGGACGGTCCTGCAGGCCGGATGTGGCCCACGGGCCGTAGGTTGCCCGCCTCTGCTTTAGCACATTAATATTCTTCATGTTGTGGAATAAAACTCCATCTTCCTACTTCCATTATAAATTCAAAAGTCCACACTAGACCATTTCAGTTAAGTGAAGGCTTTTATTGTCGCCTTTGCCTAGAGTACACTAACAAGGTTTCCCAGTTCTGAACTTAGGTGGCGCCCATCTAATGCAAGCAAGCTTATGTCACAAAAGACATTGTTATGATTACCTATCCAAAACCTTTCTCTTCACTGTCAGTAATTCATAGTATCAATATTCTTATTTTTCGATTTGCAACTGTCATCAGATACATCAGATCTCATTTTGTTCTTAAATTCCTTTTTCAAATTACTGAAATACTCTATGTTCTTATCCGATCTTTCTTAATTGGTTTTTGTTCCCTCATGAACTTTAGTATAAGAATGGAAAATTCCTGGGATTTTCCACTGATTGTGATAATAGCTGCCCTGGTCCCCAGAGGACAATACAATATCCAAATATATTTATTTAGTCTGAACCACAAAAAATTCTCCATCCAAACTCAGCACTATGAAGTTGCCAGTAAGTTTTACTTGCCTCTTCTTTCTTTCATTTCAGGCCATTCTTCTTGGTTACTGGTCGGGTTAATGTCTGGCTTTGACCTGTTTTCAATCTGATGATATTTATCTGTTTCTCTAAGGTCAGAACACCAATCTTTTTGTAACTAGACAAAAGCTGCACCTTTTCTTATTACTGCTTGTTGCCATATTCTTCCTCCTACTTACTTGATCTATTCTTTCAACTGATAATGTTCCTTGCTTTTTTTCCTTCTCTAATTTTGTTTCATATGATGCTCCTTGTGACTTCAGCTGCAAATGTTGTACTTATATTTTCATCTCAAGTAACTGTGCTTGACATAAGGATATCCTCATATACTATAATGTGAAAATACTGAGAGCTCATTGCAAGAAAGATGAAAAACAATCTAATCCATAAAGAAACTGACTCAAAGTAGCACTTTCACTCCCTTTTGGGGGTCTTCTACACTGAAATTAGAAAAAGTGGCAATATGTTTAATGCTACTGGATGCTAATGTTGAAATATTGATGAAATAAAATAAGAGTGGTGAGATTGTGGAAAAAAAGAAAATTGGAGCTAGAAATACTTAACAGGCAAGTCTCTGCTGTAATGCTTCATTAAGCTGTTTTGGTGAAACACATACTTTTCTCCAGACTATTAAGAAGCACACACACTGTGACACAAGTCATTTAAGCTGATGAAAATTACTGTATAAATATAAAAACCTTGTTATGAACAAGAATGGACTGATAGGCTGATCCCATCTCAGCACTATCTCAAGTGTTGTTCATTGCCAGACCAACTCAAGCCTATGAACAGTGCACTTAATATTGTGAAGTCTTTGATTATTCCATAAGGATATGGTAATACTTTAGATACATACAGCAGTTAAGGGTCCCATACTTCCCTCCTTTCCACACTAAAGAGGGGGGGAAATGACGTGGAAAATCCACCTCAAATTGTGCTAAAGTTGAAGGTAGCACAATGGTTCTGAAACATGCTGTTTCCTGAGAGCCCACAAAAGCCTCTATGCACAAACACCATGTCGTTGGGAAAGAAATACTTACTTACCTTACGGTAACCATAGCTCTTTGAGATGAGATGTGGTGTCTGTGGAATGTGGGTCATGGAATACATTTCAAAAAGCCACAGTTACTGTTAGGTAAGTAATCATTTCTTCATTGATCATCCATATATAGCAGACTCTTAGCAACTCACAAGCAGTGACTTGCTGAGATGGAAGTGAGTGAGTAGTCTACCTAAAGAAAGACCGCATGTAGCGAAGCAATGATTCACTGGTGCAGCGCTGCCTGCTGGTCGTCCAGGGAATTAGCTCTTGTCCAGCCCAGAGCACCCTCTGCAGGCCAGTGTCTCGCCTGCCTTAGGGCCCCCGTGTCCCTCCCAGACCCCAGAGTCCTTTTCTTTCTCAGGGTTCTGCCCACCGCAGTACCCTCACATGCTGGGTCTCCCCTCCTAAGGGAACCCCCAACCCACTACACCCACCTTGCCTCACTGGCTACTGCCAGTCACCATCTAGGCCCTTTCTCAAGGGGCAGACTGCAGTCCGTAGTAGCCACTCATCACCAGCAAGTGGTTGGACCAGCTGCCTCTGCCTTTCGCCAGGCTGCAGCCCCAGTACCTGCTTAGGTCTTAACCAAAGCCTCAGCCTGGGGAATTGCCAGGCTGGCGATCCCCAGCTCCTTTTTCCTTCCCCAGCACTGTTGAAAGAAACATCAGATCTTGATGCTTCAACTAAGGAATAGTGTTTTATAAAAATATGGATTGAAACCCAGGTAAACGCTCTGTATATTTTTGAGAGAGGTATGTTTCTCAAGGAAGCTGCAGGTGCTGCCTGAGCTCAAGTAGAATGAGTACTAATCTGAGGTGGGACATCTAAGCTGGCTAGTTCATAATTAAGGCTATGATTCTGTCACGGAGGTTGTGGAAGTCATGGAATCAGTGACTTCAAGAGCCCTTCATGACTTCAGCCTGTGGTGTCCAGGAACTGTGTGGGCCCCCAGAGAGCTGAGCTGGGGCCCCTGCAGCTGCCCAGCCGCCTTGAGCGGTGTGGGGACTCTGCAGCTCCCCATTTTGTCATGGATATTTTTATTAAAAGTTACAGACAGGTCACGGACTTCCGTGAATTTTTCTTTATTGCTCATGACCTATCCATGACTTTTTTACTAAAAATATCCCTGACAAAATCTTAGCCTTATTCATAATAGTTAAATGCAGCTAGACACCCACTTTGAGAGTCTCTGGGTTGAAATAGCTTGCCCTTTCAACCTGACTGCATACGCTATAGAGTCTAGTCCTTTGTAAATAATAATAGTGCTCTGAGAAAAGTAATCTAGCCTCCCCCTGATTGGTATTTGGTTTGGGAAAGAAAACTGGTAAATTTATCATTTGGTTTAAATTAAAGTACTTTAGCAAACAGTTGGTATGGGGCCTAAAGATGACCTTATCCTTATGAAAAATTGTATATGGAGGACCTGCAGTCAATATTCCCTTCAAATTTTCTTTGGGCTTACACTTGCCCAAACACAAAATGGTGTGTGTGTCCATGTCCATCCCTATGGAAACCACCTGCTGGGCAGAGGGTGGGGGTGGTGCTTTGGCCCTGTCAGGCTGCAGCTCTACAACCTCTGATGGCAGTGGAGAGCCCTGCCAGGTCTGTCACCTGAGCTCCCGCACAAGGGGTGCCCCAGAGCCACAGTCTCTCCTGGTTGGGCTGAGTGTGACCTGGAGACCAGAAGTGCTTCCACTGCCCTCCAGTGAGGAGGTGAGGCCACACACCTTGTTATGTGGGGAGGGGAGAACAGAATACAGCAAGGGCCATGCCAAATTTCTGCTGGGGCTGCACTGACATGAGCAGCACAGTTTCTGACCTGTGCAGTATATACAATATTGCTGTGCAGTCATGTGTGTGCACAGTTTATTGGCTGCCTGCCATAAGAGCCTGTATTTCCCCCAACTCTCAGTGCAGATGTAATTGCTACTAAAAATGCTATTTTTATGGATAAATGTAACAGAGTAAGTTGCCAAGAGCTCAAACAGAAGTCTGCAAGACCCACTAGGACCACACTGAAGTCCCAGGGAGGAAAATGCTCACACTTGGGTAGGAGAAAATTGTGCATCCTGGGGTAATGATGGTGATATGCTGAAACAGCAGCTAAATGCATCCAAGCAGAACAAACAGATAATCCTGAATTCTTTAAAATCTGCAAAGAAAGCCAGGGTATCTGGGAGTTGAGTGTTCATAGGAGGTGATGTTGCTCAGCCCATACTGAGAACCTCTTCCACTTGGCAACATATATTATCCTGGAGGAATCCTTCCCACTCTGAATAAAAATGTTTTGATCATCTACAGAGTAGGATCTGTCTGTCAGTCATCCATCCAGTATCCAGGCTGTGAGGTGGAGGGAAGCAGGATCTGGGTGAAGGATGTCCCTGTCATCCTAAGAGATTAAGTCTGACAGAAAAGGTAAAGAGAATGAATTGATCAGATCATCAGCTCCGAGTACCAAAAATGCCATGGTTAAGCTGATGACTGTGGCTAAATCCCGTGTGATCTTCCTCAATACTCTCAAGATCAGAGGTATTGGAAAGTAAGCATATATCATACCTGGAGACCATGAAATGAGGAATGTATGTGATAGGGATCCTAGGGCTAGGCCTCCCCTTGCATAGAACTTGTGATATTTTTTGTTTCTGTGTATCGCAAAGAGGTCTACTGATGATTGACCTCATTCCTGTAAGATGCTTCATATTATGGACTCATTGACAGTCTACTTGTGGCCCCTGGAGAACTGTCTGCTCAGGCAATTTCCCTGAGCTTCTTGTAGTCCTGGAAGGTGAAGTGCTACGTGAGAGACTTGATGGTGGATGCACCAATTCCAGAACAGACTCCTAGTACCTAGAGGTTGAACAAACTCCTCCCTGTCTGTGTATATAAACACAAATGCCATGTTGTCAGTCACAATTTGATGACTGAATTCTTGAATCTTTGGAAGAAATGCTGTGAAGACTCAATGAATACCCTTAGTTCTAATACGTTTATGTCCAATCTCTTCTCATAGGTAAACAGTGGTGCAGATGAGCTCCCTACCCTACAAGATATGTGTTGGTCACTAGGGTCTTGGTGGGAAGAGGTGGGGAGAATGGTACTCATTCGCATACCTGATTGGGATTTTTCCATAACTTCAGGGCGGAAAGGACCATGGGAAGAACTAGCATTGATATGTCTATATGGTGTCTATTTGGTAGGTACACGGACTTCAGCCAGCTGTTTTTACAGTATAGGTGAAGTCTGGCCTGCTGTGTGATGTATGTACAAGAAGCCATGTACCTGAGGAGACTCAAACATTTTCACTGAGATATATGGCTAATGCTGCAGCTGGCTGATAAGCGTGGTCATGGATTCAAATCTTTCCTCATGCAAATCATCTCTGATTGTGGTGGTGTCTATCAATGAAGTCTATTCTTTGTGCTGAAGTCAAAAGGTTTTATTTCTTTCAGGCCTAACTCACTGAATAGATGGAGAATTTGATTAATATAATTCTCCACTTGCCGATGTGACCTTCCTTGGATTGGCCAGGTGTTGTTCCTTATTTTCTGCAATGAGCTACCACCAGAACTCTGTATTTGGTGAAAATTCTCTGCTGTGGACAGAACAACAGCCCAAAGGGTAGTACCCTGAACTGATAGTAGTTTTGTCCTCCTTGAAACCTTAGATGTTTCTGTGCCTGGGATATATGGAGATATGGAAGTTAGCATCTTGCAGGTCAAGAGCCACAAACCAGACTTGTGGATCCAACAATGGAATTATGGAGGCTATGGTTACCATTCTGAATCTGAAGTGATGAATGAAGGCACTGAGTCCCCTCAACTCCAGGATAGGGGACCATCCTTCTTTCTTTGGTTCTCATTCCAATTATTTTCTAATTCCCCTTTTCCCTATATTGGATTGCTACTTCCTCTATTGCTCCCAGAGAGAGATGCAATTCCACTTCCAATTCCACTAACAGACTTTGTGAAAAGGGAGGGGAGGCAGGGAGAGATAGGAGCAATATGGGACTGCAGGGAAATTATTTCTAGAACCCAGCAAACTGATGTTATTAGTTTCCATGTTCCCTGAAAGAAATAAAGATGGTTTCCAAATATGGAGAAGGAGGGGTAAAGATCTATCAGCATGGTTGTATACAGATTCTCAACCAACTCATCAAAATGAATGTTTTGAGATAGCTGCAGCATGAGATTGGATGATGTTGTGTCTGAATATCTCCCTCTTTTGAAAGCATTGCCACATTCATGGACATTCAGTGGACCTCTAGTGGTAAAAGATACCAGGTGATGATCTCTGCCTGATGTAAGCTTTCCTTGCTTCCTTCTTGGAGTGTGTGTGTGTACGCACGCGCACACTCCAAGAGAATAAAGCATGACCCAAGTCCCTGAGTGAATGAAAAGCCTCATACATCTTTGCACTAAAAAGATCCAGACTCACAAAGAGACTTCCTCCATCAACTGCACGTCTCTCAGGAAGATGGGAGCCAGGATGCTCTTCTTATGATGATGCAAGTTGCCACAGAATGGGATGTGGTGTCAAAGGCATCTAGAGCTGCCTGGATGGGTGTTTTTGCTATCAACTTTCCCTCTAAAATCAAAGACTTAAATTTCTCCCTGCACTCCTACAGGAGTTTTTCAATGAAATCCAAGAATTCATGATAATTCATATCTTGTTTACAATGCTGGTACGTAGAGATCCTAAATAGCAGGTAGCTGATGAATAGCTTTTTCTTCCACATAAATTGAGTCACTTTGACTTTCTATCTTTTGGTATCATTCTTGGTGGTTGCCTGTTTCTTTCATTAGCCACTGCAACCATCAGCAAGACAGGTTTTAGATGAGCGTACAGGTACTTATAACCAGTACTTGATACCACTAATCTGCCTTTTTAGAGGTAGGTGTCACTGATGCTGATAAACTGTGGTGGCTCTAACAAGGCTTCATTTATGGGTAATGCCAGGCAACCAGGTAAGGAGGTATGGAGTATGTCCAAAAGTCTGTGGGAGCTCTCCTCTACCACCTCCACTAGGATTTCTAGGGAATCAGCTATACATTTGAGCAAATCTTGAAAGTTCTCATAATCTCTGGGATAACATTGTATAGTTGGAACCACTGCCTCATCCAGGGATGAAGATATAGCAGCTGACCTGGTTTGTTCTTCCATCTGAGAGTACTCCCTTTTCAGACAGCTATTCTGGTTGATCAAATTGGAAGATCGCCACTTGAGACACCCTTGCTATGTGGGCAGGTCAAGGGCAGTAAATTCTCACTTTAGAAGATGCAATGTAATTCATCTCATGTAGCGCAAAGCCCAAAGATTCCAATAGGGCCATGATTGAATGGTGTATGGAAAAGAGCCAGTGAGAAAGTTAGCAAGACACATGCCTATCTCTATTACCCTATATGACTGGGACATACAGGAATCCCTGGACCATCTTTCCAACCCATATGAATAAAATGAAATTTGTGAAATTTATAGGGGATCCCTGACCACTCTGTTTACAATCAGGTGAGAAGGAACACTTTTCATCGAAAGGATGGGCAATCCTAGATGTGGGCTTGATTGTGCCATGCCAGTAGTTTTAGTCAGTGCCATAGAGGTAGTTGGTATTACAGCGGTAGTTATTGCCTTGGTGAAAATATTCAGCACCACGGAGAGCACTAGATACTCTGCTTTCTTCATTACACAGAGCTCTCCTGCTACCACAGAGGTCCTTAGTACAGAGAAAAACAGTGCAATAAATCTCAGTGCAGAAGTACACTGCACTGGGGTGGGCGGTGCCAAAGTGAATGATGCCAAAGTAGTTAGTGTCAAGGTGAGTGGTACCATAGGGATTGATGCACAAGTGGGTTGTATTGAGGTAGAGATCAGTACAGTGAACTCAGTATCCAAGCCAGGAAGTCTCAATTCTCAAGATGGTGCTGAGGATATGGTACTGTGCTCCCACAGGGCTCCAGTGGTACCCAATTTGGATCGTGAAGCCCTCTTAGAGTGGGAGTAGTGAGGTGATTTGAACCTATTCTTGCTGTGGACTTCTGACAGGAATGACTCCCTGTATTTCCCAAGGAGCAATGCTCCTTTTTCTCTCAAGCTCTAACAGTCCTACTGAGTCTGCAGTTGTAGCAATCTTAGACGACTGGGCTTGGAAGATAGATGATGATCTGGAGCTCACGGGGGCATTTCTGGAGTTAGATGGAGGTAGTCAAGGTGGTCTACATTCCCCTGATCGGAGAAACGCTGCGTGGAGCAGTCTAACAGTAATAGTGTATGGCACACCCCTCTTGCCTTTTGAAAAAGGACTTACAAATAGAACATGTATCAGGGATATGACCCTCCCCAAGGCAGACAAGGCATCCAATGTGACCATCATTAAGAGGGCTACCCACAGTTCTTAATCCCATGGATTTAGGATTGGGCCTGGGCTAAACCTGGTACCAGAGAAAATCTTTCCATCAAAAATAAAAACAAAACAGCTCAACTGTGAGAGAATTGCCAGCAGGCAAGCTGCCCTAACTACTAAACCTAACTAACATTATAATATACAAATTTTCTACACTAAAGATCAGAAAAAAGTGTGGTAAGATGCAGACACTATGGTTCAATCTAGCAGCTACAAGTGGTAAGAAAGAACTGAGGGGCATTTGGGCCTGCTATGCCCTTGGTACAGACCACAAGGACATTCAAGAAACCTCCTCAGACATAAGTGATATTGCTGACCAAAATTTCCCAATCTGAAGCAGCTGGGGTGTATGCACACAGAGAGTGGAATATATATGGACAATCACTCCAAGGAGAACTGAAAGTTTGAGCAGGAGGGATGGAGCCAGAAAACACCTTTTCTTTACAGTATAGTGCCCTGGCAACCCAGTATTATTTTAATACTGGTTAGACCAGAATTAACTCCCCTTCTAGTGTCTTAAATACACATTCATGCACACCCCTTGACAGAAAATTGGGCATATGGATATCAGGGAGAGCCAATGGCATCATGACTTTTGAGGAAGCTATGCTCTTGTGGGAGAGACTGGCTCTCTTCACTGATGTTCCAGAATCCACAAGAGGAACACATGATTTTATGGTCATGCCCTCACCCCTCCCCAAAGGCAGCGTAGTTTCTGCTACAAAGGAGAGACCTATTTAAGTTCATTTGCAATGTCTGCTACGCACTTTTTACTCCTACTCTAGTTTTCATTGACATTTAGCCCTAAATCATGAGTACATAAAAGGGACATCAGTGCTTCAAAGAAACAGGTGGATCAGTAAATGCTGCAAATTTTTTATGGAAGTTTTATAAAAAGGAACTTTGTAGTGGAATTGTAGTGGAAAATCTATGTTATCAAAGAACTGACAGGACAGTTGACTATTAACTATGAAGTGTGGAATAGATGAGGGAACCGGCAGAGCTGTTTAAAAAAAGAAAGAACTGAATGGTCAAAGTAAGGGGGAAAAAATTGATGTGTGACATTTAGCCCAAATGGGTACAGGAACAGTGTCATTACAGAATTCAATAACTTCAAAAGACTGCTAGTCTTCTTTGAAAGTGGTTCAACTGGACTATAAGAGCTAATATTAAAGTCTAATACTTTAATACTAATACTTTGAGGGAAGTTGGCTCAAGTATATGAAAAACAAAAAAATCATAAAATTCTTGCACAAGTTTCTCAGAGGATTAGGAAGTGTATAAAGCAAAAATATAGTGAATAAAAGGAGTACACAAAAATATATTCTAAGAGTACTGTGACACTGGCAGACCAGATGCCAGCTTGTGCCATGGCCCATAGTCCTCACTGAACACTGGCGAATGCATAGCTGGAAACCAGTCTAGCTTACCTGTGTGTTAGCACTGTTAAAATAGTTGTTAAGTTTTTAAGAAAGTCTTTAGTGTTTGGACATTATGAAATGCTTGTGAGTTGCTGCATGCATTATTCTCAGTTATAATACCTGTATCCCATGTTATAATTTAATATTTAAGTATTTGCTTTTGCTATGAAATTGAACCCCCCCCCCCATCTTACCAAGTGCAAAATACTAGTTTACCACAAGAGGCATAATCTCTTGTCCAACAAAAGAAGGCCTGTAGACACTAGACAAGCCATTGTGGAACATCAGAGACAAAAGACTTCGTTGATTGCTCCCCCCCACACCCATGAAGAGGGGACATGCATAAACCTTCATCCCATCACAGCTTGAACTCTGGGGGAAAGGAATAAAAATCACTGACCAGAAGGAATTGTATCACTATGCTGCCTGGAATTCGGAGAGGGCAATATTTCTAAGCATAAGCAAGCTTAGCCTGGTTAGTCCTAAGGACATATAAAGCTTGCACATTACAGCAGCTTCTATGGCTTTATTGAAACCTAAGACTGTAACTCATCTGTGTGTGTATATTTACCTGCTTTAACCTTGTAAATAACTCTCATTTCTTTTTCCTAGTTAATAAATCTTTAGTTAGTTTATTACAGGATTGGCTACAAGCATTGTCTTTGGTGAGCGATCTAAGGTACAATTGACCTGGCATAAGTGACTGGTCCTTTTGGACTGGGAGTAACCTGAATATTATTGTGATTTTTGATGTAAGGGACCATCTATCACAAAGGCAGGCCTGCCTAGGTGGCAAGGTAGACTGACCCCATGGGCACTCCAGTCTGTGACTCCATGTTAAGGCTGCCATAGTGCTTGAGAAATTCACATTTGATACTTGGTTGGTGAAATCTAACTATAGAACACACAGTCAAGTTGGGGTTTGTGCCCTGGTTTGTACCACTCTGCACTGAGGTTGGCACACACATTTGTGAGCTGCTCTAGACAGCTTAATAGGTATGAATGAAATGTGAATTGTTTAATAGTGCCTTACTCTTCAAATGCTGTGCTTAAGAAATATAGTGTTAGCTAAAGCCTGACAACCAATTTTAAGTGGTACAAACTAGATCTATATTCAGTATAACACTGTTAGCCAGCAGGCAGTTATTGTCCAAAAAAATCTGTTATTAATCATAGGACTGGATGGGACCTCGAGAGATCATCTAGTCCAGTCCTTTGCACTCATGGCAGTACTAAGTATTATCTAGACCATTCCTGACAGGTATTTATCTAACCTGCTCTTAAAAATCTCCAGTGATGGAGATTCCACAACATCCCTAGGCAATTTATTCCAGTGTTTAACCAGTTAGGAAGTTTTTCCTAATGTCCAACCTAAACCTCCCTTGCTGCAATTTAAGACCATTGCTTTTTGTCCTGTCCTCAGAGGTTAAGAAGAACAATTCTTCTCCCTCCTCCTTGTAATAACCGTTTAAGTACTTGAAAAATGTTATTATGTCCCATCTCAGTCTTCTCGTTTCCAGACTAAATGAAAGAACCACTTAGACATGAGGAAAGCAGATAGTATATTATGTATAGCCAGGGCCAGCACTGCAATGCAATACTAGTTGAACTGTTAGATGTGCAGTCTTTCAGGTGATAAAGTTACTGCTTTTCCCTGTCAATTTTCAGAGTGGATTTAAAGATCAGTGTTCTTGACCACTAATGTAGACAAGTCTATTTTTGTTTTTTCCCCAAGATTTTAATAACTAGTTGAACACTCCTGTGCATTGTGATCAAAAGAAAATAAACTGAAGACAAGATTTTTTAAAAGAAAGTATTTCCTCAATTAACTGAACTCATTGAGGGCCAATTTCAATGAAAGATTAAATATAAGTAGAGTAAAATTCATTTTCTTTAAGAGAAGCAAGAATTCTACAACTACCAAGTTCTGTCTGAGCAGAACTGCAAATTTTTGAAGAAAAAATGTGGGAGATGAGCGTATTCTTCCAGCTAGAGAAGCATGCAAGTCATCGTCCTAACAGTATCTGGCCTATGCACAGGAGAACAGAACCCAATGTACTGATGAAGATACTTTGGTGAGGATAGCTGGTTCTCTCACTTCAGCATTTCTAGATCTCCTTTTCAGAAGTCAACACTCAAGAAGTCTTCTTCAAATTCTAACCAATATTTGGATTTTGTAGTTGATAGCTCTTTCAGTATAGACAATTAAGATATAGCTCTTCCTACCTACAAAAGTCTAGGTGGTTTTAAAATATCAGTTTTCAATAAATTAGACATAAAAGAAAATATGTATCATAACTGCTATAAAACAAGCATTTTCTTTTTTCAAAGTCAATGATTTATAAATTATATTATCTTGGCCAGTGTTAATCGCTCACTTAACTTAATTCCCCCACCAAAAACTAAGTGAAGTTAAGTTTGCTCAAGGTATTTCCTCACTATTATGCAAACGTTAACAGACAAGTAAATAAAATATGTAGATAACATTGAAACCCAGCACAATTCCAATCTCTAATGCTACGTTTACACTACTAATTACTTTGGTATAATTTACATCACTTGAGAATGTGAATAATCCACACTGCTGAGAGACATAAATTATTCTGACCTAAACTCTGGTGTAGACAGCGCTATGTTGATGGGTGAGCTTCTCCCGCTGACATAGCTACCACTGCTCACAGAGGCAGGAGTTATTAAGACAACAGGAGAGCTCTCTCCCATTGCCTTCTAGTGTCTTCACCAGAAGTGCTACTGTGGCACAGCGGCATCGGTGCAGCTGCACCACTGTAAAAGATGTAGTGTAGACATAGCCTAAGCCTTAACACACTACAATTGTGATACTCAATGACACATCTCTTCATTTAAAAAATGAATAAAAAATAAAAATAAGATAAAATTGCACATCTAGCATAGAAAGCTTTCACTGATGCTCTATATACAAATTAACTTCAATGAGACTTAAACACACTTAAAGTTAAGCACAAGCTTAAGTGCATTCCTGAATCAGGGTCTAAAGTATTACTTGGTGTGATACAGGAAGGCCAGGGAGCAGTGGGAGAGTGCTAGAGGGGAAATATATAAGCTCAAGGCTAATTAAGGCGTGGTTCCCTGTAGACTAGGGAAGGTGGCTGCAGGTTAATTGGAGCACCTGCAGTCAATTAAGGTCCTGTTAGGAACCTAATAAAACCACCTGAGTCAGGCAGACAGAGGATGATGATGAAGAAGAAGAAGAAGAAGAAGAAGAAGAAGAAAGGACGGGAGCTTGGAGGTGTGTTGAGAGATTTGGAAGACCTAAGAACTGAAGTAAGGGAGACCCTGCCCCAGCAGGACAGCGAGACTCCCCTCCCCCCAGCATCTAAGGACCGAGGGTAACCCCACCTAAGCAGGATGAGGGTAAGAAACCTGCAGGCGTTGAGAGGGGCTGGGACTCAGAGCGAGGAGCAAATCTAGCCCCCTCCTCTGCTTCCCTCCTCTACCACCTTCTTGGGCTAGGAGCAGGGCCCTCGGCACCCAAGAGCAGGGGCAAAGGGTGGCATCTTAGCTCCCCACCAAGAAAAGCGCAGGACCCACCAGACTAACATTGGCCATCTTGCCACAATGGTTTTGGGTTAATGTTTCAGATGTTTGGCTAGTTGTTCTACAAGTGTATTTGTTCATCTGTTCTATTGACTATCCCACTCTTTTACTAGATAAGAATAAGAATACTAGTTTAATTTACAACATTTACTTCTTCACCCTAATTGGCAGAGTGCTGTAACCTTGCTAATATAATTACTGAGCCAGAGACAAAAATATGTTGCAATGTATTGAGAAGATATTACAATCTTTGTTCTTAGCTTATTATTTCAGGATAAAACAGGGTATATCAAATTGTGATAATTAACTCAGGCTGAGCAGCATTAATATCTGTTCATGTCATAACTCTACCTCCTTCCTTTACTTAAATGGCAGAAAGGAGCAAATTTATGGACAATGGTTTCTGTGAATCCCTGTTTCATTCCCCCATTGTCCTCGTGCCATGGTTACAAAGAGATTTTTATCAAGGAAATTGGTTGCAACCTTAACTATGAAGAGGCTACTTCATTTTCTTCATAAAAGTAATTGTGTAGAAAATGAGTAATTATTACCCATATAGACTCTATTTTCATAATGTTATATAATTTATAAATAGATTTTCAAATGAGAACATTAATATTAATACTTGCATATATGGATAGTCATTTCAAAACATATCATACATTTCTTTAAGGCAGTGTTTCCCAAACTTGGGACGCCGCTTCAGGGAAAGCCCCTGACGGGACGGGACGGTTTGTTTACCTGCCGTGTCCGCAGGTTCAGCCTATCGCGGCTCCCACTGGCCGCAGTTCACTGTGCCCGGCCACTGGGGGCTGCAGGAAGCGGCGGCCAGTACGTCCCTTGGCCCATGCCGCTTCCCGCAGCCCCCATTGGCCAGGTACAGCAAACCGTGACTAGTAGGAACCGCGATCGGCTGAACCTGTGGATGTGGCAGGTAAACAAACCGGCCCGGCCCACCAGGGGCTTTCTCTGAACAAGCGGCATCCCAAGTTTGGGAAACACTGCTTTAAGGTATGTGCTATAGTTAGCTGCATCTCTGACCCATCTCTGAGTACACCCCTTACAGGTTTTAGACCACATGCCTTTACCTGCCCTGGAGTGGAAAAGATGGTTACTAACCTTTTGTAAATGTTCTTTGAGATGTGTTGTACATTTGCATTCCACTCTTGGTGTGTGCACACTCTGTGTACAGTTGTTGGAAATTTTTCTCTCCGTGATACCTGTCAATGTGCCTTGAGTGCCCTCTGCTGCCATGCCCCACTGTGTGCCATTATAAAGGATCCAGCCACCCCCAAGCTCCTCATTTCCTTCTTGCCAGACAGCTCTGATGCAGAGGGGTATGAGGGCAGGTTGTGGAATGGACATGTGCAATACATCTCAAAGAACAACAGTTCTAAAAGGTTAGTAACTGTTTTTTCTTCAAGTGATTGCATATATGCATTCCACTCTTGGTGACTCACAAGCCATAACACAGGAGGAGGGATCAGAGTTCATGTGCACAGAGACTGGAGTACAAAACCATCCAGGAGTGGGTGAGTGAGATTCTGTGGCCTGCATTGTGCAGGAGGTCAGACTAGATGATCAAATTGGTCCCTTCTGACCTTTGTATCTATGAATCTATGAAATTTAGCATCATCTCTGAGTCCTGAGTAATGGCATAATGGGATGCAAAGGTGTGAACTGAAGACCAGACTGCTGCTCTGCAAATGTTCTGGATAGGAACTTGCGCAAGGAATGCCACTGTGCTTCCTGCAATCTTGTGGAATGTGCCATCAGTTAGCCCAGCAGGGAAATGCAAAATTGGAGCTGCTACAGACAGATCCAATAGAGTGGAGAATAAGTGCAGTCAAGGCCATGCTTAGGCTACTAATATAACTCCGGCCTGGTCCAGCTTGATCTTTAGCAGCACTCTGTGTAGGAGTGGGCTTGGGGGAAAAGCATAGCAGAGCTTGTTCATCCAGGGTAGCAGGAAAGCATCTGTGATGGAACCAGGACTGTGGCCTTCTAGGGAGCAAAATTGTTGGCATGTCCTGTTGACTTTGCTTGCATATAGGCCTACCTGGGGAATCCCTCGCTGCTGGAAAAAGGATCTGGCTATACCCAGCTGGAGAGACCACTTGTGGTGGCTAGTAAATGATCAGCTTAGGTGGTCCACAAGCTCATTCTGCACCCCTGGAAGGTAAGAGGCCTTAAGATTGTTTGAATTGGCAATGCAAAAGTTCCACAGCTGAATTGCGTCCTGACAAAGAAAGAAAGAGCGAGCTCCCCACTGCCTGTTGAGGTAAAACATTGCTGCATTGTTGTCTGTGAGAACAAACAGGCTTTCCCCTTGATGTGCAGTAGGAAGGCCTGACAGGCGAGGCAAACAGCCCTTAGCTGTCTGCCACTGATATGAAGAAAGAGATCACTTGAAGACGACAAGCCTTGCGTTCAGAGGGGGCCTAGTTGAGCTCCCCACCCAGGGCAGATGCATCCATCACCAGTGTCAGAGACGGCCAAAGGCGGACAAAAGGAATACCCACAAACATCGAGTGGGTCTGTCCACCAATCTAGCAAAGTCAGTACCTGCGAGGAAACAGTGAGCACAGTGTTCAGATGGTGGCAATTTGATGAACAAATGGAGGCCAACCCACTTTGAAGAGTCCTGAGGTGCAGCCTGGCATGTTGACAACATATGTGCACAAAGTCATATGTCTCAGGAATATCATACAGTTCTGAGCTGTTGTGATTGGGTGAACCTTGAGATCTGCCACAAGAGATCAAATTGTTTGGAATCTTGTATCCAGAAGGAAAGCTCTAGCCTGAGTAGAGTCCAGGACTACTCCAATAAACACTATCCTCTTCATTGGACAAAGGGTAGACTTGTCTAAGTTCATCAGTAGACCTAGAACTTCGAAGGTTGACTGGATGAGTTTAACACTGGAGAGAATCTGAGCCTTGGACCAGCCCTTGACTAGTCAGTCATCCAGGTAATGGTAGACCTATACTCCTAGTCTCCTCATGAATGTCACTGCCAGAGACATACATTTTGTGAAAACCCAAGGAGATGCTGACAGGCTGAAAGGCAATACAGTGAACTGATAATGAGAGTGCTTCACTATGAACCTGAGAAACTTTCTGTGACCTTGATAAATTGCCACATGAAAGTAGATGTCTCTTAATTTGAGGGCAGCATACCAGTTTCCAGGATCCATGGAGGGACTAAGGGAAGCCCGGGTAACCATGCAAAACGTTATCTCTTTGATGTCTAAAACTGGTCTGAGACAACCTCCCTTTGGTGTTGGGATTAGGAAATAAAGGGAATAAAGCCCCTTTCCTCTGACACTGTGGAACCTCTTCTATGGCTCCTACCTGAAGGAGAGACTGAACCTCATGGATTAGGAGCGCCTTGTGAGAGTGGTCCCTCAAGAAGGACTGGGAGAGAGAGGTAGAAATAAATTGAAAGATATATCTCATTTCCACAGTGCTTAATATCCAGTAGTCTGAGGTAATCCAGGACAAAACACTGAGGAAGTGGGAAATGCAGTTTCCAAACCTGGGGAAAATGGAATCTGGTATCCTGGAAACAGGCATGGCAACCTTGAGCGTTCTATCAGAATGCTTGTTTAGCACCTCCTGGGGGTTTAGATGGACCAGGCATTGATGCAGAGGCAGAAGAAGGAAGAGGTCTGTCTATAATGCCTACTCTTCTTTCTCTGCAGGTTCTGCCAAGGAGAAAGGGTAGAGTCACAGTGGTCAGCTATGGGTGGAAGTGTTTTCTGGATGGGGCTGGATTGTACTACCCCAAAGATTTTAGAGCTGCCCTAGAGTCCTTCAAGCAGTGGAGCTTCGTCAGGTTGCTCTGAAAACAGCAAAGACCCTTCAAACAGCAGATCCTGTAAAGTTTGTTGGATCTCTTGTGGAAGCCCTGGGGATTGCAGTCAAGAGCTCCTGTGCATGGTCACTGCAGAAGACCAGTAATTGAGGCATCCCTTGGTACCAAGTAATGGAAAAGAACCCTAATTGGGGCCAGAAAAGAGAACGTACACTATCTACACTAATTATCTTCAATTAATTTACAATAAACACACCACGAGCATTTGCTAAGGCAAGCCAAACGATTCCAACAACCATCATGGGCAGTAAGAAGGAACTGAGAGAGCTTGGAGGCTGCTGAGCCCTTTTTACTAGCCTGCAGTGGTGCATGGCAAAAGAGTGCGCTCAACCCATCCCCATGGGTACCACTGAGAGAAAAATTTCTTGACAACTCTGCACAGAGCACATGCACACCAAGAATGGAATGCATATGTGTAATCTCTCAAAGAAGAATCATGCAATTCCCCCACTCTTAATTCAGGTCCCAGGGTACATTACCCTGTGTACCAACTGTGCTCACCCAACAGGTCCAACTGGATTTAGAACCTGTAGCTCTTTCTTTTTAAGAGCCAGGGTTAGTGACCTCAAACAGCCTTCTTAAAACTAATATATTGATTGTTTAACCATACAGACAAAGCATTGCATAAGAGAAAATTATTTTAAAACAGGTTTCCATATGTCTCTTACCTAGACTCTTAGGTAGACCTATTTTACCCTAGAGCCCTACCCTCTTGAGGTCTGTGTCTGTTTGTTCCCCTCAACTCCCTCTCCCCTGTCCTTGAAGCCCTGTCTTTAAATAAAGGTAGAATTCTTTGTTACCAGTTTTCCAGGCTTAGATTTGCTGCCAAAACCAGCTTGGTGAACTCCACAGGAGACTGAGCCAAGGTATGAAAGTGAATGGCATTTACATTTTCTCTCAGGTGTTTGCTGAAAAGTATAGTATATCTGGATCTACGGTCCCCCTCCTGGTTGCATTTCCTGATACTCCTGCTACTCAATTAACTTTTTCTCTGTCTGTCTGTCTTATTTATATAGATATAATTACATATAAATACACTAAACATCAGAATAACCCAGTCAACATACAGTATTTATAAATTACTACATGCAGCTTCAACTCCATCACATATTTCCCCTCTTTATATCAAACTGGATGAGTATGCTTCTAGGCATACATGGGAAGTTTTTATGTGCCCTTGCATACCAGCATTACCCCAAAATTTCTGATTCTGCAGCGGGGACCTGAACTGGCCACTTCCCCCTTCCTTTTACCTACTAGAGATTGAGGTGAGCATTGATAATTTATGCTTTATGTGCTAACTATTGAGACTGTATGCCGGGTTTTCTCTCCCTTTGGTAGGACAGGCCTAATCCCTGGTAAAGCTGGTTTTAACCAAGCAGTAATTCCTAGCCCCTCCAGCTTTGCCATGTCTCAGGGTGTCTGTCTCTATCCCTGGGCTGTGTGACTCTGAGGAACCATCCTCTCTCTTGGAGATAATCCTTTGCTGTTTCCTCAGAAATTATTCTCTCTCTTTTCACAAGCAGGGTGGGGGGAAAGACCCCAAGCTTTGAGCTTGCATCTTCACAAATGACCTTCTGCTGTGACAAGCAATCAGCACTTGATCTTCCAACCCCAACTGTTTCTCAGACAACAGAACAGAAGCCTGATTCAATCATGCAACATTATTTCCCAACAAAATATCAAAATGGAATATACTCCAATATTCCCATCATCAAGATTCCTAAATCCTCCTTGGTCTCTACAGTGATTTTGGCTAGAGGCAGGCAGCAAAATACAGTATTCATACATTATTAAAGGCAGCTCCAAATGCATCACAGTATGTTCCATTTCTTACCTTACTTCCATATAATTAAGCCATATTTGCAATATAAATATATATTGCATACAAAAATCTATGTTAAAAGAACATTATTAAAGTTGCAAAATCAAGTATTCAAAAATTAGTAAATGGGAGATTTTAGGTTGCCTGTGTAATGTTAAAGTGGCCCCCTTATAAATATGTCCTGTCCCCTCCAACCTGTCCTTGTCCCAGTCCTGTCTCTTCCCAACTTCCGGCTCCTCCTCCCAGTCCCATTCTTCTCATTGAGCCAGTCCCAGTCTCTATTCCTCAGACTTCTCATCCCAGTTCCAGTCACCTTACCCAGCAAGTCCTATTCTCACCGCTCTGGACTCCCAAACTCCCCCTCATCACTCAGTGCCAGTCTCTTTGCTCTGTCATTCCCAATCTCCCCCTCCCTCCAGCCTTTTGTCCCCAGTCTGCTTGCCCAGCAAGTCCCAATTCCTCCCCCTCCCAGTTCCTCATCTAATCAGTCTCTCATCCCCATCCTGACCACTAGTGAACACCCACCTCACCCACATACAATTTCCCCACTGGCTCCCTGTCCCAGTCTTCCTCCTTGGACTCCTTGAAACTGGAGGTGTGATTGCAGCTTGCATATGTATACCTGTGCTAGTTTTAAACTACTAGCTATCATGGTGTAGCAAGCAGGTGTGGCCTCCCTCCCAGACATACGAAGGGATAGCTACAACCACCCCCTGGTGGGCAGAGCCAGGACACTCACACCTGCCCCTCCGGAAGCAGAGAAGTGGTACAAGAACCCGAAATATAAAAGGTGTGCCCTCTAGCTCAGTTGGAGAGAAGCCACCAAAGGAGAAGGATGTCCCCCACCTGCTGCTGGAGCTCAGATGCAACAATGGCCGCTTCAGCGCCCAAGACCTGAAGGGATTGCTGGAGCTGCTGGTCACTGAGGACCTGTTGGGGCTGCCTTTAGCTGTTTACCCGAGTGAGACAAATGACGACTCCAGGACCCAGGTACCCCCCAAACGGGAGTGTAGGAAATGGTCCAGGGAAGCTGAATATAGTTCTTGTGGCACCTTAGACTAACCAAATTTATTTGGACATAAGCTTTCGTGGGCTAGAACCCACTTCATCAGATGCATGGAGTGGAAAATACAAGAGCAGGTATAAATACATGAAAAGACGTGAGTTGCCTTACCAAGTGTGAGATCAGTCTAACAAGACAATTCAATTGACAGCAGGACACCAAGGGAGGAAAAATAATTTTTGAAGTGGTAATGAGAGTGGCCCATTTCAGACAGTTGACAAGAAGGTGTGAGTAATTGTAGGGGGAAATTAGTATTGGGGACATTAGGTTTAGGTTTTGTAATGACCCAACCACTCCCATCTTTATTCAAGCCTAATCTGATGGCGTCCAGTTTGCAAATTAATTCCAGTTCTGCAGTTTCATGTTGGACTCTGTTTTTGAAGGTTTTTTTGTTGAAGAATTGCCACTTTTAGGTCTGTTATTGAGTGACCAGGGAGAAAAAAGTGTTCTCCTACTGGTTTTTGAATGTTGTCAGGAATCATAACATGCATCTGATGAAGTGGGTTCTAGCCCACGAAAGCTTATGCCCAAATAAATTTGTTAGTCTCTAAGCTGCCACAAAGACTCCTTGTTGTTTTTGCTGATACAGACTAACATGGCTACCACTCTGAAACCTGAATATGGTTTGGCTGCGATGCTGACTGACAGCTGGCCAGGGTGTTGCAGCCGGATTACCTGCTGACCCAGGGGCGGACCACTCCACTACTGTTAGGGCCCTGGGCTGGGACCCAGTGGAAGCAGGTGGGCCCAGATTCCCCTATCCCCTGCCATCCCACCCAGAGATGGCAGGCTCCCCACTCTAGGCCAAAAGGCCTATGTTTGTCAATGGTCCGCCAGAGCCAGGACCTCCAACTGTTCAGTGCCCAGCCCTGCCTGAGGGCCTGTGCTGAGTTTACTGACTGTTCTACGCTGCTGAGTGGTGGAACTGTGCCCCTCCCGACGCTTTGCAGCGAGGGGGTGAGCCTCCCTTCTGGAGGGACAGCTGTAACCATTACAGATGGCGAAAAATATCAGTGGAGATGCACTGGCATGGACCCTGGCATGGACTAAGAACATGAATATACACAGCATTCTGGGAAGGCTTCTGGAACCTATTCTGAAGTCTGCACCACTGAGTATTCACTGCAATTTTTAGCCACAGAAGCCAGATTAGAGCTAGCCTGGGTATAATCAGACCTTTGATTGCAGTGTAGACATATTCTCAGTATCTCACGCCCTGGTTGCTTGTCCTGTCTGTTTGCCTAGCCAGTCCCACTTCTTTCCCTGCCCCGACACTCTCGCTCCTCATCAGGTCTGTCTTCCTCTCCCTACCTTACTGATTCTCGGTCCCAATCTGCTTGCCCAGCAAGTTCCAGTCTCCCTCCCAGCTCCCCAGGTCTGCCTGACCTCCAGTCCCATTACACAAAGTAAAAACTATTTCCCCATGCCAATTTTTTCCCCTACTGTTACTCACACCTTGTCAACTTGACACTAAACTGGGAGGAGTGGTAGATATGCTGGGGGGTACGGATAGGATACAGAGGGACCTAGACAAATTGGAGGAATGGGCCAAAAGAAATCTGATGAGGTTCAACAAGGACAAGTGCAGAGTCCTGCACTTAGGACGGAAGAATCCAATGCACCACTACAGACTAGGGACCGAATGGCTCGGCAGCAGTTCTGCAGAAAAGGACCTAGGGGTTACAGTGGATGAGAAGCTGGATATGAGTCAACAGTGTGCCCTTGTTGCCAACAAGGCCAATGGCATTTTGGGATGTATAAGTAGGGGCATTGCCAGCAGATCGAGGGACATGATCGTTCCCCTCTATTCGACATTGGTGAGGCCACATCTGGAGTACTGTGTCCAATTTTGGGCCCCACACTACAAGAAGGATGTGGAAAAATTGGAAAGCGTCCAGCGGAGGGCAACAAAATGATTAGGGGACTGGAACACATGACTTATGAGGAGAGGCTGAGGGAACTGGGGATGTTTAGTCTTCAGAAGAGAAGAATGAGGGGGGATTTGATAGCTGCTTTCAACTACCTGAAAGGGGGTTCCAAAGAGGATGGCTCTAGACTGTTCTCAGAGGTAGCAGATGACAGAACAAGGAGTAATGGTCTCAAGTTGCAGTGGGGGAGATTTAGGTTGGATATTAGGAAAAACTTTTTCACTAGGAGGGTGGTGAAACACTGGAATGCGTTATCTAGGGAGGTGGTGGAATCTCCTTCCCTAGAAGTTTTTAAGGTCAGGCTTGACAAAGCCCTGGCTGGGATGATTTAGTCGGGGATTGGTCCTGCTTTGAGCAGGGGGTTGGACTAGATGACCTCCTGAGGTCCCTTCCAACCCTGATATTCTATGAGTCTAACTGTTTGAAATGGGCCATCCTGATTATCACTACAAAAATTTGTTTTTTCTCCTGCTGATAATAGCCCATCTTAATTAACTGGTCTCGTTACAGTTGGCAACACCCATTTTTTTCATGTTCTGTGTGTATATATATCTTCCTACTGTATTTTCCAATGCATGCATCTGATGAAGTGGGTTCTAGCCCACGAAAGCTTATGCCCAAATAAATTTGTTAGACTCTAAGGTGCCACAAGTATTCCGCATTTTTTTTTTTGCTGATACAGACTAACACGGCTGCTACTCTGAAACCTGAAAACAGCATCTTTATAATGGAATGTATCAGGGAACCTTAATAATAGGTGGTGCTCCCAGCCCTGAATATCAGCCTTAAGCAAGAAATAGTGCATAAGCTGCAACCACAGTGGAGTAGCCCCAGATGTTAGTTTGCCTTAGAGACTCACACTTCTGAGTCTCAATTCCTCCCCTGCTTCCTTCTTGCTTCGGGAAGGTAGTAATTTAGTGTTGGCCTTTACCAGCAGTAAATTACTACCTGAACCAACAGCTACTCTTTCTCCTTTCCTCTCCCCCTCACCTCCCTCATCCCCTTCACATATGCTGGTTCAGCTACTCTGGCCAGAGAGTTGGGAAGAGGAGTACCAATGTAGATTACACAACTATTCCTTGCCTCCCACACATTACCCACCTGTTCCAGGGAGGAAGTAAGTGGGTGAGTAGCCCCACTTACTCCTATGCTCCTGGACCCAATGTCCATGTAGCACACAAATGTAGGCATGGGGACTACTTACTCCCTTACAAAGGCACATAGTCCAATGCACAGTCTAGCTCAGAATGAAAACCTTCTCATAACAGGCAAGAAGGTTGATTGATAACATATATTAATATAATTTAGTTTATATATAACATTTATATTTGGTGCACTGAAATGTTACTTATCCCCATTATGCAAGAAGGTCCCTGAATCATCACTTGGCCACTTGACTACATATGATATTACTCTGCAATATATGTGTACAATACAGGAAGAAAAGTGATTGCAAGTTATTTATGTGCATAATTTGACAGATTAGCTACAGGGATGCCAAGCAGGATATGGAAGTGGATAAATAATTACTTGGGAAAATAGAACACTAAAAATAAGTGACACTGATGTTATTGAGAAAACCAGAGCAGAGATTTAATTGGGATCCTGGGGTCAGTACTTCCAATGTAATTGTGTGTTTTTTTTAACCTACAGCACTGACCTAGATGTAAAGATAAACTAGTCATATTTAGTAGTTACTTAAAATTGAAACCAATGAACATTGACAAGGCAACAATTACATTTAAAAGAATTTTAATCATATTCTCTTAACCCTCAGAACTATCATTCACCTGTAGAGTATAGACTCGTATCCTATATATTGGTAGCTTGTATGGTTATACAACAAATGCGTATAAGTAAAAGTCATAAAATACTTGGAAAAAAGTAAAAAGCATTCAGTACATTTTTAGCTATACTTTTTCTTCCTATATAAAACTTGGACAGCTTCTTTAGAAAACGTACTTGCCTCTTTATTATTAGAGAGAGAAAACAAAAATAATAGTATTCCCTTGTTTTCCAGCTTCTGAATTCAAAATATAAATGACTCTATAGTAAAATTATGGAGGCACTGACAGTTCCATAGTTAGGGTTGCATTAGGCTTTCTAGGATCTCAAAAGCTCTCTGTGGTTCTTCAAGATGTGTGTCCCTATGGATGTGCCACTTCCAGTGTGCATGCACCTCATGTACCTTTCATCAGAGATTTTAGATAGCAATGCCCATTCAGCCCATGCATATGCCCTATCTGGCCCCGTGCTCAGCACCATGGCTATATAGAGCTGCATGGACATACCACCCTCAGTTCCTTCTCTACAGCAAAGTTCCACGGTAGATACCTCAAAAGGAGGGCAAGTAGTGGAGCACCTATAGGGACACACCTCGAAGAACCACAGTTACTGCACAGTGTGAGTAACCCCTTCCTTTTCTTCAAGTAGTGACCCCATCGGGGTGGCTGTTACCATGGCCCAGCTGTGGCTCTTCGGCCCCCGAGGCCCCACACCCAACCAGACTGGAAGCCAGAGCTGGGTCAGGGTAAGATCCACACAGACAGCTATGGGAAGCCGCAGACCCTCCATCTGCACTGAGCAGTGAACCTGGGGGGTGGGGACATGGGCCAGGGGCTGCTCTCAGGCCCCCCCATCCTGGACAGGTGGAGGGGCCCAGGCTGCCCAGCCCAGCTCCAGCTTCTACCTTAGCCAGAGGGGAAGACCTCATGGGGGAAGAGGAACAGCAGGGGTGGGGCCACAGAAGGGGTGGGGCCTCATGCCCCCCCCACTTTTAGGAAGAATTTGTTGCCCCTGGACTCCATTGGTACTCCACTTCAGATGACTTCCTAACAGTACCTGGTAATGAGAGTGGGTGGGCTCAGGGGTCAAGTCCAAAACTGAAGATAGCACAGTAAAGCCAAACATAGCATTGGAAGCTTAGTCATTGGTTAATAATGTTCACATAACTGCATAATGTTCACAAAAGGTATGTACAGAGGTCCAAACTGCAGCTCTACATATTTCAGCAATGGGACATACTTAAGAAAGACTACTGAAGTAGAGAGAGATCTCGTTGAAAGTGTTCATATTCTCAGAGGACATTGGAGACTGAGAATGATAACAACAGGTAATGCTGCCAGATATCAATCTAGAGAGTCTTTGCTTGGCAACTGAAGATCCCTTAGATCTGTCTAAAGAACAAGGAGTACTTGTGGCACCTTACAGACTAACAAATTTATTTGAGCATAAGCTTTTGTGGGCTAAAACCCACTTCATCAGATGCATGCAGTGGAAACTACAGTAGGAAGATATACACAGACACACATTATTTATATATATATATATATATATATATATATATATATATATATATATATACATACACACATACATACAGAGAACTCTAACGAGACTAATCGATTAAGGTGGGCTATTATCAGCAGGAGGGAAAAAAACTTTTGTATTGATAATCAAGATGGCCCATTTCAAACAGTTGACAAGAAGGTGTGAGTAACAGTAGGGGGGAAATTAGCATGGGGAAATAGTTTTTAGTTTCTGTAATGACTCATCCACTCCCAGTCTTTATTCAAGCCTAATTTAATGGTGTCCAGTTTGCAAATTAATTCCAGTTCTGCAGTTTCTCGTTGGAGTCTGACTGCAATACACACAAACAAACTGGGAGACTTTCAAAATGGCTCAGTCCTGTCCAATCTTTATACTGAGGTCAAGGTGGACTTTTCAGTGTTTAACTGCAGATCCAGTCTGAAAAGTAGATCTAAGGCTTTCTGAGTGGCCACAAAGGACTTGCTGTAGGAGTGTCCCTTCAGCAGCCACTTGTTCACGTATGGGAATATCAGGATTCCTTCTCTGCAAAGGTAAGCTGCTACCATGGATAGAACCTTTGAAAACACTCTGGGAGCAGAGGAGAGAATGAATGGAAATACTCTGTATTGAAAGTGTTTTGAATTATAGTCTGATCATGAGGACTGTAATGTATGTATTGTATTACTGTACATGTTGGAGATATTTGGAACACTTTTTACAGATGAATAGTCTGTCAGTGAAAATGTGTGTGGTATGTTAGAGAAAATACCTTAAGTGGATATTTCCTTGCACTTAAGGACTTTTAAAGCCAGGGCTTCCTCTTAAGCAACCTTAACATTTTTTTTTCTTTGTTGGAAAAAATATGTATCCCAACGTATGCAGTGTAAGTCGTCTCATTGTAAACAGTCTTCAGTTTTCTTAGGGAGAGAGTCAATTAACTGCATTACTCTGAAAATAAAACCTGCAATTGGTTTGTCTTTGGCCTTATAGTTATCTATTTGTTAAGTCTTTGCATCTTTAGACCACCATTGAAGACACCATTCAGCAGAACTTCAAAGTCAATAGAAACAGGGCCATATTTTCAAAAAAATCTCAGCATCCACAACTGGTTCCAGATTTTCAAGAGCTCACCTCCTAGTTAGGTACCTATTCACCTCATTTAGTATAGACACCTTCCTCATTCTACAGTTATTTTGTAGTGGTTCTCAAACTCTCATAAGGCACACTGTAGATATGACAGATCATTTGAAAGATTGTTACATAATAGATTATCCCACACATTGGTTTACAAAAATATATGTAACACAAAAACAAAAGGTCATATATTTTCTGTGACGCTGACACGCCAGCTCAGATCAAAGCCATAGACTAATTCATTTGTGGGTGAATGTCAAAGAAATGTTAATGTTATTGTCTTCACTTACCTGTAATCTGTCGTTTACTATCACATTACATTATGTATAACCGATAATTGGATAACCCTAGATTAAAGTGTATGTTAGTTTTAAGATGTGAATGTACTGGATGTGTAAACTTCATGAAAACTAATGAAGGACTGTTTCTGGCTGTCATATTGTGTTTACATTATGTTCATCCATCATAGAGTGGAACCTTGAAAATGTTAAAAATTGCTAACTTCAAAGCATGGGTCATTGTGTCCGACAATGGAAATTCACAGACTCTGTTTGCATTTAATCAACAAAGGAAGTGCCCATGCTGTGAATAAAAATACTTGCCAAATTGCCTTCTGTGGAAAGGTGCTATAAGAATGGATCCAGGGATCAATCCTGTATCTCTGAGCTATTTGGACATGCACAAGGTAATGTTCCAGATGCAAGACAGAGATCCACACAGTTATTTTGGGTAACCCTGAAAAGACTTCTTGAAAACTAGCAGATTACTACATCTCTTCTATCACTTTGGACTTACATTAACAGGTGAGTCTAAGTTTGTATTTTACCTGTTTTAAACTCTCAACAACTCATTTCTTTTTCTTTGCTAATAAATCTTTAGTTAGTTTACTAGAGAAATTGGCTGCCAGCACTGTCTTTGGTATGAGCCCAAGAGTATCCATTGACTTGGGGTAAGTGACTGACGCTCTGGGGTTGAGAGTAACCTAATGTGATGCACTATTTGGTATAGCGACCAGTAACACTAAGTCCAGTTTGTCTGGTCAGCAAGGAGAGCCTAAGGGGACATTTGTGAGTCCACGGTAAGACTAATATAGTGGTCCAGGAGTACACATTTGTTACTGACTTGGTGAAATCTAATTATAGAATATGCCACCAGTTTGGGTGTCTGGTCTGTTTTCTGACTATCTGACCTAAGATGGCACTCACAGTTGTGAGCCACTTCAGACAGGATGACACTTCCTCTGTTACCAAAAAGATGACTAGTGTGATATCACCTACTCTATTGCAAGATGACAGGAAGAGTAGGAGCTATTGCTACAAAGACTTTTGAAGCAGAATGGCACCCTGAGCAGGGGAAAAAGCTTGTAACACTCCCCTTCGGTGCACAGAAGCCTATAAACTTCCTCTCTGACCTTCAATCCAACGAATCACTAGGGAGCCCTCTTCCCCACTATCCCTCCTACCTACATCTAGGAGAAGGCTGATCTCCCACAGAGAAGAGGGAGAAAGGAGAACACAATCCTTAAAGGGAAAAGGAACCTGAGACAGTGAAGTTGGTATTGTCAAGTTATGTTTACTGTCACCATGAGTTAAGTTCTAAACGTATGGAACAAGATCTGTGAGACCCAAGAACCTCTTAATGCAATTTGGTAAAGGGGAGCAGAGGGTTTATAGGAAACTCCTGGGTCAAGGATGTTGTCTAGGTTCCTTCCCCACTCTGAACTCTAGGGCACAGATGTGGGGACCTGCATGAAAGACCCCCTAAGCTTATTCTTACCAACTTAGGTTAAAAACTTTCCCAAGGTACAAACTTTGCCTTGTCCTTGAACCGTATGCTGCCACCACCAAGCGTTTTAAACAAAGAACAGGGGAAGAGCCCACTTGGAGACGTCTCCCCCAAAATATCCCCCCAAGCCCTACACCCCTTTTCCTGGGGAAGGCTTGATAAGAATCCTCACCAGTTGGTACAGGTAAACACAGACCCAAACCTTTGGATCTTAAGAACAATGAAAAATCAATCAGGTTCTTAAAAGAAGAATTTTAATTAAAGAAAAGGAAAAGAATCACCTCTGTAAAATCAGGATAGTAAATACCTTACAGGGTAATCAGATTCAAAACTTTTAGAGAATCCCTCTAGGCAAAAACCTTAAGTTACAAAAAGGCACAGCTTATTTTACCAGCCATTAAACAAAAGAAAATCTAACATATGTTCTAGCTAGATTACTTACTAACTTTACAGGAGTTGTAAGGCTGCATTCCTGATCTGTTCCCGGCAAAAGCATCACACAGACAGACAGAACCCTTTGTTTTCCCCCAACCTCCAGATTTGAAAGTATCTTGTCCCTTCATTGGTCATTTTGGGTCAGCTGCCAGCGAGGTTACCTTAGTTTCTTAACCCTTTACAGATGAAAGGGTTTTGCCTCTGGCCAGGAGGGATTTTATAGCACTGTATACAGAAAGGTGGTTACCCTTCCCTTTATATTTATGACAGATGTACATTCTAGTTCACTAAAGAGTATCATGTGAGGTCTCAAATAAAAGCTGGTGTCATGCTGGTCATCAATATCATCACAAAATGCATGTACAGATGCTGTGTAAGGAGTTATATATCTACAGTGAAAATCATATTAACAAAATCTGTGTCTAGGGGCTGCTCACAAGCAAATGTGAAAAACTGGTTGTCTATCAGAAAAGAAATTTTATCCAGCTGTTTACATGTAAATTAAGTATTGCATCTTTCACAATGTGTCTCTTCTCACCAGTCTGAACCTGGTCTGAAAGGATTGTGAAAACTTCAAAAAGAGAAAAATAACAGGAAAAACAAGCAGTGTGGGGGCAACCTATGTTGAAGTGCACATCAAAGGTTGGCTTGAGTATATTTGGTGGACAAAGAAGGACCCTGGCACCCTTCATATAGGAAGTAAATGGACAAGTTTACTTCATGAAAGAAGGGTCTCAACCAGGCTTGGTTGAAAACTCTGGAGAGAACTTTGAGTGAAATAAGCTTCTTTAGACAGGGGGGTAAATTGTTAGTTAAATTTTTTATCTCTGGAAAGCACATTATGATTTTGTTTTATATACAAGAGAAAGTTACTCATCCTGTGCAGTAACTGAGGTTCTTCGAGATGGTTGTCTCTGTGGAGCTCCACTTTAGGTGACTTTAGAGCAGTGCCCCTCATTGGAAGGAAGGGGCTTTGGAGCTGAATTTGTGAAGGATGATAAGACAGTAAGTCCCAGCAAAGCGTCTGATGTCGAGTCCTGCTCTGTTGTGTAGTGCTCTGTAAATGTCTGGGCTGACGCCCAGGTTTCTGCTTTGCAGATGTCCATGATGGATACATTGTTGGGGAAGGTTATCAACATGGAAAGCAATCTGGTGGAGTGTGTGCAGGTCCCTGGTGGCGGTTGTAGTTCCTGTTGATGGTAGCAAAGGTCAATGCATCCAGAAATCCGTTTTGAGAGCCTTTGCTTGGATATGGCAGCTCCTTTAGGTCTTTCAGTAATAGAAAGGAATAACTTTGTCAGCTTTCTGAAGAGTTTAGTCCTTTCAGCATAAAATGCTAGTGCCCTTCTGATGTCCAGGGTGTGGAACATAGCTTCTCGTTTGTTCCCATGAGGTTTAGGGAAGAACGCTATATGGATAAGTTGGTTCAAGTGGAACAAGGAAGGTACCTTAGGTAAAAATTTAGGATGTAGTCTTAGAGTACCTTTGTTTTTGAAGAAGACTGTGTATGGGGGTGTGCCATGAGAGCCCCAAGGTCTCCTACTTGTTGTGCTGATGTGATGGTGATGAGAAAAGCCACCTTGAGAGGTGCATAAGTGAGCACGTCGCCAAGGGTTCAAACGGGGGCCCAGTAAGGCAACATAGCAAGAGATTAAGATCCAAAGGTGGAGTAGGGACTCTTATTTTAGGATAGGCATTACAAATACTCTTCAGGAATTGTTTAGTGGTAGCGTGGGCAAAGACTGAGAACTCTTGGACTTTGTAATGAAAAGCCATGATTGCTGCAAGGTGTACTTTAATTGATCTCATTGATAGGTCCGATTTCTTGAGTTCCAGTATATAATCTAATACTAATGGAAAAGCAGAGGTAGTAACCACTGTTTGTCTATTCTGGCACTATATGCAGAATCTCTTCCATTTGTGCAGGTAAGTATATTGTGTAGTAACCCTTCTGCTATTTAACAGTATGACCCTTACCTCCTCCAAATAGGTCATTTCATTGCCCTGGAACCATGGAGTAACCATGCCTTCAGGTGGAGTATTTCCAGGTTCAGGTGGCGGACCTGACCTGCATCCTGAGACGGGAGATATGGAAGAAGGGGAAGACTGCATGGTGGCATACCACCACCTTCAACGGGTAAGGGAACCATGTTTATCTGGGCCACATGTGGGCTATCAAGATGACTCTGGATTGGTTGGTCCTTATCTTGTGTATGACCCTGGATAGGAGAGGGGCAGAGGAGGACATATACAGTAAAGTCACCTCCCGTTTGAGAAGAAAAGCATTGCCCAGAGATCAGTGTCCTAATCCTGCTCTCGAGCAGAAGTGTTGGCACTTAGTGTTCTTATAGCAAAAAAGGTCTATAGTTGGAAACCCCAGCATTTGAATATCTTCTGTAATACCGTGGTGTTTATTTCCCACTCATGGTTCTGAGAGAATTTTCTGCTCAACACATCCACTGTGGTTTTCTGGCATTTTGGCAACTAGGAAGCTGAGATATTGATGTTGTGGTGGGTGCACCTGTTCCATAATCTCATTGCTTCTGTGCACAGGGAGCGTGACCATGCTCCCCATTGTCGATTTATATAAAACATATAAGCAATGTTGTCTGTCAACACTTTTACGGTCTTGTTCCTGATCATGGGCAGAAAGTGTGAGCATGCATTGTGGACTGCCTGAAGTTCTGGTAGGTTGATGTGCAATGTTGACTCCGAGGAGGACCACCTGCCCTGGATTGTGTGGTACTGTTGGTAAAGTGGTAATGTTGGTACTGAGGAAGACATTGTTGGCGGTGCCAGTGATTGAGCGCTATGCACAACAGAGGCAAAAGGTGGCACCACAGACAGCAACGCTGTTGAGTTTCTCAGTGCCGCATGTTTCATGGTACCACTGGAGCCACTCAAAAGGAGGGTAAGTTCCCTTTGCCTCTCTGAGTTCTCTGAGCCTGTCCATTCAGGGTCTTCATCTGTCACGGTACCAGAGGGCCCTGGTCTGTAACCAGATGCCTGACGAGTCGGGGATTGCCTCTTTTTAGTTGATTCCCAGAAAGCAGAGGTTGTAGCCCATTTTTCTCTTTTTTTTTTTTTTGTTTAGAGGAGTGTTCTTTCCTCTGTGAGGGTGATGAGGAATGTCTGTCAGATGCTGTCACTGAAGACCAGTGTCCAGGAGGGATCCGCGATCCTGGATTGGAAGCCGGGCACAGAGACTTCTCCATCAAAAGAAGTTTTAGTTTAAGATCCCTTGCTTTTCTGGTGTAGATTTTAAGATTATGGCAATCCGAGCCCTATTGTGGACTGTGTGTCTCACTGAGACAGCAGATACACTGTGAGTGTCTGTTGGAGACCAGGATTGACTGCTGGCAAGTTAGGCAGCATTTAAAACCTGGAGATCCAGGCATGCCCCTAAGAATAACGTTTCCCCAGGGTGGGGAGGGAGTATCTATACTATGCTAAGGGGGTAACTGGGAATAATAATTTCTTAGTGGATTAAGTATTCTTTATTTACTGAAAAAGAAACAAACAGGGAAGAGAAGGACGGCTAAACTGACTAACTGGACTCTAAAACTACTAAAGCTAAATCTAATTTTTAAGATAAAGGCAAACTCAGAGGCACTGCTGATTATTCCATCTCAAGCCAAGGATGGTAGAGAAGGAACTGAGGGGGTTTGATCACACAGCGCTATGTAACTGCGAGAGGTGGTGCAAGGCAGGGACAGCGAATGCGATTCCCAAACGGGCACTGCTACTGAAATTCTCTGATTGCAGGTGGAGGGATGCAGAGTCACCTAAAGTGGAGCACCCACAGGGACACTCCTCAAAGAAGAACCATTTGTTTCCGATATTCTCACTATCACTTGAATCTCTGTTCTTTAATAATAAATAGGGCTAAGATTTTTGTCATGGATATTTTTAGTAAAAGTCATAGAGGTCATGGGCAAAAGTCACAGACAGGTCATGGGGTTCCATGAATTTTTCTTTATTGCCCGTAACCTCTCTGTTACTTTTACTAAAAATATCTGTGACAAAATGGGAAGCTCAGCAGCTCCCCCACTGCCTGTGGGGGATTGGAGTTCCAGGGTTCCCCCTGTGGCAGCCAGGAGCTGCAGGAGCCACGGAGGGGCCCCTCCAGCCTTAACAGCCAGGAGCCACAGAGGGGCTCCTCTGGCTGGGAGCTACAGGGGGCCCTGCTGGCCACAACGGCCGGGAGCTTTCGTGGGGGGTGGGCAGTGCCAACTGCCACAGGTGGCGGGAGAACCCTGCAGCTCCTGGACACTACGGGCTGAAGTCACAGAGGGTCACTGGAAGTCACGGATTCCATGACTTCCACAACTTCCATGAAAAAAATCATAGCCTTAAAAATAGGATGACCAGACAGCAAACGTGAAAAACTGGGATGGGGTGAGGGGTAATAGGAGCCTATATAAGAGAGACCCAAAAATCAGGACTGTCCCTATAAAATTGGGACATCTGGTCACTCTAAAAAACCCCAAGAGTAATTCAGTGCACAGGGGGCTGCACATGACAGGGAACGCTCTGAGGACTTGCGGGGTTGGTGTGTGCCTTTCGCTAACCTCTACAAAGAGAGTGAGGCCTGTGAAGGCCTGGTAGATAGTGCTTGTGCTGGGAGCAGATCCACAGCAGGCACAAACAAGACTCCGTCATGCTGAGGGCTGGTGCTGGTGAGGTGCCTCATAACACTGGGTACACCTATGGAGTGTCACAATGGCATAGTCAACAGGATCTTACACCCACTTTGCAGATTAGCTAAGGATCAGAACTCCAAGCACTTGTAAACTAGAGTATAAGGGTTTGTCTACACTACACAGCTTTTAGCGACACGGCCATGTCTCTAAAAGTCGAGCAGTGTAAACGCTGTTTGTCGGCACTTTTGCCAACAAAATATTTCCACACGCTATGAGCAGTGTTCACATTGTCGACAGGACAGGGCTCCTGCCGACAGTGAGCCATTTATACTGCCACTTGCTGCTGCAAAACTTTTGTCTTTCGGGGGGGGCTTTTGTTAAGCACCTGTGAATGACAAGTTTTGCCATTCAATTGGCAGTGTAGACAAAACCTAAGTTTCTTTGCCTGTTCCCAATCTTCTCACTTGTGAAAAAGTGAGGTATTTTCTATTTGTTTGTTTTAGGTAAGGGAAATAGAATGAAGTAAAACCCCAAAATGAGTAGACCAGAAACATACTCCAAACTGAATAAGCAGCAGCTAGAGCAGAGGTGGGCAAACTTTTTGGCCTGAGGGCCACATCGGGTTCCGAAACCATGTGGAGGGCCGGGTAGGGAAGGCTGTGCCTCCCCAAACAGCCTGGCCCCTGCTCCCTATCCACTCCCAACCCATCCTCATCCCCCCTCCCCCCGCTCCTTGCCCCCTGACCGCCTCCTCCCGGGACACTCCCACACCTAACCGCCCCCCTGGGACTCTACCCCCTATCTAACTCCCCACCGCTGCCCCCTGACTGCTTCGACCCCTATCCACACCCCCATCCCCTGGGACTCCCACGCCTATCCAACCACCCCATGCTCCCTGTCCCCTGACTGCCCCCTGGAAACCTCTGCCCCTTATCCAACTCCCCCACTCCCCGCCCCCTTACCATGCCACTCAGAGCACCAGGACTGGCAGCTGTGCTGCCTGGCCAGAGCCAGCCACACCGCCCAGAATGCTGGTGGCACAGCGAGCTGAGGCTGCAGGGGAGGGGGGACAGAAGGGGAGGGGCCAGGGGCTAGCCTCTCTAGGCGGGAGCTCAAGGGCCAGACAGGATGGTCCCGCAGGCCGGATGTGGCCCATGGACCGTAGTTTGCCCACCTCTGAGCTAAAGGAGCAATGCCCAGGTCAGGGTTTAGTCACTAGGGAAAAACACTGAGGAATTGAGATTTCCCTTCATGAAGCAAGATAAGATGAAAGCAGGCACTGCCCCCAGTGAAGACAGCTCTGCAGATAGAGCTGAGCAGCTTGGAGATAGCTAAATCAGAAAAGGTCTAGGAATACCAGATGTGAGTGGCCTCAGAGAAACAGGCAGCAGTGGAGAGAGCACAGGCAGCAGCAGACAGAGAACAGGCAGCAGAGATAGCTGCATATCAGAGAGCTTTGGAGCTGGAAGACAAAAGGTGCAAAGCCCGAGAAGCAGAAGCCCAAGAAAGGAGAGGCTGCATGCCATGAGCATACTGGAAAAAGGAGAGATCCCTCAGGCACCAGCTACTCCTCCACTCCAAAGACCACATGACTGAGACAAATTGTGCCCAAGTTACAGGAAGACTGATTGCACTGAAGAATATTTATGCACCTTCAAAAGGATCTCCAGTGTACATAACATCCCTGCTGTCTGAAGAATGACTGTTCTGATCTCCAAGTTAACTGTAAAACTTTACAGATGTTTAATTATATGGATGTAAATGAGGCTATGAAATACAATGTTTTTTAAATGTCTCTGTGCAAAAGGTTTTAAATTACACTAGGGTATATCACCTCAAATTCAGGAAACTCAAGAAGGTTGGTACATTAGGTCCTGCAGAACATGTGCATTAAATGGTGGATTATTTGAAAAAATATATAAACAGTAAAGGGGCAAACACCCATGACCCATGATAGATTTAATTGCTCAGAAGCTGTTCACTGAGGTCTGTGCTCTTTCTCTCTCTTGTGCATGTACATATGGCAAAGCCTGCACTGAGGAAATGTTAACTGCTGTGGAGAAAACTCTAATATCAGTGGAAGCAGTTGCCAAAATAGCTGACTTGTACTTACAAATGAGATTATACAGGGAGTGCAAGCCCCAAAAGGAAGGGCAAAACCCTGGAGTAAGAGTGGGTTCCTGGTTTGTCCCTGGGAGGGGGTGAGGGAGTGAAGTCTAGCCCACACCATTACTGGTGTCCACCTAATAACTCTGTTATCCGACCCTAGCCCAAAAAAGGGGCCCAAGAAGGTGTGAGTCATGTGGGTCCCTCGATCACATGAAAAAGCAATGCCCTAAGAATGTGGGAGAGGTGTCCAATTTCACTCCCTGATCCATTCAGATTAATGCAGCTACCTTTGAGTCAGACTTCAGTAGCGGCAAAGGGAACTTTGGTTAACTTTGTCAGGTCTGACCTCTTGGAGGTAGACAAAGATTTTATAAAAATGGCCAAAGTAACTAGCAAAGTGTGCCAGAGGTGGGAAGACTATGGTGCTCAGGTTTCCCTGATCAGGAGAAATGTGAATCAGAAGAGTCACTTGGTTTCAGGAGAGGAGGTAAACCTGCTAGCTTTAGGACTATTTAACAATGATGTCTTTAGCCTACATTGAATTGGAAGGGGAAGTTTTAAGTGGTACTTTGAAAGTGGGGCTTCTTGAGAAGTTACCAGCTGATTTGTTGGGTGGTAATGACATGATATCAATGCCCAAAGCTATTAATATTGTGGCCCACAGTAAAAGGGACATTTCTCCGAGTCCCCAGGTGTGAACTCTGAGGAAGGAAAGGCAGCATTTTTCTTCTGCATGGTAAATTTAAACACTGTATTAAGTCAATGTTCACTTGTAGACTTTTGAAAGAACAACCATAACGTTTTGTTCAGAGTTACAAACATTTCAGAGTTGCAAACAACCTCCATTCCCAAGGTGTTTGTAACTCTGAGGTTCTACTGTACTGGAAATCTCTCAACTGTCATGTAGTGATGCTTTCTCTCAATGGAGTTTCTGAAGGCAAACTGATGTAATTAAGTACCTAGGTATAAAAGTATCAAGAATTATTAACAAACTAGTGAAAATAAATGTAGATCCTCTCTCATATAGTTAGGATGCCATCTATTTGTATCCCTTTCTCCCTGAGCCTGTGGAGAAGGGTTAACACAATAAAAATGAATATTCTGCCTAGGCTCCTCTATAGTCTAAACAACCTACCTGTGTATATTCCTCTTTCTGTGTTAGGGACTGGGACATAGGCGGTCTGCCCTAGTGGTCAGAGCAGGAGTCCAGTTTAGTGAACAAAGCTGGGGTCCAGGGTGGGAAATGAAGTTGATGATCAGCACCAGAGTCATCTGTGGGTTACAAGAGCTGGGGTTAAGTCAGAGTCAAAGCCAGGAATTGAAGTTGAGAGTCGGAGTCAGGGTCATATACCAAATGCCAGATCCAAGGGACAAGCCAGAGTCAGAGTCAGAAGTCGGAGCCAGGGGTCAGAGCCAGGACAGGTAAGTGATGGTTGGAAGTGAGGCATAACCCAAGGAGAGGCAAGGATCAGGCACAGAGAGGAGCATGGTGGGAACCAGGAGCAAAGGCGGGAGTCAGGTACAGACCAGGAACAGGGTTCGGTGCAGAATGCAGGATGCAGACACAAGCAGGGACCAATACAGCTGCAACAGACAATCACCTAGTTACTCAGACACCTTCCTGTGACTCCTTCTGACTTAAATAGCATGGCTGGAGCTGGGCAATCCTCCAATCAGGGATCCTGTGGGTGGTACCTGGGCCGAGGTGTAGTTCCTGTAGCTCTTCTGTCCATCAGGTTTCAGCAAACATTGGGTGGAGGCCAGGATGTGACAGATGTCCTGGAACACACAGCCCTAGGTTTGAGACCCAGGACATCACCGCACACACACCCTCAGGATGTCAATGGGCTGGTCTTCTCAGTATGGTTCTTGTGAAAGGCTTTTACAGTTTGCGGGCATGAACTTTTTCAGCAGGCTCCCAGGAATGCTCTTCAGGCCCGTAAACTTTCCAATTAATCAAGTACCACAGCTTTCCCCACTTAGTTTTAGAATCAAGGACTTTGTGAACGTTATACCCATTGTGGTCCTGAACAGGCACCAGTGGGTGGGTTGGCTGGGTCCTGTGTGGAAAAGGGTTAGCCACATATGGCTTCAACAGGGATACATGAAATGCAGAGTGGATTATGAGAGAATGAGAAAGGAGGAGTTCAAAGGTGACAGGGTTGATCTGTCAACAGATTCAATATGGGCCAAAGAACTGGTGATCAAGATTATGGGATGGTCTGTCAGTATGGAGATGCCTTGCTTAGAGCCATACTTTTTGAGCTACAGCAAAGTTGGGACTTTTCTGTCATCATTGGTCTGTGTACCTCTTGTAATCCTGTTTGCTTCCTCCATGTGGGTCTTTAGCTTTCCCTGAATACAATGGATCAGTTGTACCCATTCCAACGTTGCCAGGTTGGGGGAAGTTGTGCATAGTTCAGAATGGAACGGGTGGAACTCCTAGTTTGCAAAAAATAGGCTTTGTCCCAAAGAGGTGTGTTCGGCGCTATTATATGTGAACTTTGCATAGGGTAACAGCAAAGACCAGTCATTCTGATGGTGGTTGATGTAACACTGGAGATACTGCTCCATGATTTGGTTCACCCTTGCCATCTGGCCATTTGTTTGGGAATGAGGGTCTACTGCCAAAAGTGAGAGATGAACTGAGTACCCCGGTTAGAAATAATGTGCTCCAGGAGTTCCTGGAGGCAGACGACTTGGTTTACCCATAGCTAGGCAGTCTCCTCAGGCAAGGGTACCTGGGTGCAGGGCACAAAGTGGGCCATCTTTGTGAGGTGGTGAACAATAGTTAAGACTGTTGTATAGCTATTGGACTCAGGTAGCTACATGATGAAATCTAGTGGGCGCACACGTCACAGGATGCTACATATGCCTGTGTTGTAGCATGCATCTGGGGCCACCAAAAGAAATGGGAGGCTAGATGCTGGATTTTGGAACAGCCAAAATGCACCACTGGGGGGAATCATGGCACATCTGCAGGGCCACCACATGGGGGCAACCATGGGAAACATATGTGTGTCCCTTCACTAAGGTCAGTCCATCTTGGATATCATGCACTTTTTGGTTGGTGGCTTCCTGATCATCGGGGAAGTCTTCTTGGTAGAGGCTGAGCAGATTATAGCAAACAGATCTGAGTGCAGCATTGTACCAAGGAAGTTATGGGACTTAAGGATGTAGGAGGTCTCTTTGGTGGGTCCCTTCAGGTCAGCATAGTGCTCCTCTTTTTGGGATAGGGTGTCTGCTTTGTTGTTCCTAGTACCTGGATGACAGGAGATTTTAAAATTAAAATGGGAGAAGAACAGCTGTTGCTGACTGAGGGCTTTGGTCTTCCGTAAATATTCCAAGTTATTATGGTCCATGTATACTTGGACTGACTGTTGGACCCCTTCGAGGTAGTGTCACGACTCCTTGAAGGCAGTCTTGATGGCCAGGAGTTCCTTGTCTAGGATTTCATAATTTTGTTCAGTGGGAATGAGGTTTCTAGAACAAAAGGCACATGGGTGCATCACTTGCTGGGGCCCAGGTCTCTGGGAGAGCACTTCTCCAATTGCCAGGTTAGAAATATCTGCTTCCACAATGAAGACTTATGTGGTACCAGGGAGAGCTAGTAAGGGTCAATGGTCAATGCAAGTTGTCGGCGCTCAAAGACTCTTTGGGCCTCGTGAATCCAATTGAACTGGGTGTTCTTACACAACGGGGTTCAAGGGCTGATCTGCCCTGAGAATTTTGAGATGAACCAGCGGCCGAAATTTGTAAAGCCCTGAAAGCACTGCAGTTTGCAGATGTTCCAGGACACTGCCCAGCCGAGGACCACCTTTACCTTTTCTGGATCCACTTTGATTTTTCCGGGTATAGAATGAATCCCAGGAAGTCAGTAGAAACACAGTCGAAGGCTCACTTTTTTCAATTTGGCATACAGTCCACATTGGCGATGCCCCTCCAGGAAGTTCAAACATGAGTTGTGTGCTCTTTGGGATTGCCTGGAAAAATAAGTTGTGAGAAAGTTCCTCCTCCTCTACGTTGGTGGGTATTGCGCTTATTGGCAGATTTGCTCGCCTTGGAGCTTCACGGCAGCCCTCAGTTTGGCAGTTTTCATGAATCCACAGTCCAGGTCGACTCCTCCTGTGTCTGACCAGGAGTTGGGAGGTTTGGGGGAAACCCGGGCCCGCCCTCTACTCCGGGGTCCAGCCCAGGGCCCTGTGGAATGCAGCTGTCTAGAGTGTCTCCTGGAACAGCTGTGCGACAGCTACAACTCCCTGGGCTACTTCCCCACGGCCTCCTCCCAACACCTTCTTTATCCTCACCATAGGACCTTCCTCCTGGTGTCTGATAATGCTTGTACTCCTCAGTCCTCCAACAGTCCACGTTCTCACTCTCAGCACCTAGCGCCTCTTGCTCCCAGCTCCTTACACGCACACCACAAACTGAAGTGAGCTCCTTTTAAAACCCAGGTGCCCTGATTAGCCTGCCTTAATTGATTCTAGCAGCTTCTTGATTGGCTGCAGGTGTTCTAATCAGCCTGCCTGTCTTAATTGTCTTCAGAAGGTTCCTGATTGTTCTGGAACCTTCCCTGTTACCTTACCCAGGGAAAAGAGACCTACTTAACCTGGGGCTAATATATCAGAGGAAAAGACGGGCTAGTGAAGGAGAAATAGAGCTTAAGAATAGGTTTGCAGAGTTGGAAAATGAGGAAGGGGCTCAGCAGGTAGTCACTGAAGGTGACAGGGCAAGGAAGAAGAGAAGAGAGGTTAGTCCTATAGGAAAAGGGGAGGAGTTAATGGAGATTACACCAAATATGAGCCCCAGGAGGATACAGGATGGGTTAAAAAGGATTACAAGGGAGAATGGGAATGGAAAGAACTTGCAGCCAGAGGGAACAGGGGATAGACTGGAGAATAGCACAGTCACTAGGAAAAGGCAGGTCTATGTGATTGGGGACTCTTTACTGAGAAGAATAGATAGGCCTGTAACCAGAGCTGATCCAGAAAATAGGAGGGTGTGCTGTCTTCCGGGTGCTAAGATACGGGATGTAGACCTGAGGTTGAAAAGGATTCTAAAGGGAGCGGGAAAGAATCCCCTAATTATCCTTCATGTGGGAACAAATGATACGGCTAGATTCTCGCTGGAAAGTATTAAGGGAGACTATGCTAGGCTGGGGAGGACGCTTAAGGAAATTGAGGCTCAGGTGATCTTTAGTGGGATTCTGCCTGTTCCTAGAGAAGGGCAACAAAGGTGTGACAAGATTATGACTATCAATAGATGGCTTAGGCAGTGGTGCTATAAGGAGGGCTTTGGGATGTATGGCCATTGGGAGGCATTCATGGATAGGGGACAGTTCTCTCGGGATGGACTTCATCTGAGTAGGGAAGGAAATAGACTTCTAGGATGGAGGCTGGCACAACTGATTAAGAGAGCTTTAAACTAGGAATTTGGGGGAGATGGTTGGGAGATGTCCAGGTAATCTCCACGCCAGAATTAAGCATAGAGTGGAAAGAAAATGAAGTAAGAGTGGATACAGCTGTAGGTAGGAGGAAGGGCAGTGTAGATACAAGTCTAATAGGTTATACTGGTAGTAAAATAACCGTGCCTAGTAGGGTACAGAATGTGAGTGAGGCTAAACAGCAAAAATTAAGATGTTTGTACACTAATGCAAGGAGCCTAGGTAACAAAATGGAGGAACTAGAGTTACTGGTGCAGGAAGTGAAACCAGATATTATAGGTATAACAGAGACCTGGTGGAATAGTAGTCATGACTGGGCTACAGGTATTGAAGGGTATGTGCTGTTTAGGAAAGACCGAAATAAAGGTAAAGGTGGTGGAGTAGCACTGTATATCAATGATGAGATAGAATGTAAAGAAATAAGAAGCGATGAAATGGATATGACTGAGTCTGTCTGGGCAAAAATTAAATTGGGGAAGAAAACTATTAGAGCCTCCCCTGGGATAGTGCTTGGGGTGTGCTATAGACCGCCGGGATCTAATTTGGATATGGATAGAGCCCTTTTTAATGTTTTTAATAAAGTAAATACTAATGGAAACTGTGTGATCATGGGAGACTTTAACTTCCCAGATATAGACTGGAGGACGAGTGCTAGTAATAATAATAGGGCTCAGATTTTCCTAGATGCGATAGCTGATGGATTCCTTCAGCAAGTAGTTGCTGAACCGACTAGAGGGGATGCTATTTTAGATTTGGTCTTGGTGAGTAATGAGGACCTCATAGAGGAAATGGTTGTAGGGGATAATCTTGGCTCAAGTGATCATGAGCTAATTCAGTTCAAACTGAATGGAAGGATTAACAAAAATAAATCTGCAACTAAGGTTTTTGATTTCAAAAGGGCTGACTTTCAAAAATTAAGGAAATTAGTTAGGGAAGTGGATTGGACTGAAGAATTTATGGGTTTAAAGGTAGAGGAGGCCTGGGATTATTTTAAATTAAAGCTGCAGAAGCTATCGGAAGCCTGCATCCCAAGAAAGGGGAAAAAATTCATAGGCAGGAGTTGTAGACCAAGCTGGATGAGCAAGCATCTTAGAGAGGTAATTAAGAAAAAGCAGAAAGCATATAGGGAGTGGAAGAAGGGAGGGATCAGTAAGGCAAGCTACCTTATTGAGGTCAGAATATGTAGGGATAAAGTGAGACAGGCTAAAAGTCAAGTAGAGTTGGACCTTGCAAAGGGAATTAAAACCAATAGTAAAAGGTTCTATAGTCATATAAATAGGAAGAAAACAAAGAAAGAAGAAGTGGGACCGCTAAAAACTGAGGATGGAGTGGAGGTCAAGGATAATCTAGGCATGGCCCAATATCTAAACAAATACTTTGCCTCAGTCTTTAATAAGACTAAAGAGGATCTTAGGGATAATGGTAGCATGATAAATGGGAATGAGGATATGGAGGTAGACATCACCATATCTGAGGTAGAAGCGAAACTCAAACAGCTTAATGGGACTAAATCGGGGGGCCCAGATAATCTTCATCCAAGAATATTAAAAGAATTGGCACAAGAAATTGCAAGCCCATTAGCAAGAATTTTTAATGAATCTGTAAACTCAGGGGTTGTACCGTATGATTGGAGGATTGCTAACATAGTTCCTATTTTTAAGAAAGGGAAAAAAAGTGATCCAAGTAATTATAGGCCTGTTAGTTTGACATCTGTAGTATGCAAGGTCTTGGAAAAAATTTTGAAGGAGAAGGTAGTTAAGGACATTGAAGTCAATGGTAATTGGGACAAAATACAACATGGTTTTACAAAAGGTAGATCGTGCCAAACCAACCTGATCTCCTTCTTTGAGAAAGTAACAGATTTTTTAGATAAAGGAAACGCAGTGGATCTAATTTACTTAGATTTTAGTAAGGCGTTTGATACGGTGCCACATGGGGAATTATTAGTTAAATTGGATAAGATGGGCATCAATAGGAATATTGAAAGGTGGATAGGGAATTGGTTAAAGGGGAGACTACAACGGGTCCTACTGAAAGGTGAACTGTCAAGTTGGAGGGAGGTTACCAGTGGAGTTCCTCAGGGATCGGTTTTGGGACCAATCTTATTTAATCTTTTTATTACTGACCTGGGCACAAAAAGTGGGAGTGTGCTAATAAAGTTTGCAGATGATACAAAGCTGGGAGGTATTGCTAATTTAGAGAAGGACAGGGATACCCTACAGGAGGATCTGGATGACCTTGTAAACTGGAGTAATAGGAATAGGATGAAATTTAATAGTGAGAAGTGTAAGGTCATGCATTTAGGGATTAATAACAAGAATTTTAGTTATAAGCTAGGGACGCATCAACTAGAAGTAACGGAGGAGGAAAAGGACCTTGGAGTATTGGTTGATCATAGGATGACTATGAGCTGCCAATGTGATATGGCTGTGAAAAAAGCTAATGTCGTCTTGGGATGCATCAGGAGAGGTATTTCCAGTAGGGATAAGGAGGTTTTAGTACCGTTATATAAGGCACTGGTGAGACCTCACCTGGAGTACTGTGTGCAGTTCTGGTCTCCCATGTTTAAGAAGGATGAATTCAAACTGGAACAGGTACAGAGAAGGGCTACTAGGATGATCCGAGGAATGGAAAACTTGTCTTATGAAAGGAGACTCAGGGAGCTTGGCTTGTTTAGCCTAACTAAAAGAAGGCTGAGGGGAGATATGATTGCTCTCTATAAATATATCAGAGGGATAAATACCAGAGAGGGAGAGGAATTATTTAAACTCAGTACCAATGTGGACACAAGAACAAATGGATATAAACTGGCCACTAGGAAATTTAGACTAGAAATTAGACGAAGGTTTCTAACCATCAGAGGAGTGAAGTTTTGGAATAGCCTTCCGAGGGAAGTAGTGGGGGCAAAAGATCTATCTTGCTTTAAGATTAAACTCGATAAGTTTATGGAGGAGATGGTATGATGGGATAACATGGTTTTGGTAATTAAATATTCATGGTAAATAGGCCCAATGGCCTGTGATGGGTTTTAGATGGGGTAAGGTCCAAGTTACCTGGGAAAGAATTTTCTGTAGTATCTGGCTGATGAATCTTGCCCATATGCTCAGGGTTTAGCTGATCGCCATATTTGGGGTCGGGAAGGAATTTTCCTCCAGGGCAGATTGGAAGAGGCCCTGGAGGTTTTTCGCCTTCCTCTGTAGCATGGGGCACGGGTCACTTGCTGGAGGATTCTCTGCTCCTTGAGGTCTTTAAACTACAATTTGAGGACTTCAATAGCACAGATATAGGTGTGAGGTTTTTTTTGTAAGAGTGGTGGGTGAAATTCTGTGGCCTGCGTTGTGCAGGAGGTCAGACTAGATGATCATAATGGTCCCTTCTGACCTAAATATCTATGAATCTATGAATCTGCCTTCTATTACTCTCCTGTAGCCATCTGGCCCGACCCTGTCACAAAGTATATTATCAAGGCATACTACTATGTATTGATGTAGGATGTCCCAGGACATTGTCATTAATGAAGTGCTAGAATGTAGCAGGGGCATTTGTCAGGACTTATCTCTAAAAATTCAAAGTGGCTATAGCAGGTCCGAGAACCTTCCACTCATCTTCAGCCCTAATGAGCACAAGGTTGTATGCCCCCTGAAGGACTAGTTTTGTGAATATTCAAGTGGCCCCCTACTCAGTCCAACAGCTCTGGATTAGGAGCAGCAGGTACAGATTTCTAACTGTTATCTGGCTCAACGCCCGATAGTCTACACAATGAAGGAGGCTGCCATCTTTCTTTTTCACAAAGAGAACAGGTGCCCCAGCAGGTGAGTTGGATTTACAGATGAAACCTGTGGCCAAATTCTCTCAAAGGTATGCACATAAGGGTACTAGCTCAGATTCAGACATGGCATAAACCTGGCTGAATGGGACTGTTGCCCTGGGCTGTAAGTCTATAGGACAATCATAATCCCGATGGGGAGGTAGAGAGTCTGCATTTTTCTTTTCAGGTCTTTGATTTTAAGGAAACCTGCAGGGTCTGGGCTGTTGTCTCATCCATAAAAGCCCAAATCAATGAGGGCTCTCTGCATGGGCAGTTGCTGAGGCTGGCCAGGGATCCATAACCTAACAGGCACTTGGAGTTCTGGCACCTCCTGGTGGCATCCAGTGTGTGTCCCTCTCAGGACTTGTGTTTGGGACTCAGGGTTATACCTTACTTTCATGCGCAGATTGGACCAGGACTGGGTTGGCTTGTTCTCCAGATCTTTTGGGTCAGGCTTCAAGCCAGGCAGATGGATATGAAGTGGCCTGGCTCACCACAATAGAAGCATAGATTGAGGTATCACCATCTGTCTTTTTCTTTTGGGATAAGTTTCCAGCGAGCGGAGTCTATCTGTATCTGCTTAGCACACTGAATAGAGTTTCATGGTTGTGGTTGATACAGGGGATGTGGAACCACCCCCTTCTCTCCTTGCACAGCTCCCACAACTGGTTGTCAAGTTGTATAATCAGCTCGATAAAGTGTCCAGGCTCGCTGGAGTTTCCACTGGAACCAGAACATCCTTGACCTTATCACTTAGACCTCACTGAAAATGGAATAGCTGGTTGCCCCATTCCACTCTGCATCCTATGTCAGTGGGCAAAAGTAAGCAACATAGGCAGCAACAGTACCCTGCCGCTTCTGGAGCATCTTGAGGACATCCTCAGAAGTGCAGGCACAATGCAGGTTTTTGAAGATTGTTGATATTGCCTGCCATACGACATCCCAACTGGTTAGTACTGGTTAGTTGCCCTCTAATAGGGGGCATACCCAATCCAGTGCTCCCCCATTAGCAGGCTGAGTACCAGGCCTACCTTGGCCTGGTCAGAAGAGTACACTTGCAGCTGAAGTAGGAACTGGACACAACAATGCTTTATAAACCAACAGAACTTCATGCCATGCTCATTGAAATGTTCCAGCAACAGAGTCACAGGTCCCTGCACAAGGAGTGCCAGAGCAGTTGCAGTCCAGAGGCCAGCTTTCTCTGCACAGTATGCTGCCTAATTCTCTGTGTCAACTGGGTAAAACGGGCCTGTGTTGCCTGGTAGTCTGCCTGGAGGTGGATTACCACTCAGTGTTTTCAGGTTCCCTTTGGGAAGAAAGCCTCACTGGTTCCATTCTGCAGGGCCTTCTGCACCACCAGTCCAAGCAAAGTGTTAGGGAATGGGACATAAGTGGTGTAGCTTGGTGGTCAGAGCAGGAGTCAGGTCTACTGAACAGAGCAGGCATTCAGGAAGGGGAAAGAAGTAGAGGGTCAGCACCAGAGTTAACTGCCAATTACCAGAGCCAGGGGTCAAGACAGAGTCAGAGCCAGGAATCGAAGCTGAGAGTCAGAACCAGGGTCAGATACCAAATGTCAAAGTCAAGGGTCAAGCCAGAGTCAGAAGTTGGAGCCAGAGGTCAGAACCAGGACTGGTAACTAATGGTTGGAAGCGAGGCATAAAGGGCAGGACCTGGAGGAGAGGGAAGGATCAGGTGTAGTAACTCTGGCACTGGCACCTCCGGCAGCTGTGATGCAGTGGCACATAATGCTATCCTGGGGGGAGAGATGGCCAATGAGAGGGCAGCTCGAGCTGGGTGGGGGTCTGGGAATCCAACCAAAAAAGACAGTTGGAAAAAGCTGTTAGAGAAGGAGGAACGGAGAACAATCTAGATGCTGAGTTGGCTGATGAACCAGAGCTGGGATATGAGCTGAGGTGATAAAAGAATAGGAGAATAAAAGTAGGGGACTGGGAAGTGAGAAGGAAAGAAAGAAAATAGGAAAGGTTTCATGTCAGGAAAAGCAGAAGAAAATAGACCTGGGTACGTGAGCAGACACTATTAAAGAAGGGAAGCTGAGGTAAATAAAATCTACAGACTTACTAAGAGAGTATCAAGGGAAAAAACTGAAAGGACATATAATGGTGAAAAAGCAAATTGCTCAAAAAGCTGTGTTAAAATGAAAACAGATCCTGAAAACAGTAAACAAGAAGACCCTCACAGAGGACCTAAAGTAAACAAACAGAGAGAATGAATGTTTGAACATCTACTGAAAGAACACAGGTCAAAGGTGCCTAGTAGGACAAAGGAGGGCTACTAGGTGAAGAAACTCTGCTTGTGGATAAACTTGTGCAAAGAAGTACAGCCACAGAAACATTGAATCTGAGGAGCACTTCCAGCTGAAGAGAAGCAAAGAATCGGACAGCAAGAGTAGAGCTGGATTTACAACCAAGGAGAGGAAAAGTTCATGCTTCCCTAATGTGACCCGGTATATTGTGGAGTAATTTCTTTTGTTATTTGGTATTAACTGCACAGAGTAAGGAAGAGTAGCCTGTACAAGCTCGCAGAGGTTACTGTGTTAGTAACCTATAGTTTATATGTGGCAAGTACTTGGTAATGTTCTATATTATTTAATCTCTTGGTACAACTTTTGGGTTTTCACTTATAAAGTTCTAAAAATTTTAAATAATCCTTTTTGTTTGACTCTGTCTCTTTTTACAGTTACCATAGCCTAGCTGGGTCACTACACAGCCACAGAGCTGTGTGGGAACCAGGAGCAAAGGCAGGGAACCAGGGGTAAGGCAGGAGCCGAGCAGGAATCAGGAACAGTGCTGTGTGCAGAATGCAGGCAGAAACAGGGCCCAATACAGCAGCAACAGAGAATCACCAAGCTGCTCAGACAACTTCCTGTCCCTCCTTCTGGCTTAAATATCATGGTTGGACCAACTGGTGAAGCTGGGTGATCCTCCAATCAGGGATCTTGTGGGTGGTGCATTGGCTGAGGCTGTAGTCCTAGTAGCTCTTTGGCCTACCACATTTAATCAGACATTGGGTGGATGCTGGGATGCAATTGCTGTGTAGGAACTCACAGGCCTGGGTTTGAGACCCAGGAGATCATAATCTTATTTTAGAAAATTAAATAGCATTATTAGAGCCTTCCTGTGGGGCCCTGGTCAACTTCCATGGCTATCATTTTAAACACCCCAACTCTTATAGAGAAGGGGGAGTTTGGGTTCCCAACCTAAAAAATTACTATTCAACTTTTATGATGTCACAGATGTCAAACTGGTTCCAGCATGTAAATACCCTTACACCCATGTGGGTGGAAACTAAACAGGCATTAATACATCTTATTCCCCCTGCTGATCTCCTCGATTTCTCTTTTGTCCAATGGAGAAAAATAAGGTGACTACAGTGGTGGCTGCACTAAGGGTCTGGGCTGTCCCAGCCATGCGGTACCAATTTCACCCTCACAGTCTTGCAAAAGCACCCATTTGGGGCAACGCAGACTTGCAAATTGGGAACAAACCTATAAATTAGAAGAACTGGCTAAGTATGGGCATCATGTAGATTTCCCAGATGGTCAATAATGAGGCCTTTGTCCCTTTTCTAACGCTATAACAATGTTATGACCTGCCTTCCTAAGTGGACTTGCAGTACTTACAACTGACATCTAATATTTTATCCATTTTGTCCAGAGGTCCCAGAACTACTGGACACTTAATAAACTCCCCAGGCCCATGTCCACTATGTATATTTTGTTAATAAAGAGAAACTCCACTGTCTGGAGTTCTTTATGAAAGCACGTGGAGGGGCTTTATTAGAGCCCTTAAAAGAATCCCAGTGCCACAGCATATTATATAATTTTAGAAATGCCTCTGTGAATCTCAACATATTCTTGTTATAACAAAATATTTTGTTCAAAATGCATTGGACGCCTCTGAGGTTGTACAAGATAAAGGCCTTATCCTCTGATGATTGTTGGTACTTGAAGAAAGAAAATGGAACCTTGACCCATATTCTATGGGACTCTCCAACAGCCAGGCAAGTGTGGAAAGAAGGTATAAGAGTTAAAATAGTGCTCAATTTCAGCAGTCAAACCTCAGCCAAAAGTTATACCCTTGGTTAGTTACCTGCTAAGCTGGGTTTAGCTCCACCACAAAGACTTTGGTGTTTGAGGGCTGCAGTGATCACCAAGCGCATTCTTCTACAAAAATGGAAGAGTAGGCTTATGCCCAGAATATAGCAGTGGTATTCGGAACTGGTTGAGTTAACAGCCAAAAGAAAGAATAGCCTATCACATAGAGAGCAATCATATGAATTAGAAGAAAATTGGACCCCATTTCTAGATAGATGTGGATAAAAGCATGTTGAGATGGCTTAAAGCAGGGGTAGTCAATAGGCGGACCATGAAGCTGATCCAGGGCTGGAACCATGCCCACTTCCCAGTGCTGCCCCCCCCCCGCCCCCCCAGCAGAGGATGGTTCAGCTGGGCTGGCCTGTGGGGCACAGTGTGTCCCTGGGCGGCTGCTTGTACAGCCTCAGTTCCACCGGCTGTAGTCCAGGGATGGAGGGGGCGAGCAGCAATGTTGTGGGGGTGGGGGGGAGACATCTCCACCCCACTGTGGGCAGCCTAATGTGTCTCCACTACACCCTGCCCCTCCAATCAGGGAGTGATCATGGGGTGTCACATGCTCACACTGCAGCCCGATCAGACAGCAGAGCTGATTCAAATTGTTCTCTTCTTTCCCTGGAGACAGTAGGGCTGGCTGGACTACAGAGCTGCTACTTGTGGGCTGTAGGCCCCACAGGGCAACCCAGCAGGTAAGTGCCTGATGGGGTCCCACAGCATCCATTTGTGCCAGGGCACCAGGCACAGCAAATCCCCCACACACAGCCTCATGCCCCCAATGTGGTCCCGGAGGCCTCCACCCCAGCCTCATGTCTCTGTCCCTGAGCGGTTCCCAGAGCCGCCCACCCTGGCCTTGTGTCCTCCCCACCCCCTGTCCATCAGGGCCAATCCCCGGAGCCCTCTCCCCACCCACCCACTCTGACTGGCCTCTTTCCCTCCCCAGTCCACCTCCAGTCACCTGCTTCTGCCACATCCCGGCCTTCCCCCACCTCCCCAGGGCTGCTATCTTGAGTGTCCTTGGTCCCTCCCACTACCTGGGGCCTCCTTTCTGCCCCTCTGCTATCCAAGCCCCCAGCGGGGCATGGCATCACATCGCCATCACTGGATCATAGTCCAATAGTCCATAGTTCTCCAGGCTGCAAGCTCAAAAGTACTCTCTCACACACACACACTCACATCCTGCTTTGCTGCCCAGATCCCATACCCATTCCTCCCCCCTCCAACACCCCGTCTCCATCTCTGCTATTTGGCTCAATTGGGGGCATCAAGGAACATTTGGGGAGGGGGGATGAGCAGCAATGATAGGTGGCTCTGGCCAGCCCCCATGTGTCCCATTTACAGTTTAGGAAAATAAGGTCACCCTACTCTCCGGGTGGAGTGGGCAGGGAGATGGCAGATGATCAGGGAGCTTGAGGTGGCAATCAGGGGGGGCTAGGGGAGGGGAGCTGGGTTGGGGTCTGGTCCTTGACTATATCTTAACCAAGAAATGTGGACCTTGACAAAAAATAATTGACTACCCCGGCTTAAAGAATTCCAGACCCTCCCCAACTCCACCCCTTCCCTTCCCTATTCATGTATGTCTTTTATTTTATTATTGTTACCCCCAACATAAGACGTTATGTCTATGTAGTTTCTGGTCTTGCAGCATTGACAAGTTGTAAAATTGCATACTTCTATTAGAGACTGTATGAAGTATTTAGAAACATATACAAGCTGAAAGTCATTTACCTTTTTGTTTCTCTATGAAAAAAAATCAATAAAAAAATTAATCATTCTCACACACATACACCCCTCAATCCCTTAATGCTTACTCTTGTAGTTACCTCAAGACATAACTGGGAGGGAAATATTTTTAGCTTAACCAAAAATAACATTTTTTGAAACTTTTGGCAAATTGAAAAGTTGTGAAAAAATATTTTTGTGTCAAACAAAACATTTCATTTGACCTGAAATATTTTATTTTGATTTGGAGCATTTTTTACACTTTATTTTTTTCTTAAATAAAAAGACATTTAGAATTAAAAAATTGAAACATTTCATTTAAAAAAAAGTTGAAATAAAAAAAGTTAATAATGTTTTTGTTGGGTTTTTTTTTAAACCAAAACATTGTGGCAAAATTGATACAAATTTGCAAAATGTTTTTGTGTTGCCAAATCTACCTTTTTCACCAAAAAAAGTTTTGGTTGAAAAATTTTGCTCAGCTCTACTTACTACTATGAGTAGTCCAGGTGACAACATCATAGTACTATTCACTGTAGAAAATGCTACACCGAGTAGTAAGTGATTGCAGGATCGAGTCCATAGATTTGCACTTGTACCTATCAGTTCACTATCTAATTCTTTCATAATTTTTCTTTAAAATTGTTGTATGTTGTATTTTTATTTCTGAAATTGCTTAAAGTTTCCTGTTTACATTTATTTGTTTTTTAAAGGTTTAAAAAGCTTATCCATTGCTTTGTTTTGAGACATAACATTAGAAGTTTCATAGTTACAATAATATACTAGTTTTCTTTTCATTATAGTAAAACAAACCAAGGTGCCTACTGTAGAAAAAGAACATATCTGACTTTATATAGTATGAAATGTTTACTTTGTCACTAATAATCAATGACTACCATAACCCATTAAGCAGTTTTCTATTATATCCATTAGTACATTACACAAACCACTTAGTAAATGCACCTAATATACCCATTTTCTACAATCAGAAAAAACACAAGCAAACACACTTTCCTGCAGAGATTTATAGGACTTGTGACTTACAATAAGAAAGTAACAGTGCAACAGCAGTGCAGAGGGGAAAGCTCTAAAAAAATTAACTATATAAATATATCTAGTTGAAGTGGTTCATGAATGGATAATCACTGCACTGAAATGAACTTCATTCTGGTAAAAATGATGTTGTAACAAAGAAATATGTATCACATTTTAATAAGTGATTCTTATCATTTAAATTCAACCAATTATCTCACATTTTTCTTGCTAAGCAGGCTATTCAATTACAACACCAAAAGTAATTGTACAAATGTATTTTAACTTTGGCCAACATAGAAGTAATTAAATAAAAGTTAATTGTACTGTGGCCACTGTGGCATCACAGAACTTTGAGGGTGTCTAAACTGTTGTTTATTGCCATAACAATTTTTAAATAAATTTAAAATAGAGTTAAATTGGTATAATTTGACAGGAATATTACAATTTCTACTATGGAGGATATCACATGTAATATAAATAAAGTGGCCTGGGCCCTCGAAAATAGAGATGTACTGACAATAGAATCTCAAATGAGTTAACCTTTCTTGCCTTTCATTTAAAGAATTTCCATTAATCTGGGTCTACTTCTTTTCTTCCCGTAGAGCACATTTAATGATTAGTTCAAGTTTTAGGTCAATAGGGTTTCAATTCATTCTATCTTACTGTGCTGCGCCTAGTGTAGTGTATAGTACTGGTAGCAGATTGTGTGCTGCAGACCTTTTCTTATTTGAAAAATGTCAAATGTCATAAATGCTTATGATAATGCACTTCTCACTTGCAACATGATGAAACTTAACATCAAAAGCCCTGTTACATACTGCATGACATATGACTAAAGACTAAAGTTGACTCCTTTCACCTGGATATGACCAGTATCCCAATTTTACTCAACTAAATCCAGATACCTTGAAAGTACCACTGCTATTACCTAACCTGCTTCATAAGTTTTACACCTATTCTGTGTTGAAGACCTCTCATCAGAAGGTTCCCTTTCTTCATTTTACAGACTCATTACCATGGGATGGTTAATTTTTTCTGCAAGTGACAGTAGTAACCATGGGTGAGAGTGTGGGGGGAAGTTGTGGGTTTTTCCATATAACTACAAACACACAATAGCTTCTCTGTCATTAACAACTGGATCACATATTAAAAAAGCATTCAAAGAAGAAAAGATACCATTCTAAAGGAAATGTGAGAGTGACTACACCATTGTGCAAAGCAATCCACCCAATAAATGCCTAAATTCTGCACCAATGCTAGTAATACAACAGAAACAAGTACCCTGCTGACACATTGAAGGCAGGGAATTTAAAATTACTATATTAATATAATGAATGGCTGTGACTTTAAACACTGACACATTGTACTTGTTAGCGAGAGTGAACAATTTATGGTTACTGTGAAGAATACAGGCATGAGGATGAGGGAGGTGATGATGGGGAGGAGGTGAATATCCCTAGCAGCTGCTAGGGAATCATGTCCCTACCTCAGTAAGCTGGATAGGGGAATAGCTCCAGATCCACTGCCCAGGATCCCTCCTTTCCTCCCCGACAGGAGTTTTTCCACGAGAGCCACATTCCCAGTGCGAGCAGCTTCCAGCAGTTCCTGGTCCTTCCCCATGGTCAGTAACCAAACACTCCCTCCCCCTTCGCAAAATACTATAGCGATAGCTAAGCCCCTTCAAAAAATTCCCCTCCCTCGATCAAATAATCTCCTCCTTGCCTCAAGCCCTGCCTCAAATCTGGGCAGAGAGGAGATCCCTGCAGCCCCTACAGAACAGCAGCAGGAGGGAGCAGGAGAATCACCTCCTAGTTACACTAGCTCAATTCTGGGTGGAGTGTGGCAGGAAAGCGGGGGGGATGACTAGGAGGGAGGAAATTAGGCCAATAAAAGACCTTCCCACTCACACACCAAATCCCAGCCTGCAGGGTGAGTGAGGGGGGCTGCCTCAGCCCCAGAACCTGGGGGGGGGGGGCGGGGGGAAGACGAGATAATGACCAGCAGGGAGGGATGGAGGGAGGAGGCGCAGCCCTGGCCAGCCAGGCCCGTTGCTGGGGAGACACAGATCTCTCTCTCTGAGTGGCTGGCTGGGTTTGGCCCCACCCCCTCCCCGGATCCCAGTCCCAGCGCCTCGCCTTGCTGCTACCGCTACTGATGCTGCGCTGGGGATTCTGTCCCCTCAGCCGCTCGGCCCGGCCCGCCCAGCAACAAGAGCAAGAGCTTCTCGCGCTCCACTGCGGGGCCACGCGCGGCGGGACCGTTAACGGCAGCTGAAGACAAGGCGCTGCGCGTGCAAGGGGGGAGGGGTCGCACACAGCGCTAGGCAGTAGCTCTGTATGGTGGCCGCTACCGGGGGGTGATAGAAGCAGGTGTTCCCGCTACAGCTCGGTCAGGGGAAGGGGCGGTGGTTCTTGCTGTGGCCTCGGAATAACGGCAGCTGGGTGAGTCCTGGAGTTTGGAGTGCGGGGGACGAGGTGCTGCTGAGGCAGAGGGCAGGAGCCTCACGCTGGGATCAGAGGGCAGAGTGAACCGACCCCCCCCCCCGGTGGTGGGGCGGGGCTGCGTCGCTTGTGTGGGAAGAGGGGCTCAGGATTGCAAATGGGACCGACGGGAAGGAGCGCATGAGTTGGGGTGGGAGTGGCAACATCCAGCTCCCTGCCAGGCACCAGGCAGCGCAGACAGAGGGGTCTCTGGGATTCAGCCATGAGACCATGCGGGGGAGTATAGCTCTGAGCCACACAGCAGATCCCTGCAGATGCGGGGCAGGATAAATAATCAATGGCAAAACTCCCACTGACTTCATTGGGGTCAGGATGTCACTCATTGAGGAAGCAGGGGTCCACTGAGGTTGTCTCATGTTTGTCAAAGGAGGGGGAACACTGATGGACCTGGGCCCCCCTTAGACTCGATCTTCCCCCATCCTGGTGCTAGTGATGCCGACACTGAGTGTTTTTAATGTGAAGCTTCTTCCATGATGACGATTTTTCTCCCACCTTGGCAGCTAGAGTAATTTTTCTCCACAACTCCAGTGGGATTTATGAGTTATGTGGAAAATTTGCTCTCTTGCCCAAGTCATTAGCTCGTCCTTGTCTAATGCACTATTTGATACTGTTTATATATGAAAAGCCAAATAATAGCCTTTTCACCCCCACCTGATTTAGTAGATTCCCTTTAGTATTTATTATTTCTGTAGCAACACAGGTGTTACAGGCAAATAAGACAATGCCCCTTAGAAGCCCTGCCTTATTGAGGGGAATGGCAAAGCACCCATTAACAGTGGGTGCAGGATCAGGTAATAAATTAATCCCTGATTCAGTAAACTCATATGAGTAAATTAATGCATACATGTAAGTGTTTGCAGAGTCAAGGCCTTAGTTAACAACCAAAAATAACATACCATGGTAGGCAAGAGATTAAGGAAGTATGTTGAGGGAGACCATATTAAATACTCATGGCCTTATCCAGTTTCCGTTAAAGTCAAAGTCAAATTTACCTGTTGACTTCAAAAGGAGTTGGATTAAGTCCTTGGTGGGAAATACTGCTCTTTTAGGGAGCCATCTTTCCCCCCATATATAGCAGATCATATAACTGTTTTATTTCATATGTTTTAGTTAATTACATTGCAACTTTTAAAAAATGAAGTAAAGTTTATATCTTTACTAAACTTTCCAGTGTAAAAATATACCATTTGGAATCCCAGCCCACCCATAATGCTGCAAATATAGCTGTTCATAGCCTATTTAAACAAATAAAAATCAGTTTCTATCCAGAAAATGAATCTTACATATTTTAAATTTTGTAGTATGGGAAATTATGGATGTTTTCCCCTAGAATGGTAGCAGAACACGTAACAGGGCATCTAATTATTAGGTGAGACTTCTCTATAGCTCTTGCCTTCCTGACTGAATACATACCACTATTTGATATAAACAACATAAATTTTAGGACCTGATTCTGCAAGCCTTTACTCATGTCAGTGTTTCCATTAAAGTTTATTTTTGTATAAATAAACAAATATGTGAATTAAGCTTTACCGTTTGAGCCCTTTGTCACAACTGATCTGGGTCACATTTGAACCATCTATCTAAAGTAGAGAGAATAAAATGCAGAGCTTATTACCGAACACCTTAGTCATCCAGTTCCAACAGTGAATGTAATTATAAATGGAGTAACCCCCATTTCCCATATTCCACTATCTAAATCTAGGCTTTCTGTCTATTACATGGCTAGCCAAATGTAGCCCTTAGTTCCATCAGACAAAGGGATTGCCTCTATGTGGGTGGCTAATGTGGCACATGGTGTGTATGAAGGTACTGAAAACAAAGGCTCAGACCCTGCAATAAACTCTGCACTGGCAGGCTCCTCCACTTGTGCTGAGCTCTCTTCAAGTCAATGGGGCTCCACACAGGCTCAGAGGTCTGTCTGTGTGGTGCTCATTGCAACATCAAGGCCAAAATGTGCATGTTTGCAGATAATAAGAAGATTGAAAGCAGAGCAAATGCTAAGGAACAACCAGATTTTAAGAATTTGGATTGTTTAGGTGATTGAACCAGCAGATGGCAAACATGACTCAGTGTAAACAAATGTTATATAATTAGTCCTTAGATTTTATTTTCCCCAGACTATGTGCTAAGTGAAAATACCATCCAGGAGACTGATCAGGAAAGAAACAGAGGACCAGTGTGGAAATATCATTGGGCCAAATTGTGCCCTCACTGACACTGGCAAATTCCGTGCGGCTCCTTGGGTGTAATTGAGTTCAGAATATGCCCCGTTGAAGCCATCAGCCCAGTGTCCAGCAGCAATAAAAAATCCAAAAATCCATTAGGTTGTGTTAGCAGATATAATCTAAAATAATTATTCTAAAAATTAGAAAGTAAAAATGATAAGGAATTTGGGCCAAACTATATAATAGAAGGGTTACACATGGATCAGTGTCTAGGGTAGGGGTTCTCACAACAAATCTTTTGGTGGCTTCAGACTGCAGCCTCAAACTTTCACTGGTGGCTGCACTGACACTTTTCCCTAAAATACTTAATTAACTTTAGGAAAAACAATTAAATATGCACAGATACACATCCAAATCAGTGTAATTTATATTTGTAGGGGGTTTTGGCAGACTCCCCCTTCAGGAGTGATATCTGTATATTTGTTAATATCACAGCATACTTAGTAGCTACCTGGGAGGCTATGAAAAGTGATAAGTGATATTGACAAACATACAAATATCACTTTTCACAGATAGCTAGTAAGTCTACTGTAAAAAGTGATACTTGCATGTTTGTTAATATCACCTTTCTCAGCAAGCCCCAGGACTCATTAAGCCCTTGATGGGGAGGCTGAAGGGGGAGGCAGCAGGGGCCAGAGGCGATGGTGGGATGAATGCAGGGGGAGGCAGCTGGGACCCGGAGCAATGCGGGGGATGGATGCGGGGCTGTGGGAGGCAGCAGGAGCGATGGGGGTGGGTGATGAGTCCCACTGTCGCATGGCCAGAGCCAGAGCCTGGTGTCTGCTGCCACGCGGCCAGGGCCAGGGCTCAATGCCTGCGGCCAGAGCCTGGAGCTGGGGACAGGAACTGCATAGCTGGAGCCAGGGATCAGAGCCCGCTGCTGCGCAGCGGGTCAGTGCCGGGGGCTAGTGCCTGCTGCCGCACGGCCAGAACCCAGAGCTGGATGCCGGAGCCTGGGGCTGCGCTCGCTGCTGCGTGGTCAGAGCCAGAGATCGGCACCCAGGGCCAGCTCTCACTACCGTGTGGCTGGAATCCCAGGAATAGAGTTGTGGGTTGGCACCTGCTGCCATACAGCTGGGGCAGGGATCAGTGCCAGGGGCTGGGGCCACGCAGTCGGAGTGGTCGGTGCCTGCTGCTTTGCAGCTGAGGCCGGGAATCAATGCTAGGGGCTGGGGCCACCGGGTGGGCTGGGGCCGGGGCCAGCATCTGCCACCAGATGGCCGGAACTGGGGGCCAGAGGCTGACAAACTCCGGAGCCGTGGTCAGCACCTGCTGCTCCATGGCCAGAGCCAGGGGTTGGTGCCCGCTGCCGTGTGGTTGGGGGTCAGTGCCTGTGGCCAGCGCCTGCCACTGCACAGCCAGAGCCCAGGACTGGAGCCAGCGCCTGCTGCCACACATCTGGAATCGGGCCAGAGGCTGAAGCCCCGCAGCTGGAGGCCAGGGCCATGTGGCTGAAGCTGGGGGGGTCAGTACACACTGCCCCATGGTCATAACCTGGGGTCACACAGCCAGGCTCCTGAAGTCCCATTGCTGGAGCCTGCTACCAAAACCCTCTCCTCCCAAGGTGGGTCAAGAACTCACCTTGCTCCTCCAGAGGTGGTGCAGGGCAGCACATCCGGGAGCAACAAGGAGGGAATGGGAGGGCCCGATGCTTTGCCCCCCCCCCCCCCACACACACACACTCCATCACCGCCCAGAAGACTGTCATGGCTGCATGAAAAGCCGCCGGTGGCTGCATGCAGCCACCATAGCTGCATTTGAGAAACGTTGGTCTAGGGCTGCTGAAGCAGAGAATTCAGGACACAACTTGATCTGTTTCTAGATGACACTGATAGTAGAGTGTAGTGGAAAAGAAGCAGAATGATGGGATTCAATTGAACCAGAAATGCAGGTAGATTGGACCAGATGGCCTCTCCATTCCTAAAAGTTCTTATGTTCTTAATTATTTATGGTATAAGTACTGCATTGTGGGCAGTTTGAAAATTACATGCACCATGAACAGGTTCAAGAGACTTAAAATGTAGTTCAGCTTGGTGATATATTCTGAGAGATAAGAGTAATTTGTAAAATAAATGTAATTTGTACAATAAGAGTAATTTGCAAAATAATTCCAAAATATGTTTCAATACATTTTATGCTTTAGAATAATACTGTTGCATACCTGAGCAGAATTTTGATTATGTGATTTTAGTATTTGGGCAGGCATTTTTCACTTATGTCCATTGTGGCATCATTCATAGAGTTCCAAAATTTCTCTGTAGCAGAAACAAATGCCTTAGATTCCATTTTTTTTATTTGCCAAAAAAGCAAAGACAGAGCAATTAGCATAACTAGAAATTTCTTAATGTGTTTGTCAGTTCAAAATACTGGATATCACTGTTACAAGTGTGTTGGGGCATTTTTTTTTCATTAATTTTTTTACACTGCCACCATTACACAGTTTTGTTATCTCATCAGGACAGAATATAATTCCTTGACTTCCCCTTCTTCCTTTAATATATCAATTTGAAGGCAGATTAAATGGGTTTTCTCTCTCTCTCCCTCCTTTTTCCCCTTTATATACAAGCAAAATTATAGATAACATAAAATCAAACAAACAGTTGCATAAAATACATAAGCATATCACTAAAACAAATGATTCAAAAGGTAAGATCTCATCAATCCTCCAACACAAGATTATATAAAGAAATGCAAAGAACTCAATAAGGAGTGCTGGCAGCCATTATGAGACAGCTACAAATAATGAAACAACCTGTCAAGTTAATTTTGCAATGAAAAAAATTTTCTTGTCCCTCTCCCCAACATTGCATACCCTGAATGAGGTCAGAGACAATTGCTGCCCTTATGTCCAAGGAATTAAAGGTGCTGCTCCCCAAACACTCCCAGTCCCAAGGTGCTGCATATCATCCCAAAGACTCTGAAAAGCGTTGTGTGTTTTGGTCTTTACACAACAAGCATAATATGAAGGAACCAAACAGGCACAGTGAGGTCCAAATGACCACCATACACAATGTGCAAAGCCTAGCTTCATATATACCCTGCTCTTCTAGCAGGTTTCAAAACAGAACACAGAAAGTGCCGTGAGATGGCTGGATTGTCTTCCATAGAGAAAATAAATGGAAATGGTCAGCACCTCTCAGGAAAAGACATTTAGCAATTTGCTGGATCAGACCCCTAGAGAAATTAGATATGATGACCGGTAGTACAATGAAATTAAAATTAGACAAATGCAGCTAATACAGCTAGAGAAAAATAACCGCAACCATTTTTGAAAGGGAGACACTTAGAAAGCAATAGTTTTAAGAGACCTGCCATGCGGGTGGTTGAGTGCAACAGACTTAGATAAGAAGGGCGGGAAGTAGGGGCTCCCTCAAGGCCCCTCCAGATCCTGCTTCCAGTTATTTATAATGTTCTTCCCCTCAGTTTGTAGTACACGAGGGCTTCTCTAAATAAAACAGATAAAAGAAAAGTCCTCTCCCCTTTCTTTCCCTTATCAGAGAGAAACTCTCAATGAGGGACTCTGTATGAAAACAAAGAAAGGCAAAGGGGCTGACTGTCAGGCAGTCTTCCTGGATTCCACCCTCTGGGCTTAGTCTGTCAGTGGGTTTATTGTCTTTTAATGGGATCTACCTTGAGCTCCTCCTCTTGGTTTGTACTGTGGTGCAGCTTCAGGAGCAGTGAGGTCTGCTGCTGTCTCTCCCTTGGCTGGTGGGTCTCTGCTGTCAGCAGTCTCTGAGATGGAGCAGTCCTCCTCCCATTCACTTCCCCTTCCTATGGCAGGGATTCTGTTTTTAAGCCGCCCCTTCTGGGCAGAACAAGCCTTGCAGGTGGTGCCTTGTTAGAGCTGAACGGGCCCAGAAGAGCTCATTAGTATTCTCTCCACCAGAGTGAGGACGTTTCCCTTCACATACTCCATCCCTTAAGCTGGAAAAGGCATTCTGGGGTGGTTTGTCTCCATCCCTGATCTCCCATGAAAAGAAACCAGCATTAGCATGGTCCTTTCCTGCCTAATGTTGTACCCTGGAACTGTAAGGTTGTAGTGCAACGTACCATTGCGTTATATGTGCATTTATGCCTTTCATGGTATGAATCCAGTACAGGGGAGCATGATCTGTGATGAGGGAGAAAGGGCTATTGAACAGGTAATACCTAAGGGAAACCACGGCCCATTTAATCACTAATTCCTCCTTTTCAATAATTGACTAAGCCTTTTCTCTAGGAAACAGCTTCTACTCAAGTATAGGACTGGGTATTCTCCTCCTCTGAAGTCTTGTGAGAGTACTGCGCTGAGTCCAATGTCTGAGGCATCTGTGTGCAGTATGAACCCCTGGGAAAAATCGGGGCTGAAGAGCACATGTTTTCAATTTACTAAAAGCTTCCTTGTATTTCTCATCCCATTGGATCTTCTTAAGCCTGGTCTACACTCCAGGGTTATGTCAACCTAAGTTACACAACTCCAGCTACATGAATAATGTAGCTGGACTCATCGTAGCTTAGGTCAACTTATTGCAGTGTCTACACTGCGCTGGGTCGATGGGAGAAACTCTCCTGTCGACTTACCTTATGCTTCTCGTTCCGGTGGAGTACTGGAGTATACGGGAGAGCGATCTGCAGTTGATATAGCAGGTCTTCACTAAACCCACTAAATTGACCCCTGGTGGATCGAATGCCACAGTGTTGATCCCTGTTAAGTGTAGACATACCCTTTGAGTTGTTGCCTTTTATGAGGTCCATAAGGAGGTCCTGCGATTGAGGTGAAACTAGGGATAAACCTCCAGTAATATCCTGCAAAGCCAAGAAAATGCCTCATTTGCCTCATGTGGGGAATGTAATTTAAGGCCTGTACCTTGTTGATCACTGGTTTCATAAGGGTGCCTCCTACACAGTTCCCCAAATAGATTACTTTCTCTATGGCTAACTTACATTTTGTAGAGTTGGCCATTAGTCCCACTTCCAGGGCTTTTCACACCATCTTTACTTGCTGCATGTAGAATGCATGCATCCAGGTAGAAATATAGGTGACAAAGTTGTCCATGTAGGCTATGGTATATTGATGGTGAGGGCTGTGGATCCTATTCATGATCTGTTGGAAAGTCTTGGCAGCTCTGTGCAGGTCGAAAGGCATAGTCTTGAATTGGAAGTGTCTGAAAGGAGTGAAGAAAGCTGTTTTCTTTTTCAAACAATGGGATAAAGGGTTTTGCCAGTAACCTTTTATTAAGTTGACAGTCTCAGGCATTTCGCTGGTCCCAGTCACTCTAGTAACTCATCTACCATTAGCATTGGGTATGTGTCAAATTTCAAGATGGAATTAATCTTCCTAAAGCTAATGCAGAACCAAACCAAACTGTTCGGTGGGGTTCCTCCGTTCACTTTTGGATTTACAATTACTCCCATCTCTGGCATCACTCACACTTCCTTTCAGATTGTATCCCACATCCTCTGTGAGAATGGTCTAGGGTGCTCCCTGATTAGCTGGCATGGGGTGGTTTCTAGGTGATGTTGGACCAACTGCGTTCTCCCTGAGAAGGTGGAGAATACTGTTCCAAAGTCCTTGATCAACTGGGGAAGCTGCTTCCTTTGCATGGGGAGAGCCCCTCACCCCTTGATACAGTTGTTGGTTCTTGGCTGCTAGGTACTTGGGGCCGAAATTCAGGGCCTGTTGGAGAGGGAATTAGCAGCAAAGCCTCCCATGTCTTCCAAGGTTTGAGAAGATTCACATGATAGATCTTTGTTTCCTTTCTCCTCCCAGGTAGTCTTATCTCATAGTCCATATGCCCCATCTGCTGGACCACTTCAAATGGACCCTGCCATCCAGAGATTAATTTAGATTCAGCTGAGAGTAGTAGCTGAAGGATATGGCCAGCCATGTGGAAAGTCCATAGTCGTGCTCCTCTATTATTTCTTTCCTGTGTGTGTTGGGCCTTTCTCAGATTCTCTCTGGCAAATAAACATATATTTATGAGTTGTTCCCTTAATTGTAAGAAATACTGGGTTGCACTTAAGGTCCCCACATCTTGTTCCTCCCAGCCTTCTTGCAACATGTTCAAGATTACTCATGGTTGGTCACCATAAAGCAACTCAAATGGAAAGAACCCTGTAGAGGCTTGTGAGACCTTCCTTATGGCAAACAGGAGCGGTGGGAGTAGCCAGTCCCACTGTTTGGGATTGTTACTGACAAAGTGTCTCAACGTCTTATTAAACTGCTCAACTAGGTTGTCGGTCTGTGGGTGGTATGCTGAGTTTTTCAGGGTCCTGACCTTCAGAGGGGAGGTGAAATTAGTCCCTTGATCTTCTAATATTTTGTGAGGAAATCCCATATGTAAGAAGAGCTTCAAGAACTCTGGAGCTATCCCCATAGCTTTTGAGAAGAGCAGAGGAACAGCCTCCAGGTACCTGGTTGCATAGTCAACAATCACTAATGTGTATTGATGCCCCAATATAGGGGCCCAGCCATGTCCACTCTGATTCTCTTGAAGGGTGTCTCAGTCAAGAGCAGAGAAACTAAGGATGCCTTAAGGATCCCTTTGCTTCTGGCTAGCTGATAGTCTGAGCAGGAGGAACAACATTCTCTCACCTCATGATGCATGCCTGGCCAGTAGAATTGGGCTAATATCTAAAACAATGTCTTCTCTCTCCCCAGGTGTCCAGCACATGAGATATCGTGCGTAAGCTGCAATACAGCCCAGTGGTACCCATGCGGCACCAGTAACTTGGCCCACACCACCCCAGTTATTTTATCCCTTTCAATTTGATACAAGCGCTCTTTCTTGAGTGAAAAGTGCAGATATTGCCCACCCCGTGAAGCTCTGTTATCTCGTCTTTTATGGAGCCCAGTTGTTCATATGCATGGCTCAATGTTGGGTTGTTGCACTGTTCTTGGACAAAATTCCCACTTTCTAGGAGGGTTTCCAAGTCCCTACTGGTTACCTCTTTTTTCCCTGGGGGAGTCAGTGGCCACATTGCTCAGGACATTCCTTCAGGGTCGTCAGCTTCCCCAATGCTCACCAAGCTCTGGGGCACTGGCTGTACAATGACCCTGCATTCTCGCTCACTACCCAGGCTTGTGCATTAGTGACTTGCCAGAAAAAGAGCCAGTCCTGGCCTGTAATTATGGGATAAGCCAATTTTTCAGCTAGGACTCCGTTATCACTGCAGCATGGGCTCCCACTGTCAGTTTTAGATGCTGGGTCGGGTATGTTTTGACATCACCATGTATAAATTTCAGGTGGAACATATTCTTATGAATGGTGTCACCCCATGCAATGGAGGCCTGAACTACCGTCTGACTGCAGCCAGAATCCAAGAGTCCTTCAACCATCGTCCCTTGAACCCTCACCAGTACCATCAACTTAGGGAAAGTTTTTTTCCATGCCCAGATTTCTGCCATCCATCCCTGAGCATATTCACATTCCATAAGAGGGCATTCCCACTTTATGTGTTTGTCTGTCCACAGGAATAGCATGTTAATGGGATGGCACCTTTCCTAGATGAGGGTGAGTTGGACCCTGGTCTGTTAGTCCCTTTGAGGTGCCTGGCCGGCCCACTGACAGTGTTGTGTCTGTGCCCGACTGCCTGGCCTCCATCTGGAAGGACTCCTTCAGGGTTGGGCCCCTCAGAAAGATTGTTAATTATTCTAGCTTTTCCTCCCAGTCACTTTCCATTCTGTCCCAGGCCCTGCTGATGCTTGGGTGATTCTGCCTCTAGTGATCCTTTGGCTTCTACAAAATAATCCATTAGTCTTACGGCTTCTGATAACATTCCTGGGCGCTGCCATTGTACCCACTCCCTGCCTTTTGTGGGTAATATCTTCAGGAATTATTCTGTCACAGTGGCCTCGGCCACTTAGGGCCCTGATCATTCCTCCAAATGGAGCCACTTCCAACAGTGTTCTCTCAAGAGTTGTGCTACAAAGGAGTCTTGCCCCCTTGGGGTAGATCTCAGCACTAAACTGTTGATGGTGGGTCTCTTTGGAAATATCCAAGAACTCCAAAATGGCAGACTTTACTTGTCTGTAGTCCTTTTCCCTCTCCAAGACCAGATCACAACAGGCCACATGCACTGGACTCATGAAATATGGGTCCAGAATCAGAGCCCATTGTTTTGGGGGCTACCAGCCTGCTACTGCCACCCACTCAAGAAGGCTTCTTAAGAAGGCTTCAGGGTCATTGTCTGTCTCCTTCTTGGTTAGCTTCACTGGCACTGGCAGGAGAACCCCCTTGGTGGAAGCATGAGCCTTTGGGCCACCCTGGGGGCATAGGGCTGGCACTTTCTGCTTTCCTTTTGAAACTCCTGCTGCTGGGCCATCAGTTCCTTCAGCAGCTGTTGTTGTGTGGTCTGAATGTAATGCTGGGTGGTCCACTGTTGCAGGAATTGCTGCTGGAACTGTTGTTGCTGAACTGCTTGCTGCTGCTGCATCTCCACTAACCACTTACCACCACTCCAGTTCCATCTTCAATGGAGCAACTGAGCTCTATCCCCTCTAAGGCTTTTTAAACCCTTTGTATGAGGCCTGTTTATGCGAGCATTTTAACCCTTTGTATGAGGCATGTTTATGCGAGGGGGAAGGACTTCCTGGGTCCCCTCCAGACCCTGCTTCCAGTTGTTTATAAAGTTCCCCCTCCAAATTCATAGCACATAAGGGCTTCTCTGAATAAAACAAATAGACAAAAGAGAGGTCTTCTCCCATCTCTTTCCCTTGTGAGAGAGGGGACTTAGTGTGAAAACAAAGAAAGTCTGGCTATCTTAGGCAATCTTCCTGGATTCCACCCTTTGGGTTTAGTCAATCAGCCCGTTTATTGTCTTTTAATGGGATATACCTCCAGCCCCTCCTCTTGGGGAGTACTGCAGTGCAGCTACACCATGTGGCTTCAGGATAAGTGAGGCCTGCTTCTGTCTCCCTTTCAGCTGGCAGATTATCCCTTGTTAAACTCACCCTCTCCAGGCACAACAAGACTTGCAGGTGTGCCTTCTTAGAGCTGAACTGGCCCAGAAGGGCTCATTAGTCTCCTCTCCACCAGAGTGAGGGAATGTCCCTTCACAATTTGCAATATCATATGGGGAAAAAACAATGCCATCTTGATGGTATACCCAGAAGTGTTATATAATGGAGTATGGAAATAATAGTTTCTGTTTATACAGCTCTGATTAGACCATGCCTTGAATTCACATTCAATTCTGGGCATCTCATTATCAGAGGGATGGAGGGAATTCAACAAACAGCAAAATGGCTGAAATTATGCCCTCGTCCAGGTGTACAAGCAAGGAAAGCATGTAAGAAAATGACCCCCCCACACCCTTGTGACCCTACACAGCAGCAGGATGCAATTGCAGGCTATTCTTTGTGTGTGCCCACTGTGGCTCAAGACACCCCAATGGGGAAGAGTCATGGCTCTGTTTCCTCAGATATTGGCTAGCAGAGCTGGCTAAACATACAGTGAGGAAGGTGCTGCATTCCTTATAAGGTTCTAATAGTAGTGAGTTTGCTGTTCCCTGCATGCCCTGGAGCTGCATAGCTGTGCCTACGCTAGAGAATTGAACCACTAGGAAGTGACTGATGGGGTAACACTGATGTAAATAGCAATGGTGTCTTCCTCAGTCATGTTGTACCTGGTGCAATTTTGCCCAAATAATAAGGGCTAAAATTAATGAGCATATCCACTAAATTTCTTTACATGCATTTGGTGTATTGCAGCAGGTCAAATGAACAGTATAATTATTCACAGCCCTCATGTGGTGTGCTAGTTTTACATCACTTTGCTCTCAGAATATGCCTGACTGTTTTTCATGCATTAAATGGAAATGCAGAATGAAATGTGATTGCTGGTAGGTAATGTTAGGGGGCTTATTCCTTCACCCACTTACTTCCCTGGTCCTTCTCACATGAACAGAGAGCAACAATACCCGAAGTCCAAAGGTGCAAACAATTCGATGTATACTGGGGTGAACTTCCAGCAAGTATGATTCCAGTTTCCTTCCTTAGTGTCCCCCTTCCCAGCTCTGACACCACAGAGCCTTACCTGTGTCCCTGTTCCCATTTCTGCCCTTAGCAAAACATGATTCCAATTTCCCCACCCCCATTCCCTGTTCCTATTTCCCCCTTTAGCAAAACATGATTCCAATTTCCCCACCCCCATTCCCTGTTCCCATTTCCCCCACCCACACACTTCCTGATTGACTGCAGACTATATAGTAAAACTTGAGTTCTGCTTAGCTATACCTTAACCAATCATTTGACTGAAATTTAACTAACCAATCCTAACATATGTAACATGATTATGTAACCAATTATATCCCACCACCTTAATTAGTTTACACCCAGCAAAATTAATTATACAGCAGACAGAAACAATCACAGAACCAGACAGAGACCATGCAAATAAAAAATAGCAAAGTGGGAACTATAATGACAAAACAATACAGAAGTGAGGATTTCACATCCCAGCTATTGGTAAGTGAGTTCTTGCCAGACAGGATGCTATCAAACTAAGTTTCCTTTTACATCTTCTAGGCACTTCCCTTTCTCTGGAGGCAATAGGAATACAGTCCTGTCCTGATAATGCCTAACAGCCCAATAGCACCTTATTTCAATGTGATTAGTTTGGAATGTGAGGATGTGACCGGTCGCTTCCCAGCTTATGACTGCCTCTGCTGCTTAGCCAAAGATCTTAACCTAAGCACAGGGCCTCAGACTGTCACAGTAAGAGAAGGGCCTTACACCGGCAGACAGTGATTTTAATTCTCTCTTTTATACCTCTAGCTATAACTAGCTAAGTGATAAGAATACACCTAAATTCTTAGAGTATAGGACTTTACAGACAGGCCTGAATATCTATATCCTAACAGGTAAGAGCAGCATGCTGATTAAGTGCCTCCGTCCAGCACATGGGCTGACATACAGCGTACTGTAAAAACTTACCCAACATGGAGCTTATTGCAATACAAATCTCCTATATTTTCGGTTGGTACATTGCACTTTCTATGTGACTTTAAAACAGTTTGTCCCCAGCTTGTCTTCCATTTTAAATCTGTGCACCCATGCCACACATCAGTTTTGGCCAGCTGGAGGTACATTCAGAGGAAAGCCTTCCCTGAGACATGCTAACAGAGCTGAATAAATAGATTACCATCAACACAGAGCACAAATGAGATTCAGGCACTGTTTGTACAAATGTATTTGGACAAACATGATACCTGCATAGCAGAGTACTCAAGGGAGACCAGACAAGCCACCTAAGCAGTAACTGGTGCACTGTGGGATGGTAGTAGGAGGACTCTTTGCACAGCTAGGACTATTTTGCCAGTGATTCCCATCCTCACTGCCTCTCCACTGGTGGAGACTAGATAATGAAAAACTACATCGCTATTAGCCTTGCTCAGATCAAGTCTTAACCCTCTGCCATGTACATTGGTCAAACTGGACGGTCTCTACGTAAAAGAATAAATGGACACAAATCAGATGTCAAGAATTATTCATAAACCAGTCGGAGAACACTTCAGTCTCTGGTCACTTGATTACAGACCTAAAAGTCACAATATTACAACAAAAAGACTTCAAAAACAGACTCCAACGAGAGACTGCTGAATTGGAATTAATTTGCAAACTGGATACAATTAACTTAGGCTTGAATAGAGACTGGGAGTGGATGGGTCATTACACAAAGTAAAACTATTTCCTCATGTTTATTCCCTTCCTCCCCCCCCCCCCCCACTGTTCCTCAGACGTTCTTGTCAACTGCTGGTAATGGCCACCTTATCACTACAAAAGGTTTTCTTCCCCCCCCCCCCCCCCCACTCTCCTGCTGGTATTAGCTCATCTTAAGTGATCACTCTCCTTACAGTGTGTATGATAACACCCATTGTTTCATGTTCTGTGTGTATATAAATCTCCCCACTGTATTTTCCACTAAATGCATCCGATGAAGTGAGCTGTAGCTCACGAAAGCTCATGCTCAAATAAATTTGTTAGTCTCTAAGGTGCCACAAGTACTTCTTTTCTTTTTGTGAATACAGACTAACACGGCTGCTACTCTGAAACAGGGTGGAGTGATCACCACTGGGTGAATTTGAATATCTGGACATGTGCTTTGATGACCAAAAGGTGGTTAGTACACCAGACTTTTCTGTACACAAGCCCTTGAGGCAGAATCTTTATAAAGCCCCCACTGGAGAGGGTATGGCTTCATACCTCACCACATGCAAGACTGTGCCTTATGGGCATTTCCACTTGACCCAAAATGAGTCAGAAACTGGAGGTGAGGGAACTGTTGATTTATGAAGAAAGATTCAAAAATATACCTTTTGGTTAATGTTGATTAAGGGAGGGACATAACTCTCTACATGGTATAAGGTGGTATAATTGGGAATAATGGGAAGAAATTTGAAATAGGAAAAATGCAAAATGAAATTAGGAAAACTTCCAAATGGTGTGTCAGTGAGACTTGAGAATAGTCTTTCAGTGGAAATAATAGAAATTGCATCATCTGAAGCATTCAAAACTAGCATAGGCAAAGCAATAGCAAATATTCAATAAGGAACCATCCTGCACAGATTGTGTAATTAACTAGATGACCCAATAAGTCTTTTCTAATTTATGCAATTTTTTTTAAAGAGCAAGAATGTAGAAGCTAGCTAATCTGGAGTAGATTCCTGGGCCTGGCCAAGATCTCTTTGGCATGGTATCCTGTGTAGAGGTATGACTCTCAGTCACCTTTATGACTCCTGATCTTAGGGTCAGCTCAGCCTGTATCGTAATTTAAAAAAGCCTCAGGACTGCTCTGAGTTACACTTGACTGCTTTAGTCCTGTTCTGGCAAGTAAACATTTGCTGGATCAAAAATGCACTTTGGCCACACCCCCAGACCTTCAGCTATGCCCATGGCATGCCCTTTTACTTGGGAGATGACTGGGAGAATGGAATAGAGCTGGCTATGATGGCTAGAAGATTCCTCTACACAGGGCGATCGTCAGCTGGCTACTTAAGCTAGTTTTAAATCTGTTTTGTACTGCTAGTAGGTCAGATCTTCAGCTGGTGAAAATTGTCATAGCTTCTTTCACTGGAACTATGACAGTTTACACCATCTGAGGATCTGGCCCCAAGAGTGGTGTGCAGCAAGCCTAATTGGACTAAGTTTCTGGCCTTCTATCATGGAGACTGAAGGTTAGCTATGGATGTACAGAGGAGATACTCAGCACAAGCAATAGCAATGCAAGTTTTCCTCATCACCGTGTTACTATGCCTTCATCTTGACCTGAAGTTCTACCCAGTAAGATAAGAGGAAAATTTAATCTCTTCACATCTAAAATTAGATGTTAAATTACTCCGGGTAAGCACCTTGGCTTTACTTGTTCTATAAAGTCCCTAGTACACATCTGCGTAGCATATAATCAAATGGCCATTATATTGCCTTGCTAGAGAACAGCAAACCCCTCCTGGATCTTTTCACTCACAGCCACCAACACGTAAACGTAAAGTCACTCCCAGCTGAATACATGAATGCTATGCCCAGGCATCCATGAATAAATACAGGGAGACACCTGCATATCCCTCAGTCCCAGCCTTGCCTCCCAGAAATGTGCATCCTGTACTGTTCGAGCCATTAGATGGTACAATCTCATAATTTTAGTCCGTCATTCCAACAAAGGGTAATGAATATGAACCAGGCCTGTTGACCTGAGTAGAGATTTCCCAAATACTTCAATCAAGCACACTGGTTTAGTGAAAAGGTGGGTCTTGGCTATCGTTCAGGCAAGGTCTCTGTCAATGAGAATGCTCTGCCTCCAGTGCACAACAGTCTGACCCAGGGCTTCTCCAACTGTACCATCTTTGTGGAGTGCAAGATGCTTGGTGAGAATGGGGTTCATAGATAGGGGTGTGTTCTCTGATTTATTTAGGTCCTATTTCATTTAGGGTCTTGATGACTATGACCAGAACTTTGCATCTGGTGCCAAAGTGAATGGAGAGCCAATGAATTAAGGATCACAGCAGTGATATACTCACTGAAGCTTTTGTTGTTCTGGAGTTGGCTACTGCCTACTATACGAGTTGTAGATTGTGTGTGTCTCATACATTCATCATCACGTACGAGATGACACTGTGACTATCTTGTCACTGAGGCAAAGAGTCCTGTGGCACCTTATAGACTAACAGATGTACTGGAGCATAAGCTTTCGTGGGTGAATACCCACTTCGTCAGATATCCTGTCACTGTTTATAAATCACTGATTACTGTCATTGGGTAAAATCCTGAAGCCCTTACTCATTCTTTACTCAGGCAAACTCTCACAGATTTAAAGGCATTCAGATATAATGATGATGAGGCTCATATAAGAATCTAGACAGATAGTTAGAAATGTGTTTTCCTGAGGGAGGCCCTCAGAATTTGTTGTACAGTTTGACTTTGCACTTTTCGACTGTGCTATTTAATACCCTTTGCCTATTTTGCGTAAAGTAATTTAAAATTAGTTGAAAGATTATATGAATATTACTTGAAACCACAGTTCTTTGAGATGACTCTGCATATTCACACTTACGGGTGTTTCGCCACCTGGCAGTGCCTACCAGTAGAACGTCCTCCAACCAGCATCCATTGAGCTTGTACTCCTTTCTTATGCCTCCCCTCAGCATCTCTGAATATCGTGAGGGCAAGACTATATAACGGGATACAGAGTCCTCTACCATCCACTGCCAACCCAGAGAAAGAACAAAAGGAGTTGGAGAGAAAGGGGAAGGAGAGCGGGTACTGTGAATGTGCAGAGCCATCTCAAACAACTCTGATTAAAAGTAAGTAACTTTAATTTATTCTTCAAGTGGCTCTGCATATTCCCATTTATGGGCAGTTTGATAAGCAGTGCTGAAAATGATCTGGAGAAGGAAACACAGTCCTAACTGAATACAGACTGCACTACCAAATCTAGCGTCAGTCCTTAAAGCCAAATGGAAAGTGTAATGTTTAGTAAACATGTGCACAGAATCCAGGTTGCTGCCCTGAAAATCTCAGCAACAGGGAGTTGCTTAAGGAAAGCAAAAGATACTACCACAGCTCTGGTGGAATGACATCATACCATTGTAGGTACAGGAGTTTCTGCTAAGGTGTCACATTCAACATTGTTTAATCCATCTATAAACAGTCTAGGAAAACCTATTACCAGCAGGAGGGTGGGGTGGGAGGAGGTATTTTTTCATGCTTTGTGTGTATATAAAAAGATCTTCTACACTTTCCACAGTATGCATCCGATGAAGTGAGCTGTAGCTCACGAAAGCTTATGCTCAAATAAATTGGTTAGTCTCTAAGGTGCCACAAGTACTCCTTTTCTTTTTGCAAATACAGACTAACACGGCTGTTACTCTGAAACCTGTCAGTAAGACCCATGTGATTCTTAGCATAAGTAACAAATAATCCGGATGATTTTCAAAAATTTGTAGTTCTGTCTAAATAATATGCAAGAACTCTTCTTGCATCCAAAATATGTAAAACCAATTCTGTGTTTTTAGTATATGGCCTTCGGGAAAAAATACTGGCAAATTAATTGTCTGGTGAAATTCAGAAAGTACTTTTGACAAAAACTATGGATCAGATCTAAGAACCACCTTATCTCTATGAAAAGATGTAAATGGTGGATCAAGCATCAAGCCATTTAACTCACTTGCTCTTCTGGCTGATATTGTGGCAATAATGAAAGCTACCTCAATAGATAAATAATACAAACAACACTCAACCAAGGGTTCAAAAAGCGGCTTTCTGAGTGTAAATGACAGCAAATTAAGATCCCAAGGAGGGACAGGACCCCTCAAAGAGGTAGTGAAGATGCTCACTCACTGGAGGAGTGCATCCTTGTGGCCAGGTGTGGCATAGTGGCTCTCTCCCTGTATGGCACTCCTGCTGACGGTTGCATCATCACTGCATTGGTCTCTCTTCCCTTAACTCGGCCCTCTGGCTATGTAATGATTTAGTCCATCATTTCTGGGGTAGCAGAAAGTCCAACATAAAACAGTCCAAGATTCTCAACATGGTGGTCTTTGACCCCAACTCTGGGCCCTTGGTTTTCACACCCTGGCCTCAGGGCTTTCAAAATCCTTGTCCCCTTCTCCAGACTCATACCAACTTACCAGTGGCTGGTAGGGAAACCTGGGCCACCCCACTACACAGGTTCCAGCCCAGGGACCCTATAAACAGCAGCCAACATCTCCACTATCTTCCTGGGCTCCTTCCTACAACAGGCTTCTTCACCACAACCTCTCTAGATTGATCCTTCTTTCTGGGTTAGGACTCAGTGTTACAGACAGGCCACTTAAAATCTATAACATTCAGGGGAGAAATGAAACCTAGGCCCCAAATCCCACCCCTTTTTACAGGTTCAAACCCTTCTGTATCTGTCACCAGGTGTATTTAAATTAAAAACTGACAGGTAAATAACGTAAACCAGATAACATTTATTAACTAACACCTTAATAATAAAGATAATAAGTTTGGTGGTTACCAAGTCCCTAACAAGCAAATGATAGTGGCAGGGATAAAAGAGGAGAGAATGAGAAGAGGAGGGGGGAATAAGGTTTCCCAATCACTCGACTTCCAAGTTCCGGAGTCTTGATATCCAGGTACAGCTAGGCTCTGGCTCCTCCAGTGGACCTCAGGTGGCTGGACTAGATCCCTTCACAAGGTAAGTTTTTCTCCTAGTCTTCTGTTCTTCTTCCAGAGGTTGAGCAAACTACCCCAGTTGGACAGAGTGAGTACGGTATGCTATCGCTATAACGGGCAGTGCGTATGAGTAAGTGTAATTCAAGGGCCTAGTCTGCCTCTGAAGTGGTGGAACAGATAGCAGCATCTTGATTGCTCCGCCCAAGCTGTCTCTGAGCGGTGATCTACAAACAGACAGCCAACTGACTTTTTGAATCCAGCCCACTTCTTGGGCTGCGCATGGCACCAAAAAGGGTAGGATCTCTCTCTCTCTGTTACTAGGCAGAATAGATATCATAGGACAACCAAAGGTTACATAGGGCAACTCATGGAAAACAAGGGAATGAACTTATTGAAAAAAAGAAAAAGGGGGTATTATCCCTAGAGTAGGGCATTCCCCTGGAAGGCCCTAACAAAATCCTAGCATAAAAGTATAAACTTAAATCAACTTCTGCCTTCTTCAGGCTTGCCCTTTTAAGTCTCTTATTTCCCTTACTATGTTCCACGACAGAACTCTCTCCCTGACAGTTCAAACCCTGCCCGTCTTTCAGGGTGTACCAGAAGAGTCTTCTTCATCCCAGTGGTTGCTTTATGTTTCCCTGGCTTCTAAATTAGACCCCTAAATTAGAATAGTGCTCTGTTGTTTTTCTGTCCTGCTGTCCTTGCTCTAGATTCTGAGTCAGTTTGTTTTGTTTCAAATGCTAGTATTTTTCATCAGATCATGTCTGATTCTGATAGTTACTTC